>NC_137984.1:52830427-54030427 GCF_963924665.1 Micromys minutus | reverse complement strand
ATCTCTTAGTTACCTAGCAACAGCCAGGTATACCCCACCCCTCAATTACCTGGTAATACCCAAGTATGCTCCGCCCCAGTGACCTGACACTATGAAAGGGGCTGCTTGATCCCTCCTCTCTCTCTTGCTCTCTCTCTCTCTTTCTCTCTCTCTCTCTCTCTCTCTCTCTCCCCCTGGTCTCTCCCCTTACCCTTCCTCTTTTCCTTCTCTTCCCCCCACTCTCTCCGCAGGCTTTACTCCTCTACTTCTTTATTTCTCTCTTCACTTTCTCTTTGTCTCTCTCTGCTTCTACTATCCTCTTAATTCCCCCATGACCTAAATAAACTATTTTATTCTATACTGTGGTGTGGCTGGTCCCACAGGGGGAAGGAATTTTCAACATGGATCCCCCAGAGGCATCTCCCTTGCCTCCAGGCCTTGCCACACCTCCATGGGCCATATTCCTCTCCCCTTCATCCTTTTCCTAGCATGGGTGCTGAAACCCGGGACATCATCTTTTAACAACAATCATCACTCATAGAGGGAAGACAAAGCAGGAAGTTAAAGCAGAAACCTGGAACCAAGTACTGATGCAGAGGCTGTAGAGGAGCAACCATAGTTGGCTAGGCTCTCTTGCAAAAATGAGCAATTAAGAAAGTGCCTTCTAGACACACGCATTTGCCAGTTCAATGGAGGCAAGTCCCATGTAGGGTTCACTCTTTGCAGGTGACTCATGAGTGTGAAGTTGAAAACTAAAGCTAACTATAACACTTGTTCACAGAATGACCACATTGGAGAACTACATAAAAATAAAAAAAATAAAATAAAATAAAAAACTTTTAGGTCAAAGTTCTGACACACTGCGATGATACCTGGCTTACTTAATAACATAAATAATTTAGAGGAATATTGACAAGTAAATATGTGTTCTAATTTGAAGATCAACTAGGACATAAAGATTTCTTTTTCCAGGGCTGGAGAGATGACTCAGTGGTTAAGAGCACTGACTATTCTTACAAGGGTCCTCAGTTCAACTCCCAGCAACAACATAGTGGCTCACAACCAACTGTAATGGGATCCAATGCCCTCTTCTAGTGTGTTGGGAGACAAGGACAGTGTACTCACATACATAAAATAAATAAATAGAAAATCATTAAGGAATGAAGATTTCTCTTCCCTGTCCAGAAAATAACAGCTGAAATAACAATGTAAAGCCTTTGGTAGCTTGGTTTGCATTAACCTTGCCCACAGCACCAGATCCTTCATGCTGGTGAGAACCACAAGTCAGCTCTTCAAGCTCTTAGGCAACAAGCACTGAGCAGCATAGTGCATTAAAAGAAAATCAGATTTCTTTTCTCCACAGCAGATGGAAAGAAGATGTGAGTGTCTTGCACAGTGAAGCAGTATCTAGAAAGCTAGAATTTTACCATCTTATTTCAGACCAGAGCTCTGTAGGGTTTATCGGTTTTGTGAAATAGACCCATTGTGGTACAGTGGGTCTCTAAGGTGGGGCAGATACTGAGGACAGCTACAGAAGGGTGAGGCTTAATTAGCATGGCCATGGGACAATTCCAGCTCGGCCCAGAGTCTGCTGAGAATGTCAGCAGAGGGTCAAGAGACAGAATTATTAGGAATCAGCTTATGATTAACTTGGTAATTAACAGGTTTTATTTCCTGATTTCCCAGCTTTTTCCCCAAAAGTAATACTTTATAACCTTAAAGTAATATTTAAAGTCTAGTTAAAAACATATTTTTGTGATTAGAAAAAAAAATATTACTTTCCTTAGAGAGGAAAATGAACTGTTTTTCTCGTGTTTCTTTTCATTCCTCTTTCATCAAGTTTCTAATGTGAAAGGTCTCATTCGCACCCTTTGGCTTTATGATTGTGATGACTCATGAGATGTGAAGGTGTTAGAAACTGTGAGCAAGAGCCTCCCCTCTTCCCCTATCAAAATCTGCAATCAACCTGGAAGAGGAAGTAAAAAGGTTTAATGACTTAATTATGAGTTGTCTGAAAACTCAGATATCCTGAGAAGGTTTTCAGTATTTTACCTCCATCTGTACTCTATGCTGTGGTATTTCTAGCCCCAGTGTTTCAGAGATATTAGCAAATGAGCCTAAAATATGTATGAAAGCAACTTTATTTTTAAATGCATCATTCCTCCCTTCCCCCTTTTAACAGAAGGAAAGCATATCAAACCCTCTGCCCATTTTCTCTCCAGTTGAGTCACACTGGATTGCATCATGTGTAGTTACTGGAGTCTTCCCTTTCTCAGGAAAGTACATACACACATTAACTAGCTGTACATAGCAAATCTTCCCAAAACTTTGTAACATAAAGCAATGAATATTTATTGTCTTTGTAGCTGTCTGTGTTTCAATAACTTGAGAGGACTATAGCTGGGCCATTCGTTTTAGAGAAATTGTTCAGAACTATAGTTTAAAATCAACCAGAACAACAGTTAACTAAAGACTGGACCAGAAGCACAACTCTGAGATGGCACATTCACATTGTCATCAAGATAGCTCTGTCTTTCAGTAGAGGCCTCTATTCTTTCCCATAGAAGCATCCTCACAGCCAGAGGAGTAGACCAAAGGAGCAGCACATGGAAGTGCAAGCATCCCCTCAGAACCCACTCCACCACACAACACCATTGCTTTGAGGCCTTATTTGGGCAGCTCTACTGTTCTACGGATCACTTCAGCCAACCTGGATTTGCCATAAGCTAAAATCACATGTGTGGTAAACCACTGGGAAATCTCAGGTTGTCATGGGATTGTATTGAGAAGATACTGCTGAATGGTGGTCTTGACAATCCTAGACAGCCAGCAGAGGGCAAGTGTCATATTGTACAATGGCTATACTTTCAGGATCACTCAATACCATGAGGTGGATGTGTGTGTCCTCTCACAGCTTATATATTGAATTTCTAACTCCTCTTAAATACTGTTTGGAGTTGAAGCTACAGAGAGATGATTTGGGGTCATAAGTATCTTACTATGAGATAATTCACAAGATAAGAAAGAATTCATATTTTTGTCTCTGTCTGTCTCTGTCTCTCTCTTTCCTTTTCTCTTCCTCCCTTTGTTCCCTCTATCTCTGTTTTCCTTCTTCCCATCTTTCCTCCTCCCTCCACATCTCCTTCCTCCCCACACCCTTCTCACCACTATGAGGTGATGTAAAAGCTCTCTTTAAATCAGGAGCAACTGTTGAACTACAGTTTAACTGTTCTTGTTTTCTGAATTGATATTTCTTAGCCTCTAGAATAATAAGAAATAAATTTTCACCGTTTATACTATCGATTTTATAGTATTTTTATAACATTTTGATATGGCAAACTGCCTCCATTCTTCTGTGTGACTGTCCAGCAAACACATAACTGCCATGGAGCCTTACATGTCACTTTTTTTCCTTTTTTAAAATAATTTTATTAGATACTCTGTATTTACATTTGAGATATTATCCCTTTCCCCCATCTACCCTTCCCCTCCATTTGCCTCCACAAAAGTGTGCTCCTTCCTAATCACCCTCTTCACCCCATTTTTTTGGCATTCCCCTACATTGAGAAAACATGCCTTCCCTGGACCAAAAGTCTCTTCTCCCACTGATGCCAGAAACTGCTGTCTTCAGCTACATATGCAACTGGATAAATAAGTCTCTCAAAGTGTGCACAAAGGTTGATGTTTTAGTTCATGGGAGTTTTGGAGGGTTTTGTTGGTTGATAATGTTGTTCTTCCCATAAGGTTGCAACCAATTTCTTTTTTTTTTAAACTTTATTTTAAAAAACAAAGATAAAAGAAAAAAATTTTAAACATTTTTGCATAAATGTATACAAATACAATTGTGTCAGTGCTTGGCTTTTTTTTTTTTTTCTTTTTTTAAAGGTTTGATACTCTGCATTAAGGTCTTACCAGTTACAATGAGCAAAAAGTACATGTAAAACAAGAGTTAACCCAGAATTAGTCAACGTTTTCTTGGTGTGTAAGGATTGAGCATGACTTTCTTTTTTGTTTTGTTTTGTTTTTTCTTTTTTTCTTGAACTTGACACAGTCTGTGAGTTGTTTCTGGGGGAGTCCAAGCCTCTTGGGTTAGCATCCCACTATCAGTGAATGCATATTATGTCTGTTCTTTTGTGACTGGGTTATCTCATTCAGGATGATATTCTCTAGATGCAACCATTTTCTTAAGAATTTGGTTAGGTCATTGTTTCTGATGGCTGAGTCAGACTCCATTGTGTAAATGTACCACAATTTTTGTATCCATTCATCTTCTGAAGGACATCTGGGTTCTTTCCAGCTTCTGGTTATTATAAAAAGAGCTGCTATGAACATTGTGGTGCATGTATATTTGTTGTATATTGGAATGTCTCTGGGGTATATGCCCAGAAGTAGAATATCTGGATCTTCAGGTAGTACTATGTCCGATTTTCTGAGGAATCGACAGACTGATTTCAAAATTGTATCAGTTTAAAACCCCGCCAACACTGGAGAAGTGTTCCTCTTTCTCCACAACCTCACCAGCATCTGCTCTCATCTGAGTTTTGGATCTTGGCCAATCTGACTGGTGTGAGGTGGAATCTCAGGGTTGTTTTGCTTTGCATTTCCCAGATGGCTAAGGATGTCAAGCACTTCCTCAGGTGTTTCTCAGCCATTCGATATTCCTCAATTGAGAAAGTTTTGTTTAGCTCTGTACCACATTTTTAGTAGGGTTGTTTGATTCTCTGGTGTCTAGCTTTTTGAGTTCTTTGTATACCTTGGATATTAGGCCTCTATCTGATGTGGAGTTGGTAAAGATCTTTTCCCACTCTGTTGGCTGCCATTTTGCTTTCTTGACAATGTCCTTAGCCTTACAATAAGTTGGCAGTCTCATTAAGTCCCATTTGTTAGTCTTTGACCTTAGAGCTTGAGCCATTGCTGTTTTGTTCAGAAAATTTTCTCCTGTGCCTATGTGTTCTAAGGTTTTCCCTATTTTCTCATCTAATATTTCCAGTGTATACGGTTTAATGTGGAGATCTTTGATCCACTTACACTTGAGATTTATACAAGGAGATAAGAAAGGGTCTATTTTCATTCTTCTGCATGCTGAGTGACAGTTGGACCAGCACCATTTGTTGAATAGGTTGTCCTTTTTCCATTGAATTTTTATGGCTCCTTTGTCAAAAATCAGGTGACCATATACATGGGGGCTCATTTCTGGATCTTCTATTCTATTCCATTGATCCACATGCCTATTTCTGTACCAATACCATGCAGTTTTCAGCACAATTGCCTTGTAATATAGCTTGAGGTCAGGGATAGTGATTCCCACAGATGTTTTCATGTTGTTCAGAATGGATTTTGCTATTCTAGGTCTTTTGTTATTCCAGATGAAATTGCACATTGATCTTTCCAACTCAATGAAGAACTGTGTTGGAATTTTGATGGGGATTGCATTGAATCTGTAGATTGTTTTTGGTAGGATGGCCATTTTTAAAATGTTGATCTTTCCAATCCATGAGCATGAAAGATCTTTCCATTTTCTGAGATCTTACTCGATTTCCTTCTTTAGAGGTTTGAAGTTCTTGTCATACAGGGCCTTCACTTGCTTAGTTAGAGTCACACCAAGGTATTTCATAGTTTTTGTGAAGATTGTGAAGGGTATCTTTTCCCTAATTTCTTTATCCACATGTTTGTCCTTTGAATATAGAAAGACTACTGATTGTTTTGAGTTAATTTTGTATCCAGCCACTTTGCTGAACTTTTTTATTAGCTGTAGGAATTCTCTGGTGGAATTTTTGGGGTCACTTAAGTACACTATCATGTCATCTGCAAAGAGTGATGTTTTTACTTCTTCCTTTCCGACTTGTATCCTCTTGATCTCCTTGTGCTTTCTAATTCCTCCAGCCAGAACTTCCAGTATTATGTTGAATAGGAAGGGGGAAGAATGGGCAGCCTTGTGGAGTCCCTGATTTTAGGGGGATTGCTTCAAGTTTCCCACCATTAAGTTTGATGTTGGCTGTTGATTTGCTGTATATTGCTTTTAGTATGTGTAGGTATGGACCTTGGATTCCTGTTCTTTCCAGGACTTTTAACATGAAGGGGTGTTGAATTTTGTCAAATACTTTCTCAGTATCTAGTGAGATGACCATGTGATTTTGTTCTTTGAGTTTGTTTATATGGTGAATTACATTGATGGATTGCCTTATATTAAACCATCCCTGCATCTCAGGAATGAAGCCTACTTGGTCATGGTGAATGATCAGTTTGATGTGTTCTTGGATTTGGTTTGCAAGGATTTTGTTGAGTATTTTTGCATCAGTGTTCATAAGTGAGATTGGTCTGAAGTTCTCTTTCCTTGTAGGGTCATTGTGTGGTTTAGGAACAAGGGTTATTGTAGCCTCAAAAAATGAGTTAGGTAGTATTCCATCTGATTCTATCTTGTGGAATAGTTTGGAGAGTATTGGTGTTATGTCCACAATAAATGTCTGATAAAATTCTGCACTGAACCGGTCTGGACCTGGGCTTTATTTGGTTGGGAGGCTTTTGATGACTTCTTCTATTTCTTTTGGTGTTATGGGATTGTTTAGATGGTTTACCTGGTCCTGGTTTAACTTTAGGATCTTGTATCTGTCTAGGAATTCATCCAGTTCCTCCAGATTTTCCACCTTTGAGGAGTATAGGCTTTTGTAGTAGAATCTGATGATTTCTTGAAATTCCTCGGTTTCAGTTATGTCTCCACTTTCCTTTCTAATTTTGTTAATTCAGATACTCTCTCTTTGCCCTCTAGTTAGTCTGGCTAAGGGTTTACCAATCTTGTTGATTTTCTCAAAGAACCAACTCTTGGTTTTGTTGATTCTTTCAATGGTTCTTTCTGTTTTTACTTGGTCTATTTCTGCCCTAATTTTGATTATTTCTTGCTGTCTACTCCTCTTGGGTGTATCTGCTTCCTTTTGTTCTAGAGCTCTTAGCTGTGCTGTCAAGTTGCTGATGTATGCTCTCTCCAGTTTCTTTTTAGAAGCGCTCAGGGATATGAGTTTTCCTCTCAGTACTGCTTTCATTGCATCCCATAGTTTTGGGTATGTTGTGTTTTTGTTTTCATTGAATTCTAGAAAATCCTTAATTTCTTTCTTTATTTCTTCTTTGCCTCTGCTACCATTTAACAGAGCATTGTTTAGTTTCTATATGTATGTGGGCTTTTTGTTGCCTTTGTTGTTGTTAAAGACCAGCTGTAGACCATGGTGATCTGAGAGAATGCATGGGAGTATTTCAATCTTCTTATATCAATTGAGGCTCGTTCGGTGTCCAATTATGTGGTTAATTTTCGAGAAGGTGCCATGGGGTTCTGAGAAGAAGGTATATTCTTTTACTTTTGGATGATATGTTCTGTATATATCTATTAATTCCAGTAGGTTCATAGTCTCTGCTACTTTTACAGTGTCCTTGTTCAGTTTCTGTTTCCATGATCTGTCCATTCATGAGAGTGGGGTATTAAAGTCTTCCACTATTATTGTGTGGGATGAAATATATTTTTTGAGCTTTATTGGGGTTTCTTTTATGAATGTGAGTGCTTTTGTATTTGGAGCATATATGTTAAGGATTGAGAGTTTCTCCTGACAGATTTCCCCTGTAATGAGTAAAAAGTGTCCTTCCTTATCTTTTTTGATAACTTTTGGTTGGAAATTTACTTTATTCGATATTAGAATAGCCACTCCAGCTTGCTTCTTGGGGCTGTTTGCTTGGAAGTTTTTTTCCCATCCTTTTACTCTGAGATAGTGTCTGTCTTTGTCTCTGAGATGAGTTTCCTGTGTGCAGCAAAATGATGGATTTTGTTTATGTATCCAGTCTTATAGCCTATGTCTCTTTATTGGGGAGTTGAGTCCATTTATGTTAATAGATATCAAGGAATAATGGTTTTTGTTTCCTGCTATTATTGCTTTTGTAGGTTGAGTTCTGTCTGTGTCTCTTTCTTCTTTTGGTTTTCTTGCTTAGGAGTTTTCTTGTTTTTACTAGGATGTAGTTCCCCTCCTTGTATTGGGTTTTCCACCTATAATTCATTGTAGTGCTGGGTTTGTGGTCAGATATTGTGTAAATTTAGATTTGTCTTGAAATATCTTCATCTCTCCATCTATGGTGATAGATTGTTTTGCTGGATATAGCAGCTTGGGCTGGCACTTGTACTCTCTTATGGTTTGCATGATGTCTGTCCAGGCTCTTCTAGCTTTCATAGTCTCTGTTGAGAAATCGGGTGTGATTCTGATTGGCCTGCCTTTATATGTTACCTGACCTTTTTCCCTTACTGCTTTTAGTATTCTTTCTTTGCTTTGGGCACTTGGTGTTTTGACTATTATGTGTCGGGAGGAATTTCTTTTCTGGTCCAACCTATTTGGAGTTCTGAAGGCTTTATTTATGCTCCTGGTCATCTCATTCTTAAGGGTAGGAAAGTTTTCTTCTACAATTTTGTTGAAGATATTTACTGTGCCTCTTATTTGATATTCTTCTCCCTCTTCTATTCCTATTATCCTTAGGTTTGGTCTTCTCATTGTGTCCTGGATCTCCTGGGCATTTTGGGTTAGTAACTTTTTGGTTTTTGCATCTTCTCTGGATGTTTTGTCTATGTTTACAATCTTGTCTTCAGCCCCCGAGATTCTCACTTCCATCTTTTGTAGTCTATTAGAAATGCTTGCTTATGTGACTCCTGATTTCTTTTTTAGGTGTTCTACCTCTAGGGTTATCTCTTTCAGTGTTTTCTTTATTGTGTCAATTTCCATTTTAAATTCCTTCTTCCATTACTTCATCTCTTTGGTTCTGTTTTCATTTAGTTCTTTGAGTTCTTTGAGTGTTTTTCTTGTTTCCTCTTTAAAAGCTTCTGATTCTTTTTGCTTTTGCTTCCATTCTTGTTTAAGGATCTCTATCAGTGTCTTGAGGTATGATTTTAGGTCTGCGTCTTCTTTTTCTGGAATGTTTGGCATTCCAATATTTGCTGTGATGATAGAGCTGGGTACTGGTGTTGCCAGGTTGTCTTGGTTTCCTTTGGATATGCTCTTTCTCTTTCCTCTTGCCATCTTGTTGTCAGTGATATTTTCTTGCCTTTCCCTTGTACCTGGTCTCTGTCCCTGGATCTCTACTCATCCAGGTGGCGGATGATCCGTGCCCTGTTCTGTGCCCCAAAGCTGCCAGGTGGGAACAGAGGTCCCAATGCTGGGTTCCTGTTCCCTGGATCAGGCAGGGCAGGGGCGCACTTTCCGTGCGTACTCGGCAGAGATCTCTCTGCTCCCTGGCTTCTCAGATCCCCTTCTAACCAGGCTTTAAACCTTTGGGAACTGCTGGTCCAGGTGGCAGATGGGCCGAGCCCTGTTCTGCGCCCCAAAGCCACAGGGTGGGAACCTACATGTCACCTTAAGAGTTAGCCTTTGATCCAAGAAGAAGATGTGTTTGGGAATTAGAAAAAGAACTGACTGTCAAATCTCCCATTTGGGTTGATAATGAAGGTCTCTCTATATTAATCCTTAAAAGAAAGAAGAAAGCCAGATTAATTTTATATTAACTTATTATCACCTTATTGACTTATGATGTCCACCTCTCTTTACAAGAACAGTAACTTTGAGATGACTACTCTTGTTCAGTTTTGTTTTATTATGTATGTGTGTAATCAGCCTCTTCTCCTCAGCCCAGAAGGATACTCGGTCTATTGAACAGAATGAAGTGTTAATCACATCTAGAATTTTCAAAACTCCATTGAGATCTTTAAGTGGAACCTTGGGAATTTTCTCCTTTGCCAATGTTATCCTAGAGTCTTAAACAGTGTAAGCCAGAGGCATCACTCAGTCACCCAAAATGTCAATACTGAGCATCTACAAGGAAAGGAAACTTGAGTGTAGTGGATCCCCATCATCAATTCTAAAATGTAACTGGTACTTGTAAAGAGGGTGAGGAAAGAAAGCTGATGGAGAGAAAGAGGAAAAACACAACAAATTTACTATGTGCCCAAAGAAAGGGATAAGGAAAATGTTCCCAATAAATGGACATATGAATAAATCTTTAGAGAAGTAAGGCATACTCTAGCTCTAGAATTCATGAACCCTATATCTTATCATGTTTGTGATTCAATATATTAAATTTAAATCTTTGAACAAGGTACCTCATAAAAATATTGCATTCCATCTTATATTTACATTACACTGTTTAAAAAATGAGCAATATATCTAGGATCTTCATTTGTGTTCTCTTCAATACAAAATACAATGAAATTATGTTAGAATACATATGCAACAAGTCCAGGACTCGGGCATTGCTCAGACTTTGGCATAATTTTCTCCCAAGAGTTTCAATAACATTCAACACTGTTCTATAATCGTGCCATTGAAGCTAAGGTGTATTGGTTCCAGAACATGTTTCATCTGAAACATTTCAAGTGCCTTATATAAAAGAGTGCAATACTTCCATAGATCCTAACCATCTAGTATACTTAAAATACTTGTGTTGCTAAAATTCCTTCCCATGTGGAGACATAAACAGCATCATAAGCAATCATACAAAGATATTTGTTTTAAGCTACCAAGTCTAGGACTGACTTACTCCACAATACAAAACCACAGTTGAACCCTTAATTTTTATGTATACTAATGTATAAGAATTTATGTTTATATTACACACATGTGTGGGCACCCAAGGAAGCTAGAAGAGGGTTCTGAAGCTGAAGTTAGAGATGATTGTGAGCTGTCTGACACAGATGCTGGGAATGGAGTATCAGGAAGGAGTAATATAAGCTTTCCATCTCTCCAGCTACAGTTTACACATATTGTCTTAAGAAACAATTTTCCTAGTTGTTTATGAATGCCTTCATACTATTTCTTCAAAATATCTATACTATTACCCTTTGCAAGTTCAAAAGTCAAAACAAAATTAAAATCACTGATTCTTTAAATTTAAGTTTTACTCTTCAAAGAATTCCTTAGACACTTCCAGCCCAAGGCCAGACCAGGCCCAGTTTTATCAGGACTGGCGACCCACCCGCACAAAGCAGGAAGCTCAGAAGAGCTGCAGGAACACTATTCATCCTAAGTGAAAAGGTGAGTCAACTTCTTTTACCCACTGTCCACCCTGAGAAAGGCTGCTCAGAACTCCCACAATACAAACAGCAGTACTGGCTGAAAGTGCCTCAGGACCTGCAACCCACCAACAGGTCATCAGGTAACAATAAGAAGACCAAACTTAAGGGTAACAGGTGTAGAAGAGGGTGAAGAATATCAACTGAAAGGCACAGTAAATGTCTTTAAAAAATTATAGAAGAAAATTTCTGTAACCTAAAAATAGAGATGACCACAAACATACAAGAAGCCTATAGAACCCCAAATAGACTGAACCAGAAAAGAAATTCTTCCTGACACATAATAGTCAAAACAACAAATGCTCAAAACAAAGAATACTAAAAGCAGTAAGAGAAAAAGGACAGGTAACATATAAAGGCAGACCCATCAGAATTACACCAGACTTTCAGCAGAGACTATGAAAGCTAGAAGATTCTAGACAGACATTATACAGGTGCTATGGGAACACAAGTTCCAGCCCAGGTTAATAATCCAGCAAAAGTTTCAGTCACCATAGATGGAGAAACCAAGCTATTCCAAGACAAAAACAAATTTTCACAATATCTGTCCACAAATCTAGCCCTAAAAAGGATAATAGATGAAAAACTCCTCCACAAAGAGGAAAACTTCACCCTAGGAAAATAAAGAAACTAATCCTCTTGAAATAAACACTAAAGAAGAAAAGCACACAAACATAACTCTACCTGTAACAATAAAAATAGCAGGAAACAAAAATTACTATTCCTTAATATCCCTTAACATCAATGGATTCAATCTGCCATTTAAAAAAAAAAGCATAGATTATGAGACTGAATACATAAACAGGATCCAGCATTTTTGACATACAGGAAACTCATCTCAGCAACAAAGAGAAGCACTACCTCAGAGTAACAGGTTGGGGGAAATTTTTCCAAGCAGGAGTAGCCATCCTAGAATAGAATTTCAACCAAAAGTCATCAAATAAGACAAGGAAGGACACTTGATACTCATTAAAAGAAAAATTTAACAAGATGAACTCTCAACTCTGAACATCTATACTCCAAATAAAAGAGCATACACATTCATAAAAAAAAAACTCTACTAAAGCTCAGAGCATATATTATACCACATACAATAATAGTGGGAGACTTCAACACCCCACTCTCATCAAGGGAAAGATCATGGATGCAGAAACTAAACAGAGACACAGTGAAACTAACAGAAGTTAAGAACCAAATGGATTTAACAAACATCTATAGAAGATTTTATCTTAAAACAAAATAATATACCTTCTTTTGAGAACCTTATGGCACTTTCTCCAAAACTGACCACTTAGTTGGTCACAAAACAGGCCTCAACAGATACAAGAATATCTAAACAATCCCATGCATTCTTTCAGAGCACCATGGTCTTTAATAATTAAAAACAACAAAAATCCCACATACAAATAAAGCTAAACAATGCTCTAGTTGATGTTAGCTTGGTCAAAGAAGAAATAAAGAAAGAAATCAAACACATTTTAGAATTTCATGAAAAATAAGGTACAACATACCCAAACTTGAGGGATAAAATTGAAGCAATCCTAAGAGAAAAACTCAGCCTCTCCAAAAAGAAACTGGAGAGAGGATACACTAACAACTTGACAGCACAACTGGAAGCTCTAGAACAAAATGAAGCAGATACACCCATGAGGTGTAGACTGCAGGAAATGATAAAATTCAGAGCTGAAATCAAACAAACAGAGACAAAAAGAACTATGCAAACAATTAACAAAACCAAAAGCTGTTTCTTCGAGAAAATCTACAAGATTTATAAACCCTTAGCCAGACTAACCAGAATGTGCAGAGAGCGTATCTAAATTGACAAAATCAGAAATGAAAGGAGAGACATAACAACAGAAACTGAAGCAATTCAATAAATCATTAGATCCTATTACAAATCCTATACTCAACAAAACTAGAAAATTTAGAGGAAATGGACAATTTCCTAGACAGCTATCAGGTAACAAACTTAAATCAGGATCAGATAAAATACCTAAACAGGCCCATAACTCCTAAAGAAATAGACACAGTCATCAAAAACGTCCCAACAAAAAAAAAGTCCATGACTTGATGGGTTTAGTGCAGAATTCTATGAAACCTTCATAGAAGACCTACTACTAATACTCTTCAAACTATTCCACAAAATAGACACAAAGGGATTACTACCAACTCATTCTTCAAAGCCACAATTACTCTCATTCCTAAACCACACAAGATCATACAAAGAAAGATAACTTTATACCATTTTCCCTCATGAACATTAATGCAAAACTACTCAATAAAATTCTTAAACCATATCTAAGAACACATCAAAACAATCATTCACCATGATCAAGTAGGCATAATACCAGGAATAAAAGCACAGTTCAACATACAGAAATCCATCAATGCCATCCACTATATAAAAAACTCAAAGAAAAATATCACATGACTATCTTTCTAGTTTCTGAGAAAACATTTGACAAAATTCAACACCCCTTGATGTTAAAAGTCTTGGAAATGTCATACATTAAAGGTTCTTACTTAAACATAGTAAAAGAAATATACAGGAAACCAGTAGCCAACATCAAACTAAATGGTGAGAAACTTGAAGCAATCCTACTAAAATCAGAGATGAGACAAGGCTGTCCATGCTATCCCTGCCTATTCAATATCATACTGGAAGTATTAGTGAGAGAAATAAGACAACAAAAAGAGGACAAAGGGATAAAAATTAGAAAGGAAAAAGTCAAAATATCACTATTTGCAGATTATATGATAGTATACTTAAGTGACCCCACAAATTCCACCAGGGAATTTCGACAGCTCATAAACAACTTCATCAAAGTGGCTGGATATAAAATTAACTCAAACAAATCAGTATCCTTCTACTCAAAGGACAAAAATGTTGAGAATGAAATTAGTGAAAAGACACCCTTCACAATAGTCACAAACAATATGAAATACTTTGATGTGACCCTAACTAAGCAAGTGAAAGACCTGTCTGACAAGAACTTTAAATCTCTGAAGAAGGAAATTGAAGATCTCAATCAAAGACCTAGAAATGAACCTACACACCTTGTTGATCACTTGATCTTCAACAAAGGAACTAAGAACATTCAATGAAAAAAAACAGCCTGTGCAACAAATGGTGCTGGCTCAACGGACAGTCAGCATGCAGAAGAATGAAAATCCATCCCTTCTTATCTCCTTGTACAAGGCTCAGATTCAAGTGGAACAAAGATCTCCACATAAAACCAGATACACTGAAACTAGTAGAGCAGAAAGTGGGGACACATAGTCATGGGGGAAAACTTCCTGAACAGAACACTAATGACTTATGCTCTAAGATCAAGAAGCAAGAATTGGGACCTCATGAAATTACAAAACTTCTGTAAGGCCAATGACACTGTCAAAAGAACAAATCAGAAACCAACAATATTGGAAAAAGAGTTTTACAAATCCTACATCTGAGAGAAGGATGTTATCTAATATATACAAAGAACACAAGAAGTTAGGCTCTGAATAATCAAATAATCCTATTAAAAATGGGGGACATAGCTACACAGAGACTTCTCAGTAGAGGAATATCAAATGGCTGAGAAGCACCTAAAGAAATACTCAGCATCCCTAGTAATCAGGGAAATGCAAATAAAAGTTAACCTTAGATTCCACCTGACACCAGTCAGAATGACTAAGATCAAAGACTCATGAGACAGAAGATGCTGGTAAGCATGTAGAGAAAGAGGAACACTCTTCCACTGTTAGTGGGATTGTAAACTTGTAAAACCACTCTGGAAGTCTGTTTGGTGGCTTCTCAGAAAATTGAACATAATGCTACCTGAGGACCCAGCCATACCACTCCTGGGCATTTATTCCAAAGTAGCTCCAACATCTAACAGGGTCATATGCTCAACAATGTTCATAGCAGCTTTATTTATAATACCCAGAATCTGGAAAGAACTCAGATGCTCTTCAACAGAGGAATGGATACAGAAATTGAGGTACATATACACAATGGAGTACTACTTAGCTATTAAAAGCAAGTTCGTGAAATTCCTAGGCAAATGGATGGAACTTGAAGCTATCATCATGAGTGAGTTAACCCAGTCACAAAAGAACACTCTTGGTATGCATTCAGATACTACTACCCCTCCAAAAAAAAAAAAAAAAAAAAAAAAAAAAAAAAAAAAAAAAACCCTCGGAATACCCAAGAAACCATCAACCATAGACAGAACTTATGAAACTCAAAAAGAAGGAACACCAGAGTGTAGATGCCTCGGTGCTTTTTAGAAGGAAGAACAAAACAGTGGAGGAAATACAAGGTCAAATAGAGGAATATGGAATGAAGTAAAGATCTACAGAGACTGCCTTTCCTGGAGAACTGCCCCATATGCAACCACCAAACCCAATGCTGATGCCAAGAAGTGTTTACTGGCAGGAACCAGACATGGTTGTCTCCTCAGAGGCTCTGCCAGCGCCATATAGATATAGATGAGAATACTTGCAGCTAAACATCAGGCTGAACACAGGGACACCAATGAAAGAGCCAGAGGGACTGAACGAGCTGTAAGGTTTGGGTTCTCGTGGGAAGAACAACACCATCAACAGCCAATGCACTGAGGTGGAGAGGGTGATTGGGAGAGGGAGCACCTTCATGGAAGCAAGTTGAGGGGGAGGAGGGAGGGGTGTGGTTGGGTAGGGAGGGTATAACATTTGAAATGTAAATACAGAGAATTTCCAATAAAATTTAAAAAAAAGAATTCCTGAAAGCAAAATTTTGTTTAGTTTTATTATTTAGAATAAGAAATTGCTTGTTATGATTTTTTCTTTTACTGTTTTTATGCTTTTTAGTTGCTGTATTATTTAACAGATAACTGACATTCATGGAGACTTCACTCTTCTAAAATGTCAGTAATAACTCGCCAATTGGAAAATCCAATTGACCAAAAATCCTGACTGAATTCAATCGGAGGAAGAGGTTGAAATACATATGTTGACCTGGACAACAATAACAGTAATAACAGATTTTTCTGGACTGTAATTTTAAGTTTGAAAATCTTTGAAAACAATCTTTTGTGTTCTTTTTTTTTTTACAAATTTTGATAATTTCATATGATGCATTTAGCTTATAGCTACTCCTCCCCAACTCCTCCTAGACCTTACCTGCATACACAACTTGTGTTTCCCATATATGCATATATATATATATTTATATATATATACACGTATGTACACACACATATACATACACACAATTATATATATATAGGCATGCTCTAAATACATCTAGTTCACATTGTATTGCCCAAATACTCTGATGTTTGAGGCCTGATCTGAAGTGTGGCCAGTATACCAAGGATTACAATAGTTAAAAAAAAATGACCATCCCTCTCACAGCAGCTACCAAATGCCAATCATTCCTTCAGCTATGGGTGGGGCTCCATGGCCATCTCCTCACCCCTGCAATGCTGAGGGAGCTTGCGCACATCTTACACATGTTTTCGAAGCAATTGTGAGTTCACCCGTGCAAATGCCTTGTTATGTCTGGAAAACTGTTTACTTTTTGTAATCTACCATCTCTTTCTTACCATCTTTTCACCCTCTGTTCTGTGAGAATCCCTAGAGTTGAGGGGGAGGGGCATGATACAGGATTGAGAACTTAACAGAAAGACATTTTTGCTTATTCCAGTCCTATCTGAAAAATAACAGCATGCATGAATGACAGGAGAGGTGGAATAGCACTGTTGCTTACCAACCCTGCTCCATTCAACCTTTTCAAGAAAAATGGCTGCTTGCATTTACGGAGAAACAGCTGTAATGAGTTTAGGGTAACATTCCTCTACCAAGTTGATGGTCCCAGTTTTTGCTAAATCAACTAAATTTTATAGAAATTCCATTTAAAGCCGTAGCTCAAAGCAACACATCACCCAAGGTAGCAGAGAAGTTTAAATGGGGCAAAAGGGGAATCAGGGAAGGATGGGAGTTAGATGGAGGGCCAACCAAAACCAAGGAACCTACTATTGCATAGCTAAGTAAAATATAAATTTAGAAAGAATTTGAACAGATGCCTACATCACTAGATACTACTGCCTCTCATAGCCAGAAAGGTGTGTGTGTGTGTGTGTGTGTGTGTGTGTGTGTGTGTGTGTGTGTGTGTGTGTGTGATTGTGCTCACACTGGGAAGTATATGTACAGGTATGTGCTCATGCATGGTAAGAATATTTGAATATTTGAGTATTTGAGTGCTAACCAACTGCTGCCCAACTGGATTTGAGGCCTACTCCACTAGAAAAAAATCATGTCTGGTACTATAAATCTGGTAACTGGTCACAAGTCTGTGTCTAGGGAAATCACAGTCCCTACAAAAGAATACAAAGTTGATGTTTTGCTAAAGGACATAAAGCCAAAATGCCTCTTCAATGTTTATATGTATGATTATAGACTCTTCTCAAGCTGTGTCGGGGAACATTCTTACAGAGGATGACAGTCAATGCCGGACCCCACAACCAGCAAAATTCAAAGAATAAGTGACTATTGAGTGTTCAGTCCTAAATAAAACATATGTTAACCCCTTTAGGCCCAGAAGCATTATAAGAGGGAGCAGAAAGATTCAGAGAGCCAGAAGATGGAGACAAGTGTATAAGAATGTATTCTGGATAAGGCACAGCAATTATAATCACAAACACAAGGAAGCTGTGCCTCTCTGCAAATCCTGCACAAATGTACAAGCTATGAAGGAAGGAGAAAAAGTAGTTGAAAAGAAGGAAGGCAAAAAGGCTGGAGAGGAGGAGAGATGGATATGGGAAACATGGTCACAGTATGTTCTATGCACGTAAATAGTTATCAAAACAAAAAAAAAAAAAAGACCAAAGAAACCCATCTTCATCCTAATTCGTGTTTGCCCAAAATAGGGGTAACCATGATGTTCTTCAAGAGGTAAAAGTTCCATTTGATTAGTCTACTTAGTAATAGTATTCAGTGGTAAAAAATCATTGAGTCCTCAAGCTACAAAAAGATACAGAATGGGAACTGGAGGGATGGCTCAGTGGTTAGCAGCACTGGTTGTTCTTCCAGAGGACCCAGGTCATTTCCCATGATCTACCCACATAGTGTATTACAAGTGTCAATAACTCCACTTCCAGAGGACCTTACACCATCTTCTGGCCTCCATGTATACCAAGAACACAAGTGATGTGCAGACATATGTGCAGGTGATCATCAAACACATAAAATAAAATTCTTTTTAAAGGTATGGGAAAATCCTCCATGTGAATTGCTAATATAAATATGAGTCTGGGGGAAGCTAGACAGTCAGATTATAACTGTAGCGAATTCTGGGAAAGAAGCTCTACAGCAATGGGTGCAGGAGGTGCTGGAAATGGGAGAGCTGCTCAGTGTCTGCATATCCAGCAGTTTCACATGAATACAGTATACAGTGACTGTCACATAGGACCAGGATTATTCTCAATGACTACAAAGGCAAGGAAGTCAACACATGGTCTGTTCAATCTTTATGGTGATCTAAAACTGTTCCAAAAATATTAATTTTTTAAATCTGAAAACAGCAAATAGTTGACAACTGCCTAAAAGTTGAATATTCACTGATGCTGCTTACTATTAAAAATGAATGAACAGAAACAAAACCCTCTGTGATTTTTTTTCCATGTCCCAGTTTTCATCCAGTTGTTTTCGACATCATATGAAGACATCTGAAAAGAAGCTGAACTGTCTGTTCTAGTCAGCATTGGTCTAAACAAAACCACCTTCTCTGAACTGTTGCTAGAACTTAGAGGAAATGCTCAGAGGTTCCAGCCCACTACCCATCCCTACCTATTCTCTCCAGTCAAGTTACTCTGGTGTGGATAAATTCAGTCCCTTTTGTGTAGACTGCCAAAGCCATTTGCTCTGCAATGACATTTAGAAGGCATTGCTAGAGGAATAGTTTCTCAATTTTAGAATTCTTTTTACCCCCATTGCAAACACCCCTGACTTGAAAGAGAAGGCCCAGAGTCCTCTCCCTTGGTTTTAATCCTCCTACCCCATCTCAGCTTAGGAGACTGGAGGTGCTATTTGCAGAATGAAGCTAGGAAAATGAGCCAACGGTGAATTTCAGGCTTGCCAGAGCTTACAATCTTAATGTAAATTCAACAATTAGCAATGCCTCAGCTGTGAAAGCTGGAAAAGAGCCACACATTAGATGGTTAGAGAGGCAGGCTGGGAAAATCACTTCCATTTTATTGTTGTTACCTTGTCTATCCCAGCTTAGCCCATAACTTTGAAAGAGGACCTGAGTCCTTGTCATGAGTTCATTACAGGAGCTCACTATTCATCCAAACAGAACTTCCCTATGTAGGAAAAAAAAAAAAAAGACTTAAAATGTGGAATAAGAAACAGGTAGCATCAACTTATGAAACAATTTAGGCCAAAGGATACTGGAGGCCAAAGGGGTTAACATCTAAGCACAAGGTAACAGTGATTGTCAATTTGAAATGCATGGCAGGTATTAAAAGACCTCCAAATTGGGGAAGCCCTTCACTCAAGTACCAGGAGAATGTGAACCCAAAAACTCACAAAGAGCTAGTCCTGCTGCAATTAGGCAAGAGGTATATTTAGGAAATCATAGCTCTGAGGACATCTAGTATCTCACACAGGAGATAGAGGAGTCGACCCCGAACTCAATTAGGGGGACATATTTATAGGGAAAATTACATAAGCAGTTAACAACAGGTGCATAGCAATTTCATTGGTTCATTCAAATAGGCATTCTCTGTCTGCTTTTGGATATGATTCAACTCCAGATCACCCTGTTTGGGGCACACTGACATTCATACTAGTTTTTCTCAGGACTGCAGAGCCAGACATTATCGAGACCAGGTGGTCTGCAGTTTTTGTTCCCAGCCTTGAGACATACTTGTCCTCACAGTAGGGTTAGTGGGACTAGCTTAAAATTTTAACTCTTTCAGTATCAGTAATGAGCCTTTTTGCTTTTTCTCTTGAGATATTTGAAGAAGACAGGAAACAGATATATATCCTACAGGTCAGTAAGTCCTTCTAGAACACTGTAATTTCCTTGTCTTACTTGCCCCCTTAGATCTTCTAAATAGAAGGAAAATCTGTAATTGCATACATGTATGTGTGTGAATACTTTTGAAATGTTATTAAGGAAAATGTAAGATTATGAGAAGTAGTGAGATGGCTCAGCCAGGAAAGGTGCTGCTGCTCAAATGTGTTAATCGGAGCTTAATCCCTGGAACTTGGGTAAAATTAGGAGGGGGACCAGGCATCACAATGTTGTCCTTTGGCCTCCATGTGCATTCTATGTTATGTGTACACACACATAGACACATTCACACACATACACACAGCAGAAAAGCCAACCAATAACAATAAGGCAATGATATGATAATGAGGGCTTTGGGGAAAGGCTGGTCCTTCTAAAAACTCCATCTATTTACTTGACAGATTTACCTGTGTTTTCTCCAAAATCTCCTCCCCATATTCCCATGGCAATTATTATAAGTAATGTGAGTTTTATAGATGTTGTCACTTGCTTTTTCACTTTCACCAAAAACAGTTCAGGGGAGAAATGGCTTATTTGCCATAGTCCATCATAGTTCAGGCTTCCCTGGAACTCAGAACACGAACCAAAGCAGAAACCATGGATGTATACTGCATACTGGTTCACTTTTGCAGACTTACTCAGCTACCTTTGTTTATACAACCCAGACCCATCGGCCTAGGGAGGGCACTCCCACAGTGGACTGTGCTCTTGTATATTAATTAGTAATCCAAAAAAATGGCTCACAAGCCAATATGATGGAGGCAATATGTCTGTCTGCCTTTCTTTTTGTCTCTGTGAACACACAGTGGAGGATCCTTTCAAATTGAGGGTGCCTCTTTCCAAATGAGTCAAGTTGATAGGGATGTGTTCCTAATTAAAAACCAACTTGCATTCTGAAATTTTAATGAAATACAGTCTACAACCACTCTGAGAGAAAGACTTTCAACTTCTCTTAAACATGTTTCTACATGACCCAGCTTCACATCCCTAAGATGTTGATGTCTCCCATTAAGCTCAATTCTTCTGAATACACAGCAAACAAAATCATTTTGAGTAAAAATGCCTTCAAGATTTCAAGTGAAGCGTGAGAAAAAAAAAACTAGGTTCAAGGAGCCCAATGATGCACAGTCCAGCTCTGTAGAATTTGGGCAATGAAGGGAAGACAATGAGTAAGTGTGCTTTAAGTAGTGAGTAATGGTCATGAGCCATTCTATCAACCAGAACTGTATCATCAAAATATGTCTGCCATAGTGCTATGGGCTAAATATTTCTACCGAAACTTTTGTTGAAATTTAGATTCTATTGCCAAGGATTCCAAAAAGTAGAAACTTGAATCCAACTGTGGTGTAGGAGGTAGGACTTCTGGAAAATCCTTAACGTTAATGATGCTGTAACCATGAGTTCTTAATCCACTAGAACACTGTCTCTCTGCATGCTCTCCGGAACTGTTTCAAGGTTCTGTGGTTCCTGCCACTGGGAAGAAAGTTGCCCAACTTTGAACTTTTCAGTCTTCAAAACCATGAACTCAATAAAACTTTAACTTCTATAAATTGCTCAGTATCAATTTCAGGTAGTATCTCAGTGTTTGAGTCACTTCTGAGATTTTTCTTGATTTCCACTGATGCAGACTAGCCAGATACGCAGAGATGAGACGTAGCCTATGGCTGGATATAACTTGCAGAAAGACCAGCTGTCTGATTGTCAGTGACCAAACTCCCTGACAAGAATACCAAGAAGGGGGAAGGGAAAAGAGTTTCTTATTTCTCAGAATTTAGTCTAAAGCTTCTCATGAGCTTGGACAGAATATCATATGGCCTGAATATGTCTTAGAAGAATATATTTGCTTCCTGGTAACCCAGAATCAGAAGCAAGATGGTGTGTGAGTGTGTGAGTATTTGAATGAGTGAGTGAGTGAGTATGTGTGTCTGTCTGTCTCTGTCTCTGTCTTTGTCTCTCTGTGTTTGAGCACCATGGATGATGCTTTCAAAGACATAATCTTAAGACCTCTTTCTACCTCCTAAAGTTTCAACATCTTTCAAAATATCCCCACTGGTTGCAGTCTGAGTATTTAATGCATACTCAAACCATCACACCCACCGAAACTCAGAGGCCTTCGGGTAGGGCTTGGAGATACCATGAGGCTCCCACAGCAGTGCTATAACCATCTGAGTGCTCAGCTAAACACACAGTAGGCAGTTATATTTATTAAACTAATCTCCAAATATCCCCTCATCATATGTTCTGCAACTGAACTATGGACGTGCTTCCCAGAGAGAACCTTTGTCCTAATCATTCATTTGCACATTGTTAAATCTGTACAAAAGGCTTCCTGCCTCCGTTCAGCAAACACTTGTTTTGAACCCAATTATCTCAGAGAGCTTCTCCCTCTCATGCACTGTCAAGGCAATTTACTTCAAATGAGCAAAGAGCTTCAGCTGGCAGCCTCTGCTTTTGAATCTCGGAAAATGAGAGCATCTATCTCTAACATGGGGACTGTGTTAAGGGGTTGTTGTTTCAAATACATTTAATTATTTCAGATGTACATTACTATTCTCAATGTGATCTATCTATATAAGTGATAAGGTAAAGAGTCTTTATATGCTAGCCTCTTATTGAGTCAGAAAATGTGAGATCAGGAAATGTCATCCCTGCAATCCTTTTGGTTTATAGGTCCTGACTGATGCTCTATCTAAAAAACAATAACAACCTTGTACCAAGTATCACAAGCAGCTAGGAAAAGATACACTTGAACCCAAAAAATGTGAGGTACCATGTACTTATTTGCTTTACACTCTATATAATAGACAATTGATGGTTTTACTTGGTTCTCTTATACATTCCTCTTGTTACAGAGAGTTCCTTTAGACCTTGGGTGTTGCCTGTTCTCTAAAGAGTTTCCAACTGATTGTTTTCCTACTGCACTGTCTGTAAGAACATTGGTGCTGAAAACACATGTGTTGGGATCTGAGAGGATCTCTCCTAACCTCTGGCAGCCACAAAGCACTGAGTTTTCTTAAAGTCTGGAAAAATGGCCTCCTGGTTATTGTTGGGAGTTACTATCTCCAGTCTGAATCACATTTGTAGTGAACGTGCCTTTGGATTTCAGCAATAAAAAAACAAGACATGATCCTTAAGAAGGTTTCACCAGAGTGCCTCTGATTTATGCAGCAGGACTCAGTCTAGGGTGAAGGTTTAATGAGAATGGCATAAAAGATAGCATGCCCTCTGCCTCCGCGACAGCAGGGGGATGCCTGTGAGAACAAGGCAGGTCCAGAATTAATAACTGACAAGGACAAGCTGGGGAGAGACTGGGGAGAAAGTAGGAAAGGATTTTTAAAAGAAAAGCAAAAGAAACCCTATATGATAAATATTAATCCATTACATTCCTTTGAGCAATTTCTGAATGTTTCCTCGAAGAAATATACCACATGGATAATTTATGTGCCTATTGAAAGTAATCTTCCACACATGAGCATGGGTAGTTGAAGGGTTATCATTCTTTCTCCCTGATGATAGGTCTGGAAGTCTTGCAAATAACGACCATCCTTTCATCCCAACCAGGATGAAGCTCAGGTTGAGAAATGAGCCTATTAAAATTCAGTTTAAAACAGCATTTTGCTGATGATCTCATTTATTAATTGCTAACTGCCTGGAAGACAAAGGGACTTCCCAATCCTTTCTTTGAGAACTAAAGCTTTTCGTTGAAGGACTCCAGATGGGCTGCATTTAAGTAAAGTTCGTGTTAGTGCCACCAAAAAATGAAAGGAATTTTACCCAATTTTGTTCCACAATTACCACCCACGAGTTCTTCAATCCTGGCCAAATTGAGCATCAATTTAAATGAGATTTACTCATGGGACCCTCTGCAATCACAATCAACACAAGATATCAGAGAGTTTAGGAAATGGGTCTATTAAATGGCAATTAACGCTGTCAGCGTCCCAAGCTTGTTTTCAGTTAATTCAATCCTACTAGACAGTTGAATTTGCCTGCCAGAAGCAAAAGAAGATTCATATTACTTCAGGACTCAGACAGAGTTCCAGGGCTGATTGCTTGAGCTCTAGTGACTGCCCACATCTAACACTAAGGTAGCCTCTATTCCTTGTATAAATAAGTGACTTCCTGTGCATGTATGTGAGTCCTCTAGGATGCCTTGATCCTTCACAAAGAACTCAGCCACACTTTTCAAAGATGCCAGAGGTACCAGCAAGGTAATCTTCTTCGGTACTCAGTAGCTTTTCCTGACTGGGATAACTCCTGATAGTTCTCAGTGACCCTGCCTGGCATTAATCATGTTTTCCACATAGAGAGTGCCTGACATAGGCTATCAAATATCAGTCAGGTGTGCTCAGTACGGTGGCACCTTGCCCTGATCTGTGCTAGAAGGCAGATAAAGGACTATTATATATAAAAGGCCAATCCACAATTATTTGATGAGAATCCATCACAAATCAAAGCAATTAAAAATAACATAAAGCATTGATTTAGCTCAATGGTAGAACACTTGTTTAACTGGGTCTAATCCCCGTTATTGAAATAATACACTAAAACATCTTTAGGTATCCATACCCTTTGATTCACAATTTTCAAATCAAGGATCTATACTGAAGATGTAACCAAGCATCTGTACTAAGATGTACCAATTTACACTTTGTTATAACATCATATTTGCTCAAGAGGCAACATCATCTGAGGAGCTGGAGAGAAGTGTCTCAGTGATTAACAGCACTGTTTATTCTTCCAGAGGACCTCGGTTCGGTTCCAAGAACCTATATGGTGGATAGCAACCATCCAGGTCCAGGGAATATGATGCATTCTTCTGGCCACTATATAAACATATGGCATATAGACATACAGAGAGACAAAATAAACAAGCATATAAAATAAAAATAAAACCAGAAAAGGTAATAGAATGTTTGACCTCCCTATAAACTACTACAATCCATCTTTCCTCACCCTAAAAATGTATTCCATGCCACCACATCCTCTAAGGTGTATAGAACTCTAAGAAATATCTCATACATAGGTAAAACTAGGGACTTTCAGTAGCATGCCCACCTGTGCCCTCACCCCTAGATTCAAAGCTTTTACAGCTTTGTCAGCTAGGGAATCAATAACACTTTCATACCGAGGTGTTTGTGGATTAACATTCCTTATATTATGCAGAATTTCATATGTTAAAATGAGATTTTTCCAAAAGGCAAGATTTTCAACCATAAATGAGATTGAAACAAGAACTTCAGGCTTCATATACACGTAGTAATTAGAACTTTAGTGGCTTAAGTTGCTTTTTTGAAATTTGTTTTCAAAATGTATATATTTTGTATGTGGCTATTTCTATGTTTCAGTAATTAGCTTCATAATGAGAAATAAAGCTTATTATAGGAAATGTAGAAAATAGAAAGAAAAGGCAAAATGCATCTACATTCCGATCATGTAAAAATAACCTTTTAATATCCTATTGTTTTAAAAATACATACAGTTTTGTGGCCTTCTTATGACCTTTGGCTATAATCTCTGTACAATTTGCTATTTCCCCAATTTTGCACATTTACTGGAAATGTTTTAATGGTTTCAACCAAACAAGGATCTACGAGGGACCACACTTGATAGTCTTCACTTTCAGTCACCCATCTGTTTACTCACCAAGACTGTGTGAGAGGCTTGCCAGTCTTCCCAGGTTCTTATCAAGTTCAATTCATAGATGAAATAGAAAACACAGTATCTCGTGAACTTCTACAGATAATAACAATCACCCTATCCTGGCACAGTTAAAGGCCTGATATGTGCTAAAGCCATAAAAGGACATAGCTTCTGAAGGACCACCTGTCCAGAGGTCAAGGGCACTGTCTGACATTGGCTATGAGCCTCGGTGGGAGCTGTCAATCTTTATTTCAGGAGGGTAGGGTGCTGACCTGCCTCTGCTGCAGTTCTGCAGATACCACAGAGAGCCCCCAGGATAAGCTCACACCAAAGAAACGGAGTCCTCATCTAGTCCTGAGGAAAGATCATTGCTGCCACCAAAACATACTCCCCTTCCTTCCCTGCCCTAATTTCTGCAAGGCCTTTGTTCTGTTTTGATTCAGATGTCCTTGTTCACAGACTAATGATGTGAGGCTAGAGTGGGGCTCTTGCTGTTATTTATGGTTTGCATTTCCATGTGGGCTGCTGCTTTCTTGTTTACCTCATGAGATGACCGACCAGTCTGCAAAATGCAAGCACTTAGCTCATATAATTGGACATGAGAAAGTGCCCGTGATTTGCAGAGAAGTTTTAGATTGAATGGAGATGGTACCCCACGGTCAACTTTTTCTGAATTAAGTAGCCTGGGAACATGTAATGGTTTATTTTTTATAGAGTTAATTATTCATATGTTTTGAGTGACAGAGGACATTAAGATGAAAGAAGATGGAAAAGGATGGGGTGGAGAGAAAAGGTGCATCACATGGATGTCCTTTATTTGTTATAGCATGCCATTCTACTAATAGGGTTGAATTGCACATAAGATTTCTATAAATGTTGGTTTGTATTAAATATGTTATGAAGAGCCTTTTGCTCTTTTTGTCAAGCAAGACATCCCAGAGTGCAGATTTAATAATGTTTAATGAACACGGCGGGGGGGATATCAGATTTCTAAACACTAGTGACATAATAGCGACACAGCAGATAAACCAGCAATCTATGTTGACTGACTTGTTAGTATCTTTCACACAAGATTCTCCACAGCTTAGTGACAGTAGGGCAGAGAGGAAGACTTTCCCCATCGGGCAGCTCTTAATACTTTCAGCTGCAAGTGAGGTGCCCAGACCTGGCTTAGAAAGAGAGCTCAAACTAGGAAGTCAATCTTCCAAAACCTAGGCTGTGACTGTGTTGTGCGCCACTTACCCGACCCCCATTGTTTCTATTGATTTCCAATGCAGGGCTATTCAGTTTCCTAATAAAAACAGATGATCCAGATAAAACAGGACTGGACAGGCTCATAGAATAGAGTGAATGACATACTTTATTATCTATTTTTTTGTTTCAACAAAAGAAATCTAGGAAAATAGAATCTCTGTTTTGAAAACAGTGCTTTTATTTATCCCATTATTTATAGATACACAGAGTTGTGTTTTACTGCATTTGTGAGTTTTTCTCCATAAGGAGTCTCCTGATGGAGAAAGTGTTGTATGTCAGCACCTAAAAATTGATAGTGGATAAATTGACCCCTTCAGTTAGGGGGTGATGGTGCATTTGTATATTTTCCTATTATCAACATTTCAGAATCAATTAAACTCTGAAAAACCAAGAAGAAATGCCCAAGGCTCTTTTATAAGATCACAAGAAACCAGAAATTTGAGGAAATTATATAAACCAAGTACAGACATATATTTGCTGGTTAAAAACTGGCATGCTTTAATACTGTAATGAGGTTCCTAGGCTCTGAGACTTTTTAGCTATTCAGTGGCATAAAGTATGTTCATGATTGCACCTTCCCAAACTTCTAAGGACTGAAAGAAGAGCCAGCCTGTCTATATGAGATGGTATAATGGCAAAATAAAACTAATAGTAGCAATCACAAAGTAAATTTAGATACTACAAATATTTACCTGTAGTGTGTGTGAGTGTGTGTGTGTACATGTGTGTGTGTGTGTGTGTGTGTGTTCACAGGCCACATCGTTAAAATGAACACAGTCCTGTTTAAACTTTTTCGTCTGCAAAAACCCAAGGTATGGGAAGGTAGCAATGGGAAACGGTCAGATTACTTACCTTGGTCACGTACTGTTCAGGTCCAAAGGAAGAACTAGTGCCCTCACAATGGAAGACATAGTTGCCAGAGCTATCAAGGTGAATCTCACCAGTATCCTATCGAGATAGCCTGCCAAAACACATGGCTTGACTTTGGCTATGAACAAGATGCAAACAGACACAAGCCAGGGAAAATTTCACAAAATGACAGGTGAGCTCTTTTCGAAAGTTCCATAGCCATGGAAAATACACAAAGATGGACACTCTTCAGAACTGGAGAGACTAGAATATTAGAGAAATTAAATGCAGTATATTTCTTTGGGCTGGAGAAAACACATGAGAGAGATGATTAGAAAATAATGAAACCTGGAGATCAGTTGCTAGTATTGTAAAATATAAGTTTCCCAATTTTGATATAAGACGATGAAGACTAATGTGAGATTGAAACCTTAGGGTAATCTGGGTGAACGTGTATTGAAATCTTTTGTAGTATTTTGTAAGTCTGGGATTATTTCAAATAAATGGTTAAAACCAAAATTCTAAAGAGACTATGTTTCAGTACATATTTTATGGACATTTAACACATTTTAGAACAAAAGGAAATCAAGATTGCAAAATTGCTGACTTTTCCTGTATATGGCAGAGAACCTGAACAATTTGTTACTCTAATTAAAGAGACAGACAAAAAGACTCAAGAAATCAAGTTGATACTCTGCACAGAGAAGGAACTTTAAAGCCAACCACCTTCATCTTAAAGTCACACCAAGTGGGCCTCTTTCCCTGTCATAACCAGTGTTCTGTTCCCAGAATCAAAGGCAGGCTCTACTGTGATCAGATGGGTCAGGCTGCTAATGGAGGGGAGGTCATAGATTAGATATGTCCCCTAGCATTTCACTGATCACAGGAAAGCAATGTGGTGGAGACTTGGAAGCATCCACACTGCTCTACTGAAGAAAGCAACTAAAACATCCGTCATACTGGGATACAGGGGCACTTTAAATACATGGACAAACTTCAATGGACTATCATCACCTAAAAAATACCTCTAAGAATAGGCCTGTAAAAGAGCCAATTAGTGAGTTCTTTTCCTCTCCTGAACCTGTAATTAAGAAGCCTGGAGAGGTGACATTGATTGACCTCCATGGAAGACACAAAAGCCCAGCAATTCTGAAAAATCTGTGTTACTTCTTTAGCAGATGCCTGTGACACCTCTGAAGGCTGCTCTCTCTCTAATTTCATGTTGGCAAGGCAGACACCAAAGCCCATAATGAATGAGGCTGCTTGCCTCTCTCCTGAGAGTTGACATTGTTCTTTCTGATTTCAAAGCATTATTGGGGATAGTAGAGTCTTTCTGAAAGATTATTCCCCTAAGTATCTGTGTTTACTAGGAGAGCTTCCCTGATGTACTTAGGATTCCAAGGTGAGAGGTGAAAACTCTTTAGGAAATTCTCAATTCTAAGTATCAGCAGGTTTTAGAGGCAAAAGCAGTAAAGGGAGAAAAGGTTCCCGTCTATGATTAATTTCATATCACAGGCAAACACGGCGATCCAAATATAACCATAACTGTACTCATGGGATGAGATAGAAAAGGAAGGCAGCAGGCTCCACTTGCTTCCACCTCAGGCTAGAAGACTTACCTTGCACCCTACAATAAGTTAGCCCCTGGAAACAGTACAAACAAGAGTAGCTGAGGATATAAGATTGAAGAGCAGTTTTTATTTGTTCTCTGCTTCTATAATACAGAATTCTGATGGGATAGCTACCACAATAGTGGGGAAGGGATGAGTGGGCAATGAATCAATCCAATTCTCCCTGAACCAGAATAGGAAAAAAAAAAGAGTCAGATGGTGATAAACTAAGCCACAATCAGAATATGGTTGTAGGTAGGACAATGGGTAGCAAGGATCTCTATCTGAGAGAAGTATATGTTCATTTGGTTGTGTTAATCCTGAGATTCGAGAGAAAGAGACTAGTTCCACACTTATGAGCCAAATGTAAAGGAAGCTTTAAGTAAATACTGGTCAGCAAAGCGGTCTCTGGCAGGGTCTACCTCTGAGTTCCCAAGATATGACCACAAAACATGTTTTACAGGGACTTAAATGGTCAAAACCCACAATACACTGCATTCCCCATTACATTCAATCAGGGGCAAATATACATCTGGGCATACTTCCTGACTGTTTGTGATCAAGCACATGTGGTTTAGTTGGTTCAAACAAATTTGTTTAGAGAAGTTAACAACAAATTGATATTTCCCAAGAACTACAAAGTCCATCATTCTAGGAAGTTCCCTTGTGAAAGCATACAGGTTAACTTTGGCTTTGCTGTTAGGGTGAGTTTCTTTGTGTGTAAATTTCCAGCCCTTATTATCATCGTTGTTCAAGAAAGACTGGGTAATTTACAATGAAGAGCAAGTTTATTTTGGTTAAAAACTCTGAAGGTTAGGAAGCCACACAGAATAACCTACCATGAGGATTTTTCTACCACATTTTAAGAGAACAGAAGAAGAGCACAGATGCAGAGTACAGGGAGTGAAATTCACTTTCCTACCTTGCCCGTGATCACATACCCATAGTGCAGTCTTAATCTGTTCATGAGAGGGTCCCAGGGACCTTATCATATTGTGTAAGTCCCATTGTCCAAAATCCCATCATTTCTAACACCTAAATTTTGGAGACTTATTCAGAGCATTACTGAAAGTTAACAAGGGAAGGATTTCAGAATGTGCGCACAACTCCATCCTTCAGCCTTTCTACTGAAACAAGGATTTGCAGACCTTCTCTAACACTTCATGACCAAGGTGAGGGCTGTATAAGTAAGCAAAAATGCCGGTGGACATGTTTTTAAATCTCTCTTGCTTCTCCTGATACGAAGGGTTCTGGGGAATGTTTCACAAGACTGAGACCTGCTGGAAGTTTCTCATGATAAGAGAAATGAAATAAAATCTACACACACACACTCCATCTAAAATGTATGAAACTATATTACACTTCTGTGGAGTAAAGCCAAACACAGCTGAAGAAACCAATGTGAGAAAAAAAAAAAACTGTGGGATAAGAAAAAACTAAAACCCCTTAAAATCCTAGCATTAGTGTTGTAAATATGCTTTTACTCCAGCTTGTAAGACAAAGATGTCTCAGCCCATATTATTCTAACATGGCTGTGGTGTTTTCAGATGAAAGAATTCATGTCCTGATCCACACTTAACCAAGGGTAAATTTGAACAGACTCCTCACTGTTCTATTCTTTTTACTGTCCAGAACAAAAGAAGGTTTTTATATTTGTACTGCAGGCAGTTCCATTATCAGATATAAGAAACACATCTGAATTCTCTCGTTCTCTCTCTCTCTCTCTCTCTCTCTCTCTCTCTCTCTCTCTCTCTCTCTCTCTCTCTCTCGCTGGAAATCTTTATTAAAGTTCATCTCACAACACATACATATTTAGCAAGGAAAGGCAGAAGAAGATATTGCCTATAATAGACTGATGTATCAATAAAAACACACAGCAGTGTTTGAAAAGAGAATAAGTACTGTGGGAAATTATCTCTTCATGGCCATGCTGTTCCCACAAGCTATAAACTGAGTTGATATTGTATGACAGTATGTGAAAGATATATACTCATTCCACACAGGAAGCTGATGGCAGAGCAAAGATACCACCAAAGTCCAACTTGCTGAACCAATGAGTTTTATTAATTACTCCAAGCTGAATTACCACAACCCACCAGACATGTGTGATAGCTCATGACACCGTTGTCTCTTCTAGGCATCCTAGTTTACCAGAGCCATCTTAGACACAAACTTATCTAAGAGTCTTTTAAGAAGTTCAGTTCATCTGAAAATGTCTCTTGGCAGTCCTATGGCTTATATAAGCTTGAGGAAGGAGGGAGCTAGTGAATCTTGTCAGTTTTAAGGACTTCTTCAACATCTTGAGTTTGTTAGTTCCTGAAGTTTCACTGCAAGATAGATTGTATTCTCTCCATTGAACACCTTATGTTTTAAGGAGTTTCTTTCCTAGATGGAAGGGTTCATCTTGGAGGAAGTTGCCTCATGATAGATTCCATGGTGTGTGAAGAATCACATCTTTTATTTGAAAGACAAAAAGGTGACAAGAACCATCATGAGGATTAAACCCAATTACTTACTTGACCCTCTTTTGTTTATCTGGATTTGCAAATCATGAAGAGATGATTTTTTTCTGACTTTTCCAGAACACTATCACACATTTTATCTCAATGTGTGCAATCATTTAGACTATCATCTGTAAATGACAAAGTTAAACCTCAAAGGCCAAGGCAGCCACAATGACACAGCCAGAGCCTAGATACAGGTGGGTGCCTTCATCAGTGTTGCAGTCAAGTTCTTTTTCCCAGTGACAGTTGGCTACAGGTCAGCATCTTTGTCAGCAAACAGCAGGCATCATATCTTTAAGATTCTCTGTGTTTATGTTCCAGTGCCTTCTATCACCTTTCTTCTCTCCTCAAAATGCATGTTTTCACAAAGAGCCTCTATTAATCATACTTAAATGTCACTTCTAACTGAAAGTGAGATATCCTTTGCATCCTAAGTTCTCAACTCAATGACATAATGACTCCAAATGTAATAGGAGTGATTTTAAAACCTTACTTTCAGTCACAAGAACCAATAAGCTAAGAGCCCAAGATACTCAGAGACACACAAGCTTTAAGAAATCCTTCTACAGATGAATCCAAATGCAATATACAATCTGAGTGAACAAATTCTATATATCCAGTTTCTCAGGAAGCTGGTAATATTCCAGAATGCTGAATGCAGATGCATCCAAAGATGTATTACTTCTTCCTTCATGGAGTCCAGCCCATACCTGGATGCTGCTTTTATAAACTCGGATCCCTGATGCAGATATCTGCCAACACATCTCACAGGATCTGCTGCCAAGGAAGAATCTGTAGCACAGAAAGTTCTTCAAGGTTTTTTGGTGACCAGTGTCAGGAAAAGATTGTCCCTACATCAGCAATAGTCACCAGGTATTGAGTAACTGAAACATTTCTCATTCAAACCACCCCAAGGTGGAAAAGACCTGAGCATGTGCAGACTTCTTCATGGGAACTTGAGAGTGATAGAAACACCCTACATTTACGCTGCCTAACATGGCAGCCATTAGCTACATGGGGCTAAAGTGAGCATTTGAAATGTGAGTAACACAACTGAAGAATGTTTTCATTCATTTAAATTTAAATAGCCACCATGGAAATGAATAGACCCGCCAAATATGAACAAGCAAAGCCTGTTTGTTCAGAAATTGCTGTAGCAGAAAACTGGCTGCTATTGTCTGTACTTTGGCAAAGACTTGTAGGCAGGCATAACAGAGGGAAAATATTTAGACTAGAAAAATGAAAGGCTGGGGTATGTCCTGGTGAGGCTGCTGGCATGGAGTGGCTATAGGTGGACCAACTAGAAACGGGGCATCATATTGGTTAGCTGGGAGGCACATTTGAGTTTTTCTGATTAGTCCAAAGTTGGGAACAGGAAGAAAAAAATCAGAGGAAGCTGTCAGTTATGAGTCAAGTCCTGGCTGCTTGAAGCTGTTTATAACAGGAGTTGCTGCTGGCTTCCCAGGTTGTTGGTAGAGCTGTAGCTGAGTGACTTCTTACCAGTCTGACTCATTAGGTAGAAAACTGGCATCCTGTCTGGTTACTCCAAGTAATGGGTTGTTTTTCTAGGCTGATTGATGGAATTTTGTAAAGCACAGGTTCTACTTTATATATGATTTATGCAACACCCTTTTGTGCACTCACTTTGTGAACAATTGCTCTTAGCAGCAACATGGAGCAAAGAAGTCATACATTAATAGGAGATCTAGTTTGGAGAATCATGGGGTAGGTCATAAGAAAATGTCAATGAAGGCAACAAGATGAGACTAGAAATAAGAGCAGAATGTGCAAATCTTGGCACTGAACTATGAACCCTGTATTGTTTTGGGATATATAAGAAGGAGGGAATGGTTAAGAGCAGGAAACTGTATGATCACATCTTTGTTTTATAATGAATGATTTAGTCACTTTTACTACATAAAATGGAACCCAGAAAAAAAGATACTAGAAAAAGAAAGTTCAGTAGAAAGAAAGTTCAGAGAAAATAGGTACTGTATTATATATAAGACAATTGTGGATGGGAAGACAGGGACAAGGGAAAAACAATTTAGATGTACAATAGTGTTCTGGGAACAAAACAAGATGTAAGGGATGTCTTCACAAATAGTTTTAAGCCTAAGTTAAGTAACAGACTGTGGCTCTTAGAGGACTAAGGAATAAGGAATTGGCATGGTAAGAACAAAGGAGGAGAGAAGATGATGAACGCAAGTGTTAAAATAGAAAACTTCAAGAGACAGGGATGGAGAGATGGTTCAGCAGTTAAGTGTACTTGTTGCTTTTACAGAGGACCTGAGTTGAATTCCCAGCACCCACATAGTGGCTCACAACTACCAGTAACTTCAGTTCTGCAGGATTCAATGCTCTTTTCTAAACCCATGGGTGCTTGCACACTCACAAGAAAATCCACATACATAACATAAATGTAAATAAAAAGATTCAACAAATGAAAACTATCAAAAGATACCAAAAAGTATGTTTTCATATGAAAGGACTCAACAGAAAGTCATAATAGGAAAATCTAATAATGACTTACATTTTCCACTTAGTAACATTCATACTTTGCTTAAAATCTATAAGGTGTACTTGGCAGATAGTTTTCAGAGAGGCACAGCTCGATTAAAACATTACTATTTATACGAGAAGTAACATCTGGTGTCTGTCTGCCATCATCATCTTCTTTTTTCAGTTTTTTCCTGATTTTGCTCAGTGATAAGCTTAGATTTTATTAGCTAAAATAAACAAAGCAAAGCCAGAGTCCTCAGTAGTATGGCCATCATTAATTCATGCTGGCTTTCTAAGAGCAGGACGTGTGCACTTGCTCAGAAGTTAAAACGTGCTCTGTTTTGAGGCACAGAATCTGAATGTCCTCCCAGGATTCACAATCGTCTGGCATCTCTTTAGGGCTAACAGAGGTCAAGACAACTTTCTGTTCTCATTTCATTATTCTTTCTTCTTGTTAGTTTTGTTTCTTAAATAATACAAAATCAGCAGACTAACCCCCTGGTTAGCTGATAACTCAAGATCCACTACAAAAGAACTCCTGAGAATGGCTACCAAATAACTGCCATTATGAACATTTAAAAATGATTAAAGGCAATTAAACTGCTTACAAATGTGGAAAAGTTAAATGGGGTTCCTTATCTTTGTGCCCCTTTCTCTCTGCATTCTAAACCTCACAGAGAACAAAGTAGCCACACACAATATTTAGTTCAAAATCATTGCCTGGCTTTACAAAAGTGTCACAATGGTAATGATATACTGTGATTTGAAGGCCAATCCAGCCTGAGGTGTCTGGTTCTTAGTCTAAAGGAATGGCATTAATTCTGATTCACAGAGTTCCAGAGAAGTGTCTATGGGACAGTGATTCAGAAGCCACTCTTCGTACCTGGGAATTTTCAGAATTCCAAATAAGCTCTAAAAAAATGGCTGCAGTTGAGAACCCAATGATTCAGACTCATCCTCTGTGGTGAATTCTCTCACTAGAATTTGGGCCATCCTGGAAAGGGGAGATCATTCAGATAAACTTATTTGCAATCTGAAATTCACAGATGGGAAGGTCACCTTAAGTGGTCTTGAGGGCATGCCCTCTTTCCCTTCTATTCCTTTTTGCTATCTTTCTTGGAAGCAGAACAGACCTTAAGTGATGTCTCTGGAGCTCTTGGTTGTCCCTTCTGTGACCTCTTCTCACCTTGACTATATTCTGCCCTCACTCTCCTGAGCTCCCATCACATAAATACATGCTTATCTATTCCCTAAGGAATTAGGTTAACACTTTAAGGAAAAGGCTTAGGCAGTGAGCCAAAAGAAGAAGACATTAAGTTCTTTTTCATTTCACATTAGTAGAGCTCTGTATCTGTGCAGAGGTTTCCAGCAAGTGAACCGACCCAACACAAGCTAACATAGGCAGAAGAGATTTAATCAAAGCACCCAACAAACCTCACAGGGCCAGGAAGATCAGAAAACCAGGCCTGGAGTAAGCACAAAGGGAAAGTGGGTTTCCTTCTTAGCTACAAAAGCTCTGTCATAAAAATAGCAGCAAAGAACAAAAAGAAACAAACCTCCAGGCCCACAGTAGCTCAACCAGAACCTTGCCACTGATTGTATGCCCTGACTCATGATGCTTCTACCTCCATCATAACCCCAAACAATAGTGGCACTGATACCCATAAGTCTTGTTCAAAGGAAAAGAAAAAAGTCTTCCCATATGCATCCAAGAATGCACAGAAAGGGCACTCCATGAAGAAATCTGCACAAAGCTAAAATGGAAAGTATAATCATTTGGGTATGGAATGGATTCCACAGAGTCCTCTGGTAAAGACTTAACCTATAGCTAATGATACAGTTTTGGGAGATTCAGGGCAGGCTTTGCTGGAGGAAGCACTGTCTTTAACGGTTACACCTGGTACCCAGTCTCTTCCTCATTTCTTGTTTCTTGTCCATTCTGAGAATAGATCTTTCTTGCACATGTTCCTGTGTCCATTATATTCCACCGTTCCATGGAACCAAAAAAAAATGGCTCTTGGTTTTGTTTATTATCAGATACTTAGTTAAGGAAACACAACCCAACAAGACAGAAGGACAGACACATGTATTGAAGCAGCCTAACTGCAGGGCCCATGTTGCTTACAGGGGTTGGCGGGCGCAAGGGGATTTAAGCCTGTGCAGGCTTTCCCCCAGGGGTGGAGACAGAAGCAGAAGCTGAAGAAGAAGCTTGTACAAGGTTCCTGAATAAACTGCTTGAAGAAGATCTTCCCCCGGTCTTGTCTTCTTTGCTGGTTGAGGTTGGGATCAACAGACACAGACTTGAAATTGTCAAAGGCAAAGCAGTTCAAAACAAAATTAACAATATTCATTTTTTTCATGAATGTATAGCAAAGAGGTACTCACTCCATCTTCGTTTGAGTTTCAATAGGATGTTCAAATCTGTTAGGAAATTTATGGGAAGAAGTACTGTAGTAAGATTTTTAAGGGGAAATGCCTAGAAGTAGACAATGTTATTGGCATTAAAAATAGATATGGCAGTCCTTTATAAGCCATAAGGGGACAAGCTAGCAGTTTGGGGACATTTCAAACAAGAAGGGGTTTCCTCTATGTTAGGACAGAGAAAATTCTACACCAATCATTTTTGTAGAACAATATAGGATCAAGAACAGGTTTTATAGAAATGGCCCTCATTTCAGAGACAAAGACAGACACTAACTAAAAAGGTTGTTTTAGTAAAAGGTTGGGAAAAAAACCTTCGAAGCGAACTGCTTCAAGAAGCAAGCTGGAGTGGCCATTCTAATATCGAATAAAGTAGATTTTCAACCAAAGTTATCAAAAGATATAAGGAAGGACACTTTTTACTCATTACAGGGGAAATTTGTCAGGAGGAACTCTCAATCCTTAACATATATGCTCCAAATACAAGAGCACCCATATTCATAAAAGAAACCCTACTAAAGCTCAAAATATACATTGTACCACACAATAATAGTGGGAGACCTCAACACCTCATTTTCATCAATGGACAGATCATGGAAACAGAAATTGAACAAGGACACAGTGAAACTAGCAGAGGTTATTAACCAATTAGAATTGATAGACATCTACAGAACATTTCATCCTAAAACAAAAGAATACATCTTCATCTGTGTACCTCACAGTACCTTCTCAAAAATTGACCATATAATTGGTCACAAAACAAGCTTCAGTATATATATGAATATTGAAATACTCCCATGTATTTCATGAGATCACCATGGTCTAAGTCTGGTCTTTAATAACAACAAAGACAACAAAAAGCCCATATACACAAGAAACTGAACAATGTTCTATTAAGCAATAGCATGGTCAAAGAAGAAGTAAAGAAAGAAATTAAGCATGTGTGTTCTCTAGTTTTTCCAAAGGTAGAAGGGGATAATAAATATTCTTTAAAAACAAAAACTTCCTTTCCCCCACAAAAAAATGTTAGTTTGAACAAAGCAGCTTTTCATCTTGTTTATTAAATTCACATCTGTACATAAACTATCCTTGTTTATAGAATTTTGGTCTTTTTATAATTGCTGTTTACTTCTCATTGTTTTGCAATTCCTTGGTGCAACTGTTGCCTTGGTAATGGAAAAGTGGGCTCGATCCTTTTAAAATGATAACCATCTCCATTCTACATTATTTACTGGATTTCATGCATATTTTCTTTTCTATTTTCTCCTTTATGAATTTAAAGTTACTCTTTCCTTTGTCATCCTGATTTCCATTTTCTAAATACTTTCCAAACTACCAGTACTTTTTACTTATTCTATTGAGATGGAAAAACAAATCCAAAATTTTTATATGAAATATAAAAACAGACATTTGCATTTGTATTGAGCCAGTACCATTGTGATTCTCCACATTCTGCCTATACAGAAAACCTTCCAAAAGACTGTGTGAGCTCCCTGGCCTACAGATTCCAGGATGATGCAGGAGTGGTAGAACTTCAAAAGACTCAGGTGCAGAAGGGTGGCCTCTGGCCCTATCACTCTATCTCTGTGCTCAGAATTCTCAGAAAAAAACTGGCTTTAGTGGCTACCTAATGAACTCAAGTTACCACAGTGGCTGTCAAAATGTCTCCCTATTTCATGGAAAAAGCTACACACCCAAGGAGTAAGGTATAGAGATCATTAATTGTAATGGGATATGGGTTCTGATAGGTGACCCAAAGAAAACTGTCCAGAAGGACCTGAGCCAATGCCTCATGGGGTCACCTGATCAGCATTCTAGATTTATATAATTATTGATGGAATCACAGGGTTTACATGAAAAGGAAATATGGAGCCATTTACTGTGGGACTTTTTGTAAAGTCCCACAGGTAGACCAGAGTTGGTCCTGGACCCTTAGGGGCCTATAGCAAGTTTAAGGAACACAGATTTGTGTTTCTCTAGAAAGTCTAGGATCTTTCACATGCTCAAAGAAGCCTGCAACTGCAAAGAACATGTTGTACTTTGTTTGGCAGGTGACAGTAGCCATGTCTACTGTCCTAATGTATTAAAATGTTCTATTTAATCTTCACAAGACCCTAATATTACTGACAAACTATCTAATATCTTGATTTAACCTACAAAAAATAAGAACTTCACAAAATACTTTTTCTTGTAACGTTGGTTTATAGATGATACATTACAGAGTCATAGGAAATGGGCTTGTTCAGATAAGTGATAAACATATTGCACAAAAATTTGAAAACCAAGGAAAATTCTTTAAAGTTCATTAAGATATTAATTTTAAATTCCAAAATAAGTTTTGTCCCAAGGTAGACATGTATAATCATGGGAAATAGCTGGTATGCTAAGTTCCACTTTAGATGAAAAGAGTACACTTATTTATTGCAATTTGAAAATTATACTTTTCAAATCATCCCTTTTCCCATTCATAAGATTTTAAGAAGTAGGAAATTCTATGCTAGACAATTAGCATATTTAATTAAAGATGCCAAAAGCATCTGGGCTCTGACTGGGTCCTAGATATTTTGCCAGGGGCTGTGAGACACATGCAATCTATAATTCAAAAACTATAGGATCATAAGAACGTAAAACAGAACATAAATACTATCATCATATAAAAGACATGATCATTTATACAAGTATTTTAGCTTTCTGTAATTACACACACCTGGGATAATTAAATTCTAAAGGAATCCTGTGACTGCTTTCTGACTTTTAGATGTCACACTAAATGTAGCAGGCACAGTTTAGTTGAAAATGATTATACATTACTTTATTCTGAAGAAATTTGAACTTTCTTATTTCATAGAAAGATATCTAAAATACAAAATGTTTCTACAGTCAACCCTGGAAGAAGTTCTGAGCAATTGTAAATTGCCAGTGAGCTGCAGTCCCTGAATCGTGGCTGCACAGTATAACTATACAAAAAAAAAAAAAAAAATCAGAACAAAAGGCTGATGGAAACATGGGTGACTGACCTTCATAGACATTTCCCAAAAGAGACTTCAAAAGTAGCCAAGTAGAGCATAAGAAAAATGTCAAATGTCATTAATCATCAGAAAAATGCAGCTCAAAAAGCACAAGGAGATATCAGTTTTCAAATGGCTGTTATTAAAAGAACAGAAAGTGAATGCTAGCAAGGATATAGGAAAAAGAAACATCTCGACACTGTTAATGGAACTAGAAACAAGAACTATCTTAAGAAAAGCAGCATTGCTATCTCTTGCCATACAAGAAAAACACCATCAGAAAATCCAGTAAGCTCATAACTAAATAAATTTACTGAGAATTATTTGATTTTCATAATAACCGAGATACATAATTAACCAGATGTTCACTGATGAATGTATGGACAAGAAATGATGGTATTTATACACAATTGAGCATTATTCAGTCATAGAAAGAATGAAATGCTATTATTTCAAGCAATGCAAATGGAAGTGAAAGGCATTATGTTAAGTTCAATAAACCCAGAACAAAAGGATAAGTTCTGCATATTGCCAAGTATAAATATGGAGATGAAAAGGTTGATCTCAAAGAAATAAAGGATGGAGTCATGATTCTGAGAGGAAATGTAAAAAATGGTTAGTGTAGACATGCAGCTGGGTAGAAAAATAACTTCAAATGTTCTACAGCACAGTAAGAAAACAATGATTGATTGGTGCATTAATCACGTTCTGTTGCTGGGATTAAACCCTATGACCAGGACAACTTGGAGAAGGGTTTATTTAGGTGTATGATTCCAGACAAATAAACGTCTATCATGGTGGGGTGTAGGTTGATGTCTATATGCAGGTGAGAGCTGGCACTAGTTAGGTCAAGGCAATACATGATTTAATGGTAGAGAGTGGGGGCGACAAAGCTTTGGTGAGGTGGAAGAGAAGGAGAAGCAGGAGATTCAATATGGAAGATGAGGATGACCCATCACCTCCAAGTGGCTCAGAGTAGCCATGGGTAGATATGTATACTTTCTAGGAATTGATTTCTGTAGTTCATTTATTCTCATCTAGGTGGGCAGATTGTATCTTTGTCGATTGCTTGTAAGCTTATTGTGTGGAGGGATTGTGGATTGAGAATTTAACATATAAGTCTGCTTGATAAGTTATTGACTGTTGAGTCATGATTTTACTGGGCTGTGGAGGACAGTGTGTGAAAGCAATGGCTGAGAGGCAGCCGGAACATAGAGATCCAGCAGGGGACCCATGGAATGAGATGTGTGTATGCAAGGCTTGGTAACTAACTGCCTAAGGGACTGCCCTCAGCTCCACATTGGAGGGGCTCCCAGAGTGACATTTCCCACGGAGTGAGACCCCATGGGACCAGGAGTGACATAACCAATTATTTTTATTTACTCCAACAGTGGGGAGTCCTGATTTACATGGCCAGCATGATGGCAAGAAGAAAAGGAGCTGAACCTCAGGCACAGAGGTCTTTTACATCTCACAGACTACTGTGGTGGCTGGTTATTGTTGTTATAGTTGTTGACTTGACACAAAACAGAGTCAACTAGGCAGAATCCTTAATTGAGAAAATACCTCTGCTAGATTGTCCCATAAGCAATTCATAGAGCACTTTCTTTATTGACCATTGATGTGGGGCCAGGCCACTTAGAAGGTACCCCCTCTGGGCAGGTAGCCCCAATAGTATAATTAAATGGGCTGAACAAACCCTGGAAAGCAAGCCAGTGAGCAGCTTCTCTTCATGTCTTCTGTTCCTATTCCTGTTCTTGCTTTAGGCTCTTGCCCTGCTTAAGTTCCTGGCTTGGCTTCCTTAAGGTTGGACTATAACTAATAAGATGAAATCACTTCTTTCTTTTGGTAATGATCTTTATCACAGTAATAGGAACCAAACTAATATACTTGACCTCAGTGACATACTTCCTCCAACAGAGCTCCACCCTCTAAGCTTCCTCAGGTAGCACCACCAACAGGGGACCGAGGACTAAAAACACCAGAGGCTCTTGGGGAGGGAGGGATGTCTTCGCCCAAAACCACCACAGTTGTCAAGGTTAACTGGACATTTTAAATAGCTAATAAAAAAAGGTTTTAAATTTTTCAACAGAAAAAAATAAGCATCTGAAATTATGGGTGTGCTAATTAGATGAATGATCATTATATGTTGCATATATGCATTGTGATACCACTCTGTACCATATAAATATGTACAATCACTATGTGTCATTACAAATAATTATCATAGGAGGTTTAAAAACAGTGTTGGCACATTTTAAGTACATATTCATAACTTATATCATGTACAGATAATTTCTTTCTTTGCATTGGAAAAGGTGTTGCTACCACATCACTTAAAAGCATGGGTCTTTGAAGTCCATTGAAGTACTTAAGAACACGCAACTTTCATAGTTCTACAAGGATCTAGGTGTAACAAGGTGCCCCAATTGTAAAGCTGTTCTCACCTTACAATATGGCTATGATGACATTGTGAGGGCCATAAAACATAAAACTTTGCAATAAACCCAAGTAGTTTATTCCAAAAGTTGGTACAAATATATTTTAACTAATTTTAATGACACTAATAATTCTGTTTCCTCTCCAAACCAACTAATTGTTCATCTTTTCCTGCCCTGCTTACCTTTTGGAAGCATATGTCAATAAATTCAGCAGCTCTGACAACTGGGACTCCTGTCACTTTGGGTTGATATCCAAAGACACTGTCTGAGGCATGGCCAAGACCTCTGTGATCACACCTTGCACAAGTGGTTCCTACCTTGTTGTTGCTTCACAGTAGAGCCCAGTGAAAAAAGTTCCCTTTGTACTTAGAAAGAGCAAAAAATTAGCTTTCTGTTCTGCCCGTGCCTAAGTGCCTCAGTGTTCCAGATGGATGTGCTTAACCTTACCCACTTTTCTGGAAATAATCATTCCTTCAATGGTCTTTTTAAAACCTCTGCATTGGGGTTAATTGGGATTAATTTACCCCTGCTAGACCTGAAGGATGCTTACATTGACTGTTCTACTAATAACCCCAGTTTCCCCAGTCTAATCGGAAGCAGAGTTTGAAGACCTCTATAATAAGCTCAGCTCCTGAGACAGAAATAACCAGGCGTGACATCTTAAGAAATTCATCTGAGTGAGAACTAAAGCCACTCCTGCAGACCTAAGGCAGGATCTGAAATTCTGAGTTCAAGACCGGTTTCGAAGAGTGTCTCCCATCAATCTTAACCCAAAATGTTGTTGAGGATTTTGCTAGTTATTTTTTGTTCCTGTGATAACTCTATAACAAACACAACTTTAGAAGAAACAATTATTTCGAATTATGGTTTCAGTGGACTAGTCTGTAATGGTAGGGGAGGCATGGCAGTGAATGGCCAGAGCAAGAAGCTCAGTGATTACATCTTCAACTGCAATTATTAATCCAAGAGAGAGAAAAAATGGGAAATTTTGTGAGGCTATGAACTCCCAAAGCCCATAATCAGCACGTTCTTTCTTCAACAAGAATATATCCTATCTACTACCCAAACAGAATCACCAAATGAGAACCAAGTGTCTGGTTTTACTGGATCTAACTCCAAGCAAAGTTCCTATACCCTGGTCCTGACTACATGACTGTATCTCCCTAGATGCTACTCTGTGCTCTACAAAAGGACCCTGTGTAACTCTGAAGCCATATTCACATTTTAAAGCAAAGAATCATATAACCATCAATACGACTATGTGATATCCCAATGGAGGATTCCTATGCAGCTCCTGAAGCACAAATCTCACTCTCTTGGTTCACAAACTAAGTATATCCAACTACATTTGTGTCTTAGTCAGGGTTTCTATTCCTGCACAAAACTTCACGACCAAACAGCAAGTTGGGGAGGACACGTTTCTTCAGCTTACACCTCCACATTGCTGTTCATCACTAAAAGAAGTCAGGACTGGAACTCAAGCAGGTCAGGAAGCAGAAGTTGATGCAGAGGCCATGGAGGGATGTTACTTACTGCCTTGCTTCCCCTATCTCAGCCTACTTTCTTATAGAACCCAGATCTACCAGCCCAGGGATGGCACCACCCACCCTTCCCCCTTGATCACTAGATAAGAAAATGCCTTACAGCTGGATATCATGGAGGCATTTCGTCAACTAAGGCTTCTTTCTCTGTGATAACTCCAGCTTGTGTCAAGTTGACACACAAAACTAGCTAGTATATTTTGTCTTAAGAAAAATGGGATTCTGCAGACATGATCCATTAGTCATATACTTTATGACCATAGGTTTTAAGGTAAGTTCCTCTTCCCCATCAACATGTTCATCTACTGATGGACTTGGTAAAAGATGATCAGTACTAGGATGTAATTATTTCTATTCAGAGAGTTTATCATGACTGACTTTCCTTTCTGATACACTGGCCTTCATACAGCTGTTTAAATAAAAATGAAAATCTCAATCATTATTATTTTACATGTTCTGGTCCTTTCTCTCACAGAAAGAATACTGTAAAATGCTGTTTCATCCAGTCTGTCTTGTTCTTGAAAATCATTTTCTCTTTCTTCAACATATCAGGAGTCAAACTTAAACTTCTTTATTTAAGATAAACCATCAATCAGGCCAGCTTTCTTAGTCATTCCTGATGTGAACTTTTCAATAAATCCATTTTTAAGTACATACAAACATTTTAGTCAGTGACAGCATGCACCACATTATCCTATCAGATTATATTGCTCAGCAACACTACAGCCAACTTAGTTTATATAAGTGCATTCTATGTAATGTTCAAAATGGAACTAACATTGCAGAAAAATCTAACATTGCAGAAAATGCATTTCTTGGAGACTTTTCCCATTAGGACCCATCATACAACATGCAACTATTTTTGTGTTGTTTGGTTCTTCTTATATTTTTCCTTGTAGGCTTATGCATGGTGTTCATTATGCTCTGAACTTCCTGTCTGCTTTTTTTCATGAAAATCTAAATGACCTTTAAGATTCACTCCAATAATCCTGTAATTCCCTTCTCAATCTTTAAAAATTGTGTGTGTGTGTGTGTGTGTGTGTGTGTGTGTGTGTGTGTGTGTGTGTGTGTGTGAAAAGGAAACTTCTGGTTTCTTTGGAAAGTTAGGTATGTCAAATAATGTTTTGTGGGGACATACAGGTGAAAAGATGTTTTGCTAAAGTAGACACATAAAGGAATGTTGTTCTGAAGCAGAACAGACACATAGTATTCAGAAGGACTATAAATATGGCACCATAGATATTCAGAGCTTGAGCATTGGTTTGCTTTGCTCTGCTTTGCTATTCTTCACTAACAACATGCATTTGCCTTATTCTGCATTGCTGAGCTTCACTTGTGGTAATGCCACCATAGAAAGAAACTATCCAAGAACTTCTCATGAGGTTCCTGTGACTTCGTACCTCTTCCACAGACTCATGTGGTTGGCAAGCCATGTGGTTTCTTTAGATTGAGCTGCCCTTGGTGATTCATGTGTGGTGATTGCCAAGTGTACCAAACTGTAGCTGCCAGTGCATGTGTGATATCCACTGAAAGGACTAGAATGCAGCAGCTGATTCATGTTTGGTGTTTGCTATTGGATGAAACTGCTGATATCCTGACAACAAAGACTGAACTTGCCTCCCAAAAAACTATTCATAAATAGGTCTACTTCCCCTGTGTCCTAGTAACTTTTCTACTACTTCTGGTGGGTGTTGGTCTAGAGGAGAGGTTGAACCCTTATTAAAGTAGACTGGAAAAAACATTATGCCTACCTATATATGTAAGACATTAAACTATCAGAAACCATAATTAGTCATTTTTATCTACCTCAATTTGTAACTTATGAAGTTTTTGGAGGTTTTGGAAATTTTTGAATTTCATTCTGATAATCCTAGAGCAGATTCAGAGAGTGAGTAAAAATCAGACGAGGGATGAAGAACTAATAAAAATATAAAGAAAGGCAGATTTCTGAGACTAGAAAAGGGAATTTTGAATGGCATTTATCTCGGAAAAAGGCAGAATGTAAGAGAGCTTTTCACACACATAATGTATTAGCTCAAGTATAAATAGGCACACTTAGGAGACTTGCTAGAATTATATCCTAAGAATACACTTAAGCAAGAAGAAATATTTTTACCATAGCTGTGACCACAAAATATCTTTCCTAAAACATTTTTAAAAAACTTATATCTAGAAATATTTTAAGATGAGAGAAGAAAAGTATCTCATTTAGGAGTTTGGCAGGAGCATATGCAGAAAGGAAAGTGAAACTGTGGTCATCAGTGTTGGGGCACAGGTATCCTGTGACTACCTGCTATTTACCAAGTAGTGCTGAGAAAACATAATGGTAAAGACACTGGTGTGGGTTGTATGACACTATTCCAATTCTGGCTTCATTTTTTGCTATTTGTCTCATTATCTTTACCACTTGAAAGTCATATGATTTTGGTCTAAATATCCAAAATGTGCATGTTGTCTTAAAGATAATAATTGATGGTACCTTCTGGAGTACCTAACAGGATCAAGGAGATAAAACACTTAACTATTAGCACCCAAGAATTCAGTGACTTAATCTTACCATCAATGTTATATTGGACAGAAGAAAGCTGTGACCTATGCCCTATCACCAACCTCCCAAAGGGCCATATAGACAGTTTCTATCAGAGTTAATACTGGAAATGGGGAATCCAAAACAGAGAACACATACTGAACAGAATACCTTACAGACAAAACTTAAGCATGGATATCTTTATTTCACTTCACAATTTCAGAGACTTTCAGTCCAAAATATACCTCAGACTATGGCAGTTGAAGTGTGATTTAGATGCTGTTCACATGATTTAAACAGTGGCACCAAAACCAGGAATCAGGATACCCTTCAAACATCCACCATAGTGACCTACTTCTACCAGGCAGGTTCTGCCTTCTAAATGATCCACAGCTTTTAAAATATTGAGATAGCCAGAGAAAGAGCTGGGCCAGCACCATCAGGGCTCATGGCCTGTCCTCAGATTGCTGAGCAAAAAGAGGAGCCTCAGAATCGCTCTCCCACCAGAGCCCACAGATGAATCCCCAATTCCTCTTAGCTGACTATCCTAGGAAAGACCTCCAGGAACTCCCGGGCAAAGGCACTGCAGTGCTGCCTGGGAATAGACTCTCTTGCACTCATCTATATCTAGAGCCAGAGCTGGATCACCACCATTAGAACTTACAGTCTACCCACAGAAAGTTGAAAAGCCAGGAACAATCCCTCTCCTGACCCATAGACCCAAACATCAAAAGGAGAGACAAGCTCTAGTCAGAGACAACAAGATCATCTAGCATCACAGATAAGAAGATGACAAGAGGCAAGCCCAAGAACCTAAGCAACAGAAACCAAGACAACCTGGCAACATCAGAACCCAGTTCTCCCACTACAGCAAGTAGGGGATATCTCAACACCAGAAAGACAAGATTTGGACTTTAACTCATATTTCCTGATGAAAACAGAGGTCCTCTAGTAATTCCCTTAAAGAATTACAGGAGATCCAGGGGAAAACACATAAACAAGTAGAAGCCCCTAAAGAGGAAACACAAATATCACTTAAAAGCTACAGGAAAACACAAGCTAACAAGTAAAGAAATTAAAAATAGAATTATAAACAATAAAGAATTTACAAAATATGACAACCTTGGAGATAGAAAATTAGGAAAGACATCAGGAGTCCTAGATGCAAGCATCACCAACAGAATAAAAGAGATAGAAGAGAAAATCTCAGAAGCAGAAAATACCACAGGCAATATTGATACATCACTCAGAGAAAATGTAAAAATCAAAGGCTCTTAACCCAAAACATCCAGGATACCCAGGACACAATTATAAGACCAAACCTAAGACTAATAGGTGTAGAAGAGGGTAAAGACTCCCAACTAAAAGGCACAGTAAATATCTTCAACAAAATAGTAGAAAAAAAAAACTTGCTAACCTAAAGAGATGACCAAGAACATACAAGAAGACTACAGAATTCCAAATGTTGGACCAGAAAAGAAATACCTTCAGACACATAAGAGTCAAAATGCCAAATGTTCAAAACAAAGAAAGAATACTAAAAGAGGTAAGTGACATATAAAGGCAAATTGATGAGAATTACACCAGACTTCTCAACAGAGACTATGACAGCCTCAGACTATCTCATATAGATATCATAAAGGCCCTAAGAGAACAAATCAGAAAATTCGACCAAATCAGTAGCTTTCCTCTACACAAAGGACAAACAGGATGAGAAAAAAAAATTAGAGAATCTACACACTCTACAATAGCCACAAAGAATATAAAATACCTTGTTGTGACACTAACAAAGCAAGTGAAGGATCTATACAACAAGAACTTCAGGCTTTGAAAGAAGGAAATTACAGAAGACCTCAGAAGATAGAAAGATCTCCCATGATCATGGATTGGAAGGATCAACATTGTAAAAATGGCCATCTTGCCTAAGGCAATCTACAAATTCAATTCAATCCCCATCAAAATTCCAACTCAGTTCTTCATAGAGTTGGAAAGAGCAATTTGCAAATTCATTTGTAATAATAAAAAACCCAGGATAGCAAAAATTATTCTCAAAATTAAAAAAAAAAAAAAAAAAAAAAAAAAAAAAAACTTCTGGGAAATCACCATCCCTAACCTCAAGATGTATTACAGATCAATTGTGATAAAAAAAATTGCCTGGTATTCAAACAGAGAGAGGCAGGTAGACCAATGGAATAGAATCAAAGACAAAGAAATTAACCCACACACCTATGGAAACTTGATCTTTGACAAAAGTGCTAACAATATTCAATGGAAAAAGGAAAACATCTTCAACAAATGGTGATAGTTCAACTGTCAGTCAGCATGCAGAAGAATGCAAATTGATCCCTTCTCATCTCCTTGTACAAAGCTCAAGTCCAAGTGGATCAAAGACTTCCACATAAAGCTATGCACACTGAAACTAATAGAACAGAAAGTGGGGAAGAGCTTAGAGCACAAAGGCACAAGAAAAATATTTTTGAACAGAACATCAATGGCTTATGCTTATTCAACAAATGGGAGCTTATGAAATTGCAAAGCTTCTGTAAGACCAAGGACACTGTCAAAAGGACAAAATGGCAATCAACAGATTGGGAAAAATCTTTACTAACCCTACATCTGACAGAGGGCTAGCATCCAATATAGACAAAGAACTCAAGAAGATAGACTCTATAGAATCAACTAATTTACTAAAACTGGTGTACAGAGCTAAACAAAAAATTCTCAACTGAGGAATATCTAATGGCTGAGAAGCACCTAAAGAAATGTTCAACATCCCTGGTTATCAGGGAAATGCAAATCCAAACAACCCTAAGATTCCACCTCACACCAGTCAGAATGGATAAGATCAAAAACACAAGTGACAACTGATGCTGGAGAGGATGTGGAATAAGAGGAACACTCATTTACTGTTGGTGGGGTTGTAAGCTGGCACAACTACTCTGGAAATCAGTCTGGCAGTTTCTCAGAAAATTGGACATAGTACTACCAGAGAACCCAGCTATACCACTCCTGGGCATATATCCAAAAGTATCTACAACATATAACAAGGATACATGCACCACCATGTTCACAGCAGCCTTATTTATAATATCCAGAAGCTGGAAAGAACACAGATGTCCTTCAACAGAGGAATTGATTCAGAAATTGTGGTACATATACACAATGGAGTACTACTCAGCTAGTAACAACATCTACCTCATGAAATTCCTGGGCAAATATATGGAAACTAGAAGCTATCAGCTTGAGTGAGGTGACTCAGTCACAAAAGAACACTCATGATATGTACTCACTGATAAGCAGATACTAGCACTAAATGTTCTGAATACCCAAGAAACAATTCACAGAAATTAATGAAGCTCAAAAAGAAAAAAGGCCAAAATGGGGATGCCACAGTCCTTCTTAGAAGGGAGAACAAAACACTCATGGGAGAAACTAAAGGGACAAATAAAGGAGCAGTGATCTTGGAGAAAAGATCACCCCTCAACTGCCTCACATGGGGCTCCATCCCATATGCAGCCACAAAATGTACACACTATTGATGATGACAAGTACTGCTTACTAGCAGGAACCTAATATGGATGCCTCCGAAGAAGATCTGCCAGAGCTATTCTTATACAGAAGAGGATGCCTGCCGCTAACAATTGGAATGAACATGTGGACCCCAATGAAGGAACTAGAGAAAGGAATTAAGGAGCTTAAAGTTTCTGCAATCCCATGCGAAGAACAAAAATGATTGACTAACCAAACCCACCACAGCTCCCAGGGACTAAAACACCAAACAATGAGTTCACATGGAGAGAGGCCCATGGCTCCAGGTGCATATGAAGCAGAGGATAGCATTCTCTCCCATCAATGGGAGAAGTCTTTGGTCTAGTGAAGACTTGCTTTTCTTTTGTAGGGGAATGCCAAGGCATTGAGGTGGAAAAGGGTGGAAGGGAGAGGGAGCCCCTTCATGGAGGTAATGGAGAGGAGGATGGGTGATGGAATTTTGGGGAAAGAGAATAACACCTGAAATGTAAATGCAGATCATATCTAATGAATTTTTTTTAAAATGAGTGACTCTGTCTCTGTATATCTTTATATGTGGCTTTGATATATCCCTTTAACTGCAAACAAAGATATATATATATATATATATATATATATATATATTATACATATATCTTTATTTACTGATTTAAATTGAAGCCCACTTGACGAATGGAACCCATAGACAACATTGCCTGGGTTGCTAAGAACTTGAGACTAGATAGCCCAGGGACTTAGGTGAAAATCAACTACTACTGCTCTGTTACAGGAACATAGCATTAAATGATTCCTGAGGACATTCTGCTGTACTCAGATATGAATGCCTTGCTCAGGCATCACCAGAAGAAGATTCTTCCCAAAACAGATGGTAACAAAAACAGAGACCCACAGCCAGAAAATATACAGAGCCTGAGAGTCCACTGAGCTTTAAATAGGATTTCGTGAAAAAAATTGTCACGCTCCCATGCTTCCCGCCCATAGGAACAGGCGTGCAACAAACATACAGCTTCTTCTGCGGACAACCTTTATTGTACAGCACTCTGAGCAGGGGACTTCCTGAGCAGGAAACTTCTCTCTGAGCCGGGGACTCCCTACCGGGGTCTACTGTATAGGTGACCTCTCACGTGCAGTCTCCCACGTGCGATCTCTCTGCCCAGTCTCTTTCCACGTGGGATCTCCCGCAATCTCAACTATCGGGTCTCTCTCCACATGGTACCTCTCTGCCATCTCTCCACTATCTCCCGAAATCTCCTCACGTGGGTGAGAAACGCACTGCTTATAAATGCCTAGGAGACTCGTGTCACTACCTGATTGGTGCGCCCTCCAGTAACTCAATAGTATGCCCCGAGAGCGGGCTATGACGTATGTGGCGCATGTGCATTAAGTCTCTTGGCTGGGCAACAGCTCTGTTTGCTGAGTTCTCGGCGGGAAGCCGGCGCCATGTTTGGGTGCAGCACAAACGGCTCCCTACATCTCCCCCTACTTTCTTAAATAAAAACATGGCTGATCAACCATCAGGCTCTTGTTGGACCTTTAGGGTTCAAGACCATGATCAGCAATAAATTTTGGGTAAGGCACCTTCCTGTGTGCAATGGGAACGAGCCCTGCAGGGTGCAAAGGCTGCCTAAATGTAGGATACCCAATCCTGGTGCAATGCCTCGAAGGCTCAGGGTGCAGGGGCTATCCATACACAGACCCAACATTTTTCTTAAAGCATACTAAGCCAAACAGAGGGAGAGGTGCCCATTTCGAGTGCAGCAAGAGCTTGTGCTATGACCACTTTGTCACATTATTGTTGAGTATGGAGTTTGCACACCATCTAGAGCAGAAACACAGTCTCTCTGCACAAAAGCATGTCAAAAATTACTTGATAAAGCAAGAGTTCTATAATCCCCAAACCCTGCTATCTCTGTGTTTAAGGGCAAGTACGGTACATCAAAGGTTTTAATGGTGTCAAACAAACAAGAAAATAGTTTTGCATTAAGGCAAAAGGGCATCGGTTTTGGAAACACCGACAGAATCGCCCATCTCGCCTCTCCTGACTCTCTGGTTCCAAAGCATCAGGAGCAGGGCTGTCATCACCCCAAACTATCTAGCCCATCCCCTTACATAGGAATCTGTCCTCGCCTTGGACGTGGAGCCCCCTGATTGGTTGAAACTCATTAGGCCTATGACGCCATGGGAGAGGCAGAGCTCAAGGAGTGGAAAGTTACCCAGCACGTGCACACATGACTTGTTTACTGCTAACTCCAGCCGGATGTCAGCACCATCTTGTAATGGAGAATGTGTAGGCAGCGCCCCACATCTCCCCCTATCTTTTATTCTTTAAGCAAAGTAGGACACCCATATTAGGAGGGCGGAGATAGAAGTCAAATCCTCATTAAGGTGTATAAAGACCATGTACAGGAGTAACCGCTAGACTTTTTGTAGCCGTAGTACTCTTGACCTGTCACTCTGCCATTTTTCTGAGGGAGGGACACTGGGGCAGGCAACCCTCGTGCAAAATGACATACCTCCCAGAGATACCCCGCAACAAGGGGCTCTCAGTGCGATGCTTTGCTCAGCATCCCTCATGGGCTGCTCAAACCAGACACTCTAATCCTATGCAATGAACCGAAGTTCTAGGAGTGCAAGAGCTGTCTGGCCGGCGACCTACTGCTTAAGCATAGACAACCAGATATCGGCTGATGCTCTATGTTCTAGAGCGACAAGCGCTTGGGCAATAACCACCTTGTCTCTTTTTGTTTGGGCCTTGAGCTTACAAACCAGCCAGAGAAGCAATGCAAGTCCGCAGCAAAGGATTGCTCCAAAGAGTCCCACCCACACCCAAGTTGATATCGGTGGTGAAAAACTTAGGGAAGACTTTAGCATCATGTTCCACTGGAATTGGTTTTGGAAACACCGGGTAGCACTCGACATGTTAGACATTCTGGGATCTAAATCGGGCTTTTTTCTTCCTGTGGAAAAACACAAATAGCTCCCCTGGATCGTATTAAGATAGGATCCAGGCCTTTCCAATAATAAGTGAGGACATCTTTCCATTTTACTAACTCTTTAGGTGGCACAGGCCATTGTCCATGGCGCTCGGCAGCTGAATGGCCATGAGCATCCAAATTTAAAAAATTTAAAGTAAGAAGTATAGTAGAAATGGCCATTTTTGGCGTAGGGGGTATCTCTTCAATTCCCCCCTTTTGTTTGTTTAAATAAACCTTTAGGGTTCGATGAGCATGTTCAATGATGCCTTGACCCTGAGGATTATAAGGCAATCCTGTCAGGAGTGAAACTCCCATGTGATGGCAAAATTGCTTGAATTTTGCTGAGGTATATGCAGACCATTGTCCGTTTTTAACACTTTAGGAATGCCCCATGCACTCCACTCTTTAAGACAATGAGTAATAATATGAGAAGCCTTTTCTCCTGATAAAGGAGAAGCAAAGATAACTCTTGAACAAGTATCAATGGACACATGTACATATTTTAATTTTCCGAAGGAGGGAACATGGGTGACATCCATTTGCCAACGCCTCTTTTGGAGATATACCCCATATTAATCATTATCTCTTGTGCAGGCAGGGAATAATTGTTCATAAGTTTAAGACCTAGTTCTGTTAAAATGTCTCTCCCCCATAGATTAACAGGTAGTGTAAGGACATATGGTGTAAAAGTTCTTTTTTGTCTCTCAGGGGCTTTCCATTTTAATGATTTAGAGCTAATAGCAGGACTGGCTTCATAGCCAAGGCCTTGTAAAGAATGGGAAGACTGATTAACTGGCCACTTAGCAGGCCACCACCTAGTAGATATGATGCTTTTGTTTGCCCCAGAGTCCAAAAGTCCTTTAAAAAGTTTTCTTTTAATCTCCAAATTAAGGTTGGTCGAGTATTTAAATCTACTAATAGATATGCTAACTCAGTTCCTGAAGAACTGAAGCCTTGTTCCCTCTTCTCCCTTTGTTCTCCCTTCTCACCCAGTTTGATGCAAATTGGGTAGGACTATTGGGGAGGATGAGCAATTGAGATGGGAAACAAACCCCTAGGGGAGGAGCACATGATCTTTAGTTGGCCTTTATAATTTTGATCAATCACCCCAGGGTGTACTACCAAATCTTTAAGGGTGGCAGATAACCATCCCAAAAGCAGCCCTATTGTATTAGCCGATAATGGCCCATTAAAGTCACAAGGGATACGCTGAACTCCCATTTGTGGGGTCAGGACAATTTTGGTGGTGGCATGGAGGTCCAATCCCACATCCCGCGGAACCTGGAGTGGCTCTCTGCGGGGGTTCTCTTGCTCCCAGTCTACTGGGGAGCTGGTTGCCCCATATATTTGAGGGCCCTTAACTGCCCAACGTACATCCCGAGATTGACAGCCAATCCAAGGATACAGGGCTGAATCTCTTCTTCCTGTACAGAAAGGTGACCACTTAGGTTGGGCTGGTATAAACAGATTACCCTTTGGCTGAGAAATTGGCCAGCAACCGGCAATCCAGGTGGCATTAGCCTATCCAGGTTTTTTGTATAATTAGCAGTGACTCTATAAGTTTGGACTGACTCTGCCAACTCTTTAACTTGCTTGTGTTCGGGGTGATCATCCTCGAACATGAGAAACATTTGCCTGATGGTATGGCGTGTCTACAGAGTACAAAAGGAGAACTCACACTTCCTCTCTGACTGAGGCGGAGGAACAGAGGCGGCAACTGCTTTAAGAGCTTCCGGTTGTGCTACAGGATTCCTCCGTCCAGGCTGAAACCGCTCCACCTCACATTTTTCTGCCTCCTCCTCTAAATCTTCCTCCACAGATTCAAATATTTATCCTCTAATTTTTCTTCTGCCAGCTCTAAAGCTTTTTGCTCTTTTAGCAGATACAAAGTATCCTCTCCGGGAAACTTGTACTTCGTTTCCCGGGGCACAATCCTCTCTTCTCCCGGCGGTCTTTCTGCCTTTGAATTCGCTCCATTTCTGACTTGTTTTGAACATGCCTCTTGGAGCCTACCTCTTTTACTTTTTTCTTGTGCGCTCCCTTTTTTATTACACTCCATTTCTGACCCACCCTCTTGGTGCTGCGTGATAACTTTCGGTCTAGATAACTTCCACAACAGTAATGTTACAACAGTTACCACAAATGCAAGCAATAACCCTTCTACTTCCGGAGAAAATCCAAGAAGAGACATGCCTAAGTTTTTGGCACGCTCTTTTGGCACCCTGTAAATTCTAAAGAGAGACATGTCTCTCAGAGCTTACCATTTACCTTTTTGCAGTTCTGAATCCACCTCAGCGAACTGAAGGGTCCCCTCGGCACTCCCGGGTTTCGGCACCATTTGTCATGCGCCCATGCTTCCCGCCGATAGGAACAGGTGTGCAAAAAACAGATTCTTCTGCGGACAACCTTTATTGAACAGCACTCTGAGCAGGGGACTTCCTGAGCAGGAAACTTCTCTCTAAGCCGGGGACTCCCTACCGGGGTCTACTGTATAGGCGACCTCTCACGTGCAGTCTCCCACGTGCGATCTCTCTGCCCAGTCTCTTTCCACGTGGGATCTCCCGCAATCTCAACTGTCGGGTCTCTCTCCACATGGTACCTCTCTGCCATCTCTCCACTATCTCCCGAAATCTCCTCATGTGGGCGAGAAATGCACTGCTTATAAATGCCTAAGAGACTCGTGTCGCTACCTGATTGGTGCGCCCTCCAGTAACTCAATAGTATGCCCCGAGAGCGGGCTATGACGTATGTGGCGCATGCGCATTAAGTCTCTTGGCTGGGCAACAGTTCTGTTTGCTGAGTTCTCGGTGGGAAGCTGGCGCCATGTTTTGGTGCAGCACAAAGGGCTCCCTACAAAAATCTTTTCCCTTGGGGCTTAGGGAATCCTGCAGAAGAGAAGGAAACTGTCCAAGAGGTTAAGGAAATGGAGGAAACCAAGGAATAAAGGCCCAAATTCACCAGGCCTGGCACACTGATGAACACCCAGAAACTGGCACACAAACACAGGGCCAAAAGAAGTGGAACATGGACCCATCTCGATGCAAAAGTTTTCTCTAATCAATAGCTACTTTCTGATGGAAAAAAATGGTTTTTTCCCAAGAGACTCTCCTTGTGGAAGCAAAGCACTCTTAAAGGTTGGTCCCATATTCTTCAGTAGACAACCAGCACAGCACAGTCAACAGCATCTTTGGAAATATCAGCATACTTCTTAGAACTCTGTAGCAGAGAAAACCTAACATAAAGACAACAGATTATGTAGTGACAGTCTGTTTCTGTTTTACAGACTGTGTCTTTTTACTGGATCCCTCTATCCTAAGAAAAAGTAAGACTTGGGCTAATTCATCTGAAGAAGTTTCCATATATTTCACCCCTTGATTCAGTGATGTAATTCATAGTTTGGTAGCCTTTATTACGGAGCTACTTTTCATGCCTGTTCTGTGGGGGGGGACAAATATCGATTATGACTATTTTAAAGTTCCTCTATGGAGTTTATTAATCACCATAATAAATAGATAGTTTTAAAAAATATCTTGGTAAACCTTACTCTGGATTTTATTTTACCAAATAACTTATTTCTAAGAACTTAATAGTTTTATTTAGAAACTAAAACAGGTGTGACTTCTCTTCAACCCTCATTAATAGCTGTTAATTAATTTCAGGTAATGTTATTAATAGCAATTAAAATTTGTTAGTCAAAGAGTAATCTCCCATGTAGTATAAGCAAATTTTGCTACAACTTTGGATATTTAAAACAAGTAAGTTATAAGGAGAGGTCTTCCATTACAAAAAAAATAGATATCTGAGGTTTAACAGGTAATTAGTCAAGATAAGAATGGAGTTGCTTACGCAGTGCTGGACTGTCCTGCACATGGCAGCCTCCTTTCAACAGGCAGAGGCTGCTGTAGAACCTTGGAGCATTATAGTTGCCTTATTTATTCACAGAAATACAAAATTCTATTTTTGGTTTTATTCAAAACAAGCACAGAAATTGAGTGAGACATGAGCAATCAGAAGTGCTTCCTGTTGTCCACGCAAAAGTTGAGTTCATGATGAAAGCAGCAAGGTCGAATTTCACAGCAAGTAGTAAGCTAATGACTCCAGAAATATCTAGCACAGCTTTAAATACAACAGGCCCTGAAAATCTGAAAGCTCATTTAGGTTTTGGTTTTTGAAGACCTATTAGAGCATCATAATTTTAGAATCACTGGATTCTAATCATGAGTAAGATTCCATTAGTAACACTTAACACTGACCACAGCACATGTTCATCTCTGGATCACATTAACAAGGCAAACACTACCAGCTAGAGAGATGGATCAGTGGTTAAGAGCATTGGCTGCTTTGATTGCAGATTTGACTCCCAGCACTTACTTGGTGGCTCACAACTGTAGTTCTAGGGATCCAATGCCCTCTTCTGGCCTCCACAGTCACTGTGTGAATGTGGTACACAGACAGGCTACCGAAAACCCATATAGTTACAATAATAAACTAAAAATTTAAATATAAAGACAAATATTAATCTATTAAACAATAAAAAGTTCTAATTACATTAGAAAGATTGTTTGAAAATACCAGAAACAATTGTTGTGTATGATAACCTCAAAATTGCTCCTGTCAAGGATTCTGTTGGTTTCAACTTAGATATACCTCCCTGGTACTCCTGCCCATCCCCCGAGCTGGCTGGCTCATCTCTCATCCAGTTCCAGGAACTGATCATAGGAGGGAGAGGAATTCACTTACAGAAAATTTTAAGAGGTAACAACACTCCAATCCTTCACATGAGATGATTATTAACCAGTACTAAGCCTTAGTAAAACAATACTTCCTTTCTAAGGTTTACTAAGAAACTACTTTGACATTTGAAAACAATAAAAACTATCACAAAGATATTATATGACATAGGTCACAGTACCAAAACTGGGATGAGGAGAGTGTGGCAGAAATATGGCCATACTCAGGATTAGTTAAGAAGAAAAGCCAAGAAATTTGTTAGAGAAAGGATGGTCTTTCTTAAAAATGTGCTGGAACAGTTATATACCATTCAAGGGAAATGGGTGCTTTACCCTATCTCATATCACACATGAAAACTAACTTAACTATAGAAGAAATAGTTGGGCTAAATATAGGAGTGTTATTTCAAATGATCAAGAATAATGAATCTTTGGTGAGAAAGGAAGAAGACATAATAATAATAAAGGCAGAATCATGGCAGTTGTTGAACAGGGTGACAGGCATGTACACACCCTCTCTTGTCTTTCCATAAATTAGATTTTCAAGAAAGATACAGTTTAAATGAACAATCTTTCCAATAGCTTACAGTTGCAAATTTGGAAATCAATACTTTCAAATATGAAGCATATAAACAATACAGATATTAGTGACCATTACACATTATTAGTGTGATGTTTGATACATATGTATATCATGCAATGCTCAAAAGAGGTTAGGCATATCTCCTTCCCCAGACATTGAACTATTTGCCTTACTTTAAGTTTCATTAATTTTACTACAACATTTTTGTGCCTGAAAATAAAATCAATAACAGATCAGTGGACCAATATAGTATAAAGCAAGGTTTGTTATACAGTATTTTGATTATGTTTTACATCTAATTAATCAAGTTTTTCTTTTGCTTTTCCTATTAATCAATGTAACAGAAAATACATTTGTCAGTCCCAGCTCTCTGCCCTGAAAGCTTATGCTGAAAGTCTCTCTACAATGTTGTGCTTCCTCAGAATGAAACTTTTAAAATCTAGTCTTGTCTGGGCCCTATGTCAAATCAGGTACATTACCAGTCTCCAGTGATGCATCAATGGCACAGAGATTAGACAAACTGACTGACTGCTCTTCAGAGGACCCAAGTTTGGTTTCCACATAGAAACTCCCATCTGTGACTTTCAAACGGATCCAATGCCCTCTTGTGGCCTCTGTGGGCACTACATACATATTGTGCACATACACATACATGCAGACAAATACTCATATACACAAAATGAAAGCAAATATTGGTTTAGTCTGAAATTCTCTAGGAAGGGCCCACTGATCCAGCAGCAGATCAGTAAGTCTTCTTTTTTGGTTCTGTTTTTATTCAGGTATTTGTTGAGCTCTTTTCCTTTGTGAAGTTTTGTGTCCATAAAACGTTTTCAGGAGGAAGGGGATGAGAAGATAAACAAATTTATTGACCTAGATTCTTCTGTGAATGGTTATACAGTCTACGGCTTCTATTCATGATTTCATGTTCTATGCTTGCTCCAGATGAGCTGTCACAAGCCAAGAACAACTGGAAGACAGTCATGTTTCTCAGCCATCCTTTTCATCTTCCCTATGTCACAGAAAACCATGGAGGCTACTCACAAACTCAGTAAGTATAAGGTCTCAGAAAGCAACTGGAAAACCACAGGTTTATGGTGAAGATACTCCTCAGCACCATAGAGATGGAAAATGTCAGTTTTCCAAACTGGACTCCCTAGGCCAGTCTCCCAAGAGTTTGGTATTTGGGGTCTTATTTCCACATAGACTTTGGATGAGTTAAAGGGATGAACCGATGTTTTAGCATCCCCTTCCTTTCTCCTCAAGTACAGGGATGAGGAAGCTAGACAGCTATTTCTCCTGCCTGTGTGAGCACAAGCAGTTGGGAATACTAGGGAGTGATTGTGGGGAAGGCAGTGTTGATAGCTATTTAGCTTGCCTGCTACAGTACAGACATTACACATGCGTGTGGATGCCTAATAAGCCATGCAGTGAAATTAGCCTGATTCTATTCAGCTTCCTTGTTTCATCAGCCTTTGGGGAGACAATGATAATTAGTTGAAATATCTGGAGAGTAACACTTAATCATAGAAAACCAATGCAAAAAAAAATCAAAAACAAATTATCTTTGCCTTAGGTGCATTTATGTCTAGGAAAAAAAAAACAACAACAACAAGATAAAATGATTGCCGAGTTCTTCAAGCTTTGTACACAAAAATGCTAAGTTTCCTCTCCTTCTGACATAATCATGCTGGACAGACACTTGACTCAAATACTGGGAAGGATCAAGTCTCACTCTGACCTTAGCAAATAATGAATGTGAAAATGTCATAGGAACTGTCACAGTTTATTTAACTTGTTAACATAAAATATAATTAAATGCACAGCACTGACCCACAGCTGCTGAATCCTCTCAGGTTTAGATATGTACTTTTCTCGTGAAAAGACAGGCAGCAGTTTTGATGCATTGACCTCCATAATTTTCAACAGGGTAATTAGAAAGCAAAACAATAAAAGGAGCCTTTTGTATTTTTCCTAAAATAAAGAAGCCAGTTTGGGCTGTTTGACTTCAAATCAAGCACCTTTCTGAAAATTCATAGTCTGATCAAATAAGAATATAGTTAGCAGACGTGGGTGGTTAGATCATCAGAATTGCAGAGTACTAAAAAGCTGTGCTTTTCCATCCCAGACAGCCCTTTAAGGCTTGTGAATGATTAACATGTCAATTAATGGAAATTTTTTCAAACAAAACTTAAGACTCCAGGCAGGAAACTTTTCTATACACTTCAACATTGTAGCACAAGCCCAGAGAATATGGCTGCAACCACTTTGAAATTGCTTCTGTTCATTTCTGCCATGTCATTTCTGGCAGCTGTGCAGGGGCTGTGGAGGCCTGAGGGCTGGAGCCTGAGAACTGCTGCTGCTTCCTGCAGAGGTATCCTTACAGGGCCAGCATCACAGAGTCCTAGAACAAGGCCTAGGCTCGAATTGTTCCCACCCTTCACTTTTGGAAAGTATCTAAGCAGAATTAATGGCTTCTTAAAACCAAGGGCTATGCCAAAAGATTAGATTGGCTCTACCCTTCATTGCCTTTTTATGTGACCACTAATAAAATTGTCTCCTGCAAAGGCTGACCCATGAAGAGAAACATATCATCGCCAAGATGGGAAAGCATGCATAGGAAAACCTCAAACCAGAGGGGGGTAAAATGAAAATATTACAGAGATCTAACTGCCTTCCACAGAACCTGCAACCACATCCACAGAGAAAACCATTCTAGAGCTACCATCTGAAAACTCAGCTCTGACTTCTCATGAGCAAAGATCAGCATCACTTCCCCTGTTGTAGCTAGTTTAAAGTAACCCCAGTAATGTTCTTAGATGCCTATTCTCTATATATTTGGCTTTGTACATCATCATGACATTGAGATACAAAACAGGCTGGCTTACCTAAGGGCTGGCCTTAAAGGAGAAGATCTGAAGCTCTCACTACTGTGGTGTGCAAGCTACTTGTACAGGAACATTTGCCTGTTCAGAGATTGCTATCCAGTGTTGTATTTAGAATGTAACATATTGATTCTCTAAACAGGAAATGCCTTGACCTAGACTTGATAAATGTTAGCCAGAGGAGAGCTAAAATCTGAAGCCGAAAACAGCTAACTGGGTTCTGTAAAATATGGGTAATCTCTGGAATGAAGTAGCTGTCTCAAAAATTATGTCTATTAAGGATGAGTAGATATAAATATGAGGAAGAGAGCAATCACCTGTCATCATTTTTAGATTTCTTGGTGTTCACCAATATGTTGGTTTTTCTCCAGATTTTCTTTCCTGTTTCTTCTAGCTTCATGGCAGTCTAAGGCTGTTTCCCTCTGAGGCCTGAGTTTCTTCCCTAGATTTTCTCATTCTTTCCCACACATCTACAACTTAATGCTTCCACGAGATCTGTGGCTCCATCCATGATGCTACCCCAGTTCACCTGCATGATGCCTCTAGGAAGATTATGAAAATCTGGAAACCCTCTGATTTAAATGACAACCCAATACAAAGGCAGCCAAATCCAAATCGTAAGTCACAGTCTCCCCCAGTGTCAATTATGTCAATTATCTCTAACAATTATGTGGCTTTTGTATTACCTCATTCTAAACTACATAGTTTGTGTCTGAGATATAATTTGAAATCTGAGCACTTAAAAAATATTGGGAGGACTTGTTTGAAACCTATCAACTATGTGGTTCCTATCACTACTTCAAAACTGCCATTGGATGTCTATTTTCTGTGCTGTGGCTTCAATTTAGGGAGTCTATGGTATGTGAGTGTGGGAATATGCATTTATCTGAAGGCTCAGAGGTCAGTAGGGTGTGACCAGATGATTAAAAATCCATGTTCCTCACCTTATAACACCTCAAGCAACATCTTTACCTTTCCTTCACTGAGCAACTACTTCATGTGCCAGACATTAAGCAATCCAAAAAGTTCTGCACATTTGTGGCACTCCTTTCAACTTTTATCCGTTAATGTTCATGAGGTGAGGAAGGAGATAATAGACCCTAAAGGTTGATACTTTCAAGGCATTGTCTTTTGCTTCAAAAACAAAACGTGATTAAAATTATGTCCCATAGTGGTCCTGTTGACATTTTACGGTTGATTGTGATACTTCAGAGGAGAGTAACAGATGAGAAAAATGTGATACCCTAATTGGTTGAGAACATTCAGGACTTGTTCAGTAATTTAAGAGTTTTCTCTCCTAAAGTTAGCCTTGACCTCAGTTCCCCACTTCCATGGTAGTTTCTAACTTTGATTACAGGAGATATTCCAGATTAAGCCCAAAATTACTCCAGCATGTTTTAACAAAACTAGAGTTAGCACAGAGTGTTAGATATTCATTGCATTAAGATTTAAGAAGGCAACAATGATAAAGAAACAAAGGATGCTAACAATATTTGGGTGACTGAGGAGGAGAAAGGAGAAAGAAGAAATTGATGCAAGACTAAAGACGGTCATTTAATAAGAAGGTACATTGACTACAATCTTATCTGCAGTCTACCTGCCTACAGTCTACCTGCCCAGCCTTCCGGAGACTTACTTAGCCAGAACCTTACAATCAAGAGTCTGGGTGACTTTTAGCTATCATGATGACAGGCATGATGATGGCAAGTTGTGTTTCCTGTATTTGTTCCATAAAAATCTTCTATAAAATAAGAATAACAAGACGCACTGTGCTTCTCAAGCTTAGGCAGTGTATTGGGTTTTATGCATACAAATAACTATACAGCAACAAGATCATCCTCATCACTGAGCACCAAGAACATACTGATGATTGTGGCCAATCAGGAAAGCCATAGCAGTAAGACACCTGCAATGGATGTGAGCTTGGCAGTAATGAGCTAAGACCTTTGAACCCTATGCCCAGCGTGATACTATTCAATTGCCAAGGTAGGGCTTCCCGGGATAGGTCAGAAGATACTCTGAAGCTACAGTTGTCTCCTGTTTTAAATTATTTGCTTGGTAAGAAGTCAGCAGCTCTGAACCTCAAAAGCAGCCATGCAGACAAGACCCACAATGAAGAACTGAGGCCTCCGGCCAGAAACCAGGGATAAACTGAAGCTTCCTGCCAACAACCTTGTAAGTGAAGCCTCTAGTCAAACCTTTAGTTCACTTCATCCTAAATTTTTATTTTAACCTGTGAGATTTCAAGCCAGAACTACTCAGCTTAGTTAGTCCAAATTTGTGGCCCACAAAAATGGCAAGTAGATAGTGCTTCCATAACTTCAGTTACTAAGAACTGGAATCACTTTTGCATAGTGATGGCAACATATTTTGGTGCTTTTGTAGTTGGAAATGAGTTACTAGGGTAACAAATAACTAAAAGTATAAAGAGGCTTTAGAGAAGGCAATGGGCAAAAGCTGGAAAGATTGGGGAAGAATATTCATGAGACCTTAAATATGTAAGCAAAATTTCCAGAGAATCCAGTGTGTACTGCAGAAGGCAAGAATGAAGGAGGCCTAAGGGAGGTGTAGCAGGATAGAAGAAAGGCAAACGAGTTACCATGTATCAGGAAGTCGAACAGCACATTTTTCTGAATATGTGTTAACATTAGAAAATGGACCATGAATGGCCTCCTAAGGAGAGTTAAAACAATGTAGAAGACACTTCTCAGATTCAGCTTGCTGTTTATAGCATAATGGGAGTAGAGAGATAGCCAAAGAAAAGAAGCCCCCCCCCCCAGACTTTATTAAGTTATTATAACTGGACACATTAAACTTGTATGTACTTAAAAGTTTAGGTATGTAATGTTTTAATCCATTTTTATTGTGAAATTACTAGATCAAACTAGCCAACATATTAAATCAGTTTCTGTAGTAAGCACAGTGTTTCCATATGCTTTTTATTACTGTGATAAAAACACTGACCAAAACCAGTTTGTGAAGTAAAGAGATTATTTCACTACAGATTCAGGCAGGAGAAGAGGCAGTGAAGGAACTCTACTTTCTGCCTAGGGTTGGCAATGCCCACAGTGTGCTAGGCTCTCTCATATCAATCGTCAAACAAGAAAACAGGCATTTCCACAGGCCAATCTGATAAAGACGTTTTCTCAGCTAATGTTCTTCTTAGGTGTCTCAAGTTGATCACTGAAGTTAACTATGACATAAATTGAAGAGCGCTCTTAGCAAATACACAAATTCTATTAACTTCTCTTGATGCTGGACACAAGACACTTAGAAGTCCTTGTCTGTTTGTTTTTTTTAAACCAAAATAGTAGAAAGAAAGACATTTTTTTGATAATTCTCAGTCTGTTCAAAAATGCCAAAACTAAAAAGTATTTTATGTTTAGTCTCCTATACTGTCTATGTCCCTCTCTTAGGTGATAATTTGTTCCAATTGATCAACCTACACTGATGATCATAATTAAAGCCCATGTCTGACATTCATTTCATTTGTGTACATTATGAGAATTTGGCAAATGTGCAGTGGCAGGTCTCTACCCCACAAAAGTAATATGGAGCACTTTCATTGTTCTGGAATCTCTGAGCTGCCTATTTGTCCAACCCTACCCCCCCCACACACACTTAGTTTTCACAGCTTTTCCTAGTGTACTAATTAGGCAGAACGGAGTATCTAACAAAAATAAGCTTGAGATCAATTTTGATATAATTGATATGATAATTTTGATATAATAATTTTTATTAATAATTTTATCAATAATAATTTTGATATAATCAATATTGATATAAATATTTAGATATTACTTTTTAAGATTTATTGAAATTCTCACTTGTTACACCTTCTCAGGTTTGACCCAGGACCTTTTGGCTCCTTCTGATCTTCATGATTGCCTCATATAGTATTAAAATATTTCCAAGCTCTTCAAATTACTCATTTTAACAGCTTTGCATAAGCACTTTAAATGAATAGAATAATTCTCCCAGACTTTTATAATTATGACAATTTGGGATAGGAAAGAACAAACAACATGTTTCATTGGAAACAATTTTAATGAAGTCTGGTATTGCTTATCTTCTCAGTCCTTCACTATTTATGGACATGGCACAATCAGTACTGTGGTGAACCTTTATTAAAATGACCTAAAGACTGGAAAAGATATAGTAGAAAAAGATGCATTCTGGCACCAATGATAAAAATAGAAACCACATGGCCCACCATGATAGGTGAGTTGTACAAGTAGCAGAGAAGCAGACTTTGCTCAAATTATCAGAAGGTGCTGACAGTGAACCGTACTGACTGAGGTGTTTTCTCAGAATGATGTAAAAGTTATCTAGATGAAAGGAAACCTCAGTGTTCTAGTTTTCCTACATTCCTTGGGAAGAAAATGTGTCAGTTAGAGGGGGCTAAATAGTAATTTGGAAAAAAGATGGTGTATCAGTTGGGGTTTCTATTGCTGAGATGAAGTACCATGACCAAAAGCACCTTAGAAGGTTAAGGGTTTATCTCATCTTAGAGCTCGTAATCCATCACTGAGGGCAGGAACTTAGAGAATGAACCAGAAGGCAGGAACTAAAACAGAGGCCATGAAGGAACAACTTACTGGTATGTTCCATTATTTGCTCAACCTATTCTTGATAACCCAGAACCACCTGCCCAGTGTTGGTGACACCCACAGGAGTTTTTAATCTCTCACATCAATCACCATCAAGAAGGTGGACCCCTCAGTCCTTCATAGAAGAAAGAACAAAACACTCATAGGAGAAAATAAAGGGAAAAATAGAGGAGCAGGGATTGGAGAAAAGATCATCCAGAGACTGCCTAACCTGGGGATCCATCCCACATGCAGCCACTAAACCCAAGCACTATTGCTGATGCCAAGTAGTGCTTACTGGTAAGAACCTGATATGGATGCCTCCTCAGAGGCTCTGCCAGGGCAGTACTGATACAGAGGATGATGCCTGCAGTTAACCATTGGACTGAACAGGAGGACCCCAAGGAAGAAGTGAGACAAAGGACAGAAGGAGCTGAAAGGGTCTGCAACCCCATGGGAAGAACAAAATTAACAACTAACTAAACCCACCACAGCTTCCAGAGACTAGAACACCAACCATGGAGAGAACCATGGCTCCAGGTGCATATGCAGCAGAGCACTGCATTCTCTGGTATCAGTGGGAAGAGAGGCCTTTGGTTCAGTGAAGACTTGTTTTCCCAACGTAAGGGAATTCCAAGGTGCTGAGGTGGGAAAGGGTAGCTAGGAGAGGGAGCGTCTTCATGGAGGCAATGAGAGGGGGAGGGGAGATTGTGGGAAAGGGGATAATATCTGAAATGTAAATACAGAGAATATCTAGTTGAGAAAGAAAGAAAATGTACCGCAGGGTAATCTTGTAAGGAGATTTTCTCAATTGAAGGTTTGTTTTCCCAAATGACCTTCAGTGGTGCCAAGTTGACATGAAAACTAACCATGACAGATGGCAAAATGTGAGTAAGTACTTGAGTATTGTAGGTTAGTTCTATCTTCAAATACCTCTAGACAAAAGTTGCTTAATCCTCCAATAATGTGGTCCCACCTTTCTGAATTAATGGCTTACAAATGATGCCTTTATATATTTTTAAAAATTACTTTAAGATCAGAAACAACTCTTTTTCACCTGGACCAGCAGAGAACCTGGGGCAGAGGCCTGGTGAGGTTGTACCGTGAATACCCAGAGTGCAGAGAGTTCTTGGCGGTGCTTGTGAAAAAGGCTCATTTCTGGCCCACAGTAAGGGCCAGGCCTCTGCAGAGGGAATCAGATCTGCCCTGAAAAGAGCTGCTCCAAGATCAGTTCCACAGGACCTTTTGCACCTGAACCAGAGGTGAGCCTGACACAGATAACTAGTGAGGGTACACAGGGAGTTCACAGAGAGCAGAGAGTACTGTGCTCTCTGGAAAAGGATCCTTTTTGGCCTAGAGAAAAAGCCAGGTCCCCACCAGTAGTACTCAGGACCTGTGGGCAGAGGGCTGAGCTCCCAGAACAGCCTCACAAGAGCTCCCACACCTGAGCCCACAAAGACAGAGTTGAGTCACTGCCACCAGAACTCACTACTTGCCCACAAAAAGCCAAACACTTAGAAGCAATTTTCTTCCTGAGCCCACAGGCCCTTAGAAACATGGGAGAGACAGGCCACAGTCAACAAGACGACATATATCACAGATAACAAAGTGGCAAGAGGAAAGTGAAAACTTAAACAACGGAAACCAAGACAACCTGCCAACATCAAAGCAGAACACAGCTCTCCCACCACAGCAAATAGTGGATTGCCGAACACTCCAGAAAAACAAGACTCAGACTTGGAATCGTACTTCACAATGATAATGGAGATCTTGGAGAAGCACATGAATAACTCCCTTAAACAATTAAATGAGAACACACATAAAGAAATAGAAGCTCTTAAGGAGAAATCAGAAAAATCACTCAAAGAACTATAAGAAAACAACCAAACAGGCAAAGGAATTGAAAATGGAAATAGAAACAATAAAGAAAACAAAAAAAGAGACAACACTGGAGATAGAAAACCTAAAAAACGAAATCAGGAGTCACAGATGCATGCATCACCAACAATCTCCCATGCTCATGGATTGAAAGGATCAACATTGTAAAAATGGCCATTTTACCAAAAGCAACCTACAGATTCAATTCAATCCCTATCAAAATTCAAACTCAATTCTTCATAGAGTTGAAAAAAGCAATTTGAAAATTCATCTGAAATAACAATAAACCTAGAATATCTATTCTCAACAACATAAAAACATCTGTGGGATTCACCATCCCTGACCTTAAGCTATATTATAAAGCAATTGTGTTAAAAACTGCATGGTACTGGTACAGAGATAGGCAGGTAAATCAATGGAACAGAATAGAAGACCCAGAAATGAACTCTCACACATATGGTAACTTAATTTTTAACAAAGGAGCTGAAAACATTCCATGGAAAAAGGACAGCCTCTTCAACAAATGGTGTTGGCTCAACTGGCACTCAGCATGCAGAAGAATGAAAATAGATCCTTTCTTATCTCTTTGTACAAAGCTCGAGTGCAAGTGGATCAAAGATCTCCACATAAAACCAGGTACACTGAAACTATTAGAAGAGAAAGTGGGAAAAAGCTTAGCACACATAGGCGCAGGGGAAATTTTCCTGAACAAAATACCAACAATGGCTTCTGGTCTAAGATCAAGAATCAATAAATGGGACTTAATGAGACTGAAAAGTTTCTGTAAGGCTAGGGACACTGTCAAGAAAACAAAATGGCAACCAACAGATTAGAAAGAGATCTTTACCAATCTCACATCTGAAAGAGGCCTAGTATCCAATATATACAAAGAACTCAAGAAGTTAGACTACAGAGAATCAAACAATTCTATTTTTTAAAATGGGGTACAGAGCTAAACAAAGAATTCTCAATTGAGGAATTTTGAATGGCTGAGTAGCACCTATGAAAATGCTCAACATCCCTACTCATCAGAGAAATGCAAATCAAAACAACCCTGAGATTCCACCTCACACCAGTCAGAATGGATAAGATCAAAAACTCAGATGACAGCAGATACTGGTGAGAAAGTAGAGAAAGAGAAACACTCCTTCACTGTTGGTGGGGTTGTAAGCTGGTACAACAACTCTGGAAATCAGTCTGGCGGTTTCTCAGAAAATTGGACATGGTACTACCTGAAGATCCAGTCAGTTATTCCATTTCTGCACATATACCCCAAAGATGCTCCAATATATTACAAGGACACATGTTCCACCATGTTCATAGCAGCCTTATTTATAATAGCCAGAAGATGGAAAGAACCCAGTTGTCCTTCAGTAGGTGAATGAACAGAGAAATTGTGGTATATTTGTACAATGGAGTACTACTCAGCTAGTAGGAACAATGACTTTATGAATTCTTAGAAAAAATGGATGTAGCTAAAGAATATCATCCTGAGTAAGTAACCCAGTCACAAAAACATAGATGTAATATGCAGTCACTGATAATTGGATACTAGTACCAGAAAGCTCTGAATACCCAAAAACAACTCATAGACCATATGAAGCTCAAAAAGAAGAAAGGCCAAAAAGTGGAGGGTTTGGTTCTTTTTAGAAAAAAAAAAAACAGTAAGTGCATAGCACCCTCTCAGCATGGGGTACACCTAGACCTTAAATCATTAATAACTCAAGAACTAAGAAGATAGCCTTGTGGAAATTTTTGGTATTTAAAAATCATTATGTTTGATCTTTACACACCAAGAAAACTTTCACTATTTCCATGTTATGTTTTGCTTTGCATGTACTTTGCTCATTGTTACTAGTAAGATTTCAATGCATACTATAAAACCTTTAAAAATATCAAGGACTGACAAAAATATATTCATATAGTTTCATGCCAAAATGCTTTTTAAAATCTGTACATGTAACTGTTTTTTTTTTAAATAAAGTTGTAATAAAAAAAGAAAAATTTCCTCCAACTCCTAAGTTTTTAAAAGAAATAACAAACAAGTAGCTCTTCTTCCTCTGCTTGCCATGAGGAACTGATAAACTGCTAGATCCTTGGCCTTCTACTTACAGCTGCTGCTGACCATTGGTAGAGAGTTGGACATCAAACTTCTTTAAAATGATAAGATAATATGACAAAAGATGATATGATACTGTTCTCCAACTGCACCCAAATCTAGAGTCATCCCACTGCCACTGGGACCCACAGCCTGCCCTCAGAGAGCTGAGCACACAGGAGCACTCTCCTTCCCATTCTCACTCCCAAGTCCACAGGAGAGACCCCACTTTCTCTCCACTGACTGTCCAAAGAGAGACCTGCCAGGAACTCACAGAGCACAGGAATGATGGTGTTGCCTATGATTGGACCCTTTCCGTCTCCATCTGCATCCAGAGCTAGGGCCATCCCACTGCCATTGGGATCCACAAGCTACCCACAGAGAGCTGAGCACCCAGGAACACTCTCACTCCTATGTCCCTCAGGCTATAAGCTCTAGTCAGAGACAACAAAACCAACTAGCATAGCAGATAACAGGATGACAAGAGGCAAGCACAAGACCCTAAGCAACAGAACCCAGTTCTCCTACCACAGCAAGTAGTGGGTATCTCAACACACAAGAAAAACAAGATTTGGACTTAATATCATACCTCATGATGGTAATAGAGCACATCAAGTAGGACATGAATAACTCCGTCAAAGAATTACAGGAGAACACAGGTAAACAAGTAGAAGCCCTTAAAGAGGAAACACAAAAATCATTTAAAGAGCTACAGGAAAACACAACCCAACAGGTGAAGAAATTGAACAAAACCATCCAAGATCTATAAATGGAAATAGAAACAATAAAAAAAATCATTAAAAGGAGATATAATACCTGGGAAAGAGATCGGGACTCATAGATGCAAGCATCATCAACAGAATATAAGAGATAGAAGAGAAAATTTCATGTGCAGAAGAACCATACAAAATATTGACACTCTAGTCAAAGAAAATGCAAAAAGCAAAAACCTTATAACCAAAACATGCAGGAAAACCAGGACACAATGAGAAGACCAAACTTAAGGATATTAGATGTAGAAGAGAGCAAAGATTTCCATCTTAAAGGCCCAGTAAATATCTTCAACAAAATTATAGAAGAAAACTACCCTAACTTAAAGAAAGAGACTTCCACGAACAATCATGAAGCCTACAAAACTCCAAATAGATTAGACCAGAAGAGAAATTTCTCCTGACATATAATAGTCAAAACACCAAATGTACAAAACAAAGAAAGAATATTAAAAGTAGTAAGGGGAAAAGGACAAGTAACATATATAGTCAGATCGATCAGAATTACACCAGACTTCTGAACAGAGACTATGAAAGCTGGAAGATCCTGGACAGATGTATTACTGGCTGGTTTTGTGTTCAACTTGACACAAGCTGGAGTTATCACAGAGAAAGAAGTCTCAGTTGAGGAAATACCTCCATGAGATCCAGCTGTAAGGCATTTTCTCAACTAGTGATCAAGGGGTGAGAGCCCAGCCCATTGTGGGTGGTGCCATCCCTGGGCTGGTAGACCTGGGTTCTGTAAGAAAACAGGCTGAAGACAGGGGAAGCAAGTCAGTAAGTGACATCCCTCCATGTCCTCTGCATCAACTTCTGCTTCCTGACCTGCTTGAGTTCCAGTCCTGACTTCTTTTAGTGATGAACAGCAATGTGGAGGTGTAAGCTTAAGAGGCTTCCTCTCACAGTCCACTGCCCCCCACACTATATTAGATATCTAAGGTTACATAACAAATTACCCGAACTGGGATGTTCAGAATAGCCAACTTTTAATGTTTTCTGTAGCCTGCAGGCCCAAAATCTGAAATCAGCTTTGCTGGCTAGGAATTAAGTCAATATGTCTGTGAAACTTACAGTGCTGGGGCTAGCTGGGGCTAGCTGAGGCTGTGGTCTCTTTAAAAGGCTCAAGGACAGGAGAAGTGGATTCCGGGCTCAATTACACAATTACTACCAGGCCTCAATTACTCTTGGCTATTTAGGGGACAGCTGTTCCATAGCACTCAGTTCTATCCAAACACAAGTCAGCTCATGACATAAAAGTTCACTTTCTTCAGTGAAAATTATGAGAAGGCAGGAGAGGAGAAAAGTGGGGAAAAGAGAAAAAGGAAAGGGAAATAGAGGCAAAAGAGAGAGAAACATGGGAGATGTATTATTTTAATAAACAAATATTAAAACTTATTCTATTTAAACCATTCCTTTCCACACCCCACTAGTTTCTCAGAGCAACTTACAAGGGTGAAAGGTTTGTGACAATAAGGAGGTAAAGGTTATCCCTTACAGAAAACAAGCATACAAGTCTACTGCTAGTTATGAGTGACTCAGAAAGCACATCATAGACTGTCAGGGATAAGGAGGATGTCCACGAATTTGGCAGAATTTCTAACAAGCTTTCAATGATGGGAGATGGGAGATCCCAATAGGTGAGCAGAAGATGGGAAACATTTTGGTAGAGGGCCAAAGACCCAAGGAGGAAATGGTTGTCAGTGAGCTAAAGAGCTAGTTCCAGCTATATTTTATGGTGACAAACTTCTGCTTCCTAGAACCAATAAATTTCTCGAGAAGATAACATTGAATTTTACTGCCTTAACGTCAGATTTGTAACTGACACTGCAATCTATGATGCACTGGTATCTCTTGAAAAATTGCTTCACAGATAATGTGCAAATATCAACCTGAAGATAAGGAGAGTCACAATCAGGGTCACTTGTAACACAAGCTGGGAGAGCATCCTTGAGGTATTCACTGCCGCTGTGCTTGATGTGCAGCACAGCAGACAGTTACCACATGACAAAGCCATGACCATTATTTTTCATACTAAAGAAGTCATCACAAAAGATAGGATTAATAAAACATGAAGGACTTCTGATGAACTGTTTTTATGGTGTCTATTATGCCATGATTAATAATCTTATCAATGAGATAATTCGCACCTCATTTAGTCTCCAAAATTATTTAGATTTGAAATAAACAAAGTACTACAGAGTGTTCATGCTAGTTCAAACTTGATTAGGTCTGAACTTAACTATCTTTTGTACATGGGGTAAAATAAATACCTTCATAATATTGGCAGCCTTCACTACCATACAACTCAAGAACTTTTTATCTTCCGAAGCTGAACTCTCAACCTCTTAAACATTAAGCTCCAATCTCTCTACCCTCAACCCCATAATAATCACCATTCTCCATTTTATTTCTATGTATTTGACTAATTCATGTACTGAATGTACACGGATGTGTCTGCCTTATTTCACACTCCACAATGCCTTTAAGGGTTATTCATGGCCCATTTCTGCCTTAAATATATTTTGTTCATGAAGAAAGCCAGATTCTTGCCTAAGTAAGTGGAATTTGTTTAGATCTTAGAGAAAATGTATAGTTTCATTTTCCACAATATGATACCTGTAAGGACAGATAGGACAATATACTCTTATACCTGAAATAAAAACAGAAAGGTATATGCCGCTGGCATTTCCTCTGAGGATCTAGACAGGACTGTACTCATAGATTCCATGACATGAGGCAAGAAGGAGTAAGAGCTACTCATCCGTGCCCCTGGGGACTTGCTGTATGCTTCTGGAAGATATAACCTTCGAGATTGCAAATTCTCCCTCCAAGCAAATATGTGGTATGAAGCTTCCTTAGTCTTATGCCTTTTTTTCTGCATTGTCTAAAACTGGATAAAGGATTTCAAGCATGTTTAATCTTTAATATACTTTACTGTCTGTGAGGAGCTGTGTATGTTCTGGCAGTTAGCAAAGCCAATGTTCTAGGCAGCAGTGTTATTACGATCTCGTGCTATATATGTGATTCTAGGAGACTATGCATGTCAGTGAGGATCAAATGTCTCAGTAACTTACAATGGGGAGAACTGGCAACCTAAACTGTCTCCACCTGTGATATTAAAAAGATATTGCAGATATACCACCATAGCTTCCTGATGTAAGGTGGAGAAAATTTTGAAAGATGAGAAAAGGAGACTATGATAACAGATATACTTTAAGTGTCCCAAGAATCTTTTTTATTACTTTTTTCCTTAGAATTTCATAGACCATATTCTTATGAATTCTTACCTTTTCTCCAACTTCTCCCAGATATTCTGCCACACTCACATTCTTCTGGAATCTCTAAGCAAAACATTGAAATGCCTTTAGAAAGAATTCTGATGGACTGTTTATATGCAATTCCGTGTCAAAAAGTATGTGCAGTTGCAAAATAAAGTCGTTTAAAAAATAAAAAAAAAAAGTATGTGCAGTACCTTCCCTCTGTCTCTTTCTATATCTCTCCTTCTCTTTCTTACATGAACATGCCCTCATGCATGTACACATGTGTGCATGCACACACGGGCATGCCCATACACACACAATGCATGGCCTCAACAAAGGTTATTTTCAGGTGACAATTTTAATGACAATATAAATATTTCTCACTAATATCAGGTCTTATTTATGGAGACTCTGTACTTGTAATATAGGAAGGTTTGGTTTTTTGTTTTGTTTTGTTTTGTTTTAGTTTGTTATGGTTTGGTTTGGTTTGGTTTGGTTTACTTTGGTTTGGTTTGGTTTGGTTTTATTGGGTTGGGTTAGGTTGGGTTGGGTTTGGTTTGGTTTTGGTGAGTTTATCTAAGTCTCATCTTCTAAAGTTTCTACAAGAATAGAGACATGAAAGAGACCTGTATTCTCATCCTGTGTTGAGGAAGGGAGTCAGTTCCTTGTTTCTCACAGACACTTGTGCCACACCAAAGATGTCTGCGAAATGCAGGAAAACAGACAGAAATCAGTGAGCAACAAGCATTTACTGTGTCATGCCCGACTGATACTCTTGCCATCCCTGGAAGATCATATCTAACTTTTATTCAAACCAGTTTGTTTTTCAATAGATGAAAATTCCTCACAATGATGTCAAGAACTGAATGTGATTGTGTTCAGGCAATAAATTTGTCAACATTAAGATGCTTCTGGCAGGAAATCAGGGAAATAACACCTTTCACAATAACTTCTGTAAGGCAAATGACATTGTCATTAGAGCAAAAGGACAGCCTATAGAATGGGGAAAGATCTTCACAAACCTCACATTCCACAAAAGGCTAATATCCAAAATAAATAAAGAACTCAAGAAACCAGACATCAACAAACCAAATAGTTCAGTTAAAAATGGGATGTAGATCTGAACAGAATTCTCAATAGAGAAATCCCAAATGGCTGAGAAACATTTAATGAAACATTCAACATCCTTATCCATCAGGGAAATGCAAAGCAATGCTACTTTAATTCTATCTTACAGCTGTCAGAATGCCCAAGATCAAAAATAAAAGTGACAGCTCATGCTGGTGAGGATGCAGAGTAAGGGAAACACTCCTTCATTGCTGGTGACAAACTATGGTAATTCCTCAGAAAATTGGGAATTGATCTACCTCAAGACACTACTATACCACCTTTTGGCATATATTAAAAGGATGTTCTACCATTCCACAAGGATACTGGCTCAACCATGCTCATTGAAGATTTTATTTATACTAGTCCGAAATTGAAAAGAACCCAGATGTTCCTCACCTGAAGAATGAATAAGGAAAATGTGGTTGACTGTTAAAAGCAATGACATCATGAAATTTACTGGCAAAAGAATGGAATTAGAAAAGATCATAATAACACAGACCCAGAAAAACAAATATAGTATGTACACACATATAAGTGGATGTTACCTGTTAAGTACTGAACAATCACACTATAATTCAGAGACCTACAAAAGCTAAGTAACAAGGAGGGATGGAGAGGAGATACGTGTATCTTCCTGGAAAAGGTAAGCAGGATAAATTTTGAAGAATGAATGGGGGCAGGTGTGATGGATGGGGAAGACGGTGCTGGGAGAGATCAGTAGAATTAGGTGGAGTATTTGGGGAGGTTGCATGTGGAAAGCCAGTGCAATGGGAACTCTCTAGAATCTATGAAAGTGAACCTATTGAAGATGTGTCCTAGTAATTTGGACACAGAGCCCAAACTGGCCATCTTCTTTAACTAAATAAGTCTCCTAGATGTGGGGCTAGGCCATCAAACCAAACAAAACCTTCAACCTATAACATGTAAAAGTGGTCAACCCATGATTGGTCCAACTTGTGGTCCATGCCAAGTATCCCATGCCTGGCACTGTCTAGATGGCCAGGAACCAGAAGTCAGAGACCCCAAAGACCCAAGATAAAAATCTCACACTACTGGAGGGGGCAGTGAAATGATTCCCAGTGATATTCTTCTGTACTTGTAGATCACTGCCTAGCCCAGTGATCATCACACGGGTGTCATCAAGTAACTGATAGCAAATGCAGAGACACACAGCCAAGCTCTAGGCAGAACCAGAGGATTCTGCAGAAGAGGAGGGAAAACTGTAGGAGCCAGAGGGGTTGAGGACAACACAAGCACATGGGCCACTGGATTAACAAAGCAGAACTCATAAGAGCTCACAGAAACTGAGCAGCAATCTGGACCCTGTGTTAGATTTGCAGTATATACCTATGCTCCTGTAGCTTGGTGTTCTTGTGGAATTACCAACAATGGGAGTGGGGCTATGTCTCTGCCTCTTGCCTATACTTGGGACACTTTTCCTCCTACTGGGAAGCCTCATCCAGCTGTGATATGAGGGTTTATGCCTAGTCTTCTTGTATATTTTTAGGCCATGTTCCATTAATATCTCTGGGAAGCCATTTTCTTTTTTTTCTTTTTTTCTTCCTTCCTTTGGTCCTTCCTTTTTCTTTAGGTCCCTTCCTCCCTTTCTTTCCTTTCTTTTATTTTGAAGGGAAACAGAAGAGGAATTGATCTGGGTAAGAGGGAAGGTCAGGGAAAGAAGGAAGGAAAACTGAAGTTGGGATGTAATACATGTAGTGATGATGATGATGATGATGATGATGATGATGATGATGATGATGATATACACTGTTTCTGGCAGTGCATATAATATTATGAGACTGTAGGGTGGGCAGAGATAAAGAGAGTAACCAACTGACTAATCAAACAACTAGCCAACCTGTCTCACCTACATTCTTTCAAAATCTTAAGTTGAAGAAGTAGTAGTGCCAAAGTTTAATTACATTTTAAAACTAATTTCCACTAAATATTCATAGTCTTTAAACTACCAATAATAATTTATAATTTAGAAAGTGGATTGATACTGAATTCAAATGTGTAAATTATGTTTGAAGGGCGATTTAAAGATTAGGAATGAGGTCTCTTTCTCTGAAATAGTTATTTCTTGATTAAAAATAGCAAACTTTCATTAAAAATAATGCTTAAAGGTTATAGCTAATGTGATTACTCTAGCATACTGATATATTTCCTGAGTCAGTATTCCCAGAAAACCAGAATAGTAAAATTTCTTTTAAAGATATATTAAAAGCTCAAGTGTAAATGGATCAAAGATTTCCACATTAAACCAGATACACTGAAACTATTTGATGAGAAAGTAGGGAAAACTTTAGAACATATAGGCACAGGAGAAAATTTTCTGAACAAAACACCAATGGCTCAAGCTCAAAGGTCAAAGATTAACAAATAGGACTTAATGAGATTGCAAAGTTTCTGTAAGGCTAAGGACATTGTCAAGAAAACAAAAGGGCAGCCAACAGAATGGGAAAAGATCTTTACCAACTCCACATCAGATAGAGGCCTAATATCCAAGGTATACAAAGAACTCAAAAAGCTAGACACCAGAGAATCAAATAACCCTATTAAAAAATGGGGTATAGAGCTAAACAAAACATTCTCAGTTGATGAATATCGAATGGCTGAGAAATATCTGAGGAACTGCTCGACATCCTTAGCCATCAGGGAAATGCAAATCAAAACAACCCTGAGATTCCACCTCACACCAGTCAGATTGGCCAAGATCCAAAACTCAGATGACAACAGATGCTGGCGAGGTTGCAGAGAAAGAGGAACCCTTCTCCACTGTTGGTGGGGTTGCAAACTAATACAACCACTCTGGAAATCAGTCTGGCGATACCTCAGAAAATTGGACATAATACTACCTGAAGACCCAGCTATTCCACTTCTGGGCATATACCCCAGAGACACCTTAGTACATAACAAAGATATATGCACCACAATGTTCATAGCAGCTCTATTCATAATAGCCAGAAGCTGGAAAGAACCCAGATGCCCTTCAGTAGATGAATGGATACAAAAATTGTGGTACATTTACACAATGGAATACTACTCAGCCACCAGAAACAATGACTTGACCAAATTCTTAAGAAAATGGCTGCATCTAGAGAATATCATTCTGAGTGACATAACCCAGTCACAAAATAACAGACATAATATGCAGTCACTGATAGTGGGAAGCTAACCCCAGAGGCTCGCACTGTCCCAGAAACAACTCACAGACTGTATGAAGTCCAAGAAATAAAGAAAACAAAACAAAACAAAACAAAAAAATCTTTACACAACAAGAAAACTTTGACTATTTCCATGTTACATTTTGTTTTACATGTACTTTATGCTCATTGTAACTATTAAGTTTTCAATGCATACTATCAAACCTTTAAAAAAATCCAAGTACTGACTAAAAAATATATTCATATAGTTTTATGTAAAAATTATTTTAAAATCTGAAAAGTACTGACAAAAATGTATTGTATAATTTTATGCAAAAATGTTTAAAATCTGTACATTTATCTTTGTTTTGTAAAATAAAGTTGTTTAAAAAACAAATAAATAGCTTTCTGCATATCAAAAAATAAATAAATAAAAGATATATTTTCACTTTATAGTAAAAAAGATATTATTTGTGTCAAGAAGTGCTTTGTAATATGCTTAGATGTTAAAAAATAAGTCTGAAAGGTATTAGATATATTAATTGACTTGCTTTAATGACTCCATAAAATATTATTATATCAATACAATTTAGATCTTAAATATAAATAATTTTCATTTTTTAAAATTGAACGTTATTTTAAACACAAAGATAAATGTACAGATTTTAAATATTTTTGCATAAAAGTATACAAATACATTTTTTTCAGTACTTGAGTTTTAAAGGTTTGATAGTATGCATTAAAATCTTGCTAGTTACAATGAGCATAATGTACATGTAAAATAAGATGTAACCTGGAAATAGATAAAGTTTCCTTGGTGTGTAAAGATTAAGCATAATAGTTGCTCATTTTCTTTTTTTTTTTTTTTTTTTGGCCTTTTTTTTTTTTTTTTTTTTGAACTTGAAATAGTCTATGAGTTGTTTCTGGGGAGTTCCGAGTTTTCTGGGGTTAGTATCCAATTATCAGTGACTGCTTATTATGTCTGTTCTTTTGTGACTAGGTTATCTCACTCAGGATAATATTCTCTAGATGCATCCATTTAATTAAGAATTTAATAAAGTCATTGTTTCTGATAGCTGAGTAGTAATCTGTTCTGTAAATATACCACAAATTTTGTATCCATTCATCTACTGAAGGACATCTGGGTTATTTCCAGCTTCTGGCATTATAAATAAGGCTACTATGAACATTGTGGTTCATGTGTCTTTGTTGTATGTTGGAGTATCTCTGGGGCATATTCCCAGAAGTGGAATAACTGGGACTTCAGGTAGTACTTGGTCCAATTTTCTGAGGAATCGCCAGACTGATTTCAAGAGTGGTTTTACCAGTTTAAACCCTCACCAAGAGTGGAGAACTGTTCCTCTTTCTCCTCATACTTGCAACCATCTACTGTCATCGATTTTTGATCTTATCCATTCTGGTTGGTATGTGGTGGAATCTCAGGGTTGTTTTGATTTGCATTTCACTGATGGCTAAGGATGTCGAGCACTTCCTTAAATGCTTCTCAGCCATTCGATATTCCTCAATTGAGAACTTTTTATTTAGTTCTGTACCCCATTTTTAATAGGGTTGTTTTATTCTCTGGTGTCTAACTTCTTGAGTTCTTTGTATACCTTGGATATTAGGCCTCTATCTCATGTGGGGTTCCTAAACATGTTTTCCCACACTGTTGGCTGCCATTTTGTTTTCTTGACAGTGTCCTTAGCTTTACAGAAACTTTGCGATCTCATTAAGTCACATTTGTCGATATTTGACCTTAGAGCACCAGCCATTGGTGTTCTGTTCATGAAATTTTCTCCTGTGCCTATGTGTTCTAAGGTTTTCCCTACTTTCTCTTCTAATAGTGTCAGTGTACCTGGTTAAATGTGGAGATCTTTGATCCACTTGCACTTGAGCTTTGTACAAGGAGATAAGAAAGGGTCTATTTTCATTCTTCTGCATTCTGAGTCCCAGTTGGACCAACACCACTTGCTGAAGAGGCTGTCTTTTTTCCATTGAATGTTTACAGCTCCTTTGTCAAAAATCAGGTGACCATATATGTGATGACTCATGTCTGGATATTCTATTCTACTCCATAGATCCACGTGCCTATCTCTGTACCAGTACCATGCAAATTTTAGCAAAATTACCTTGTAATATAGCTTGAGGTCAGGGATAGTGATTCCTGCAGATGTTTTCTTGTTTTTAAGGATGGATTTCGCTATTCTAGGTCTTTTGTTGATCCAGATGAAATTGCACATTGATCTTTCCAACTCAATAAAGAATTGGGTTGGAATTTTGATGGGGATTGCATTGAATCTGTAGATTGCTTTTGGTAAAATGGCCATTTTTAAAATATTGATCCTTCCAATACATGAGTATGAGAGATCTTTCCATTTTCTGAGATCTTCCTCAATTTCCTTCTTTAGAGGTTGGAAGTTCTTGTCATACATGTCCTTCACTTGCTTAGTTAGAGTCACACCAAGGTATTTCATAGTTTTTGTGACTATTGTGAAGGGTATCTTTTCCCTAATTTCTTTCTCTGCATGTTTGTCCTTTGAGTAGAGGAAGGCTACTGATTTGTTTGAGTTAATTATATACCAGCCACTTTGTTGAACTTGTTTATCAGCTGTATAAGTTCTCTGGTGAAATTTTTGGGGTCAGTTACATAAACTATCATGTCATCTGCAAAAAGTGATGTTTTTACTTCTTCCTTTCCAATTTGTATTCCTTTGATTTCTTTTTGCTGTCTAATTGCTCTGGCCAGGATTTCCAGTACTATATTGAATAGGTAGGGGGAGAGTAGGCAGCCTTGTCTAGTCCCTGATTTTAGTGGGATTACTTCAAGTTTGTCACTGTTAAGTTTGATGTTGGCTATTGGTTTTATAATATTTAGGTATACCTGTTCTTTCCGAGACTTTTAACATGAAGGGGTATTTAATTTTGTCAAATGCTTTCTCAGCATCTAGTGAGATGACCATGAGTTTTTTTTTCTTTGAGTTTGTTTATATGGTGGAATACATTGATGGATTTCTGAATATTAAATCATCCCTGCATCCCAGGGATGAAAACTATTTGATCATGGTAAATGATTGTTTTGATGTGTTCTTGGATTCGGTTTGCAAGGATTTTGTTGAGTATTTTTGCATCAATGTTCATAAGTGAGATTTGTCTGAAGTTCTCTTTCTTTGTAGGGTATTTTTGTGGTTTTGGAATGAGGTTTTATTGTGGCCTCTAAAAATGAGTTAGGTAGTGTTCCATCTGACTCTATTTTGTGGAATAGTTTGGAGAATATTGGCATTAGGTCTTCAATAAATGTTTGATAGAATTCTGCACTGAACTCTTCAAGACCTGTGCTTTTTTTTGGGTGGAAGTCTTCTAATGACTGCTTCTATTTCTTTATGTGTTATGGGATCATTTAGATGATTTACCTGGTCCAGGTTTAACTTTAGTATCTGGTATCTGTCTAGAAATTCCATTTCCTCCAGATTTTCCAACTTTGTTGAGTATAGGTTTTTGTAGTAGGATCTGATGATTTCTTGAATTTCCTCAGTTTCACTTTCCTTTCTGATATTGTTAATTTGGATACTCTCTCTTTGCCCTCTATTTAGTCTGGCTAAGGGTCTATCAATCTTGTTAATTTTCTCAAAGAACCAACTCTTGGTTTGTTGATTCTTTGAATGGTTCTTTGTGTTTCTATTTGGTCAATTTCTGCTCTGAGTTTGATTGTTTCTTGCGGTCTTCTCCTCTTTGGTGTATCTGCTTCCTTTTGTTCTAGAGCTTTTAACTGTGCTGTCAAGTTGCTAGCATATGCTATCTCCAGTTTCTTTTTGGAAGCACTCGGAGCTATGAGTTTTCCTCTCAGTACTTCTTTCATTGCATCCCATAGATTTGGGTATGTTGTGTTTTTATTTTCATTAAATTCTAGAAAATTTTTAATTTTTTTCTTTATTTCTTTCTTGACCCTGTTATCATTCAATAGAGCATTGTTTAGTTTCCATGTGTATATAGGCTTTTTGTTTTCTTTGTTGCTATTAAAGACCAGCATTACACATGGTGATCTGAGAGGATGCATGGGAGTATTTCAATCTTCTTATATCTACTGAGGCTTTTTCTGTAACCAATTATATGGTCAGTTTTGGGGAAGGTGGTGTGAGGTGCTGAGAAGAAGTTGTGTTCTTTTGTTTTAGGATGAAATGTTCTGTAGATGTCTATTCATTCCAATTGGTTCATAACATCTGCTAGTTTCACTGTGTCTTTGTTCAGTTTCTGTTTCCATGATCTGTTCATTGATGAGAGTGGGGTGTTGAGGTTTCCCACTATTATTGTATGGGGTGCAATGTACTTTTTGAGCTTTAGTAGGGTTTCCTTTATGAATATGGGTGCTCTTGTATTTGGAGCATATATGTTAAGGATTGAGAGTTCCTCCTGACAATTTTCCCTGTAATAAATAAAAAGTGTCCTTCCTTATCTTTTTTGTTTTTGATAACTTTTGTTTTAAAATCTAGTTTATTCAGTATTAGAATGGCCATCCAGCTTGCTTCTTGGGGCCATTAGCTTGGAAGGTTTTTTTTCCAACCTTTTACTCTGAAATAGTGTCTGTCTTTGTCTCTGAGATGAGTTTCCTGTATGCAGCAAAATGCTGGATTCTGTTTTCTTGCTTAGGTGTTTTCTTATTTTTACTAGGATGTAGTTTCCCTCCTTGTATTGGGTTTTCCACCTATAATTCGTTGTAGTGCAGGGCTTGTAGTCAGATATTGTGTAAATTTAGTTTTGTCTTAGAATATCTTGGTCTCTCCATCTATGACGATTGAGAGTTTTGCTGGGTATAGCAGCTTGGGCTGTCACTTGTGCTCTCTTAGGGTCTGCATGATGTCTGTCCAGGATCTTATAGCCTTCCTAGTCTCTGTTGAGAAGTCGGATGGGATTCTGATTTGTCTGTCTTTATATGATACCTGACCTTTTTCCCTTACTGCTTTTAGTATTTTTTCTTTGCTTTGGGCACTTGGCGTTTTGACTATTAAGTGTTGAGAAGAATTTCTTTTTTGGTCCACTCTGTTTGCACTTTGGTAGGCTTGTTTTATGCTCATGGTCATCTCATTCTTAAGGGTAGGGAAATTTTCTTCTATGATTTTCTTGAAGATACTTACTGTGCCTCTTAGTTGATATTCTTCTCCCTATTCTATTCCTATTATCCTTAAGTTTGGTATTCTCATTGTTTCCTGGATATCCTGTACATTTTGTGTTAGGAGCTTTTTGGCTTTTGTATCTTCTCTGACTGTTTTGTCTATGTTTTCAATGTTTTCTTTGGCCCCTGAGATTCTCTCTTCCATCTCTTGTAGTCTGTTGGAGGTACTTGCATCTGTGTCTCCTGATTTCCTTTTAGGTTTCTACCTCTACGGTTGTCTCTTTTAATGTTTTCTTTATTGTTTCCATTTCCATTTTAAATTCCTTCTTCAATTCCTTTGACTCTTTGTTTCTGTTTTCCTCTAGTTCTTTGATTTCTTTGAGTGTTTTTCTTATTTCCTCTTTAAAAGCTTCTATATCTTTATGGTTTTCCTCCCATTCTGTTTTAAGAATCTCTATCATCATCTTGAGTTAGGATTTCAGGTCTGAGTCTTCTTTATCTGGAGTGTTTAGCATTCTGCTGTTTGCTTTGATGGGAGAGCTGGGTTCTGGTGTTGCCAGGTTGTCTTGGTTTCCATTGGGAAGTTCTTTCACTTTCCTCTTTCCATCGTGTTGTCTGTGATTGATTCCTGTCTCTCCTGTGTACCTTGCCTGTGTCCCTGGATTCTGCTTTTCCTGGTGGCAGATGGCCTGAACAATTGTTCTGCATGCAGGGTCCCTCCAGGTGGATACTGTGTCCCTATGGCAGAGTTCCTGCTCCCCGAACCAATGTGAGGGGAGGGCGCACTTTCTGTGAGCTCGGCCCAAACTTCTCTGTGCCTCGAAATAATTTCACTTGTCAATTACACTTTACTGAAGCTGGTAAGTGAACAATGGTATGTTACATCTCATTTATGAAGTTACTACATAAAAATGTCTTCTCAACAGTGGTTTCCCACATGACTTCAAGATACAAATCAAAAAGAACTATTTGAAAGATTAATAAAAAATTATTCTTGTCATAGACTAGTCTCCTGCTCAGTTAAATTCCTGCCCAGAGGCCTTATGAAATAGAAGACTATGGTTGAGATACCAATATTTCTAATTCTTAAAATTCATGAAAATTCTATGGAAAATTCTTACAACAAGTACACATACACATATGATGCAAAGTTTAACATAAACAACTCAGGCTTAGCTCATTAAATACTGGCAGACACTCATGTAAAGAAAGGGTTTTTTTTCTTAGTGTAATTATTCATTCTTCTAAATGTCCCTCCTGACATCCTGACTGAATGTACCTCCCTATGAGCTCTTCATTGAAATCTTAAAACAAAGAGGAAAGCGGATTACTAAGATTTATGAGGCAGTGACATAGTCACCTCTCAAGGAATGAGACAATTTATCACATTTTGAAAGGCTGAACAATCAAGCTCTGACTACATTTATATGATATCATAAAGCTGTTTGCTTGAAGAATGACCAAGCAACCAACTGAGAGACGGGGAATGATGTTCTGTGGAAAGACATTTTGAATGAAAATGTTTTAGAAGTCAGGCTATCTATTTGCATGGAGGACCTCAGGACCTTTTCTGTGGAAAAGAAACTCAATATCATAATTATTTTAACCCAAAACTGTAGCATTAGTGATTAAGTTTTCTCAAATCACGGAGCAGCAGTGGTGCAAGCTTCTCACTACAGCCCCAATGTTCTGAGTTCCCAAAAGATACACACACACACACACACACACACACACACACACACACGCATGCCTTCTATTTAGATACACTTTAATAAGCTCAATGATTGGGCCACTTTAATCCTTCATATTTCTAGCACACACTCTCCCCATCCGATATGCCTGAATTATTACTTACTAAAACCTGTATTCCATCTTGGCCACCCCTGACTCAGGCCAGCAGCCTCCCTGGGCCACAATTCCCCACTCTTACATGTTGGCCATCTGTCTGTTTTTCTCTCTCTGTCTGTCTCTGTCTGTCAGTCAGTCAGTCTGTCTGTCTGTCCATCCTACAGTTCTCAGGCTTGGACCTTCTCCTTCCACAGCATGACAGTTCTTCTTCCCCCTGTGTGCCTTGCCCAGGAATGCTATAAGTCCCACCTCTGTCTTCCAACCCAACCATTGACCACTGGCATTTTTTTTCCAATCAAGGACAGCTGGGGGCAGGAATCCTCAGTGTCTTACAGGCAGATGTGCAGGTTCCTGTGTAATTTGTGAGCCAAATTAACATAAATAACATTAGACCAATCCCCAACACAAGACAGCAAAAGCCTTTATAGATTTATACTGAACAAAGATGATTAGAGAGCAACTATGGCCAAATACTTAGCTGGAGGCATCATGATGTCCCTCAACCAGGACTGGAGAGAGGTCCACATTATAGTAAATATAAACATGAATAAATTATTAAAATAAGTTGTTAATTGGTGAAATTAAAATTGACACTAGTCAAACTGAGAATTTCAGAATCTTTCTACAAGACCATAATCATGTAGTGACTCTGGCTGCTGTTATGAAAGTATTCAAAGTAAATTCTAAATATTTGAAAATACATTTTTACCAGTCAACCTTTTTCCCTCATACTTTTTTTCAGAATTTACCAGTTGTGGGTTCCCTTCTGACTTAGCCAGGGTTTCTGTTCCTGCACAAACATCATGACCAAAAAGCAACTTGAGGAGGAAAGGGTTTATTCAGCTTACACTTCCACATTGCTGTTCATCACCAAAAGAAGTCAGGGTTGGAACTCAAGCAGGTCAGGAAGCAGAGGCCATGGAGGGATGTCACTTACTGGCTTGCTTCCCTTGGCTTGCTCAGCCTGCTTTCTTATAGAACTCAGGTCTACCAGCCCAGGGATGGCTCCACCCACAATGGCTGGGTCCTTTCCCCCTTGATCACTAGTTGAGATCAATGGATCCTTACAGCTGGATCTCATGGATCCTTACAGTATTTCCTCACCTGAGGCTCTTTTTACTGTGATAACTCCAGCTTGTGTCAAATTGACACAAAATCAGCCAGGATACCTTCTATCTCAGTTAGATCTTAAGTTGGAAAACAGTCTGATAAGTGAGCTCTTAACAATGTATTAATGCTTTGCTAAGTGGAACAGCAGCAAGCTAAGGAATTTATATACCAGTAGAACATTTAAAAATAAAAGCCTTAATTCAATTTCAAAAACCATGTGTGATTCTAGCATTTTTATCTCTATATCCAAAAGTTTTGCTCTGATTTTTTTCACATCAACATATTAAAGCATTCTCCAATTCCAGATGAAAAAAATCATTGGCCCAGTCTACAAGGATTTAAAAACAAATATTTTAATAAAGTAATATTAATATGAATTTCTATGACACTGGCTTTTTTTTTTTCAATAAAAGCAAACAAAATTATCACTTACTATGACTATCCTAGAAAGAATGGCTCCGTTTGAGCATCCCTAATCCAAAATCAGAAATGTAAATGCTTTTATAAAGATTATGTTGGTCAAAACTCAAACTGTTTTAAATTTTAGAGCATCTGGGATTATAAATTTTGTTTAATTAAGGATACATGTACAAGTATATATAAATATCCCCTCCTCAAAAAATGTTTGAAAACCAGAGCCAAGCAACATTTTAAGTGGTTAAATATAAACTTTTCAGATAAGAGATAATTGACACCTTCTCCTTGAAAATGACTGTCTTTTAATGGCCTGGGCCGTGCATTTTGCTTTTTATTTTCATTTTACACAAAAATTTTAATATGTGTCATGTGTGTGTGTGTGTGTGTATCTCATATGGTCTATATGTAGTTAACTATAACTCTCACATATAATGAAGGTCCCACTAGTAGACAGCATGATACCCAACTAGCAATGGACAGAGAGTTTCAAATTCATACTGCTGAGTAGGAAAAAAGTGTAATCATTCTAAGAAAATTCTACTAAAGTAAACATCCATGTCTTGTTTAAAAGAGCCTTTATATAACTCAAAATGAAAGGGGCAGCTGTAGAGTTTCGGAGTTACCTAAAAGCCTTCCTCTGGTCCCCATCAGAAGAATTTCTCTGATTTTTCAAAGCTCACTTCACTGAGATTCTGAAAGCTGAATCCAAGAGTATGGTAAAGAGACCCGAGTTCTCAAACAGCAACATGGAGGACACGAATCATATTGACAACTTCCAAGAAAAACCAGAGTTGTAAAACAGTACAAATCAAGTATCACAACAAAGGTTTAGTCACAGAGGTGGGAAATGTGCCTAGGGTGTTGTCCTGCACCCCACCCTCGCAAAGCAGCAGGACTGGGGAAGAAAAGTGTCCTGGGGAAAGAACTTGCTGCTTTAGTGTGGGCAGCTTCACTGAGTGAAGAAAACCGAGATTTAAACAGAGGGATTCCCCCTTCACAGGACCCATGACAGCATGATCTTCAAGTAGAAATAATAGCTCTGGAACAGACAAGCAGGTTAGGGAGCAATGAGCAGGAAAGTAGGTAGGGAGCCGGAAGTGATGGGTGGATATGAAATTCCTCTCAACTTTATTAAAAAGATCTTATTTCCCAAAGTGACAAAGCACTTGGGTCTCACCAAACATCATCCGCAAATCAAAGATTCATTAAAATAACAACACCTACCACCTTCTAAGGCTAATGCAGACTGTTTCAAACACTTACCAAGGTCTTTGTTTAATAGGTTCCAGTGAATTACACATTAAGACTGCTATTGAGACGGCCTGCCAACAGAACTAATTGCATAACAGAAACTCACTTAAAACCTTAGTTATCAGATTTTTATGTAAATATAAATATCACACCACTCGGGGCATTCTGTAAAAAATGCATAGAATGAATGGCCTACAAGAAAGACTATCTAGACATGATCGAAAACACATTTATATATGTGAAAAAACCAATCCAACTCTAGAAAGTGCACATTCACCAGAACTTCTTCAATAAGTCTCCGTTTACTTTATCCCACCTCCTGCCTGCTGTAGCACTCTTTTTTGAATTAGTGGAGTTCTATTTTTTTTGAAAATGACAAAGAAGATCTCTATGGTAACATGCATATAAATATTCACCCAGCTCAGTAATGTTCTATTCAATATCATATCTCTTCAGTTTGAATGGCAGAGCCTTTAAACAAACCCATGCTGGGCTGGTGCTGCTGCAGCTGGACTTGTTCTCATAATGAGAGCAACTGCAGTTTTACTGATTTTAACAAAGAAATTGGTTGCAGGCAAATAAACTTACAATAAAAATGAGGAAGACATCTGATGGTCAATGTTACTGGGTTACTATTGCTCACAAGAATTAACATATTCCAAAATCTCATCAATTGTACTATGTCTGACATTAATAGACCTTCCAATGTAGTGATTGTGTCTTCATGAATATCATGTGTGTATTTGTATGCTGAGGATTGAAGACAGGATTGTTTAAGGGTTCTACAACTACGCTATGTCCCCAGCTCAAATATTTCAATATTACCTTCTCTGCCACAAAATTAACATTTAAATAGAAAACAGAACATTATCTTTTACATCTTTAACTGTGAATTTTATGAAAAATCTATGGATTGTTTTTTACTCTAATTTACAACTTAATCTTTAATATAATTGGTTTCCAAGTGAAATATATAATTAGTATATTTTTAGTGACTAGGCTATTGTATTACATGAATAGTAATTAATAATAGAATTTTTATTTACTACATACTAACTCATTTTTTCCTTCACCACTTAGTACTTATTTAAAAACTGATTATCAATATATTATTCTGCTCCTTGTACTTTTGAGGCATCAAAACAATGTTAGTAGCAAACCTCCTGGCTCATAAAACAAACATAGGGGTTTAAAACTTAGTCTTTGTGTTCTGGAACCTACATGTTGATTTAAATCATTCACACTGAAGCCTATAATCTTTTTATTTTTTGTTTAAATTGTAAGTTTAAAACAGTCTAGAATCTGCTCACTGTAGGGTTTTGATTTATGGCCTACATCTACACTAAAGGTTTACATAATAACCCCATCCTCCTCCATTTTATCATGACTGGTAAAAGTTTTGAATGAACTATTATAGAAAGAAAACTCTATCCATATAAGTACTTTCCCACAAAGAGAGCTTAGTTGGATACTGCAAAATTCTGAAAGACTAAACATTTGAGAAATCTCCAATCAGTTACCTATTGTTTCTACTTAGAAAACTGAGCCAGGCCCTTAGAGGGCCACACCACATAGGGCCCTGGGATCAAACAGGACCTTTCCATGAGACACTGGGAAAGTATCTTAACCACACAGAGGAAAAATTACCACATTTGTTAAGAAGTTGGAAATAAGATGATATTTAAGAGTCATCCAAGTTAATTGTGCTTACAACAGTTTTAACATTAAAATATCATAAAATGTAAAAATTTTAAACATAACAATATCTTCCATACTCTCCTGCTGTACATAGCCAACATCAGATACACTATTAAAGTAAAAATATAGGCCTGTTTCTATTTTGAACATAGCTATGATTTGCTCTAAACCAACACAACCTGCTCTTTGTGAAACACGCTAAGATCAGATCATCTTGGGGCTTCCACAGGGGCTCCTTATTGTACAGCCTTCTCAATGTCAATCTCTACTCTGAGTTCTGCACTACTCCTGCCCCTGCTGTACAGTGCAAATCCCTCCTGAACCAAGTCTTTTAACTCATCGGAAAGTCAGTAGCACAAATTGAACTAACAAGTAACTGTAACTCTTTTTAAATAGTCAGATGAGGACTCTTATAATCAAGGAAGAACTAATTTTGTTATCCCTTTTGTTAACTCTTATGTCTCTTCATACAGTATCCCTGGATACATGTGATTTAAGATCTGAGAAGTCAATGAAAGTGGAGTGATTGGTGTATCTACCATAGCGGGCTCTGGAGAAAGACATTGGAATTAACTGCTGGTTCAACTATGCCTTTTTGTGAAATCTGTACAAGTGATTGTACATAATTCTCTTCCATTCAATGGGGAAAAAACATCAATAGTTTCCAAGGTTTGTAGAAAGAGTTGACCGAAGGCACACACAAGCTCCTGGTACAGTGGCTGGCACATAGTCAATATCTAAAATATGGTAGTTATTACTGCTAATGATACTTAACACTTGTAGATGTGTAGTCATTGTTGAGTAAGATAGATAGATGGAAAATGATTAAAATACAATTGGTACTTGCAGACAAACAGCTCATGATATGAACATAACTCTGCCTTTCCATCTTTTCCCTGCCATTCCTCTGTCTGGACAAACTGGGGATAGCAGAAATGTTGAACCAAACATTTTATTCAAAATAGATTTTATATCCTGATTATGGTTTGCCCTCCCTCTATGCCACTCAGTTCCTCACCACTTTCTTATCATTCCAGATCTACTCAAACAGGTTTCTTAGAGATAATAATATTATAAAATAAAATAAATTATAATAAGATAAAATAAAACCTAACACATCAGAACTAGCCAAAACAATCAATAAGAAGAAAATAAACCCAAGAGAAAGTAAAAGAAGCAGAGATCATCTTGTTCACATACTCAGGAATCCCATAAAAACACTAAACTGAAAGCCATAATATATAAGCCAAGCCAAGGACCTGGTTCAGACCAGTTCAGACCCCATGCTTGCTGCCTGAGTCTCTGTGAGTTTGTCTGGTAGTGGCTCATGTCAATATGGTTTTATTTTCTTAGTTTCCTCTATCCCCTCTGCCTCTTACACATCTGTGTCCTCTTCTGTGGGGCTCGCTGAGTACTGAGATGAGGGATTTGATGGAGATGTTCCTTTTAGGGCTGAGTGTTTCAAGGTTTATTTATCACTCTCTGCATTATGTCTCTCTGTGGGTCTCTATTCTCACCTGCTTTAGGAGGAAGCTTCTTTGATGATGCTGAGCAAGGCACTGATTATGAGCATAGCAGAATGTCATTAAGAGTCATTTTGTTTCTACTTTTTTTGGCATGCGGACAGTAGTACTTGTCTTTTCTCTACATCCCTGAGGCATACATCGCAGGCTCTTGGTCACCAGAGAAGATGGGCTCCATCGCATACGTCAAATCAGATAGTGGGTGAACACTCCCACAAGCTCTGTGCATCCACTCTACTAGCATACCTTACAGGCAGGACACTTGTAGATGAAAGGTTTTGTGGCCGAGTTGATGTTTACGTTTCTCTTTTGGAAGTGTGCAGAGTACCTTCCTGTACCAAAGATGTTAGAACATATAGATGAAGGCTCTATGTAGGCCCCTTAACTTCTCCAGGTGAGTTGTGTGGATGTTGTCTTCAGCAATAGGGCCTTGCCATCAATTTGTCAACAATCTATAGTCTTGGCAATAGCCTGAGTTATTTGTGGATTCTCATATGATCTCTTTGGCCAAAAGTTCAATTATATGTAATCCAACCATGTAACTTGGTGCTTGCTTCATTCGGTGATAAGAGCTAGATTGTTGAGACTCTGTCTTTCCCATTATTAGGCAGTTTTATTTAGATTGTTTACATATATGTATATATTTTAGGAAACTTTTACATATTAAGTTCCCACTCTACTACCCAAAGATCTTTAATTTTAGCTGTCTCTCCCATATTTATTTTTTATCTCCTCTCTACCTTTCTCACCAAATATTCTGTTACAGATACCCTTTCCATTAATAATAACTATCTATTCTATTTCTGTTTCCTAATGAGATTTATCTGTTACCCCCAGTTTCTTACTCTATATATAACCACTGTGGTTTCTAGGGATTATAGCTTAGTTATCATTGACTTAACAACTAACACCACATATATTATTGAATAAAAATATATAAGAACAAACACATACTATATTTCTATTTCTGTAGTTGGGGTAACTTGATATGATTTTTCTTTTTTTTTTTTTTTTTTCTTCCCTTTCCTCCAATTCCACTCTTTCTGTCATTCACTAGAAAAGACCAGACTTCTAAGAAACAACAACCACTCCAAACCAAAAAATAGGATAATGCAGAGAACACTCCACAGGGGTACTCTCTGCCCTCCACATTGAGGCTGCGACATGTATCCCCCACAACTATCAGACATGCTGGGTCCTTCCTTTTATTTTATTTTTTTTTTAATTTTTTTACTTTTATTTTATCTATGTTGGTGTGAGGGTGTCAATTTTCCTGGAAATAAAGTTTTAGGCAGTTGTGAGCTGTGATTTGGTGCTGAAAAATAAACCCAGATCCTGTGGAAGAAAAGATAGTGCTTTTAACCACTGAGCCATCTCTCCAGTGACAGTCATGGAGTTTTGTTACAGAAATAGAAAACTAAGAGAGTTTTAGACAAAAGTCCTGTGCTTGATACTTAGATTTCTATGAAATAACCTGTGTCTATTGAGAGCATTATAATTTTGTTCTATAGGGTATTTCTAAAAAATTTCCTTTCGTCTTAAAATTGCAATATGTTTTTTTTTAAACGATTTTATTTTTCAAAACAAAGATAGATGTAAAGATTTTAAACATTTTTTGCTTAAAATTATACATTTTTGTCAGTACTGTTTTTTCAGACATTAAAATAAATTTTACATAAAACCATGTGAATATGTTTTTTAGTCGGTACTTGATTTTTTTCAAGGGCTTGACAGTATGCATTGAAAACGTACTAGTTGCAATAAGCGTAAAGTACATGCAAAACAAAACGCAACATGGAAATAGTCAAAGTCTTCTTGTTTTGTGAATATATGTATATTTTTTGTTTTCTTTATTTCTTGGAATTCATACAGTCTGTGAGTTGTTTCTGGGGGAGTGCAAGCCTCTGGGGTTAGCATCCCACTATCAGTGACTGCATATTATGTCTGTTCTTTTGTGACTGGGTTATCTCACTCAGGATGATCTTCTCTAGATGCAGCCATTTTCTTAAGAATTTGGTTAAGTCATTGTTTCTGGTGGCTGAGTAGTATTCCATTGTGTATATGTACCACAATTTTTGTATCCATTCGTCTTCTGAAGGACATCTGGGTTCCTTCCAGCTTCTGGCTATTATAAATAGAGCCGCTATGAACATTGTGGTGCATATATCTTTGTTGTGTATTAAAGTGTCTCTGGGGTATATGCCCAGAAGTGGAATAGCTGGGTCTTCAGGTAGTACTATATCCAATTTTCTGAGGTATCGCCAGACCGATTTCCAGAGTGGTTGTATTAGCTTGCAACCCCACCAACAGTGGAGAAGTGTTCCTATTTCTCCGCAGGCTCGCCAGCATCTGCTGTCATCTGAGTTTTGGATCTTGGCCAATCTGACTGGAGTGAGGTGGAATCTTAGGGTTGTTTTGATTTGCATTTCCCTGATGGCTAAGGATGTCGAGCACTTCCTCAGATGTTTTTCGGCCATTCGGAGTTCCTCAACTGAAAAAGATTTGTTTAGCTCTGTACCCCATTTTTTAATAGGGTTATTTGATTCTCTGGTGTCGAGCTTTTTGAGTTCCTTGTACACCTTAGATATTAGGCCTCTATCTGATGTGGTGTTGGTGAAGATCTTTTCCCATTCTGTTGGTTGCCGTTTTGTTTTCTTGACGATGTCCTTAGCCTTACAGAAACTTTGCAATCTCATTAAGTCCCATTTGTTAATCTTTGACCTTAGAGCTTGAGCCATTGCTGTTTTGTTTAGGAAATTTTCTCCTGTGCCTATGTGTTCTAAGGTTTTCCCTACTTTCTCATCTAATAATTCCAGTGTATCAGGTTTAATGTGGAGATCTTTAATCCACTTACACTTGAGCTTTGTACAAGGAGATAAGAACGGGTCTATTTTCATTCTTTTGCATGTTGAGTGCCAGTTGGACCAGCACCATTTGTTGAATAGGCTGTCCTTTTTCCATTAAATGTTTACTGCTCCTTTGTCAAAAATCAGGTGACCATATACATGAGGGCTCATTTCTGAATCTTCTATTCTATTCCATTGATCCACTTGCCTATTTCTGTACCAGTACCATGCAGTTTTCAGCACAATTGCCTTGTAATATAGCTTGAGGTCAGGGATAGTGATTCCCGCTGATGTTTTTTTGTTGTTGAGGATGGTTTTCGCTATTCTAGGTCTTTTGTTATTCCAGATGAAATTGCACATTGATCTTTCCAATTCCATGAAGAACTGGGTTGGAATTTTGATGGGGATTGCATTGAATCTGTAGATTGCTTTTGGTAGGATGGCCATTTTTAAGATGTTGATCTTTCCAATCCATGAGCATGGGAGATCTTTCCATTTTCTGAGATCCTCCTCAATTTCTTTCTTCAGAGGTTTGAAGTTCTTGTCATACAGGTCCTTCACTTCCTTAGTTAGAGTCACACCAAGGTATTTCATAGTTTTTGTAACTATTGTGAAGGGTACCTTTTCCCCAATTTCTTTCTCCACATGTTTGTTTTTTGAGTATAGGAATGCTACTGATTTGTTTGAGTTAATTTTGTATCCGGCGACTTTGCTGAACTTGTTTATCAGCTGTAGGAGTTCTCTTGTGGAATTTTTGGGGTCACTCAAGTACACTATCATGTCATCGGCAAAGAGTGATGTTTTTATCTCTTCCTTTCCGATTTGTATCCCCTTGATCTCCTTTTGCTGTCTAATTGCTCCAGCCAGGACTTCCAGTACTATGTTGAATAGGTAGGGAGAGAGTGGGCAGCCTTGTCGAGTCCCTGATTTTAGTGGGATTGCTTCAAGTTTCTCGCCATTAAGTTTGATGTTGACTGTTGGTTTGCTGTATATTGCTTTTATTATGTTTAAATATGGGCCTTGGATTCCTGTTCTTTCCAGGACTTTTAACATGAAGGGGTGTTGGATTTTGTCGAATGCTTTCTCAGCATCTAGTGAGATGACCATGTGATTTTGGTCTTTAAGTTTGTTTATATGGTGGATTACATTGATGGATTTCCTTATGTTAAACCATCCCTGCATCCCAGGGATGAAGCCTACTTGGTCATGATGAATGATGGTTTTGATGTGTTCTTGGATTCGGTTTGCAAGGATTTTGTTGAGTATTTTTGCATCAATGTTCATAAGTGAGATTGGTCTGAAGTTCTCTTTCCTTGTAGGGTCTTTGTGTGGCTTAGGTACGAGGGTTATTGTAGCCTCAAAAAATGAGTTGGGTAATATTCCATCTGATTCTATCTTTTGGAATAGCTTGGTGAATATTGGTGTTATATCCCCAATAAATGTCTGATAAAATTCTGCACTGAACCCGTCTGGACCTGGGCTTTTTTTGGTTGGGAGGCTTTTGATGACTTCTTCTATTTCTTTAGGTGTTATAGGGTTATTTAGATGGTTTACTTGGTCCTGGTTCAACTTTGGTACCTTGTATCTGTCTAGGAATTCGTCCATTTCCTCCAGATTTTCCAATTTTGTGGAGTGTAAGTTTTTGTAGTAGGATCTGATGATTTCTTGAATTTCCTTAGTTTCAGTTGTTATGTCACCACTTTCCTTTCTGATTTTGTTAATTTGGATACTCTCTCTTTGCCCTTTAGTTAGTCTGGCTAGGGGTTTATCAATCTTGTTGATTTTCTCAAAGAACCAACTCTTTGTTTTGTTGATTTTTTCAATGGTTTTTTTTTTTTGTTTCTATTTGGTCTATTTCTGCCCTAATTTTGATTATTTCTTGCCGTCTACTCTTTTTGGGTAAATCTGCTTCCTTTTGTTCTAGGGCTTTTAGCTGTGCTGTCAGGTTGCTGATGTGAGCTCTCTCCAGTTTCTTCTTGGAAGCACTTAGAGCAATGAGTTTTCCTCTCAATACTGCTTTCATTGCATCCCATAGGTTTGGGTATGTTGTGTTTTCGTTTTCGCTGAATTCTAGAAAATCCTTAATTTCTTTCTTTATTTCTTCTTTGACCCTGCTATCCTTTAGCAGAGTGTTGTTTAGTTTCCATGTGTATGTGGGCATTTTGTTGTCTTTGTTGTTGTTAAAGACCAGCCGTAGACCATGGTGATCTGAGAGGATGCATGGGAGTATTTCAATCTTCTTATATCGATGAAGGCTCGTTCTGTGTCCAATTATGTGGTCAATTTTCGAGAAGGTGCCATGGGGTGGTGAGAAGAAGGTGTATTCTTTTACTTTAGGATAGTATGTTCTGTATATATCTATTAATTCTAGTTGGTTCAAAGTCTCTGCTAGTTTTGCAGTGTCCTTGTTCAGTTTTTGTTTCCCTGATCTGTCCATTGGTGAGAGTGGGGTGTTAAAGTCTCCCACTATTATTGTGTGGGGTGAAATGTATTTTTTGAGCTTTAGTAGAGTTTCTTTTATGAATGTGGGTGATTTTTTATTTGGAGCATATATGTTAAGGATTGAGAGTTCCTCCTGACAGGTTTCCCCGGTAATGAGTAAAAAGTGTCCTTCTTTATCTTTTTTGATAACTTTTGGTTGGAAATTTACTTTATTCGATATTAGAATAGCCACTCCAGCTTTCTTCTTGGAGCTGTTTGCTTGGAAGTTTTTTTCCCACCCTTTTACTGTGAGATAGTGTCTGTCTCTGTCTCTGAGATGAGTTTCCTGTATGCAGCAAAAGGCTGGATTTTGTTTATGTATCCAGTCTGATAGTCTGTGTCTCTTTATTGGGGAATTGAGCCCATTTATGTTAATAGATATCAAGGAATAATTGCTTCTGTATCCTGCCATTTTTGCTTTTTTGGGTTGAGTTGTGTCCGTGTTTTTTTTCTTTTTTTAGTTTTCTTGTTTAGGAGTTTTCTTGTTTTTACTAGGCTGTATTTTCCCTCCTTGTATTGGGTTTTCCACCTGTAATTCGTTGTAGTGCTGGGTTTGTGGTCATATATTGTGTGAATTTTGATTTGTCTTGAAATATCTTTGTCTCTCCATCGATGGTGATTGATAGTTTTGCTAGGTATAGCAGCTTGGGCTGGCACTTGTGCTCTCTTAAGGAGTGCATAATGTCTGTCCAGGCTCTTCTAGCTTTCATAGTCTCTGCTGAGAAATCGGGTGTGAGTCTGATTGGTCTGCCTTTATAAGTTACCTGACCTTTTTCCCTTGCTGCTTTTAGTATTCTTTCTTTACTTTGGGCACTTGATGTTTTTACTATTATGTGTCGGGAGGTATTTCTTTTCTGGTCCAACCTATTTGGAGTTCTGAAGGCTTCTTTTATGCTCGTGGTCATCTCATTCTTGAGGGTAGGGAAGTTTTCTTCTATGATTTTGTTGAAGATATTTACTGTGCCTCTTAGTTGATACTCTTCTCCCTCTTCTATTCCTATTATCCTTAGGTTCGGTCTTCTCATTGTGTCTTGTATTTCCTGGACATTTTGGGTTAGGAGCTTTTTGTTTTTTGCATCTTCTCTGGCTGTTTTGTCTATGTTTGCAATGTTGTCTTCTGCCCCCGAGATTCTCTCCTCGATCTCTTGTAATCTGTTGGAAATGCTTGCTTCTGTGACTCCTGATTTCTTTTTTTGGTGTTCTGACTCTAGGGTTATCTCTTTTAGCGCTTTTTTTATTGTGTCAATTTCTGTTTTAATTTCCCTCTTCCATTCCTTTATTTCCTTGGTTCTGTTTTCGTCTCGTTCTTTGAGTTCTTTGAGTGTTTTTCTTGTTTCTTCTTTAAAAGCTTCTGAATCTTTTTGCTTTTCCTCCCTTTCTTGTTTAAGTAACTCTATCAGCGTCTTGAGGCATGTTTTCAGGTCTGTGTCTTCTTTCTCTGGAGTGTTTGGAATTCCTATGTTTGCTACTATCGGAGAGCTGGGTTCTGGTGTTGCTAGATTGTCTTGGTTTCCTTGGGATATACTCTTTCTCTTTCCTCTTGCCATTTTGTTGTCAGTGATATGTTCTTGCCTTTCCCTTGTATCTGGTCTGTGTCCCTGGTACACTTTCCGTGTGCACTCCTCAGAGATCTCTCTACTCCCCAGCAGCCCAGGTTCCGGGTGGCAGCTGGGCCAGGCTCTGCTCTGCGTACTGAAGTCACCTCCGGGTGGGAACAGATGTTCCTAAGATTTGTTCCTGGTCACAGTAGCTCAGCCTGTACGAGCCGCCTTTCCGGCTGGTGGTTGGGCCAGGCTCTGCTCTGCGACCTGAAGTCGTCTCCGGGTGGGAACAGAAGTTCCTAAGATCTGTTCAAGGTTACTGGATCGGGGAGGACAGGGCAGGTCAGGGCAGGGGGTGCCCTTTCCGTGTGCACTCCGCAGAGATCCCTCTGCTCCCCCGCAGCCTAGGTCTCCCACTCACCAGTTGCTCAGCCTGTACGAGCCGCCTTTCTGGCTGGAGCCGCCCTTCCGGCTGGTGGTTGGGCCAGGCTCTCTGATATGATTTTTCTAGTTCAATCCAATTACCTGTAAATTAAATTTTTTTAAAGCTGAGTAATACTCTATTGTATAGATGTACCACACTGTTTTTGTTCATTTTTCGGTTAAGGAACATTTACTTGTGTCCTTATCATAGAATGAAGCATCTTTTAAGTATATGCTTAAGAGTAGCATAGCTGGATCTTGAGGTAGGTCGATCCCCATCTTCCTAAGGAACCACCACACTGATTTCCATAAAGGCTGTACAAGTTTATGTTCCCACCAGCAATGGATTAGTTTCTTTTTTCCACAAATTCACCAGCATGAGCTGTTGCTTCTTTTATTGACTTTAGCATTTTGATGAATATAAGATAAAATCTCACGGTAGTTTTGATTAACATTTTCCCAATGACTAAGGATGTTAAACATTTTCAAAAAGTGTTCCTCAGCCATGTGAGTTTCCTCTTTTGAGAATTCTGTTTACATCTGTACTTTTGAAGGTGTGTTATTTGCTTTCTTAATATCTAGTTTTTATTTCTGTATTTATTTTGGACATTAGCCCTCTATCAGATGTGGTTACTACAAATATTTTCCCATTCTGTAGACTAAAGCTTTGTTCAAATCACAGTGTCCTTTGTTATGCAGAAGCTTCTCACTTTCATGAAGTCTCATTTATTAATTGCTGGTCTTAGTTCCTGTGCTAATGGTGTTCTATTTACAAAGTCATTTCCTGTACTAATGAGTTAGAAAATATTCCCCATGTTGGCTTCTATCAGGTTAAGAATATCTGTTGTTTTTGTTGTTGTCACTGGTGAGGTTTTTGTTTGTTCATTTGTTTATTATCAATTTGGAGTTAAGTTTTGTGTGAGGTGATAAGTATGAATCTCCTTGAATTCGTCTACATGCAGGTGTCCAGACTGACCATCATCATTGGTATCCTTTTTTCAGTATGTACTTCTACATATATAAAAATAATTAGGTGTATGTGTGTGGATGTACGCTGGGGTCTTCAGTTCAATTCCATTGATCAGTGTGTTTGTTCGGTGTTCTGTTCTGTTCTGTTTTGTTTTGTTTGCCAATACCACGCCAGCCCCCCCAATAATCTTTGAAAATAGATTACATTATCAGATAATATATCCTGATTATTGTTTCTTCATTCTGTACTTCTTTCTGCCCATTCCACATCCTCTCCCATCTTTATCTACTACCTTACAATCTATCACTAACAAAGAACAGGATTGTTGCTTATAATTTTCTTTTAGAAACCAGTCTGTGTTTATTACTATACCCTTGTAACTTAAAATCTGGGATGGTGAAAAGTCCTGCAGTTCTTTTATTCTTATGAATTGTCTCAGCTATTCTGAACTTTTTGTAGTTTCAAATGAAACTTAAAATTCTCCTTTCAAGATCTGTGGAGAATTGTGTTGGAATTTTGATGAGAATTGCATTTACTCTGTAGATTGCTTTTGGTAGGGTGGCTGTTTTTACTATATTAATCCTACTGATTCATGAGCATGGGTGATTTTCCATCTTCTGATAGCTTCTTCAATTTCTTTCTTCAATAGTTTGAAGTTTTTATCACACAACTCTTTCACTTGCTTGGTTAGAATTACCCCAACGTATTTTATACTATTTAAGACTATTATAAAATTTGTTGCTTCCCTGGTTTCGTTCTCAGTCCATTTATCATTTGTATATAGGAGAACTACTGATTTTTGTGAGTTAATTTTGTATTCAGCTACTTTTCTGAAAGTGTTCATCTGCTGTAGGAGTTTTTTGACAAAATTTTTAGAGTCACTTATATATACTCTTCAACATACATATGTTGATAAATGTAATGCACCATATAAATAAACTGAAAGACAAAAGCTACATGGTCACATCATTAGATTTAGAAAAGGCCTTTGACAGAATCAATTATAACAGTCCAGGAGAGATGGTGGATACAAGGTTATAACTCAACATAATAAAGACAGTTTCCAGGAAACCCATAGCCAATATCAACCTAAATGGAGAGAAACTCACAGCATGGCCCCTAAATCCAAGGAACAAGACAAGGCTCTCCACTCTTTTCATACCTATTCAATGTAGTACTTATGTCTCAGCTGGAGAACTAAGACAAAATAAAGGAGATCAAGGGGCTAAAGATTATAAAAGGAACCAAAGTATCTTTATTTTTATACAATGTTTTAACCAACTTTCATTTATCGAACATTGGCTTGCAGCTGTGATTTCTAGTCATTAACTGTCTAGTAATGTTTTCTGGTATCTTCATGATACCATGCCTGCTCTCTTGGGGAGGTGACCAGCCAAGGCTTTGTTATGCCCACTTGTCTTCATTATCAGCTGTAGGAATGTCCCAGTGGAATTTTTAGGGTCACTGTTTATACCAGCATGCCATCTGCAAATAAAGATATGTTCACTTCTTCCTTCCCAATTCATATCTCCTTGATCTTTTTGAGTTGTTTTATTGCTCTAACTAAGACTCTCAAATCCTGTTTCCATGGTTAGAGTGACCTCTAGGATTCCAGGGAGTGCCTGCTGGAGTTAGGGTCTGGAATAAAGCAATAAGTGGAAGAAGAAAAGTTGAGAGGGGGAGATCTGTGGGATCCATTGGAGAAGGGAACTCACTGGGGGCAAAGAGGCAGTGGCCTCAGCTGGTGGACTGCTACAGCTCTAGGGGAAAACAGGGATTCTGAGGATCTGAGGAAGACATAGATATATAGTCTTCCTGATTCCCTGACTGGTCTTTAGTTAATCAGTAAAATCCCCTTCATTCTAGGCATTCCCACCATGCTCTGAAGAGTTGCAAAGCATATTTAGCTTACAGATACCGTTTTATTTATTTATATTTTAGCTAAAAGATACTTTCAACACATGAAATATTCATTACATCTCTCTCTCTGAACTACATAAAAATAAAGCATAAATTTTCCTTTTGTAAAAGAACTCACACTTATAAAGGTGAGTTTCTTCGTTTACCTAATGTGTATACCAGGAAGAGCTTTTCTGAACATCTTTTATTACCTGGCAGATTTTATTTACAGAACAAGAATTTTACCTACAGACCTTGATTTAGTGTACAGTTCCTTCACTCTTTCACTTTCTATAAGTCACCATCCCCTCCCACTCATTGTGCCAAGCCTATGTTCCCTTAGCTTGGAATGATATGAGGCTGAGTTCTTTGTTATTGCCATAAAACATTCCTACCAAAAGCAGCAGGTAGGAGGAGGTTTATTTGGTCATATTTCCAGGTCACAGTCCATAGTTGAGAGAAATCAAGGAAGGAACTCAAGCAGAGGCTTGAAGCAGAAACCATGTAAAAATGCAGTTTACTGGCTCACTTGCAGAATTGTGCTTAGTTAGTTTTCTTGCACAACTCAAACCACGCCCAGAAAATGTTACCTTCCGATCTTGGAGCCTTATATATCAATTAAAGCAATCAAGAAATCACTCATCTCTGCGGAGTGCATACAGTAAGCGCACCCCCAGGTCTACCTGATCCAGGGACCAGGAACAGAACTTTGGAACTTCTGTTTCCACCCGGCGGTGACTTCAGGGTGCAGAACAGGGCACAGCCCATCTGCCACTCTGATCAGCAGCTCCTAAAGCTTTAAATATTGATGAGTAGGAGATCTGGGCAGCCAGGGAGCAGAGGGATCTCTGCGGAGTGCGCACACTAAGCGCACCCCCAGGCCTGCCTGATCCAGGGACCAGGAACAGAACTTTGGAACTTCTGTTTCCACCCAGCGGCAACATCAGGGTGCAGAACAGGGCGCGGCCCATCTGCCACTCGGATCAACAGCTCCTAAAGCTTTAAAGTCTGGTGAGTAGGAGATCTGGGCAACCAGGGAGCAGAGAGATTTCTGAGGAGTGTGCACAGTAAGCGCACCCCCAGCCCTGCTTGATCCAGGGACCAGGAAGACAACTTTGGAACTTCTATTTCCACCCTGCGACGACCTCAGGGAGCAGAACAGGGCTCGGCCAATCTGACACCAGGACCAGTGGAGATCCAGGGACACAGACCAGATACAAGGGAAAGGCAAGAACATATCACTGACAACAAGATGGCGAGAGGAAAGCAAAAGAGTACGTCCCAAGGAAAACAAGACAACCTGGTAATACCAGAACCCAATTCTCCCATAGGAATGCCAAACACTCCAGAAAAAGAAGACACAGACCTGAAGTCATGCTGATAGAGATACTTTAACAAGAACGGGAGGAAAAGCAAAAAGATTCAGATGCTTTCAAAGAGGAAACAAGAAAAACACTCAAAGAACTCAAAGAACTAGAGGAAAACAGAACCAAAGAGATGAGGGAATTTAAAACGGAAATTGACACAATAAAGAAAACACTAAAAGAGATAACCCTAGAAGAAATCAGGAGTCACAGAAACAAGCATTTCCAATAGACTACAAGAGATGGAAGAGAGAATCTCAGGGGCAAAAGACAACATTGTAAACATAGACAAAACAGCCAGAGAAGATGCAAAAAACAAAAAGCTCCTAACCCAAAATGTCCAGGAAATCCAGGACACAATGAGAAGACAGAACCTAAGGATAATAAGAATAGAAGAGGGAGAAGAGTATCAACTAAGAGGCACAATAAATATCTTCAACAAAATTGTAGAAGAAAACTTCACTACCCTCAAGAATGAGATGACCACGAGCATAAAAGAAGCCTTCAGAACTCCAAATAGGTTGGACCAGAAAAGAGCCCTAGAATAGCTAAAAGCCCTAGAACAAAAGGAAGCAGATATACCCAAGAAGAGTAGATGGTAAGAAATAATCAAAATTAGGGCAGAAATAGACCAAATAGAAACAAAAAGAACCATTGAAAAAAATCAACAAACAAAGAGTTGGTTCTTTGAGAAAATCAACAAGATTGATAAACCCCTAGCCAGACTAACTAGAGGGCAAAGAGAGAGCATACAAATTAACAGAATCAGAAAGTAATGTGGAGACATAACAACTGAAACTGAGGAAATTCAAAAAATCATTAGATCCTACTACAAAAGCTTATACTCCACAAAATTGGAAAATCTGGAGGAAATGGACGAATTCCTAGACAGATACAAGATTCCAAAGTTAAACCAGGACCAAGTAAACCATCTAAATAGTCCTATAACACCTAAAGAAATAGAAGATGTCATCAAAAGCCTCCCAACCAAAAAAAAGCCCAGGTCCAGACGGGTTCAGTGCAGAATTTTATCAGACATTTATTGCGGATATAACACCAATACTCTCCAAACTATTCCAAAGGATATAATCAGATGGAATACTATCCAACTCATTTTTTGAGGCTACAATAACCCTCATACCTAAACCACACAAAGACCCTACAAGGAAAGAGAACTACAGACCAATCTCACTTATGAACATTGACACAAAAATACTCAACAAAATCCTTGCAAACCGAATCCAAGAACACATCAAAACGATCATTCATCATGACCAAGTAGGCTTCATCCCTGGGATGCAGGGATGGTTTAGTATAAGGAAATCCATCAACGTAATCTACCATATAAACAAATTCAAAGAACAAAATCACATGGTCATCTCACTAGATGCTGAGAAAGCATTTGACAAAATTCAACACCCCTTCATGTTAAAAGTCCTGGAAAAAACAGGAATCCAAGGTCCATAGTTAAACATAATAAAAGCAATATACAGCAAACCAACAGCCAACATCAAACTTAATGGTGGGAAACTTGAAGCAATCCCACTAAAATCAGGGACTCGACAAGGCTGCCCACTCTCCCCCTATCTATTCAACACAGTACTGGAAGTCCTAGTTGGAGCAATTAGACAGCAAAAGGAGATCAAGGGAATACAAATCGGAAAGGAAGAGATAAAAACATCACTCTTTGCCGATGACATGATAGTGTACTTAAGTGACCCCAAAAACTCCACCAGAGAACTCCTACAGCTGATAAACAAGTTCAGAAAAGTGGCTGGATACAAAATCAACTCAAACAAATCAGTAGCCTTCCTATACTCAAATGACAAACATGTGGAGAAAGAAATTAGGGAAAAGGTACCTTTCACAACCGTCACAAAAACTATGAAATACCTTGGTGTGACTCTAACTAAGCAAGTGAAGGACCTGTATAAAAAGAATTTCAAACCTCTAAAGAAGGGAATTGAGGAGGATCTCAGAAAATGGAAAGATCTCCCATGCTCATGGATTGGAAAGATCAACATTTATAAATGGCAATCCTACCAAAAGCAATCTACAAATTCAATGCAATCCCCATCAAAATTCCAACCCAGTTCTTCATGGAATTGGAAAGATCAATGTGCAATTTCATATGGAACAACAAAAGACCTAGAATAGCTAAATCCATCCTCAACAACAAGGAAATATCTGCGGGAATCACCATCCCTGACCTCAAGCTATACTATAAGGCAATTGTGCTGAAAACTGCATGGTACTGGTACAGAAATAGGCATGTGGATCAATGGAATAGAATAGAAGATCCAGAAATGAGCCCTCACATATATGGTCACCTGATTTTTGACAAAGGAGCCACAAACATACAATGAAAAAAGGACAGCCTATTCAACAAATGGTGCTGGTCCAACTGGCACTCAACATGCAAAAGAATGAAAATAGACCCTTTCTTATCTCCTTGTACAAAGCTCAAGTGTAAGTGGATCAAAGATCTCCACATAAAACCAGATACACTGAAACTATTAGATGAGAATAAAACATATATGCACAGGAGAAAATTTTCTGAACAAAACACCAATGGCTCAAGCTCTAAGGTCAAAGATTAACAAATGGGACTTAATGAGATTGCAAAGTTTCTGTAAGGCTAAGGACATTGTCAAGAAAACAAAACGGCAGCTCACAAAATGGGAAAAGATTTTTACCAACTCCAAATCAGATAGAGGCCTAATATCTAAGGTATAAAAAGATCTCAAAAAGCTAGACACCAGAGAATCAAATAACCCTATTAAAAAATGGGGTACAGAGCTAAACAAAACATTCTCAGTTGAGGAATATCGAATGGTTGAGAAATATCTGAGTAAGTGCTCCACATCCTTAGCCATCAGGGAAATGCAAATCAAAACAACCCTGAGATTCCACCTCACACCAGTCAGATTGGCCAAGATCCAAAACTCAGATGACAACAGATGCTGGCGAGGTTGCAGAGAAAGAGAAACCCTTCTCCACTGTTGGTGGGGTTGCAAACTAATACAACCTCTCTGGTAATCAGTCTGTCGATACCTCAGAAAATTGGACATAATACTACCTGAAAACCCAGCTATTCCACTTCTGGGCATATACCCCAGAGACACCTTAGTACACAACCAAGATATATGCACCACAATGTTCATAGCAGCTCTATTTATAATAGCCAGAGGCTGGAAAGAACCCTGATATCCTTCAGAAGATGAATGGATACAAAAATTGTGGTACATTTACACAATGGAATACTACTCAGCCACCAGAAACAATGACTTAACCAAATTCTTAAGAAAATGGCTGCATCTAGAGAATATCATTCTGAGTGACATAACCCAGTCACAAAAGAACAGACATAATATGCAGTCACTGATAGTGGGATGCTAACCCCAGAGGCTCGCACTGCCCAGAAACAACTCACAGACTGTATGAAGTCCAGGAAATAAAGGAAACAAAATATAACAAAACAAAAAAATCTTTATACAACAAGAAAACTTTGACTATTTCCATGTTACATTTTGTTTTACATGTACTTTATGCTCATTGTTACTATTAAGTTTTCAATGCATACTATCAAACCTTTAAAAATATCAAGTACTGACTAAAAAATATATTCATACAGTTTTATGTAAAAATTATTTTAAAATCTGAAAAAAGTACTGACAAAAATGTATTGTATAATTTTATGCAAAAAATGCTTAAAATCTGTACATTTATCTTTCTTTTGTAAAATAAAGTTGTTAAAAAAAAAATAGAAATCCCTCACAGACATGCCCAGAGACCAACTTGATAATGACAATGACTCAGTTGAGACTCTTTTTGTGGATGACTCTAGGATGTATCAAGATGACAGCTAAATGCTAACTAGGACTATCTAAGCCTTGAACGTATAACTAAGATTATATAAACCTTGAACATATAACTAGGATTATATCAACAGCTGCTCTGTTCTTTGAGTTCACATTTTTGTAAGACTTTTATGTGAGGGCAATATATTCCTTTCCTCTCCTTAAACCTTTGTCACAACTGTGGGTACCTGTATACAACCTATACAAGATAGTGCAATATTTATTTTTTTTTAAATCAGATTAGAGAGGAGAAAGGTTTCTATTGCCCCGCCCCTATGTGAGCAGCTATAGGTAGCAGATCGTTGTTGGGGCATGGCCACTGGCAAGTTTTGCATGCCCAGTGATACCACACCCAAACACTAGTTTACCAGAATATTATTAGTATCGAAAAAAAACCAGAAGATGAATCTGTTGCAGGAGGAGGAGCTGGAGGAAGGAGTTGAGGTGTTGACTATAAGTAAAATGCATTGTATAAGTCATGATAGGTAGCTGAGTCGTTAAAAGCTGTTCTTTCAGAGGACACAGGCTTGATTCCCAGCACCTACATGGCTTCCCATAAGTACTTGTCACTGCAGTTTCAGGGATACTCGTGCCCTTCTCTGGTCCTTGAAGGCACAAAAAATATTTGGTGCATAAACATGTAAACCATTCAGATAAAAGTAAAAGATGTTATGACATTCTCAAAGAATAATTTAAATTTAAATAACTTATTGATTAATAAGATGATTGAAATATGTTTGAAAAAAAATCCTTTCTCAACTTAATCCATAGAATAGCCAAAGAGTCTGGAAGGGTAGAAGAGAACAGCTTTTCTAAGGAGTGTATTGTTTAAATACCCATCTAAAGTACTATAGCATCCATTTTCACTCCAAAGCACTGGTGGAAATTCCTGTTTTATGGATTGAGAAATCAGGAGGCAGGGTGATTCAGTTATTATTCAAATACATACCTACTAAAGGGTAGACTCAGAACTCGATTCCAAGTGATAGGATGTTGCCACCAGTGTGATTAGACTATTATTTTAGCCATAACATGTTTTTAAACATTTTTTTCATGTGATGACAACATCAGTGGATGTGCTAATATGAATGGGACATCTCATGAGGACTTATCCCTAGATGGAAAAAGTGATCAAAGGCTGTTTAAGGAAGACTGGTTTTATCCATTGGATGGGCTATCCATCAATCCAAAGTGCCTGTCCTGGTGTGTGTGTGTGTGTGTGTGTGTGTGTGTGTGTGTGTGTGTGTGTGTTCACTGAACATATACTCACATATGCTGCAGTGGGCACGTGGAATTCAGAAAGGCTTTGTTCTCAGTTCTCTTCTACCACGATGGGCTCTGGAAAGCACACTCACATACTCAGGGATAAAAGGATAAGCAAATATTGTTACTTGCCAATCCATTATGCAAGGTAATATACATGTCCAAAGTGAGCCATTTATACAGAAAAAGGAAATCTATTAAACTTTTGAGAAAATTTAGTGGGTAAGAAAGATTTAAGGGAATTAATAATTAGACGTAGAGAAGGTACTCCACCCATGAGAGACTCAGATTTGAAAGAAATAGGAAAGTAAAGAGGACTGGGAATTTCTATGTAGGAGTGAAGCCATCCAAGGGTAGGTTACACTCTTCATTCCCTTCTGATGTCCAGATTATGCTACACTGTAGTGAGAATTTTGGTTTCTTTAAAACACAGTTATGTGGATATGCTCTTGTTTTATTCCAGGGTGTGAGCTACAGTGATGCTTCAGTTTGTCCACAGCCATTAACTGTGATTTTCTTGTCTTCTAGGAGGGGGCATATTTTTTTTGCCAGCTTCAGATAGTTTAATTCTGGGGACTCTGGAGAGGGAATAAATGCTAGAGACCCAGGAAGAGCAGGATGTGCTCTGAAAAGGAAAGAGGCTGCTATTGGCTGCTTACTTCAGTTTGTCAAATGTTTGTGAGCAAAGTGACAAGAAGTTGGAGATAACATGACAACAAAGACTGGACTTACCCCAAGAAACTCAATACCCCAATCAGCAGGAAGTAGTCAAAAGAGATCTATGCCCCTTTCATTTCTAGCCTTCTTTCTTTCCTACCTAGTATTGGGGGTTGAGAGGGACCAAGGAAGAATATGGTTGGAAAGAAGGCAGAGATATAAAAACCTAATGAAATAGACAAAAAGAAGAAAGGATAGCACTATATGGAGAATTGTATGCATTTATTTTTAAAAACTAAATATCCTCTGGAACAACATCTTTCCGTTAAAATGTGTCTCTAAAGAACACTTGAAACAAGCCAGTACCAGAATTTAACATACAAAGTACATATTTTGAGATAAAATGGAAAATTTTCCAATTGCATTTAAGTCAATACAACTTCTCAAGCCAATGAAAGTGCAGCAGAGATGAGCTGAGACTTGCTGCTGCCAACCTTCAGCTCTTTGCCTTACCATGACTGAAGCTTCTTCCCCACAGGTACACCAAGCAAATATTAAACTATTATGCTAAAGACCTTGTCCTGCTAAAAGGCTTCTTTAATCTTCCTGCTGTCAAGGTCCCTGGGCTCCCAGGAATAAGAAGCCACCTATTTAATATATGCGATGTCCAATCTAGAATGATTGGCCCACGGTCCACAGGTTTGATCGGCAGCAAATGGATCTAATGGATGAACTTGCTGAAGTAAATAAGAAAATGGACAAAAATACATGCCAGCTCAGACAGTGGCACAGCTACTGATCTTTAAAGAAAAAACAGTAGGCCAACCTTGGTAAGTCAGAAAGATGGAAAGAAGCAGTTCCAGCTATTTGTGGAGCAAAGACACAGAAAGATTTACCTTTAGCCAAGATTAGGTGCTTAGTCATCTTAGGCAAGGCCACCATGTACCTACCCCCTCAGTCAGGAGACTCCCAAAGACAGAGCATCTAGTAGCCCACCCCTCATGGTGTCTCTCAATGGGACACTTCAGACTTTTTCCTACACAAGTCGTTCAAGTCTTTCCCACTTACTGCAAAAAGTTTATTACCTTACCCTGCATACAAATGCCCAAAGTGATTGTGAGTTATTACAGAACCAAAATGTGTCCCACATTTCCAAGCTGTTTATAATACAGATGGTATCCACCTCATATATACAGTGTAAAGAATCTTGAATTCCTAAAGGAGGTTTAGGATCACATCCCCATTTGTATATAAACTTTGAAAAGCAGGTTCTGCCCTAGGACATAACCCCTAAATTATAATGACTCTAATTATCCTTTCCTCCCCACCAAAATCATTTCCATATTATCTGAAAGAAAAACCCATACAAATTTCTGCTAGTTTTTCTTTGGGCAACATGAATTCTATGGTTAATTAGCTAATTGAAGTGTTCATTTTGCATAGATTAAGAATCACCTAGGGCATTAATGATAGCCACCGTTGAATGAGTCTGCTTCCAGAAATGTGTGACTGGGGAGAGAAAACCCATCCTGGATGTGGGCAGCATCAGCTCATGGGCTGGATTCCTGGACTGAAAAAACAAAAGGAGAAAGTGGCTGAGCACCAGCATCCATCTCTCTTCCTCTTGACTCCAAGTATGGCCATCCACCTAGTGATTCCTGAGAGTCTGAATCTTCCAAAACCATGAGTAAGTCCTTCTGTCTTAAGTTGTTTCTTGTCAGGCATTTCATCACAGCAATGAAAAAAATTACAAAACTCAAAAGTATACTTTTTATAAAACCATTCTTTATTTCCCTTTTTTTCTTACAACTTTACCTTTTTAAAAAGGAGGAATACATATACAGATTTTTAATGCATTTTGGCATAACACTATATGAATATTTTTGTCAGTACTTAATTCTTTCACAGGTTTGATAGCATGCATTGAAATCCCACTAGTTACCATAAGCATAAAGTACATGTAGGACAGAACGTAACATAGAAACAGTTTTCTTGGTGAGTATAGATTAAGCATAATGATCTGTGAATACCAAAAATTGCCACAAGGTTATAATCTTAAGTCTTAGATTATTAATTATTTAAGGTCCAGGTGTACCACATTCTGAAAGGGTGCTATACATTAATTTTTTTTCTTAAGAAGAACTGAGGCTTTCATTTTTTGTCCTTTGTTTTTCTTGAGCTTTATATAGCCTGTGAGTTGTTTCTGGGGTGTTCAGCGCTTTCTGAGGTTACTATCCAATTATCAGTGGCTGCATATTATGTCTGTTCTTTTGTGACTGGGATACTTCACTCAGGATGATATTCTCTAGATGCATCCATTTTCTTAGGAATTTCATAAAGTCATTGTTTCTGGTAGCTGAGTAGTACTCCGTTGTGTAAATATACCACAATTTTGTATCCATTCATCTACTGAAGGACATCTGGGTTCTTTCCAGCTTCTGGTTATTATAAATACACTGCTGTGAACAATGTGGTGCATGTGTCTTTATTGTATTTTGGAGCATCTCTGGGGTATATGTCCAGAAATGGGCTATGTCCAATTTTCTGATGAACCACCAGACTGATTTCCAGAGTGGTTGTACCAGTTTACAACCCCACCAACAGTGAAGGAGTGTTCTTCTTTCTCCACATTCTCACCAGCATCTGCTGTCATCTTAGTTTTTGATCTTAACCATTCTGACTGGTGTGAGGTGGAATTTCAGGGTTGTTTTTGCATTTCCCTGATGACTAAGGATGTCAAGCACTTCCTTAGATGTTTCTCAGCCAATCCTCTACTGAGAATTTTTTGTTTAGCTCTGTACCCCATTTTTAATAGGATTATTTGATTCTCTGGCATCTAACTTCTTGAGTTCTTTGTATACATTGGATATTAGACTTCTATCAGATGTCGGGTTGGTAAAGATCTTTTCCCAATCTGCTGGCTGCCATTTTGTTTTCTTGACAGTGTCCTTAGCCTTACAGAAACTTTGCGATCTCATTAAGTCCCATTTGTAGATCTTTGACCTTAGAGCACAAGCCATTGGTGTTCTATTCAGAAAATTTTTCCCTGTGCCTATGTGTTCTAAGTTTTTCCCTACTTTCTCTTCTAATAATTTCAGTGTACCTGGTTTAATGTGGATATCTTTGATCCACTTGCCCTTGAGCTTTGTACAAGGAGATAAGAAAGGGTCTATTTTCATTCTTCTGCAGGCTGAGTGCCCGTTGAACCATTCTTAAAACTAGTAGCTAGTACACTAAGAAAGGCAGACCAATTGCCTATTGAGAACAAAAGGAAAAGTTGTTTATTTTATCTGGGAAGTAGAGTAGGATTCATGAAGAGACAAATACACATGTAAACTGTTTCCCAATCGATTTCGGAATAACAAGGATAAAATAAATATAAAGATTTAACAGCCTCCATGGAAATGAAACATTAATATTCTTCAAATGAATAAAGTCTAACTTGTCAGATAACTGTTACCAGGAACATCAGGAGCTGCCTCAAGAGGTCCATTTATACTCTATTAACTAGCAGATTACAGAACAAAATGATTAACATTTTGAGAGAAGAAAAAAAAAAACCTTTTGCAATTGGATTAATGTGTCAGTAAATTAGAGGATATTTGAAATTTACATTCAATAAAAGCAGTTTACTTTGTCATATAAATATTATACTTGCATATGGGTTCAACAAGAAAATTTTAATTTAAGCAACATATTAGTTTCATACTATATGAACCTAATCAATATAGTACAAGAGGCCAAGCCTAATACCTGTGTATCAGCCCAATGCCTAAGAAAAGGTAGCTTATGGGAGTGTTGGTCAGTTTTAGGTTACTGTGACCAAAAGAGAGAGAAAAGCAACTGACAGGAGGAAATGCTATTTAGCACCATGGAATCAGAGAATTTAGACTATAGTGAGATGCATCCACCGCTCTGTGCACAAAGTGGTACAAAAGACCCTGGTACTGAGAGTGTGTGATAGATTGGAGACAAAGGCCTCATTGCATCTAAGAAGCAGAAAACCAGGAAGGCTAGGAACAAGGTATGTCTTTCCAGGGTATGTTACCAGTGATCCACTTACTCCAGATACCCAATACCCACCTCCTAATTCCCCCACCTCCCCCAAATTTAATCTTATTGTGACTCCATTGGTCAATGTATGCCAAGAAAACCCTATTCATGCACACAAATCTATTCATATACTTTCCATATGTCATGAAATATGATTTACCTTTTATTTTAATAGTGTATAACATAAATACTAGTCTGGCATTATGGTGTATACCTATTATCCCAGTACTTGGGAACCCGAGGCAAGAGGAATACTGTAATATTGAGGCTATCCTAGGCTACCTAGTGAGTCTTGCCCTGTCTACAGGTGAGTCTTGGTCTCAAAAAACATATTTGAATGCATATGTGTGTTTACATTTATATTAAATAAGTGTATTTAGGGATGGGATAGGGGTATTTCAGAGGGAAACCAGAAAAGGGGATAACATTTAAAATGTAAGTTAAAAAATGTCCAATAAAAAAGTACATTTAAATTAAATGTGTAAATTATTGTAAAAACTTAAGTTATTTATATAAATACATAGCTCATAGGCTGTACCTATCTTAACGATAGTAGAATGGGCACTGAGTGCTGAGGGCTGACCTAAGCACAGGGTGGTGCCCAGTCTAACTATAGGGCTAAGAAGAGATGGGTCTGAGAGTAAATACAAAACCTCACATTATTACATGCTATTTGAATTTTTATCTGTGACTTATAGTTAGCACTTACTGGGGGCTTTTTCATCTACAGTTTTAAAAAGACCAAAGAATAAATTCTTAAAGAATCATGAGATAGTCTGATTTTACTGTCTTTGGTACAGTAGTTCTCAACCTTTGGCTCATGACTCATTTGGGGTTTTCATATCAGATATCCTATATATATTTACATTATAATTCATAACAGTAGCAAAATTACAGTTATGAAGTAGCAACAAAATAATTTTATTTTTATGGGTCACCATAACATATGACATTAGGGAGGTTGAGAAACACTGCCTTGATACAGTCAATCACTTCTAGGAACAGGGAGGGGGCTCTTTATTAATCAAGGAGATTGGATGAGCGTTGCAGGACAGAAAGGATTCCAGGTCATAGGGGAAAAGACAGATTAGGTAGAAAGGGCACTGAGAGCTGAAGGAATGACCCAAGCATGGGAATAGTGCCCAGCCTAAATGGCAGAGGTGTAAAAGTCAGTTCTTAATCTATGGCGCACAGACATGGGGTAAATACAGCCACATACCATAGCCATGTTTCGGTTAACAAACCACAGAAACAATAGTCATTCCTCAAGATTACCATGAAGGTAAAAAAAAAGTCTTATCATTCTGGTTTACTTTATTTTCCTGTTACTGTGTTAAAGTACTCTTACAAAAAGCAATTCAAAAAAGAACACATTAGCTGAAAGCTCCAGGTTACCTTATCATGGTAGGGAATCATAACCTGCAATCAGAGGAAGAAAGCACTGAATGTTTGCATTTGTGCCAGTCGGCTTGCATTCCCCACACACACAGTCCAGGATCTGCCTATGGATTTGTGCCACCCACAATGAGCAGGTCTTCCTACTTCAATCAATATAATCATGATAACTCACCATAAATATGCCCAGAAGTCCATCTCCCAGATGAATCTAGCTTCCATCGAGTTGTTAATTAACACTAATCATTACACATAGTGTTTACAATTTTATCACAGGTATCTATGGTATTCAGTAGAGTAACAGCTATGCAGGCTGTAGCCTAGGAGCAGTAACTGTACCACAGTTACTTCTGGCTGTAGTAGGGTACAGCAACTATGCTCCTGTAGGCAAGCTCTGTGACGTCCTCGCAATGAAATTACCTATGTGCACTTCTCAGAATGAATTCTACTGGTTAAGGTGATCTATAAGTTAAGGTGTATATCTACTCCAACAGATTTCATGGATAATATGCATCAAGTTCTACTGTAATCAAGTAAATTTATATCTGTCTTATTAATATACTATTAAATTAGTATATACTGTATTTTCTTAATCAATATTAAATTACCATTTTATTATTAATTGTAAATTACTATATTAAATTATAATGATAAAGTATCATTTCTCCAATAGAGAAGTAAACATTCTTTCTACTATTAAATGTAAGGTCATGAAGCTTCATGTTCTTAAATACAGGAGGGTCCATCCTCCAACAAAATTTCACCAAGAGGCAGGAGAAAGATGCTTCACAGAAGGCAGAGCAGCTCAGCCACAGCACAGAATAAAACCACTCTTGTCACTGACAAGTCCATGACAGAGATGATAAGGCAGAAACTCTCGGACTTTTTAAAAGTAACAAAAAAGTTACCTATTCAGACCTCCAGGTCAAGATAAGATTTACAGGATAATTTTTAGCCTCTTCCAGAAAATGCAAATTATCAAAAGTCAATTTTAAAGGAAATGGAAAAGACCAAATGGTCCTTAAGACACAGACAAAACTGAGAATGCTTTTAAGTAGCTATATTTCAAAAGGGCTGTCCTTCCAAAGGATAGATTACGCCTGTCATGTTTAAACAGCTTCAAAGAATACGAAATGATAACCATTTTCCAACAAAAAAATTAAGACTAGTATAACCTAGATACTAAAATTGAAAATGGAATGGAAAAGAAAACAGAATCATAGACAAAAATGGCTTGTGAATGAGGTGCTAATAAGCAGTGTTTTATGCACGGAGACACTCAAGCCATCCCTATTAAAATAAGTAACAATGTGTAATGGCCATGGTGAACATACTCCAGGGTGTTTTCATATCAGGAGGGAAAGCCATATGAATAATAGGTCAAAGGAGAAACACCAACCTACCATGTTGATAGATGATATGAAAAGTTTAATTACCCCCACATTAATCCCACAATAGAAATATATAACCTAAAACTAGCTGATTGAGACATTTTTGGAATGAGGCATTCATTATAACAGCTAATTTGATAAGTATAGAGTTGCAGAACCCTTAATCAAACTCCCTAGTGAAGCTCTAATAAGACTGCTGTCAATTTCAGGACTAACATATATGGAAAAGAAGATTTGGGAAACTCAGGTAGTAATGAAGTTTAAAATGGGAGGCTTCCAAATATTAATCTCTTAAGATATATATTTATTTCTCACACTTCATGCTAATTACCTTAAAAGTCTGATTTGCCTCCACTATATTTGGAAATCACAAATTCCTCTTTTTTAGTCTTTATCAAACAGTTTTGCAATATGTGCACAATATTAAGTTTAAAGATATTTATTGAAATTTTGCTTATATAAAAATTTTGAAGCATCTTAAAATCTGTCAGCCATTGATTCCTCTTGTTCTAGGCCAGCTTCTAGTTTCTGACAGCTCAGCCTCTTATTGTGTGAGACAAACGCATCCCCTTACAATTACTCACAGTGTGTTTTGGATTCCCCTGGGGACCTATAACTAATACAATCTCAAAATTCTAGACAGTCACCTTGCTGGCATGTGTGAAGGAAAGCACAAACCTCTTTTTCTTGAGCCACCAAATTTTCGGGTGTGTTTGCCACAGAGCCCTCAGACTCACATGCTCTTTTACCCCACACCTTAAAGCATCTATACCCCCACATTTGCCCCTCGTCCCACCCTGACAGAAGCCTTGAGTAAAAGTAATTTACTGCATGTTAGTAAACTGATTCTAGTGGCTAGCACATATTAAGATAAGTTTTGTCAGGATGACATGATTTGAAAAATATCCTTGCTTAATTTTAAGCCACAAAAGATGAATTTATCTTCCAAAATATTAGTAGATGTTTACCCTTCTCTCAAGAAAGGTTGTATAACAGTAGAGCTCATGGTGAAATGCTGAATAGTTATTAGGGGAACCAGAATGACTAAGGAGTTCACGAGTCATGTGAATTCTGGACACTTTTCAGATGGATCTGGTCAGTTCAAGAATAAGTCTCCTGACCTGCAAATCTTGAAAGTTGGTCCCCATAGCTGGAAAGGATAACCATAATCTGTAATATTTTGTGACCCTTTAAGGAAAGAGCATAAAGCCACCACTGTCTCAAAATGTCTGCCCATATCTAACAAACTTTTTTTTTTCTGCCAAGATCAAGTTTGTGTGTCCCTCCCCTTTGTGGCTTTTGATACTAATGGTGAATCATTGTGTCCAGGCTTCCTAAGCATGTCTTAAATAGCAATGCAAGTCAACATTTATGTATCAAAGTGACAATATAAACATCTCTGGAAAATGTGCCCAGCTCCATCACAACAGGCCAATAGCAATCATACCTCCCAATCTGTGTGTGACTTACCTTTGGAGTTAAAAACAAGAGCATCCTGGAGAACTGGAGGTGTGTGTTCTCAGTGAACAAATGAGTAGGTCTAAGATCAGGGCCTGGGAAGTAAGGGTGCAAATTGTTGCCTGATTTTCCACAAAAGATATAAAAGAAACATCTATTCACTGCCTCCCACCCCCAAAGGGAAGGAACTGGCAAACAAAAGGAACTATGGCAGCTTAAATAGAAATAGGCTCCAGAGGCTCAGATCTTTGAATGCTGGACATCAGGGAGAAGTAGTAATTGACATATATTAGGAAGTGTGGCCTTGTTGGGGAAGTGTGTCTCTACGGACGAGCTTTGGGGTTTTTGAAGATTCTTGTCATCTGTTTCTGGTTAACAATAAACTAGAGAAAGTCTAAGAAATTAGTTGATAATAGCTGATATCCTGATATCATTCTCTCCATCCTCTCCCGCCCCTCCCCCCATGCCTGCAGATAGGTAAAGACACATGAAGATAATGAACGACAATTCTGAACTGTAAGCTAGCCCCAAATTAAATGCTTTATAAGAGTTGCCATGGTCACAGCGTTCCCTTCACAGCAATAGAACACTGAATAAGACAGGAAGATTCTATCAAGACTAGGTTAGCAAAATGAGTAAATCTATTGAGTGACAGGAACATAGATCAAGAAATCCCACTCCCAGTCCAAGACAAACCGTGAATGAAAGAAATGACTTAACTAATCTCTTCCATTCAGATTTAAAATTCTCTTAGTTTAATCTCATCATTATAGGTGTTACGCCTGTACAGAAGCCAAAAGGCTTATCAGGTCTCGGGAATTGCAGTTACAGATATGAATGGTAAGAATTGAACCTGAGTTCTCTGCAAAGTCAGCAGTGCTCTTAGCCACTGAGCCATCTCCCCCTCTCTTGATATTGTTCTTATATTAAGCAGGCATTTTGGAATACAGAGTTGTGTTATAATGCAGCCATCAGTGGATATCCTCTTCAGGAAACTTAAATTTTAATGGAACTACTATGCTTTTCCCCAATTGAGAATTGGTCAGAACATTAAAGCTAAAAGATGCTGATTTAGAAAGTCACAATTTCCTAGTTTTATGGTCCATGTAAGAATCATGGACCAGTGAAGACATGACAAAATGCAGCCCCTCTCACAGTGAATGTCATGGTCTTCACATAAAGAGCATGCTGACAAGTATAATCAGCGGAACAAGTATAATTAGCAGAACACCTTTTAGAACATTTGTAGTAGTTAATTATGACCATTTCTAACTCACAGATGGTATGTGAAATTGTAGCACTATGTTTTAGGTAATGAGGGGGGTGGTATCATAAATAAATCATTGTGAAAGTGAAGGGGGCAGTTGGTTAGGAGCATGATGGATGGCTGTTTACCATTCCCAGCACCTTTGCTGTTAATAGTGCTTTCTATTTAGTTTCTAAGCACCATTCCATCTGCCACTCCTTCTTGCATGGCTTCCAACACATTTCTGTTCTGAGTCTCTTTTTCACTTGTCCTATCCAGCCTTAGTTCCTCTACCTCAGGATACAAACATCAATTTAAATTATTTTCTATTATGCTTTATAGTGGGTTGGCCTGGTGCTGCTTATATTCTAATGCTAACACTGGTTCCTCAAGGGCCTGGTTGCTCCAGAGCCAAAGAGTCCACACATAGACTCAAGTGATACTATGTGGCCTTGCCCCTACGTTATTTCTGATTGGTGAATAAAGATGCCTGACAGCTAAGAACTAGGCAGAAGTGGCATAGGTGGGTATTAGGATTTCCCGGCTGGAGCGACGGGGTCAGAGGAGAACCATAAGCAAGGGAAGAAGGTGAAGAAAATAAGAAAGTCCCATGGGTTAAGAAAATGTAACCCTGAGGGCTGGCCAACTGGAGTTAAGAGCAGCCTAAATGAAACATAGTAAGTAATAATTCAGGATTATTGATAGGAAATAGATTATAAAAGCATAGAAGATAAGTACCAGCCCAGCTCTAGTGCTGGAAATAGATTATAAAAGCATAGAAGATAAGTACCAGCCCAGCTCTAGTGCTGTAAGGCTTATTGTAAATATAGAGGTTGCATGTGTCTTTTATCCAGTAACTAAATGGTCAGAGTCAGGATATGAGATTAAAATTTTCTACAACCATTTTCAACAAGCAATGTATCTTCCAGTTAGTACAGTCCTCTGCATGGCTCCCATGCCCTCTGCTCACTACCAGTCAAGCTCCCGCTGTTAACCTCACCACTTACATACATAGTCTATTCTCCTTCCTTCTACCAAAATATAGCTGAAGTACCAGCAACTCCAAAGAGTGATGCCAATTCACCAATTGCCACAATATTCTGAGTTCCAAACATGTGCCCAGAACAAGCCACATACTTTTACATCCACTAATCCATGAATATGGCTTACTCAGGTCTTAGCTAAATAACTGCACACCTGCCATATTTTTTCAGTGCCCCAGCAAATAGAAATGAGAGAAGAGAAAGTGCAGGAGGTTAATAAATACCTGTCAGGTATCTAATAATATGGACAGAATTTCAAAAAAAAAAAAAAAAAAAAAAAAAAAAAAAAAAAAAAAAAAAAAAACCAGCTAGAAGAACTTTCAGGTTCATTTTCTTAAAGAACACTTGAAATCCAGCAGCTGATTCCACTACTCATTCAATAACCCTGCTGAAATACCCCAGCTTGCCAGCTGTCAAGGACCGCTCAGGCTGTGTGCTGCAAGAACCAGTTGTCAATATAGCTAGGGCTCTGTGATCCAAGTAATACTGTACAAGCAAAGAGAAGCATCATCATGGTTGCTAGGAGTCAGCAGCCATCAGTTAAACTAGTTAGGGTACTATATGTTGAACCATAAATTTGGCAGTCTTTTAGTGATTTTTACCTACCTCATCCAAACAGAAGTATATCTACTGTTGAGATTATTTTAAAATGAATATAGAGGACCTGTTCAGTGGTTAAGAGCACTGGCTGTTCTTGCAGAGGAGTCAGGCTCAGCACCCACAAGGTGACTCATAATTATTTGTAACTGCAGGGACCAGGCACACACATGGTATACATACATACATACATATATACATATATACATACATGAGATATAACATCATGTGAATTAATTAATTACTTTAATAAAAAGACTCTAAAGATTCCTTAGCTTTTAAAATGTAGAAAGAAGCCTTGTGGGACCCAGAGACCATTCTGCTTCCCTCTGGAGGCCATTAGGGCACCAAGAATACCCAGCTTAGAAACCTACCCCTTCTATCCTCTCCCAATCTATTTTGTCTAAAGTACAGCCTTCAGAGATGCTTGAAAAAAAACCAATCAGCTTGAAACATTCACCTAACAATTCCCCTTCCAGTAAGGTCTGCCTGAGGCATAGCTAGCAGAGCCAGGTCCCCTGACCTTCATTGTCTTGCCCATGACTACCACTGCTTTTGTGAGAAGTCTTTTGATCATCAGGACCAACCATCCAACACCATGGAAAATAGGTGCCTAAAGGACAGCATAGGAATAAATTCAACAGAGCCAGGACAATATAGCAACACCAGTACACAACTATCCTCTTAAAGCAAGCCCTGGATATCTTAAGGAATCTAAAGCACAAAAGAATACTTTTAAATCCAATTTTATGAGGACTTTAAAAAGGAAATGAATACATTTCTTTAAAAGTGCAGAAAAATACATCCAGACAGGTAGAGGTATTAAAAGAGGAAGCAAATAAATATAATGAGATACAGAAAAATACAAACAGGTGAAAAATAGGAATAAGACCACCCAAGATCTGAAAATAGAAATAAAGCCAATAAAGAAAATACAGACTGAGGCAGTCCTAGAGATTGAAAATAAGAAATATATATATATATATATATATATATAAGCATCACCAACAGAATACAAGAAAATTGAAGAGAGGATCCCAGGAATAGGAGATATGATAGAAGAAATTGCTACATAAGTCAAAGTAAATGCAAAATCTAAAAAGTTCATAACACAAAATGTCTAGGAAATGTGGGACACCATGAAATGACCAAACCTAAAAATAAATGGACAAGGAAGAAGATTCCCAGCTCAAAGGCGCAGAAAACATCAACAAAAATCATAGAAGAAAAATTTCCTAACCTAATGAAAGAGATGCTTTACAAAAAGCTTACAGAACAACAGATTAAACAGAAAAGAAAATTCCCCTATTTCACACCCCATAATAATGAAAACACTAATTGAACACAACAAAAGAGAATATTAAAAGCTGCAAAGAAAAAAGGCCAAGCAATTTCAAAAACCCATCAGAATTACAACAGAAACTCTAAAAGCTAGACGTGCCTAAGAAGATGTCTTGCAGATTATAAAAGACCACAGATGTCAGCCCAGACTACTCTACCCAGAAAAACTTTCAATCACCATAGATGGAGAAGCCAAAATATTCCATGACAAAACCCAATTTAAACAATAGCTTTCCACTAACCCAGCACTACAAAGAATATTACAAAATAAATAAATAAAAACTCCAACCCAATGAAGTTAACTACACTCAAGAAAACCCCCAAATATAATTTCACAGGATTAAAACCAATAGAATACACACACACACACACACACACACACACACACACACAAACAAACAAACAAACAAACAAAAAAACACAAACCGGGAGGGAGGGAGGGAGGGAGGAAGAGAGAGGGAGAAAGAGAAGGAGAGAGAGGAGATGGGAGGGGGAGAGGGAGAACCAAGACCAACCTCAAAATAACAGGAATTGACAACCATTGGTCATTAATATCTCTCAACATCAATGAACTCAATTGCCCAATAAAAAGGCACAGAAAGGAAACAGAGGTTATGACTCAAATGAACCTGATAGGTATCTATAGAACAATTCGCCCAAGCACAAAAGAATATACATTCTTATCAGCACCTTACAGAACCTTCTCCAAAATGGACCATATGACTGGCCACAAAGCAAGCCTCAACAGATTCGAAAAGATTGAAATAACCCCTTGCATCTTATCAGACAGTCATGGATTACAGCTGGACTTAAACAACAACAGAAACAATAGAAAGTCGACAAATTCTTGGGAACCAAACAACTCCTATTCAGTGATCATGGGGTCAAGGGGTCAGGGAAGAAATAAAGAAAGGAATTAAAAACTTTCCAGAACCCAATGAAAATTAGGATAAAATATAACCAAACTTAATAGGACACAATGAAAGCAGTGCTAACAGAAAAGCTCAGAGCATTAAGTCCCCTCATAAAGAAATTGAAAATTCTCGCTAATGCGTTAAAAATATACCTGAAAGCTCCAGAATAAAAGAAGCAAACACATTCAAGAAGAGAAGACAGTAGGAAATAATCAAACTCAGTGCTGAAATCAATCAAACAGAAACAAAGAAAATAGTACAAAGAATCAAGTAAACCAAGAGCTGGTCATTTGAGAAAATTAGCAAGAAAGATGAACCCTTAGTCAAATTCAATATGAGGCAAAGCAACCATACCTAAATGAACAAAATCAGAAATGAAAGGGATACATAACAAGGGATACTATGAAAAATTTTTTTAAAAATTATTAGATCTTATTTCAAAGGCATGTATTACCCAAAATTGGAAAATCTAAATGAAATGGACCATTTTCTACACAGATAAGTTACCAAAGTTAAATCAGTATCAGACAAACTAAATAGTTCTATAACCCATAAGGATTTTGAAACAGTCATTAAAAGTCTCCCACCCCAAAAAGCCCAGGGCCAGGTACTTTTAGTACAGAATTCTACCCGACTTTCAAAGAAGAGATAACACCAATATTCCTCAAACTATTCCACTTATACTCCTCATTCTATAACGTCACCATCAACCTGATACCTAAACCACACACAGACTTAACAGACAGGGAGAGATAAATTCAGAAATACTCAATAAAATACTTGCAAATCCAAGAACACATCAAAGATATCATCAACCATGATCAAGTTGGCTTCATACCAGGGATAAAGGGATGGATTAATATATGAAAATATCTATCAACATAATCAACCATACAAATAAACTGAAAGAAAAAAAAACACATGGTTATATCTATCTTATTAGATCCTGAAAAAAAAAAACCTTTGACAAAATCTAACATCCCTTAATGTCAAAAGTCGTAGAAAGATCAGGAATTCATGGCACATCGGTAAACATAGTAAAGGCAATATACAGCAAGCTAATAGATAACATCAAATTGAATAGAGAGAAACTCAAAACAATTCCACTAAAATCAGGGACAAGACAAGGCTGTCCACTCTCTCTCTATCTCTTCTATATATTACTTAAAGTTCTATCTAGAGCAGTAAGAAACTAAAGAAGATCAAGGGGAAACAAATTTTAAAGGAAGAAGTCAAAGTATTGCTATGCAAAGATTATATAATACTGTACATAAGTGACCCCAAAAAATCCACCAAGGAGCTCAAACAGCTGATAAACACCTCCAGCAAAGTGACTGGATACAAAATTAACTCAAAAAAATCAGTGGCCCTCCTTTATACAAGCAATAAACAGGTTAAAAAAGAAGTTAGAAAGACAATACCCATCACAATAGCCAAAAATGGTATGAAATATTTCTGTTCATGCAAGTGAAAGACATGTATGATAAGAACTCCAAGTCTCTAAAGAAAAAAATTGAGGAAAATGTCAGAAAATGGAAAGAATGTTCATGCTCTTGGCCATCTTACCAAAAGCAATCAGTATATTCAATGCAATTCACATCACAATTCCAAACATTCTTCACAGATCTTGAAAGAACAATTTTAAACTTCATATGGAAAACAAAAATCCCATGATTGCTGGACAATAATAGAACTTCTAGACATATCACCATCCCTGAATTCAAGCTGACTACAGGCAATAGTAATAAAAACTGCATGGTACTGGTATAGAAACAGACAGGTTGATCAAAGGAATTGAAACAAAGACCCAGAAATAAACACACACACACACACACACACACACACACACACACACACACACACACACACAACTCACAATGTTTGACAACAACAAACCAACTAACCCAATTTTTAAAAAAAAAATGAGAATAGTTATACCTAAAGACCTAGATATACTATTTCTTGGCATATAACCAAAAGAAGCTTCACCATATCACAAGGACACTTGCTCTACCATGTTCATAGCACCTGTATTTGTAATAGCCCAAAATAGAAAACAACCTAAATGTTCCTCAACTGAAGAATGGATAAAATTAACATAGTTCATTTACACAATGGAATATTACTCAGCTATCCACAAAAGTACTGTGAATTTTGCAGGCAAATGGATGGAACTAGAAAATATCCTGAATGAGTTAACTCAGACCCAAAAGGACAAGCATAGTATGTACTCACTTACAAGTGAATACTAGTCATAAAGTACAGGTTAATCATGCTATAGTCAATAAACCCAACAAAGCCAAATAACAAGGAGGGCCCGAAGGAAGATGGTTGAATCTTCCTCAGAAGGGGAAACAAAATAGGTTTTGGAGAAGGATGGAAGGAAGGAACTGGGCATAAAAGACAGTGGGGAGGGGAGCACGGAACTGGGTGGGAGGGGGCATCAATTAGAAGGAGAGCAGGGGAGAAAGAATGGAAATTGGGGGTGAATTGGATGCAAGCACTAGGACGTGCCAGAGATCTGGGATGAAGGGAGGCCCCTAGACACCTATGGAGGGGACGCCAGCTGAGAATTCTAGCAGTGGAAAATATGGATTCTGAAATGGCCAATTCCTGTAGCCAGGAATGACTTCCAGTAGAGGGACAGCAACCCAAAATGTGTCCTGCCTACAAGATGTTCAGGGACAAAAATAGAGCAAAGATGGAGGGAATAAGCAACCAATGACTGACCCAAATTGAGACCCATTCCATGGGAAAAAATAATCCCTGACACTATTAATAATCTGTTATGCTTGCATGATTGTAGCATCATTGTGCTCTGAGAGGCTCCACCACCCAGCAGCCAATGTAATAATACGAAGAGACCCACAGCCACACATTAGGTGGAGCTCGGGGAGTCTAAGGGAAGGATTGAGGGACCAAAGAGTACGGGACCTCTACAGAAACACAGCTAACTAACCTGGACCACTGGGGGTGCCTATTAACCAAAGAGTGAGCATGGGCTAGACCTAGGATCCGAGCACATAAGGAACAGATGTGAGGCTTGGTCTTCAGGTGAGCTCCCAAACAACTGAAGCATGGCTGTCCCTGAACCTGTTGCCTGATTGCCTATGGACCCTGTTCCACTAACTGAGCCACCGTGTTTGGCTTCAGTGGGAGAGGATATGCCTAGTATTGTAGTGACTTGATGTGCCAGAGATAGGGGAGAAAGGGAGTAGTGTGGGAAGAAAGGAGGAGGGAGGAATGTAGGAAGGATCTGCATGAGGAGATACTGGATGGAGAGGGTGGGGCTAATACTGGGATGTAAATTAATTAATTAACATTTAAAAAGAAAATAAATTCACATATTTTGAGACACCAACGATGAGGAAAGTAACAGCACAAATAATTTCTTAGTATATTGTTTCTGAAAAAAATAAAAAATAAAAAAAGTAATTTTCTCCTCAAAAAAAGTATGAAAAAAAAGTTTAAAAATAAGTTAAATTTAAGAGTGTGGAAATGAAAATTGATATATAAATGTATATTAAAAGACTTTTAAAACATTACTTAGATATATACTGGCAGGTGATTCAATCAGTTATAATATAATTAACACTTCAGAGTTAAAAACAAGTTTCCCACAGCCAATTATAAACCAAAAAAGATTTAAGAGAGGTGTGTGTGTTTGTGTGTGTATGTAAGGAGAAATATATATATATATGAGAGAGAGAGAGAGAGGAATCCACAGTGATGGAGGTTCAGGAGGGTAGTCTAGATCATGTTCTAACATCCATTTCTCATGTTACATCTTAGATGACTTGGAGCCCCACAGTCCTCTTCAGATGTATGTGCTTTCCTAATTTAATTATTTTAAGCATTCTTTCTTATAAAATCTTGCCCTTAGAACCTGGGATAAGAATCTGTAGAAAATGTACTGCTCCCAATGAGCCAAAAATTCCAACACATTCCTAGTCTACACATGCCTTCTTTTAGAGAGAGAGATTTCTTTCATTCATGGGTAAGAGTGTATGTTTGAATGTATTTATGTACAGCACATCCAAGCACTGCTCACAGCAGCCAGAAAGGGCACTGGATCACCCAGAACTGGAGTTACAGGCAGTTTTGAGCCACCATGTGGGTGCTGAAAACAGAACCCAGGTCTTCTAGAGGAGTAACCAAAGCTTTTAACTGCAAATCTCTACAAATGCCTTTTTTAAAAATGTAGCTAACTTTTATTTTTTATCAATCTCTTGCCCATTCTTCTCCCTTCACATTATTTCTTGCAAACAATTTTGGTTGATTTTTCTAGACACCCAGAAATTAATTTTGACTTCAAGGAATATTTTGTGAGCATGATTCTTATCTACAATACATAAAGCTAAAAATACCAACTAATGAAGCACAGAATGGCTAAGGACATGAAGTTGCCCATGAAAGAGTCACTGACCACATGAATGAAGGCTGAGGCACTGGTTACAGAAACAGCTTTGTGCGGAAGCATCTGAAGAGAAGCTGAGACCAGCTAAAGGACCACGCCTCCCATTTCCTCCTATTCAAACAAATATTGTATTCTATCCAGAAATTCTTTTGAAGACAAAAAAACTTATAAATGAAATAACAGATGTGTAGGTGCCATAGGTAATTGTGGACTAATAGAAGCCTTCTTTCCTATAAGGTTGCTGGTGATTGAGGGTCTGGTATAAGGTTTGTTTTCTAATAATAGTCACCATTTCCTTCTTTAAGACATTCTAGTAACATGTCTCTGCCACTATTTTTAGAGATTTGACAAATCATGTATTCTGTACTAATTCAGAGATGTTTTTCATTAACTAGCTCTTATCAAATAAATGTTGCACTAAGGAAGATACAAATCATCCTGGGATCCCAGGGGTTGGCTCCCCTTCAAACAGAAAGAAAATTGAGTCCATTTGAATAGTTAACCTCCTAGCGAGAAACACAGGAAATGCCAATCTTATGACTAATCAAGAGGAAGTACAACATTTGAGATAGACACACACCCCCAAAATTGCTCTCTATTCATTTATCTATTCTTGAATTTCCTTAAACAAATAGGTGGTTTTGTAGATTTAGTAATTCCTGCCTGTAATCCAGTACTAATATGTAGGAGGCTGAGGTAAGAGAATGGAGAGTTTGAAGCCAATGTGAGCTACATTCTTAACAACAAATAATACAATCAAATTAAGCCCTGTCTCTAAATTACTATTGAAATACAAATACCCTTGGGCATGCCCATATATAAGCCTATGTTCAAACCATGATAAAAATAATATCAGCTGTTTCTTGAGCCTGTTATACATGAGCCTGGAGGAGTATATCAGAAAAGAGGAAGGAAATGGAAAATCAACATTCTTCATATCTAAAGTTTGGACACATATGGATGCTAGTTTGGGTTTGACATAATTTCTCCTGGTTTCCCATTCTATGTCAATTACCTAAATTTTGGTAAGAGAAGATTTTATTTCTATTACATACACAGGAGAGAGAAGATAGATATATACTCAGATAGTCATTAAAACTATAGTTTGTTTTAAGGTGAGTGTTTAAAGCAAGGGTACAGTGATGTTTAAAAGTTCAATTAATGACACAAACTTAATTATCCTTTTTCTACATTGGAAAAGAAAACCAGACATCCTCAGATGGTCATTAATTCCACCCACACAGGCTGGTCAGCCAAGCTGTTAAGTAACTAAAGTTCTAGATGAATGAATGGGTAGATGAAAGAAAGCAGAAGCAAGAGCAGGAGCTTGGGGTGAGACCCTGATGCTAATGACGTCATTGTTCATAGATCACTCCCACCACTATGGACTTGAGGGTCCTGCAGCTCTGCCTTTGTATGGGAGTCTGTGCTGTGGTGTAAGAATGAATGGTGACAGATTTTCATGTTTGATCCTCTGTCACCTAGTGGGACTGGGAGTTCATGCAACTTCAGGAGGAGAATCTGCTCCCTGATTCCTTTCTCTTCCTTTCTCTCTCCTTCTCTCCCCGTCCCCCTCCCCTCCTCTTTTCCCTCCCTCCCTCGCTTTCTAAATGAATTGTTTGTTCAGCCCTCACTTCCTCCCACCAGAATGGACCTATTCCCCCAAACTGTGAACCGAAATAACCTTTTGATCAAGTTGTTTCCATCAGGTATTTTGTTTTACAGAACCACAAAAGCCTGAAGAGTGCAGCCCTTTCTTTGTCATACCATGAAATCAGGAATACTAGGTCAGAGAGTAAGAGCTACAGTGACACATCACCTCCAGCCTGTCTGTATGGTGCCCAGTGTCACACCCCACTCTACCTGCATGGTTCACAGAATGTCACCCCTACCCTACACTGCAAGCCACTTATCATGTTACCCCTACCCTACCTGCAGGCTTCCTACAGTGTCACTCCCTGAAGCGTCTCAGCCTTCCTGCTTGACACTGTGATATATCAAGCAGGAAACACACACGCGCGCACACACACACACACACACACACACACACACACACACACACACACATCAATGGAAGATACAGATTACAGTACCAAGCAGAATAGAATTCTTACAAGTGATAATTTACTTGAAGAACCTTTTATGCTGTTCCTCTGAAGACTTTCATGTGGTTGAAAATCAATCTCTCACACTCCATACAATCTTGTTGATTTTTTTTGACATCCCACATATGCAAAAAAAAATCATTTACTCAAAGTGCTTGAGAAGTGGAAAAATTAGAGTTTCATGCTCTGTGGATTGAAATTTATATAGATTTTTACAGCTTTGCTTTTAAAGAAAAGAGAATGCTTTCTGCAGTTAAGAAATCACTTCAGCAGATGAGTCTATCTCTTCCACTGTTGTTTCAAGGTGGCTTATGGGTGAATTGCCCTGGACATGGTTATCAGTTAGAGATTTTAGGAACTGCTGAGGGAGCTTTGCTTAACTTCCCCCACCCAGCCTCCTTGTATTTGGCTGTAAATACAATGAGGACACAGCTGTAGTATAGAAATTGAGGGATTCCAAACACCATAAAAAATAGTAGCTTCTTTCTCCCTTTCTGAGCTGTGAGACAGCAGTTAAGTTGATCTAGTCTCCTATTATTTATAATGATTAATCTGAGACCACGTTCCCGGGAGTGTAATTAGCTAGGCAATTACTTCAGTGTGAATCCAGCATTCTGATTAAGTATAGCTTTAGAGTTACAAGTATCCAAACATCCAATAAAGCATAGAATGGGGCTCTTTTTTCTAACTGGGTGGTATTGGATCAGGCAGAAATATGGCAGGAATAGCAGGTCCATCTAACTCCAATGAAATTTAGAGACAAGTAGGAATCTTAGTAGATGGAGCCAGCAGTGGAATTCCATCTGTTGTGGCAGGTTTGTGTGTGTTCATGCCTGGTACACACTCAGCCTATAGTCATCCTTTCTGCACATCAGCCACCTTCAAATAAACTCCTTCCTGTCTGCAGTTAAGGTGTGTGAGGACTACTTACCAGTTGTCCATCTTCCTATAATCTCTAATATATTGCTACAAAGAGCAGAAATCTGAATAACCAACTCAACTGAAATCCCTTAAGAATTAATTCCTCTGGAAACACAGAGTAAAGTCAAATCTCCCAGTGCCGCATGAGAGGCTGTTCTTGTAGGTACTGACACCAAAGGTTTTTATTGTTGTTTGGTTGCTTGATTTTTCTGTTGTTGTTGCTAGATCTCTCACTAGCCAAGAGATCTCCAATAAAACTAAGCTGGCTAGGGAACCCCAGAAATCTTCCTGTCTTTACCTCCCCAGCACTAGGATTACCACCATCAGCCCAGCTTTCTCTGTGAGCTCTCAGCCATGGAGCTTGGGCCGTCAGCTTGCTTGCAAGGCAAGTACTTTACTGGCTAGGCTGTCTGCCCAGCAGAGAAGTATAGAGCAGAGCTGTTTCAAAGGCTTCATTGTTTATAATATACACAAAGGCAAGTATCTGCTTTGATTTTAAACCTGATACCCATTGTTCCTTTTTTTAAATTTATTTTACAAAATAAAAGTGGCATATTGTCAAATTTAATATAGCATGCTCATTTTGAAAGGTAAATAAAATGTTTAAATACAAAATAGGCAGGGTTAAAGCATAAAATGATTTTTTAAAAAGCAAGCAAGGAAAGAAGAAAGAAAGAGATGAAAGGACAGGGGAGGGGAGGGGGAGAGAGGGAGATGTTTTCAGGACCTCTTACCTGTCCACAGTTCCACACCACTCTTTCAGAAAGCCATCAATGGGCTGATTTTTACAAACATTATGTTCTCTTTCTAAACATAGCAGGAAGCGTCTGTGTCATGAGTTCAGCCATCAGAACATAATTGCCTCATCATCTCTGTGCATCTCACCGTCTGTCCCTAGAGTCACCGTCGCCCTTCAGTCCCACGGCCTGCTTTGCACCCAGCCCTAGTGCCTCAACATACTCATTGGCTCAAATCTCCAATGATACCTCCCCTCAAGAAGCTTTCAAGGATGTAACATGAGTGCAAACTGGACTCATGAACTTGACACCAGTTCAGCAGGTGTCCCTTGCTCTTATAAAAGTTACCAGCCTTCCCTTTTACTTTGCCCAATGGGGTCAACAACCCCATTTTTCAACAACCTTAATCATTGCTTTCATGAGTCTCCTTCAACAAGGATGGGGCGTTTCCCTCTAGCTTTTACCCTTGGGTAGCCATGGGTGACCTTCACCATCAGTGTGAAAAGCTGAGAAATGCTGCATTGTATTCTGTATCCCAAGCAAAGTTACTATCCATGTCTAATTCCTCCTAACACCTGAATTCTAGAGGAACGAGTTCCAACCACAGCAGACACAAAACTGTAGCTGTGTCCTTACTTATTTCATCACTGCAATCCGATGTGGTAGAGACAATGGAGGTAGAACGGTGGCTTCACTTAACAATGTTTTCAAGTTTGACAAGGGTGGGCTCAGAGAGAAAAATCACTTGCTGCTAAGCCTGATGACCTGACCTGGAGTCCTGGGAATTTACAGTGAAAGCCAAGAGCCATCTCAGTCACAACATGCAATAACAAAAAAGAGAAAAGAAAAAGAATGCTTTTAGCAACAGTGCCGATTTTTCATTTTATTTTATTTATTTATAGTGCTGACTATCCTCTCTTCTCCTAATCTAGAAGATAAAGGAGGGTATGTACATAAAGCATCACAGCTGCTGGGGCATTCTTGAGCACTTGTTTGTGTTGCAATCTTACTGGACCACTTTTCTCAAGAGACACCATATTTTTTTTTTACTTAAAACAACATCTGATAGACAGGCTACCACTGTTCAGTGTGCCTCTGTGACATACATTGTTGAAAAAAGAAGAACAGAATGATCTTGTCACTTCAATGAAAGGAAGCCACAGAAATTTCACTAATATTAAAATTCAAGATTGCAATGAGAATTTTGGAAGACTCATATCTGCCATTGTGGGATTTGACAGCTTTTTAATACTTGAAAACTTTTTTGATGAGGTTGATGATATCAGTGAACACAGTTTTTATCTTGTACAATAAAAAGTGTCAACATTTAGAAAACCTGCATAACTCAGCATACCGATATCTTCTGAATGACAACTTCATGATCTTACCAAACTTCTCACTGGTAAAACGCATTCACAATACAATGGAGACAAATGTAACATTGCACCAGAAGTTCATTGATTTAGTTTTTGATTCTGTCTCTCTGGATCATTGGACCAACTCATTAGTTCTCCATATTCTTTGCATTGTTTCTCCACAATCTTTATAAACCTGATTTCATGGTGACTCTTATTTCACATAAACCAGTTGTGTCAAACCCTAATAAAAAGCTTTCTAAGGTTTTTTTTTCTGTGTCGTTTAGAGAAACCGTGTATATTTAAGTGGCCCACTAACATGAGCCTTCATGAGTCTTCAGCCATTTCCCCTCCTCTGTTCTGGGGTCAGAGCCTTATGCTCTTCTCCCTGCTCTTCATTCCTATTGGAATTACTTCCCACAGGTATGTGTCCTTGCATAGGTCTCTATAGCAAGTACAGAAAGTGTTGTGTATCTATGCTGAAATTTGCCTTGCTGCTACTGAGGTCTTCTGTGGCCTCTGAAGTTTCTACATCTGCTGAAAACCATTCCTCATACTCTTCTCCTGTTTGAGATATTTTTTGCTACAACATTTATTACAAACTCATATAATATATAATATATTATCTATCTCTAGATATGTTTGTTAAATGAATTAAGAAATGAGAATATGAATGAAAGAAAGAAAAATATCCTCAGAAGTTCTGAAGAAGTCTGAATTTATGAAGAGATTCTTTATTCCTCCATGTAAGATCAGCAAGGAGAAGAGTCAAGAAAAGGGAAGAATAACCCAACACCAGCACAGGCTTTATGGGAAAGGGCCTATAAGAGCCATCTAGTATAAGAACAAGAGACTATTTTCTACTTACAGGCCAGGCAATGAAAGAAAAATGAAAAGGGGAGTGAAATGATCTTTCTTTGGGTCTGCAGTCAGTCCTTGGCATAGCTAAGAAGGTGGAGTGTATGGTGGGTTAAAGACTGTCAGATGAACTATATAAACAAGTCTTGTGATCAGCCATTACTTGAATCAACAGGGCAAAAGGCAAGAATCAAAAAAAAAAAAAAAAAAAACATTGAAACTAAGTTACTTTCATTTTGAGGACTATTGATTTTAAACCAAAATAGAGACTTTAAAAAAAGATTCTTGAAGATTCTAATCTTTTCCAGTCCTATCTTGAATCAGGTCTAAATAAAACAACATAGGCAACATTATAGGCATGTGTCATCCCAAATTTGTAGTGTGAAGACCAATCCATATACCGGGTGCTTCTGGATAACTACTGTCTATGACTTGGTTAAGCTGAAGGACCACTTATACAGCATGATTGCTCTCCTAAGTTAACTCTGCTTGATGATACAGGCCTCGGATCAATTTAGATGGGCCAACAATTCTTAACTCTCATGTACCTCTCATTTTGGAATGCCCCCTGGTTTACAATCCTCTAACATTTTGGTCTCCTTTGGTCAATTCCAAGCACAACAGTGCTGTCCAAAACATGCTACAAATGTCTACAATGACAATAGTGGTCCGTTTCCATATTGTCCTTTATGATAGCTACTGGACAAATTACCTACTACGTTCTAGAGCCCTGCCTAGTACAACTGAGTGGATATGTTATTGTTGTCATTTAAATTTGAGTAGCTGCATATATCTAGTAGCCACTATATCAGGCAGAATAACATTAGAATTATAGATTACCCCAATTCTCCAGGTCCTTTAGGCCACAGAAATTTTTTTCTCCTGAGGAATTAACTCAAAAGGTCTTCTGCTTCTTAATGTATGCCACTGCCTACCATCACTGATTTATGGTCTTAGAAAACTAGCAGGCTGGAGAGATGGCTTAGTGGCTAAGAGCACAGGCTGCTCTTCCAGAGGTCCTTGAGTTCAAATCCCAGCAACCACATGGTGGCTCACAACCATCTATAATGAGATCTGATTCCCTCTTCTGGTGTGTCTGACGATAGCTACAGTGTACCTATATGTAATAAATCTTTTTTTTTAAAAAAAAGTAGACCAAATGAACTTGGCCTATTTACAAAGTCACCTGTACAACAAGAATTATCCATATAAACAAACTTCTAAGTCCAGGGATAAATATTAGCCAAAAATTTCAATCATAACAAAAAAAGAAAGAGATGACCTGTGAGGAAGAAACACGAGGCCAAAGGATCTTTTTTAGTTGAGCTAAGGCTCCCTAAGGCTTTGCTGACAAGCAAGAGCTATCCCCAAAGACTTACATCTAAGATGTCTATGAAAAAGGATGCTCTTGAAGATGGCACCCAGGTACATCTTATTCCCTATTATTGATGAATTAGCTTCATCACCATTAGTGAACACACAAGGAAAGAGTTTCATCTATATAATGTCTCATTATGTCAATACCCATTCAATAGGTAAAAATAGTTATACCTTTTCCCAGAATTATCTGGACTCTAAAAAGCATGTCAAAAGTTTTCAGGATGGTAAAAGGTTGGGGCCAGTTCACAATTCAACCAGGGGACCTGGAAACTTTTTTTTCCTCTGGATCATGTCATTACACAGGTGAGAAGCATGAAGGTCACTAGGAGTCATCTGAATATCAGGCTTCATGGCCTCCTGTTTCACAGCCACACTGAGTGTGGAGAAGCAACATCTGGGTTAATTTCTAGGAAGCAACACCCAGGAGAGCTTTGAACAAAAGTTTAATTTTATATGAAAATACTACTAGATCCCTTATAATATAGAGAGCCTCAATAGGAATCTATCTTAAAGTGAACACAGAAGCAAATTATATTCATATTTAAGGAAAGGGGTCTTGCAAAGACACCCAAAAATATGCTGCTGCATTTCTGTAGAATGTGTTCAGAAGGTGAAAATAACTGAGGAAATTGGCTCCCTCTTCTCGTCACACAGTATCCCAGCCATCTGCTGTGTGTACTTAGGAAGATGCTGTGTGGTGCTTAAAATTCTCATCCAAGAAAATGTGAATAACCAATTTACAACCTGTGAGGGAAAAGGAAAGGATTCATCCTTCCCAACCCCACAATCCAGATTTACAGTGAGCATGTGTAGTTGTGGGTGGCTATGCTGGTTGCTTCAAAGAAGATTAAATTGTACATAGTGCCAAATAACAAAACAAAAGGGGGGAATGTGTGTGGGAGATGGGAGTGAAATGCTGGAATAATTTAATTACTGTCAGGTGGTTTTCAAGCTGTACTGGGGTGAGGAGAGCCTTGAATAGATTCTATTACCCAGAACCAAATGAGCCTATATCTCTATACTCATTTTCATTGCATAGTACCAATGGTATTAAAAAGCATAATAAAATAAAGATTGTGATGCTACATGGAATAAAAAGAGTAGAGACTTCAGGGCAAGACCCCACCCAGCTAAGCTTCCAGCTTGTGAAAAGGAATTAAAGAAAAGCTTAAGCAGTGAAGGAAACCAGCAACAATGGAAAGCTATAAAATTGTGATGGAAGGAGGGGCCAAGTTCCAGCCTCAGCAACTTCAGCGAAGTGGTTTTGGCTTTAGAGTCAAGAATGTAAGAAAGGGGTTATGGAATCTTCCTGTGTGACTAAGGAAAGCTGCTGAGGCCAGGCATATGACAGGAGTGTCGCTGCATGGAGATCCAAAGAAAACACTGTGTGAACCTCTTGTGTGTGGGGTGGGGGAGCCTGAATAGTGCTGGTGACCCCAAAATGTTCTCAATGCCAGAATATTGGGTTATCTACTAGGGAAAGCTACAGAGTGGGTGTGGAACCAATCCAAGAGAGAAAAGTATGTTGTAGTCAGCAAAGCCAAAATGAGCTGAAGTTCTGAAAAGCACTTTGACATCAGACATGGGGATACAGAATTTGGAATTTGCCCTGCTGGCTTTTAGTCTTTCTTTGGTTCAGTGTTACCTCATTCTGTTCACTTTCATTTTTTGGAATCATAACAGGTTCTGTGCCATCATGTGTTAGACGGTGTCTTAGTTATGTTTCTCCAGAGTTATAGAACTTTATGGGATAAATACACACACAGACACACACACACACACACACACACACACACACAGAGAGAGAGAGAGAGAGAGAGAGAAACAGATACACATGCACATTCTCATGAGGGGTTGAGGCAGGGGTCAGTCAGAGTGAACATGTCAACTCTGTGGCAATGACAAACGCTACAGCAGCAGAATGCTCAATACTGTCATCTTAGAACAATAAGGACCTGTCACAGGGAAATTAAGTACTATATTGGTAACTTGGGCCATAAACCAGCCTTTGGGAAGAAAGCTGACATATTTTCTGGAGTGACAGTATGAAAGAACAACCCCTCTAAATATCAGTGTGACGACAAGATGGACCGCCCTGACCTTATGTTCCTCCCCACAAACCCACTCTCCAGGTTAGCCTGTACTCTGGGAAGCTGCAAAACATAAATAAGTAAGTAAATCTTCTTGAGATGCAACCAATATACCTTTTGACGTTGGCTACCAACATGGTCACAAACGTTGACAATAGCCATCAGAATATTGAAATGACATTGTGTAACTAGTTAAAAACAGTATTAAGACTTGTACATATTTGAATAAGTCAAAGATGACAACTGTCATCTACACAGGACTAAGTCACTATACACTAATGGATGTCTCTATAGAACACCATAGCTGCTAAAAACCAAAAGGGATTGCTTGTGAATCACTGGACTGCAGTTCAGAAGTGAAGGTGCTTCTTTCATCTCTTGCCTTAGACACAAAACAGAAAAGTGCTCGCCAATATGACATGTCCAGTGTTGGTCAGAGGATATCTTGGGTTGAGCCAGTCCCTTGGTTACAAATGTGTCATTGGCTACACTGTGAAACACAATTAGTAATAACTGTCTTTCTGAATAACTGTTCTGGTGCCTCCAATATTAAAACAACTTATAATGCCCAGAAGTTATGGGAATTGGCATTCTAGACCTGACACATTTGGTTTGTATGGTCCTGACTTCACTCATAGATTCACTGGTTTGACAATTAGCATATTTTTAACAAATGAAAGGCTTTAGTAAAAACTAATTAGGACCATGGATATTGTCCAGGTCTGTATTTGAGACACACACTCAAAAAATGGTGCTGAATTATATCTGTCAGGGACTAATAAATGCAAAATTCAAAAGGTTACAAACTTCCTGCCATAATCCAATCAGAGGCAAGCATAGATCCTGATGTATTTCCTTTCTACATGTGATCAGGCACACTTCCTTCCTACATCTGAACCTGTGTAACTGCGGCAACCACGCTTGTTTACAGAAGGGGAAATGTGTGGGCTTGTTGTCTTACATGAACAACGACCCCCATCATTCTTGAGCACCTGGAGCTTACAGGTTAGAGACATTTCTGTTTTATAGATCTCTTAAAGCACAGGTTTTACACTTAAAGCATAACATTAGCCATCACAAGATAATTGTTTCTCTTTACATGTTAAAACTACTATCACATAACCAGGATGAGTTTATTATTCAGACCTAAAAGCGTAATTATAAAGTTTCACAGTAACGTTAGCATGAAAATATTTCCACTAAATGAAAAAGGCAGACATGTTGGGAGCTTGAATGTCTGTGGTTTTTCTGCAAATCTTCAGCCTCCTCAGTAAAATAAGCATTTGCATGCATCACCTGGCTCCTCTACTCATTAACAAACAACATCTGTGCATGTTTTGGTGTCTTTCTGTTTAGAATAACTGTGCATTATAAGGAGGAAGAGACACCTGATCTCCACACATTTCTTGGATTTCTAGTTAACCTGTCACCTTAACAGTTGGACAGCTGGTGGACATTTTCAAGAATGACAATTTTTTTCTTTCTGTGAGTCTCTCTTTGCCATTTGTATCCTCCCAGTAAACAGGCTGCTCTCCTAACCCCACAGGAAACCAAAGGTGTTCTTTTCAGTTTTCTGCCTGGCTGCATTCAGGACCACAGGGAGTGAGGATTTCAGGTGAGCAACAATTTTTTGCTTTACTGGAGAGAAGGTAGCTCTCCACCTCTCTGCTCTATGATCAAAAACAGACTGATCCCAGGAAGTTGGGGGTTGGGGTGAGGTTTGAGTCCAGATGGCTTTACCCTCAGAGCTGTCTGTCTCCATGGAGACAGAAGTGTGCACTACAGAAGACACCCAGCAGGTAGAGACAATGCTGCTGGGAGGTAGTGGGAAATGTGGAGGAGAATCTGGGTTGTAGCTAGAGATGGGAGAATTTTTTTTTTCCGAGCTTTTTAGGGGGGGAGAGGGAGGTAGGGAAATAGGGAAGAGGAGATGAATAAAAAACTCAAGCTCTAACTGCTAATTTAATTACAGTTTCCTCTGGGTCAGAGTGTTCTGTATTCATGTGAGTGCTTATAATTGTGGATCTGCTTGGTTTCATCTTGGAGAAGTAGCAGCAAGAAAGTAGTTGATCATGAAACTTCTGCCTATATTCAGCAGATCACTCATCCTGTTTTAAAACCCCCAAGAAGTCCTGCAGATGATACAATCTGTTTGGCTCCTTTCTCCAGTGTCTCATTAATTTCAGAGGTGATTTCAATCTCAGAAATTGTCAGGAATCTTTTTTTCTCCTTTCAAGGCTTGTTGGCAAGCAAGAACAATCTTGTAATGACACCACTCACTTCAACGCGTCTTTTCATGAGTCTTTGGGGGAATATGCAACTTATGAAAATTAAGAAAACAGCCTGCTACTTCCCATAACATCAAAACCGTAGAAGCACAATTCTGCATGCATAATGTACCCCACTGATAATAGCAGCTACAAAGCATCAGTCTGTACCCTGCGTGGACTCTGAGCTTTTCACCCATTCAAGTGAGTACAGTATTGCATTTGCAAATATGCACATTTTAAAATAATTAATATCATTTGTTAACATTTCTAAGAACTGTAGAATGGAAGATAGATGAAAATCACAAAGCACACAGAATCAGCCTAGTGTCTGAACAATTCTACTAATGCTTCACACATCACAAAAGCAAAAGTCCTGAAAAGCAGGAATAGATGTGTTTTGTTACATTTTACCGCCGTGAGAATTAAATCTAGTCATTAGTATTATTTTCTAAATAAAATAGAGAATAATAATCAGGAGAGAAAAAGTAAGCTTGTCAGTGGCAAGTGCTGATCCAAAGCTCTCTCTTTAGAGACTAAGAATGGCTTTCAGCCCAGGACTGGCAAAGCAGAGCTGACAGTCACTGTCACAGTAACCAGAGGAGAAAGGCGCAGATGGACCTGAAATCCTGGGGGAGATCTTTTGAAAAAGTGGCCTTTGAATTTATTCTGGGGAAACACCTTTTTACAGATATTGCAATGTGAATCTGTGACACTGGTAAAAGCTGTTGAATGCAGTTCAAACCTGAAATGGTTCAAAATATTTTAGAAGGTCTAATAATTCATATTATTAAGTACTCCAACAACCAAAACTTGAGGATGCTCTAATTTTTCCTGCTCATTATCATAGTTTAGTTTAATTCATATGATCAAAGTTGGCCCTGAATGTTTGAGCCAAAAGAAAATATTCATATGGCCAAAATAAAGCCTTAGCTCTATCCGAAGTCATATTCTCTGAATTGATAAAAATCTAACTGTTGAGGATGCCTTAGTTGCTAGCAATTTGGCAAATTCAACAAAGCCACTGGAAACATTTCTGTGCAGGTTTTGAGATAGACATGAATCTTTGATTCATTTGAGTAAATACCAAGAATGATTGATGGATCCTATGTAAGAGTAATTTAAGTTTTATAATAAACCTGCAGAATTGTTTTATTATGAGATAAAATCTAAGACTCGCCAGGTCTCAATGAAAGCCAGAACAAGCCTTGCTCTGTAACTGGAGTTCCTCTCATCACTTCTCACATAGTCTCTACCCTAAACCTCTCCAGCCCAGGGGCTGCCTTCACTTCCCTTTCCTTAGGCTATAATATAACCCAGCAACTTTGGCCACACACAAGCCCTGGCTAGTTTGCTCTTGGCCTCTTTGTGCTCTCCCGTTCCCCACCTCTCTGCTTATCTGCCTGTCTGCCTGTCTTCTTCTTCTCTCTCTCTCTCTCTCTCTCTCTCTCTCTCTCTCTCTCTCTCTCTCTCTCTCTGTCTGTCTCTCTCTCTCTCTGTCTCTCTCTCTGTCTCTCTCTGTCTCTCTCTCTGTCTCTCTGTCTCTGTCTCTGTCTCTCTCTCTCTCTCTCTCTCTCTCTCTGTGTGTGTGTGTGTGTGTGTGAGTGTGTGTGTGTCCCTTGCTCTCCTCTGCCTCTCTCTTCTTACAACACGGCTCAGCCCAGACCCTTCCTGATGCTTCTGAGCTCTGCCTCATATCTGTGACAAACCCTTTACTGCAACCATAGCTAGGAGTAGTTATGTCCTTATTTCCATTCAGAATCAGACAGAAACAAAACTTGAATAGTTTAAATATGAATCATCTCGGCTGACTTTGAGGGGTTGTGAGAGCTTTGCAGGGTGGAACCTACATGGAGGGAGCAGGTCACAGAGTAGGGGAGTGGTGAGCAGGGTGAGACCAGAAGTGTGTTATCCAGGTTCCTTCTTCTCACACCTTTTATTCTCTGTCCATCTACAAATACAGAAGAATCAACTGCTGCAATGATATTCTGTTCCAGCACATTGGATCAAGAAATCATACATCTTACTTAAAACATAAGACAAAATGCATCCTTTCTATTTTAGCTTCTTTCTGTCAGGCACTTTGATAGCAGCAATGAAAAGCTCTGATATAGCAAGGGCCCCTAGAAAAGAAAATATTAGGAACCCTTAATTTTTCAACTTTAGATCACATAGCCAAAAATAAAGAAAGCAAACTCTAGAGAATTTTAAGCATGCGAATTGTAATGTGTAATATCCCTTCAGGAGAAATGCTGGTCACTAAGGAACAAACAGTTAAGAGCATAGACAGTTTGTCCCCAAGTCATTTTCTTGTGGAAATTACTTTAAATGAACTCTTTGTCCTTACAGAATAGAGAAGTGGTTCTCAACCTTCCTAATGCTGCAACCCTTTAGTATGTCTCATACTGTGTTGATAGCCAACCATAAAATTATTTTGTTCCTACTTCATAATTATAATTTGCTACTGTTATGAATCATAATTTAAATATCTGATATGTAGGATATCTAATATTGGACCCCTCCCCTGTGAAAGGGTCATTTGACCCCTGTACTAGATGGTTTTGTGTCAACTTGACACAAGCTGGAGTTATCACAGAGAAAGAAACCAAGGTTGACAAAATGCCTTCATGAGATTCGGCTGTAAGGCATTTTCTCAACTACTGATTAAGGGTGGGAGGGTCCAATCCATTGTGGGTGGTGCCATCCCTGGGCTGGTAGACCTGGGTTCTATAAGAAAGCAAGCTGAGCAAGCCAGGGAAGTAAGCCAATAAGTAACATTCCTCCATGGCCTCTGCATCAGCTCCTGCTTCCTGACCTGCTTGAGTTCCAGTCCTGACTTCCTTTGGTGATGAACAGCAATGTGGAGGTGTAAGCTGAATAAACCCTTTCCTCCCCAACTTGCTTTTTGGTCATGATGCTTGTTCAAGAATAGAACCCCTGACCAAGACAACCCTCAAAGGGTGACAACTGACAGGTTGAGAAGCACTGGTATAGAGTGAGCTAAGGAGACAAACATGGAGAAATCCCTGTACAAGATTAGTGTCCTCACTAATGACAACAATTCTATATTCTAGGTATAATTAAGAGAATCTTCTAAACAACATTTATCTTAACTACTACCATTGATTAGTCAGTGTCTATCCCTCCAATGGTCCTTGCACATGGGCAGAGTATGACCTTCTTTCCTTATGGATTCCTTTGCCAACAACATGGTGCCCAGCATCTTTGTAGAGCTAAGTTCCTTAAGAGTTGATGTTAGCAAACAAAGAAGGCAGCTGCTTGATATCTGACTACACTTTGTGACATGAATCACTTTGCAAATTTTACAGAGGCAATGACTATTTCATATCTCTTTCTACATCATTCAAATATCTAGACAGAACACTGTTACTAAATTCTGGGCCATTGGAATGAATCCTATGTCTCTCCTTGAGCCCCTGCCAGACTATGGCACATGCCCTTTTGCTTTCCCATGCCTCTGTATATGCAACTTGAGCCCAGGAATCTTTTCCTACTTTCTCTTCTCTAAGAACCCTGGCTTCTAGGACCCAATGCTCTCTTTTATAGGCAGTAAGGCAGGATTTGTAACTAGTCTTCTTGAAAACAAATTATTGGTTTATTCATCTTTTCCATACATTAAACGGGTTCTTTGTAGACTGTGCTTTTGACTTTATCAATTTTTAGTGACATGCTATATCACTCATAATAGACCTTATTAAATGTGTAAAGTCTCTAAAAAAAGTACCAGTTGGCTTCCTGGAAAAACGACAAGGACAGGTAAGTATTTGTTTACCTATTAAGAACACATAGGCCAACTATTAGCTGATTTGGATAAAGCAAACAGAAATTAAACGTCATATACAAACAGGATCTTCTGATGATGGCCAGCCATTCTTAGGTTTACATTGGGCTTAAGTTTCTCTCAATCTGGGAAACCATTTTTCCCCTCTGTGTCTCTAAGTTGCACAGCTTTTAGTTTAGTCTAAGAATTATAGCTCAAGATTTAACTACATCATACTGAATTTTTTTCCTGTCTTTTGCTGCAGCCGTGACAATTTGCTGCTGTTAAACTCTTTCTTCAAAATTAGAAGATGAAAGGAGGAAATTTTCCCAGCATCTTTTAAAGTTCACCTAATTACTAGTCACATCAAGAAAGTGTTTCTCATCAAAATTTCCTTTGGTCTATTGTACTAGATTCATTTTCTCTGTCATGTGAAAGTGCCATAAATTTTGATAGAGGACCCAATTACAGTTTTCATGAGAAAATTTAGTCAATCTTTAAAGATATCTGATTAAGAAAAAGAGCTGGTACTTTCTTAGACATGGACCTAGACATAGACAACTGTGAGGTATGTTTGTTTTGTAAATGGTTTATCTCAAATGTATTCTTATTGATGTTTTTCCTGATCTCCTGGTCTTTAAAGTCTGAAACAATCTAACCTTGCCTGACTATTGCAGAGGATTTTCATGTACATGCCTGACTGTTCACACACAAAGAGGACTGGAACACACACCCTTTTTCTAAAAGAACACACAAAATTTGTGTTAAACACAACTGTGAGAATTAACATGACTCATAGACTAAAAATAATTCAGGGCTAATGTCACAAATTAATCCTGGAGGTACCATAAAGTGTTGAATAATCTGGAGCTTTTGAAAGAGAATCTGGTAGAGACAAGAAAGGCCAAGGCGATCATCACTCTTTATGCCTGAACCAAAATGAGGGTGCCCTAGAAAGCAGACTTCCAATTCTATTTTTGACAATGTCAAATCCATTTTGTGAAATTGAAAAGTTCTACAAGCAGCTGAACATTAGAACATAAAAGGAATTGCTCAGGACATTGTTTCTTAAGGTAGCATATGCTAGTTCTCAAGTACAAACAAGAGAAACTGAAGTCCCGCAATTACCTTAATTGTAATGCTTTTGGCATAATTATTGAAATTCTTATTACCCTTGGCACAAACTGATTGGTGCTTGGCAAACTTTAAATTTGAGAACAAGATCAGGAGTCCGGGAGAAGAGTTTCACTCCTGATGTTTTCTGCTTGTGTCCCTGTGGATAAGTCATTTCTTTATTTGAGTTCTCCATAGACCCATAGCCGTGGCACTATTAGGAGGTGTGGCCTTAGAGTACATGTGACTTTGTTGGAGGAGGTATGTGACTAGGTGCTTGGACTTTCAGGTCTCAGAAAGGGGCTAGTTATACAGTATGCTAGTTGCTTCAGATCACTGTTCTCTCTTCCGGTGCACTATGGACTAGGTAACCTCTATTACATGCTCCATCTTACTATAATTCTACAATCAATATAGCCAAAGAATTAGAGTGGAAATCTATGATATCATGGATCAAAACCTTTCCTCCCTCATGGTACCTTTATCAGATATTTTGTCTCCAGGACAGAAAAGTAACAAATACAAATCCCAAAAGGTTTGCTAGCTAACTCATTTAGTTAGGGTTTCTATTACTGTGAAAAGACACCCTGCTTATGGCAATTCCTCTAAAGGAAAATATTTAATTAGGGCAGGCTTACAGTTCAGAGGTTTAGTTCATTATCATCATGGTGGGAATCATGGCAGCATGCAGTCAGACATAGGACTGGAAAAGGAGCTGAGACTTCTACATTTTAATATAAGAGCAGCAAGTGAATTGGCCTGAATTCTAAGACCTGAAAGACCAAGCACCTAATCACAAACTTCCTTCAACAAAGTCACACCTATTTCAAAGACACACCTCCAAATAGTAACACTCCTATGGACCTTTGGAGACCACTTTCTTTCAAACCACCACACTAGCACATTGGAGGGAAGAACGTTCTTGGCCTTAGTCTTAAAAGATAGAAGTCTTTCAACTGTGCAGACTCTGGTCGCTGAAGTGATCCAGAGATCAACTTTTCTCTGACACTGCTTTGCAGATTGTTCATGCCCACTATCAACACAACCAGCATCACTTCCGCAGTTATACTTTCTGTTTCCTTCCTTCCTCGCTTCCCACTGTGCAGGGATTTCACTGTTCCTCAGAGACATCATTTTGTTATGAAAAGGTGTCACATTTCCACAAGAATCAATGAATTTCAAGGGAAATCAAGTTGTAGAAATCAGTGGTCTAAGGTTCCATGTTTGATTACTAACACTGACACTTCTCATTCATTATTTAATGACTAAGTCCCAAGTTCTCTCTCATGTGGGGAAATCGAATATCTCTTCCAAACCTTAGAGTGACATCTTGCCATTGTTAAGGAAAATAAGATCTAGGTCAATATGATCTACATATCAAGTTCCAGGTCAGCCAGGGCTATGTAGTAAGACCCAGTTTTTAAAAAGTAAAGAAAGGGAAAAAAAGAAATTTTAAACAAAATTTTAGCTGACAACAATAAGCAAGAATCTATAAAGAATATGCTACATGTATCAAAAATAGTAAATATAAAAGGTGGAAAAATAACATTATCATGCTCTGAGGTATAAATTTTAAATCACATCTATCAGAAAAAGGCACATCCTTCTAACAGAGAAAAGAACAATTCTATGTTTAAATTTGCCCAGGCTCTGAGATTTCTTCTTTCAATATATGAAGCAATTTTAAGAAAACACTTGGATCCTTAAGAAGTAGTGGACACTTTACAAAAGCATAATCTTTTGTTAAAAAGAAGGAAGAGGAAGAGGAGAAAGTGACTCAGTTTATATTTAAAAAACAGTCAACACATGAGAAGTACATTGTTACTATATTTTAATGGATTTTTAAACTTATATTAATTTTAAATGCCTATAACTTAAAAATCCAAAATCTGTCTATATAATTATATATGTGTGTGTATAAAATTTAACTTTGTCAGAAGTATTGTGTATGTATTAAATGCATCATAATTATATTGCTTGTTATCTCATAAAGCCAGACTTCCTGTTAACGCTGGAAATGTGGCCCATGCTCATCTGACAAACACTGTGGATATTAAGGATTTAGATGAAAACAAAATATTACAAATGTTTTACATTTGACAATAAACCATTAAAGTCAATGGTTTAGCTTTCTAGCTGTGACTACTAGGAGAGTTTAAATTATACACAAGACTTGTATTGTATTTCTACTGGGCAGTACAGCTCTGGAGGATCATAAAGATTCTTCCTAAGAGGCAACTGCCAGCTTTCAAAGTGTGAGAAACAAGCCATGATAACAGCACTAACAGTTAGAAAAATGGAATTGTATTTCAGTTACTTCACTGAGATAAAAAGCTGTCTTGAATAATCCCTAAGAACCTAACCAGGCATGCAAGAATATAATGCCTGAAGTCTATCATTCTCTTTTTTCCCCTCATTTTAATATTATTGATTCCAAAGAGCAAATTTTATATATATTCAGTACAAGGTAAAGTATTTGTTCTGCAACCCTTTAATACAGTTCCTCATACTGTGGTAACTCCCAATTATTATGAACTGTAGTGTAAATATTTTTGGAGATAGAAGTTTGCCAAAAAAGTTGCAATCTACAGGTTGATAACCACTGGCTATAAGAGAAGCACTAGATAGCTGTCTTAGTTAGGGCTTTACTGCTGTAAACAGACACCATGACCAAAGCACCTCTTATAAAGACAACATTTAACTGGAACTCGATTACAGGTTCAGAGGGTCAGTCCATTATCATCAACGTGGGAATATGGCAGCATCCAGGCAGGCATAGTGCAGGAGGAACTGAGACGTTTTACATCCTCATCTGAAGGCTGCTAGCAGAATACTGGCTTCCATGCAACTAGGATGAGTGACTTAAAGCCCACTTCCACAGTGACACACCTACTCCAACAAGGTCACACCTTCTAATAGCGCCCCTCCCTCAGCCGAGCACATACAAACCATAACAGTGGCCAAATGCAGCTGAATCACAGGAACAAAGTGTCCAAGCAATTCAAGATAGCCATACCCAGACCCACCTTGACCAAAAGGATCAGTTTAAAGAACAAGGTTTCCATGCCTTACCCATCTCTGTAAATGAGAACTGTTTTCACTGTTGCACTTTTACAACCATATCAAAGTGCTAATTTATCAGGTCAGACAGAGGAAGACAAATGGCCAATAGAAAACTATGTCTGCCTCTCAAGATTCTCCCTTACTTGGATTGACCCTCTACAGAAGAGTGACCCAATCTCACTCAGCTGTGAAGCTCAAAACCGCAATTTAAGAGTGCCTTTCCTTGCTGAAGGAATTCAAACATTCTAACAAGCTTTCTAAACTACTAGGTTTGTCTTTTTTATAGTGTGTCACATAATAGAGTGGCAAGAGACAACTTTCAGTGTGCCCTGAATAATTGAGCTGTTTTCATTGTTTTCGGTGACTTGTACAGGACACAGACACTTGACCCACAGAAAGGCTACCCTTTGGACTTCCTCATAAGACCACTTGAAGCTTACCTAACACTGGTCTTTAAGTGTCAAGTACAGCCAAGAACGAAAGTTCTAGAGCAAGCTCCCGTTGGGTACCTCACATCCATTTCCATCGGATCTGCTGAAGCTCCTATGGTTCCATCCCCTCAACAGTCACAACGGTGAAGCAGATCGAGAGCAAGGAAGCTTTGCAGGAGGCCGTGGCCACTGCAGGAGACGAGCTTGTGGTAGTGGACTTCTCTGCCACCTGCTATGGACCTTGCAAAATGATCGAGCCCTTTTTTCATTCCCTGTGTGACAAGTATTCCAATGTGGTGTTCCTTGAAGTGGACGTGGATGACTGCCAGGATATTGCTGCAGACTGTGAAGTCAAATGCATGCCAACCTTCTAGTTTTATAAAAAGGGTCAAAGGTGAGTGAGTTCTCTGGTGCTAACAAGGAAATGCTTGAAGCCACTATTACCGAATTTACCTAATCATGCTCGAAAAGTGTCACCAGTCACCAGCTGTTTAAAACCCGTAGCTTTATTATTTTGCAAAAAAACTATGAAGTGTGGAGACTCTATATCCAACTGCCATCTGATTATAAATGACAATAAAATATTACTTCTACCCTTTAAAAAATGAAAGATCTATATTACTCCACTGGTGTTTTACTTTTCTCTCTGAGCCAATGAAAAATCCTTGGTCTCATTTCTAAAAGACGGCTCACAGTTCAGTTCCCAGGAATAGGAAGGCCTAAAAGACCATTTGTAATTTCTTTTTTAATTGATCATATATTTTATAGACATTTTTACACATTGTATAATTTGTTAGACATTTAAAGGAATCTTCACTTTGACACAGTTGGGAATATATTATGAAGGTAGGCAGGCTGCTTCTAAGTTTTGGGAGCCTTGAAGCCAAAAAAAAAAAAAAAAAAAAAAAAAAAAAAAAGAAAGAAAGAAAGAAAGAAAGAAAGAAAGAAAGAAAAACAATGTCCTTCCAAACTTTAAACTTAATAACATTAAGGAACACAAAATGCATTTTCTTCATTTCTATGGAAATGTTATAACTGGTGGGTGCACAGTAGTAACAGATTGAGCCTCTATCCATTACTTCCCTGAAAAGGAAAGGAGGATAGGTGGCCACATCTGGATGTACCTTCTACATGTGGGTCCTTAATATTGAGTAGGTCTTTGTGGGGAGGTTGCTTTATTTTATAATAAAATAAATTGTAATAGTATAAAACAAAAATTAATACATCAGAATTGGACAAAATAAACAAACAGAAGGAAAAAAGCCAAGAGAGGTCAAAAGAATCAGAGAGCCACTCGTTCACACACTCAGAAAACACTAATGGGTAAAAACACTAATCTGGAAATCATAACATGTTATACAGAGGACCCGATACAGACCTGTGCATGCTGCCTCGATCTCTTAGTTCACACGATCTTTGATCATGTTGATTCAGAGGACTTTCTTTTATTGGTGTCCTCCATCGGCTCTGGCTCTTAAATTTTCTTTCGGCCTCCTCTTCCTTGGGGTCCCTAGACCCTTGAGAGGATGAGTTTAGTAGAGACATCTTGTTTATGGCAGAGTCTTTCACTTTCTACATAGTGTCTGACTATGTGTCTTTACATCTGTTCCAATCTGCTGCCCATCCTCCTTCTACCTATTCAATATAGTACTATAAATTTTGGTCAGACCAATTGGATAGCTAAAGGAACTCAAAGCGATACGAGTTGGAAAAGAAGAAGTCAAAATATCAATATTTGTAGATGTTATGATAGTATACTTAAGTGACTGCGAAAATTCTACCAAAAACTTTTTGTAACTGCTAAACAATTTTAGCAAAGTGGCTTGTTATAAAATTAACTCAAACAAATCAGTAGCCATCCTCTATTCAAATGATAAACCTGCTGAGAAAGAAATTAGGGAAGAGACAACCTTCATAACAGTCACAAACAATATGAAATACCTTTGTGTGATCCTAACTAAGCTACTGAAAGATCTGTATGACAACAAATTCAAATCTCTGAAGAAGGAAACTGAAGATCTTGGTAAAATGCGAAGATCTCCCATGCTCATGGATTGGAAGGATCAACATTGTAAAAAATAGCCATTTTGACAAAATTAATCTACAGATTGAATGCAATCCCCATCAAAATTCCAACTCAATTCTTTATGAAGTTAGAAATAGCAATTTGTAAATACATTTGGAATACAAAAAACTTAGGAGAGTGAAAACTATTCTCAACAATAAAAACTTTTTGGGGAATCACCATCCTGACCTCAAGTTATATTACAGATAAATTGTTATTTAAAACTGCATTGTATTGGTACAGAGATAGGCAGGTAAATCAATGGAACAGAATTGAATACTCAGAAATGAACCCACACTTGATCTTTGACAAAGGAGTTAAAAACATTCAATGAAAAAAGAACAGACTCTTTAACAAATAGTTTTGGTTCAACTGGCAAATAGATTCATTCTTCTTTCCTTATACAATGCTCAAATGCTCAAGTGGATCAAAGACTTCCACATAAAACCAGGTACACTGAAACTATTAAAAGAGAATGTGTGGAAGAGTTTAGAACACATGGGCACAGGGGAAATTTTTTTCTGAACAGAACACCAATGGCATAGGTTCTAAAATCAAAAATTGACAAATGGGACCTCATAAAATTGTAAAGTATCTGTAAGGCAAAGGACACTGTCAAGAAGACAGACCAGCAGCCAAGAGATTGGGAAAAGATCTTTACCAATCCTACATCTGACTGAGGTCTGATATCCAATATATACAAAGAACTCAAAAAAATTAGACTCCAGAGAATCAAACAATCCTACTAAAAATGGGGTAGAGTGCTAAATAAGAATTTTCAACTGAGAAATACCAAATGGCTGAGAGGCACCTAAAGTAACACTCAATATCCCTGATAAACAGAAAAATACAACTCAAAACAACCCTCAAATTTTACCTCACACCACTCAAAATAGCTAAGATCAAAATCTCAGATGACAGCAGATTCTGGCAAGGATGTGGAGAAAGAGGAACAGTCCTCGCTTGTTGGTGAGATTGCAAGTTTATACAACCACTCTGGAAGTCAGTCTGGCGATTCCTCAGAAAATTGGACATAGTACTACTTGAGGACCCAGCTATACCACTCCTGGCTACATGCCCAGAAGATGCTCCAAAGTATAACAAGGACACATGCTTCACCATATTCATAGCAGCCTTATTTGTAATAGCCAGAATCTGGAAAGAACCCAGATGTCATACAATGCATGAATTGTATGAATGAATGCAGAAATTCTGGTACATTTACACGATGAAGAAACAATGACTTTAAGAAACTCCTAGGCAAATGGATGGAACAAGAGACTATTATTGTCAGTGTGGTAACCCATTCACAAAAGAACTCACACGGTATGCATTCACTGATAAGTGGATATAAGTCCCAGAAAACTCTGAATACCGAGGAAACAATTCATAGACCTTATGAAGCTCAAAAAACGGTGGGGAGGTCAAAATGTGAGTGTTTCAGTCCTTAGAAAGAAGAACAAAACACTTGGGATGAAATGCAAGGTCAACTAGAGAATCAGTGATTGAAGAAAAGATCACTTATAGGCTGCCTTACTTTGGGATCCATCACATATGTAGCCACCAAACTTAAGCACTATTGCTGATTGGGAGAAATGCTTACTGGCAGAAATCAAATATGGATGCCTCCTCAGAGGCTCTGCCAGAGTTATTCAGTACAGCTGAGCATGTTTGCAGCTAACCATCAAACTGAACACGGGGACTCCAAGAAGGTGCTAAAGAAAGGACTGAAGGAGCTGAAAGGGGTTGCAACCTCATGGCAAGAACAGCACTATCAACCAACCAAACCCTCCACAACTCCCATGGACTAAAACACCAACCATTGAGTACACATGGAGAGACCCATGGCTCCAGGTGCACATGTAGCAGAAGATAGCAGTGTTCGGCATCAGTGTGAGAAGAGGCCTTTTCTTCAGTGAGGGCGTATTTTCCCAGTGTAGGTGAATGCCAAGGCACTGAGGTGGAGATGGTGACAGGAAGATTGTGCACCTTCGTGGAGACTAGCAGAGGGGAGGGAGGATGAGAGAAGGGAGGGAATAACATATAAAATGTAAATATAGAGTGTATCTAATTAAAAAATAAATAAAAATTAAAAAAGAAAGAAAACAAAGAAAGTGAAAAGTAAAGGAAAGGAAAGAAAGATGAAAAGAGAAAAGTAAAGAAAGGAGAAAAGAAAAGGAAAGGAAAGAAAAGAAAAGAAACAAACTCAACCAAAAGAAAAAAGTGCAGTAGGATGGTCTGTTGCTGGTATGTATTCATATGCTCAATTCTGTACCCCAAGGTCTGGCTTCTCTAATACAAAATGTTCTCATGAATACTAATTTTTTTTTTGTAAACCTTGACCCCAAGTTATCCCTGATTGGTTAATAAAGAAGGCTACAGCCTAGGTAAAGTAGAAAAAACAGGGAAGATTAAAGTTTCTGGACTTGGGGTCTCAGGCAGAGACCACAAGAATAGAGGAGGAAGGTGAAGCGACCATGGGGTGGCAGTGTATCATGACCTCACGCCCATGAGGGGCCAGCCTGTTGGAGTATGAGTACGTGTGGCCCAGGCAAAACATAGCATGTGATATTTTGGGGTTATTGAAAGAAAAGTAGACAAAATAGCATAGAGGGCTGATATCTGCCCATCTCCAATACTTTAAAACTTATTATAAATATAAACACTCTTGCATATTTTATTGGGAACTAAATGAGCTAAAATGGAATTGAAACCTCCCAAATAATATTTAACCACAGGAGATAAAAATCAAAAGTGATCTTTGATAAGTATGACACTGCAAATAAGTAAGGACCCTGAATGTAGAAATAACAGTCTTACTTTCAGCTTAGCAAACCTGAAACAGGACCTTGGGTTTTACATACTCAACCTACAACTGCCCATGGGATTCACATGCAGGCTTCTAGGAAAGCTTATGCAAAGGCAATATGAGAGAAGAAATTAGAGAGGGAGAGAAAGTGGGAGGGAGGCAGAGAGAAAGAGAAAGAGAAAGAGAGACAGTTAACAGGGTGACAGTTATTACCAACTAATTTTAAGGCATTCCCTAGTCCAGTGTTCCCCAAAATCAGATAAAAAAAATCTTCATTATGTGGAGATATGATCCTTTTTTCCTAGTGTTTTCCAGGATGTCTAAAAAAGGTATCAAGAGGGTCTGGAGAGATGGGTAAATGATTAAGATTCTTGGCTGCTCTTCAAGAGAACACAATTTTTTTAAAAAGAAAGAAAGAAAGAAAGAAAGAAAGACATTATGAAATTTGCAGCCAAATAGATGTAACTAGAAACAAACCAACCTGATTAAAATATTCCAGACCTAGAAATATAAATCTGGTTTGTACTTGTTTATATGTGGATATTATATGTGGATATTAGCTCTTTTTCTCTCTTCTTTTTATTGGACATTCTCTGTATTTACATTTCAAATGTTATCCCCTTCCCCTCACTTTCATCCTCCACCCCATCCTTTCCCTCTGTCCCCTACCCTCTACACCTCAGCACCTTGGCATTCCACTACTCTGGGAAAACTTGCCTTCACAGAACCAAAGTCCTTTGATGCCATACAGTGCTATCCTCTGCTACATATGCATTTGGAGCCATGGGTTGCTCGATATGAAGTCATTGGTTGGTATTTTAGTCCCTGGGCCCTCTGGAGGATTTGGTTGGCTGATAATGTTCTTCTTCCCATGAGGTTTCAAACCCTTTCAGGTCCTTCAGACCTTTCTATTCCTCCTACATTGGTGTTCCTATGTTCAGTACGATGGTTAGCTGCAAGCAACCTCAACTGTATCAGTATGGCTCTGGCAAAGCCTCTGAAGAGGCATCCATATCTGGGTATGGCCAGTAAGCATTTTTCGGCATCAGCAATAGTGCTTGAGTTTGCTGGCTGCATATGTGGTGGATCCCAAGGTGAGGCAGCCTCTGAATGATCTTTACTTCGATCCCTTCTCCTCTTTGACCTTGTATTTTGTCCCAAGTGTTTTTGTTCTCCCTTCAAAGAAGGACTAAGGCATCTGAATATTGGCCTTCAATCTTTTGGAAAATTGTTCATTTCATCTAGATTTTGCAGTTTTGTTGAGTTTAGACTTTTGTAGCAGAATATGATTATTTCTTGATTTCCTCATTTTTGTTTTGATGACTTTTCTTTCATTTCTGATTTTGTTAATTTAGATACTCTTTCTGTAGGTAGTCTTTAGGTAGTCTGGCTAAGAGTTTATCAATCTTGTTGAATTTCTCGAAGAACCAGCTCCCGGTTTTGTTGATTCTTTGTATAGTTGATTTAGTTTCTACTTGGTAGATTTCTGCTCTGAGTTTCATTATTTCATGCCGTCTACTCCTCTCGGGTGTATTTGATTCGTTTTGTTCCCCAGCTTTCAGCTGTGCTGTCAAGTTGTTAGTGCATGCTCTCTCCAGTTTCTATTTGGAGGCACTCAAAGCTATAAGTTTTACTCTTAATATAGCTTTCATTGTATCCCATAAGTTTGCATATGTTGTGCCTCCATTTTCACTAAGTTGTAAAAAAAAAAATCCCTTTAATTTTTTTCTTTATTTCTTCCTTGACCAAGATATCATTGAGTAGAGCATTGTTCAGCTTCCATGTATATGTGGGCTTTTTGTTGTTTTTGAAGACCAGCCTCAGGCCATGGTGTTCTGATAGAATGCATGGGAGTATTTCTATCTTCTGGTTTATGTTGAGGCCTGTTTTGTGACAGAGTATATGGCCAGTTTTGAAGTAGATACTGTGAGGTGCTGAGAAGAAAATATATTCTTTTCTTTAAGATGAAATTTCATAGAGCTATCTGTTAGTTAAAATTGGTTAATAACCTCTACAAGTTTTGCTGTGTATCTGTTCAGTTTCTGCTTCTATGATCTGTCTATTGATAAGAGTGGGTTGTTGAAGTCTCCCACTATTATTGTGTGTAGTGCAATATATGTTTTGAACTTTAGTAAGGTTTATTTTATGAATGTGAGTGCCCTTGTATTTGGAGCATAGATGTTCAGTATTGAGAGTTCATCTTGATATAGTTTTTCTTTGATAAGTAAAATGTGTCCTTCCTTATCTTTTTAAATAGCTTTTTGTTGAAATCTAGTTTATTTGATAATAGAATGACTATTCCAGCTTGTTTCTTGGGACCATTTGCTTGGAATATTGTTCCCAGTCTTTTATTCTGAGGTAGTGTCTGTCTTTATCACTGAGATGAGTTTCCTGAATGCAGCAAAAACCTGGATCCTATTTATGTATCCAGTGGGATAATCTATGACTTTTTACTGTGAAATTGAGTCCATTGATGTTAAGAGATATTAAGGAATAGTGGTTGTTGTTTCCTGTTATTTTTGTTGTTACTGGTAGAATTCTATTTGTGTGGTTATCTTCTTTTTTTCTTGCAACAAAACTATTTTCTTGCTTTTCCTGGGGTGTAATTTCCCTCCTTGTGTTGGGATTTTCCATCTATTATCCATTGTAGGGCTAGGATTGTGGACAGATATTGTGTAAATTTCTTTTGTTCTAGAATATCTTGGTTTCTCCATCTATGGAAATTGAGAGTTTTTCTGGATAGAGTAACCTGGGCTGGCATTTGTGTTCTCTTAGTGTCTATATGACATCTGTCCAGGATCTCCTAGCTATTATAGTCTCTGTTGAGAAGTCTTGTGTAATCCTGATAGTTCTACCTTTATATGTTACTTGTCCTTTTTTCCTTACTGCTTTTAGTATTCTTTGTTTTGACCATGTGGTGTTTTGACTCTTATGTGTTGGGAGAAATTTCTTTTCTGATTCAATCTATTTGGAGTTCTGTGGGCTTCTTTTTGTTTTTGGTCATCTCATTTTTAAGGTTAAGGAAGTTTTCTTCTATGATTTTGTTGAAGTTATTTACTAAGCCTTTTAGTTGGAAATCTTCTACACCTATTACTTTTAAGTTTGTTCTCATTGTGTCCTTGATTTCCTGGATGTTTTGGGTTAGTTGTTGTTTGATATTTGCATTTTCTCTGACTAATGTTTCAATGTTTTCTATGGTATCTTCTGCCCCTGAGATTCTCACTTCCATCTCCTGTAGTCTATTGTTGATGCTTGCATGTATGACTCCTGATCTTTCTTTTAGGTTTTCTATCTCTAGGGTTGTCTACTTTTGTGATTTCTTTATTGTTTCTAGTTCCTTTCTGTTTTTAATTCCTTCTCCTGCTTGATTGTGTTTTCCTGTAGCTCTTTAAGTGATTTATGTGTTTCCTTTTTAGGGACTTCTACTTGTTTGTGGATGTCCTTCTGGTTTTCTTGCATTTCTTCATGGAGTTATTCATGTGCTTCTTTCGGCCCTTCATAATAAATAAGAGGTATAAATTTAAGTCAAAATCTTGTTTTACTGGTGTTTTTGGGATATCCACTACTTGCTGGCGTGGGAGAACTGGGTTCTGATGTTGCCAGGTTGTCTTGTTTACTGTTGCTTAGGTTCTTGTGTTTGCCATCTTGTCATCTATCTGTGTTTATAGATGGTCTTTTTGTCTCTGTCTGGAGCTTGTCTCTCCTGTGGAACTGTGGAGCCCTGAGTACAGATTGTTCCTGGGTGTTCAGCTGTCTGTGGGTAGGCTGTGAGTTCTGATGGCAGTGGACCAGCTCTGGCTATGAGCACAGATGAGGCTTGAAACAGTTCATTCCCAAGCAGTTCCAAAATACCTGTTCTCAGAGAGTTCCCGGAGGTCTTTGCCCGGATAGTCAGTGGAGAGAAAGTAAGACTCACCCTTGGGCTCAGCAGGGCGAGAACTCCTTAGGCTTCCCTGGGTGCTCAGCAATCTGCAGGCAGGCCGTGAGTCCTGATGTCAGTGGGCTGGCTCTGGCTCTGGATAGTCGGTCTTAAGTCAATGATAACCAAATTAAAATGCATAGAACCACAGAAGGTAGATATAGAGTAAGTGGTTAAAAGGAACAGATAGACTTATTAGGAATGAGAGATAGATATAGATGTGGGAAAGTCTGGAATGGGAAGATCAAGTGGAAAGGGGGAGGAGAAAGGGGTGTAGGGAGAAATATTAGGAGAAACAGTAATAACTAAGGGCATATGTGAGATAATTAAAAAACCTAATAGAATAGAAATTTCTAAAACATATATGTATATAAAGACCATTTAAATGAAATTAAAAAATAATGGGAGGGCCCGATTCCCAACTGTATATCTCTTAATGACAAATAAATCTTACAGTCCCAAAATTGAGCTATATATAATTGAATTCTTGGTCAAAGGGGTCCCATGTGAACCCCTATAGAACTGGGACCAGAGAGTAAAGGGGGTAGGTAGCATACCATAGTGCCACTGGAATGGGCACAACTGAAATGAATATACCACATTGATGCCATATGGCTCAACGATGCCAGCAATAGCGTGGGTTGGTGGATCTTATTCTTAATATTTACCACTACAAATGATGGCACAAGGCTTATGGGAGTACCCAACCAATAACTGATTTGACTATCCCTCCCAATGAGATAGATGGAACCCATACCTAATACTGCTCAGGTGACCAAGAACCAAAGACTAGGTAGCCAAGGACAGAAAAACCAAATAATATTGGTCTAAACATGGGAGGGAAACGTGGTGAGAACTTAAGGGAGAATTGGGAATGGAAGAGGATAACTAGCACACATGTGATATGAAAGCACAAGGGTGGATACTGAAAAAGGAGGTGTACCAACAAGGAGAAGAAAAAGAACAGAGGAAAGAAAAGGGGAAGAAAGACCAAGAAATAAAATATGTATGAAGATACCATATTTTTTGTTTTGTTTTTTTAAACAAATTTATTTTACAAAACAAAGATAAACATACAGATTTTAAACATTTTTTGCTTAAAATTATACATTTTTGTCAGTACTTTTTTTCAGATAACATAATTTTTACATAAAACTATATGAATATATTTTTTAGTCAGTACTTGATTTTTTTCAAGGTTTGATAGTATGCCTTTAAAACTTAATAGTTACAATGAGCATAAAGTACGTGTAAAACACCAAGGTATTTCATAGTTTTTGTGACGATTCTGAAGGGTACCTTTTTTCTAATTTCTTGCTCCACTTTTGTCCTTTGAGTATAGGAAGGCTACTGATTTGTTTGAGTTAATTTTTTATCCAGCCACTTTGCTGAACTTGTTTATCAGCTGTAAGAGTTCTCAGGTGGAATTTTTGGGGTCACTCAAGTACACTATCATGTCATCAGATAAGAGTGATGTTTTTATCTTTTCCTTTCTGATTTGTATCCCCTTGATCTCCTTTTGCTATCTAATTGCTCCAGCCAGGACTTCCAGTACTATGTTGAATAGGTAGGGGGAGAGTGGGCAGCATTGTTGAGTCCCTGATTTTAGTGGGATTGCTTCAAGTTTCTCGCCATTAAGTTTGAAGTTGGCTGTTGGTTTGCTGTTATTATGTTTAAGTATGGACCTTGGATTCCTGTTCTTTCCAGGACTTTTAACATGAAGGGTTGTTGGATTTTGTCGAATGCTTTCTCAGCGTCTAGTGAGATGACCATGTGATTTTGATCTTTGAGTTTGTTTGTATGGTGGATTACGTTGATGGATTTCCTTATGTTAAAACATCCCTGCATCCCAGGGATGAAGCCTACTTGGTCATGATGAATGATCGTTTTGATGTGTTCTTGGATTCGGTTTGCAAGGATTTTGTTGAGTATTTTTCCATCAATGTTCATGAGTGAGATTGGTCTGAAGTTCTCTTTCCTTGTAGGGTCTTTGTGTGGTTTAGGTATGAGGGTTATTGTAGCCTCAAAAAATGAGTTGGGTAATATTCCATCTGACTCTATCTTTTGGAATAGTTTGGAGAGTGTTTGTGTTATATTCCCTTAAATGTCTGATAAAATTCTGCACTGAACCCGTTTGGACCTGGACTTTTTTTGGTTGGGAGGCTTTTGATGACTTCTTCTATTTCTTTAGGTGTTATAGGGTTATTTAGATGGTTTACTTGGTCCTGGTTTAACTTTGGGATCTTGTATGTGTCTACGAATTCTTCCATTTCCTCCAGATTTTCCAATTTTGTGGAGTATAAGTTTTGTAGTAGGATCTGCTGATTTCTTGAATTTCTTCAGTTTCAGTTGATATTTCGACACTTTCCTTTCTGATTTTCTTAACTTCTATACTCTCTATTTGCCCTCTAGTTAGTTCTGCTAGGGGTTCATCAATCTTGTTGATTTTCTCAAAGAACCAACTCTTGGTTTTGTTTATTTTTTCAATGGTTCTTTTTGTTTCTATTTGGTCTCTTTCTGCCCTAATTTTGATTATTTCTTGCCGTCTACTCCTTTTGGGTATATCTGCTTCCTTTTGTTCTAGGGCTTTTAGCTGTGCTGTCAGGTTGCTGATGTAAGCTCTCTCCAGTTTCTTTTTGCAAGCACTTAGGGCTATGAGTTTTCCTCTCAATACTGCTTTCATTGCATCCCATAGGTTTGGGTATGTTGTGTTTTCGTTTTCGTTGAATACTAGAAAATCCTTAATTTCTTTCTTTATTTCCTCTTTGACCCTGCTATCGTTTAACAGAGCGTTGTTTACTTTCCATGTGTATGTGGGCTTTTTGTTGTCTTTGTGGTTGTTAAAGACCAGCCGTAGACCATGGTGATCTGAGAGGATGCATGGGAGTATTTCTATCTTCTTGTATCGATGGAGGCTCGTTCTGTGTCCAATTATGTGGTCAATTTTCGAGAAGGTGCCATGGGGTGGTGAGAAGAAGGTGTATTCTTTTACTTTAGGATAATATGTTCTGTATATATCTATTAATTCTAGTTGGTTCAAAGTCTCTGCTAGTTTTACAGTGTCCTTGTTCAGTTTCTGTTTCCATGATCTGTCCATTGGTGAGAGTGGGGTATTAAATTCTCCAACTATTATTGTGTGGGGTGAGATGTATTTTTTGAGCTTTAGTAGGGTTTCTTTTATGAATTTGGGTGCTTTTTTATTTGGAGCATATATATTAACGATTTAGAGTTCCTCCTGACAGATTTCCCTGGTAATGAGTAAAAAGTGTCCCTCCTTATCTTTTTTGATAACTTTTGGTTGGAAATTTACTTTATTTGATATTAGAATAGCCACTCCAGCTTGCTTCTTGGAGCTGTTTGCTTGGAAGTTTTTTTCCGACCCTTTTACTCTGAGATAGTTTCTGTCTCTGTCTCTGAGATGAGTTTCCTGTATGCAGCAAAAGGCTGGATTTTGTTTATGTATTCAGTCTAATAGTCTATGTCTCTTTATTGGGGAGCAATCCCACTAAAATCAGGGACTCGACAAGGCTGCCCACTCTCCCCCTACCTATTCAACATAGTACTGGAAGTCCTGGCTGGGGCAATTAGATAGCAAAAGGAGATCAAGGGGATACAAATCGGAAAGGAAGAGATAAAAACATCACTCTTTGCCGATGACATGATAGTGTACTTGAGTGACCCCAAAAATTCCACCTGAGAACTCCTACAGCTGATAAACAAGTTCAACAAAGTGGCTGGATAAAAAATTAACTCATACAAATCAGTAGCCTTCCTATACTCAAAGGACAAACATGTGGAGAAAGAAATTAGGAAAAAGGTACCCTTCAGAATCGTCACAAAAACTATGAAATACCTTGGTGTGACTCTAACTAAGCAAGTGAAGGACCTGTATGACAAGAACTTCAAACCTCTAAAGAAAGAAATTGAGGAGAATCTTAGAAAATGGAAAGATCTCCCATGCTCATTGATTGGAAAAATCAACATCTTAAAAATGGCCATCCTACCAAAAGCAATCTACAGATTCAATGCAGTACCCATCAAAATTCCAACCCAGTTCTTCATGGAATTGGAAAGATCAATGTGCAATTTCATATGGAATAACAAAAGACCTAGAATAGCGAAATCCATCCTCAACAACAAAAAAAAAACATCTGCTGGAATCACTATCCCTGACCTCAAGCTATATTACAAGGCAATTGTGCTGAAAACTGCATGGTACTGGTACAGAAATAGGCATGTGGATCAATGGAATAGAATAGAAGATCCAGAAATGAGCCCTCATGTATATGGACACCTGATTTTTGACAAAGGAGCAGTAAACATTCAATGGAAAAAGGACAGCCTATTCAACAAATGGTGCTGGTCCAACTGGCACTCAGCATACAAAAGAATCAATATAAACCCTTTCTTATCTCCTTGTACAAAGCTCAAGTGCAAGTGGATCAAAGATCTCCACATAAAACCAGATACACTGAAACTATTAGATGAGAGAGTAGGGAAAACCTTAGAACACATAGGCACAGGAGAAAATTTCCTGAACAAAACACCAATGGGTCAAGCTCTAAGATCAAAGATTAACAAATGGGACTTAATGAGATTGCAAAGTTTCTGTAAGGCTAAGGACATCTTCAAGAAAACAAAAACGGCAACCAACAGAATGGGAAAAGATCTTTACCAACACCACATCAGATAGAGGCCTAATATCCAAAGTATACAAGGAACTCAAAAAGCTAGACACCAGAGAATCAAATAACCCTATTAAAAAATGGTGTACAGAGCTAAACAAAATGTTTTCAGTTGAGGAACACCGAATGACCGAGAAACATCTGAGGAAGTGCTCCACATCCTTAGCCATCAGGGAAATGCAAATCAAAAAAAAAAAAACCCTGAGATTTCACCTCACACCAGTCAGATTGGCCAAGATCCAAAACTCAGATGACAGCAGATGCTGGAGAGGCTGCGGAGAAAGAGGAACACTTCTCCACTGTTGGTGGGGTTGCAAACTAATACAACCACTCTGGAAATCAGTCTGGCGATACCTCAGAAAATTGGATATAGTACTACCTGAAGACTCAGCTATTCCACTTCTGGGCATATACCCCAGAGACTCTTTAATACACAACAAAGTTATATGCACCACAATGTTCATAACGGCTCTATTTATAATAGCCAGAAGCTGGAAGGAACCCAGATGTCCTTCAGAAGATGAATGGATACAAAAATTGTGGTACATATACACAATGGAATACTACTCAGCCACCAGAAACAATGACTTAACCAAATTCTTAAGAAAATGGCTGCATCTAGAGAATATCATCCTGAGTGAGATAACCCAGTCACCAAAGAACAGACATAATATGCAGTCACTGATATTGGAATGCTAACCCCAGAGGCTTTCACTCCCCCAGAAACAACTCATAGACTGTATGAAGTCCAAGAAATAAAGAAAACAAAACAAAACAAAAAAATATTTACAAAACAAGAAAACTTTAACTATTTTCATGTTACACTTTGTTTTACATGTACTTTATGCTCATTGTAACTATTAAGTTTTAAAGGCATACTATCAAACCTTGAAAAAAATCAAGTACTGACTAAAAAATATATTCATATAGTTTTATGTAAAAATTATGTTAAAATCTGAAAAAATGTACTGACAAAAATGTATAATTTTAAGCTAAAATGTTTAAAATCTGTACATTTATCTTTGTTTTGTAAAATAAAGTTGTTAAAAAAAAGAGTACTCCAAATCCATTGTCAAAATTTTTTTGCAAACAAATGACAGAAATGGGATGACAAGTCTACCCTATCAGGCTCTGTTTGGCCAGGCTTAGTAGAGCAGATTTTATGGGGACACTGAAACAAAGTGCGGCAGGGACAAGGATTTTCCCAGACATCTGTTCAGTTAAGGGTACATCAGATGGGTCATAGTTTGGTCATATAAGAGAATATCTAATATCTAAAACTGTTTAAGAAGGTGGTAAATGGTTTCTGAAATTATGCAAAACAAACTACTAGGTCCACCAAAAATAGAAGCTCAAGGTGAGGAGGAGCTTGTATGGCTTGGCTTATGTTTTGGAAAGTACACAAATACCTGTACATGCCTACAGCACTGGAGAGGACACAGTTTTCCGATTATATTGTTTACACTGGGAATAAGAACCGTGTATCATAGATGAATATTACAAAGATAACTAACATTTCAATTTTATGTAGTTTTAAATTTTTTATACTTTTTATTATGCTTTGATTCCAAAAGTAAAAAAATAAAATAATCTGTTAAAATTCAATGTTGATTTTTTTTTCTAAAATGTTTCTTAGTCAGCACTTTGAAGCTCAACCTAGGAAGCAAATGTTTTCCTCGCTGTATCTATGTCTACAGCTCCCTGGAAAACACAGTGGGGAGGTTTTATTTTATATCTGATAAAATTCCCAACATCAGGCCAAATGTGGTGGCTCATAGTTATAATCTTTGTACTGGGCAAGCAGAGGTAGGGGGGTGGCCCAGCTGAGTCCACCCTCGGCTATAGAACAAGACCTTGTCTCAAGAAATAAAAGGAAATGTCTCTTCCAGCTATGTTAGCTACCCCTAACCTTGACTATTTGGGCATTTGGAGCATTTTACTTATATTTTAATGACTGTCACAAAGGACATTGGTTCACCATCTCTATTCAGCTTGGAGTTTCTGATAAATTTGACAAAAATTTTAAAATTATAGAAAATATTTCTGAAAAATAAGATGAAGTGTGCTCGGTAAGGTCTTCATGAAGTCTCAGCCTGGGCTTGATTCTTCACAAACACTGGAGTGAAAATGAAAGATACAAAAGTTTGTTTTCTCATCCATCAAATGAGAAAATGAGAACGCCTAACTTGGTAAAGCAGTAAAATCCCAAATAAATGGTTGCTGTAAAAAACACAGCTTAGCTGTCAAGGAAAGACAGGCTTGTTCTGAGTAAACATTTATGTTCAGAAAATAGAAGCTTATTGCTTTATTTAAATAAAACTGGACATACTTGATAATGCTTGCAATGGCCGTTGCCTGCCCACAATAGCTTGCTAAACATCCTCCCAAACATTTTTGATTAGTGGTTTGAATCAGAAATGCTCATCTCTCACTATATCAACAATTAGCTGCTTTAGATGCTGTTTCAAAGCCAAATAACCAAGTTATTGTTCATATTTCTTGTGGAAATCATCTAATATGGCTCCTAACAACACAGAAGGTAAAAAGAAGCACGTCACATCTTGGCTCGTGAGTGAGGGAAAACTAAAATTACGATCATAAAAAATCACAAGAACTCAAACTTAAAAAGTGAGAAATCAATTTATCTTTTACAAACTGATAGAAAGATGAGTTTGGAAACAGTTCATTCTGACTTGGTTAAACTGATGAGGTAATGGGACCACTCTGTTTTTACTGCCTTGGTAAACACTAACACAGCATCATTCATTTGGAAAGTCAGTAAAAAAACTCATGCTAGTGTCTAAAACCATCTAAAGAGGCTTATGTATACCTGATTAGTCCCTGAAAACAGAGATAAACCAGACTCAATAACCTGTGGGTATACATGCTGTCAACCAGCAATTATCAGATCAATCTTTTGATTATGCCTGAAACACAAACTAATTACTTTTAAAATGATCTGCCATGGCTGTTTTATGAACATCCTAATCTATTATCTTACAAGGGTAAAAGAAATGTACAGACCCAGGAAAGGATTGAAGACACACAATTAGGGAGGAAGATATCGAGCAGTTCCAACCAACGCCTTGGGAGTGTCTATCACTAAGGAATCAGGACTCTGGGCTCTGACCTCTCCCAGACTCCAGTGATGGTGCCCTCAGCCAGGTTTAGTGCCCAGAAAAGAGAGACTCCAACGCTGCTTCTAAGAACAACTCAATACCTGTCAGTGGCACTAATAGTGAGCACTAGTCCCTCCTTAGCTGGCCTCAAGTTCTCCTGTAGTCAGCCATGAGTCATCATCCAAAAATAAATAAATAAATAAAATTAGATGTCAAATTTCAGAAGTGAAAAGCCCTGGATTGTAAATAATATCTATTGCAATAAGCTGCTGTACTTGTTTTACTATTAATGAGTTCTACTGTTAATCTCTTAATGAGCCTGATTTATAAATTAAACTCTATCATAGGTATGTATAGGAAAATCAGAGCACGAAGAGGATTGAGTACACCATATAGGCTGTACCTATGGGCTCCAGACAGCCTTTTGGCATTTTGGAATTTAACCATGGTGGACAAGAGAGACCACATGAATGTCTGAGATTGAAGCTGAGATAGACAATTGGGAAAGAGGCATAGAGACTGGGATAGAGGCAAGGAGAGAATGCTTATAGATATCTTGATGGGAGGGTCTGTGCATAAAAGGGAATCTCGAGGAAAAGAGGGAGGATGAGAAGACCTTTACTAAATAATTTAAGTAGGGCATAAATCGGGATGATTTTCAGAAATAATTTTTCTTGCAACATAGTTCTTTTCGTTCTATGGGAATGGGATATCACAAATACATAGATATAAAGGAAGGAAGGGAGGGAGGGAGGGACAGAAGAAGGAAGGAAGGAAGAGGAAGCAAGCCCAGCAACCTCACCCAGTGCCACAGAGCCTGAGAAGCAAAAAGAAGCCGTATGTAACTGGAAGGAGAGGACCCATAGCCATGCCTATGACTACTGTACCTGCAGCAGACACTGTAGACCGCCTCATAGCTTTCCTGTGCTGAGACTCTCCTCCCTTATCACCTGAGGAGTTGGCAGCTGACATTAAGGATGGGGGAGTGCCTCTGAAAACCAGGTATTCTGACTTCTGATTTAGAATTTACCCAGACCCTGACCATCTGAAACCCCAGAGGGTACATATTGGAGCTAGTCCTAGCAGAGAGGAAAATAACTCATTTTTTAAGCCTCTGGAAAGTAGACTTAGGACAGCAAAGGCCATCTGACATTAACAGAAACATTCCTTCAACCAAAACATTTGTGGTGAAAACCATTCCAATAGCCATTACCATTGAATTATGAAATGAAAATGAGCAGATATTTAACCTCCTGACCTCAACTCAGACACACTGAGAGCCATGGGTTATGAGAAAATCAATAGGATAAGCCAAGTTTGCTCCCAGGCAGAAAGAGCCTGACATTTCCTCTGATGTTTTCATCTAATCTTTGACATGGTTGTAATGTGAGGCCTTTCTGTATAACTCATAATCAGGAGAAGAGGGGGTGATTAGAATGGGAAAGAACAGTCTAACACTGTTATTGGTATACAGAGCTGCAAGCATAGGTAGGTATAAATCTTTCAAGGGCTGTCGAGTCTGGAAAGGGGAGAGTTGGTTATATAATAGAATTCGCAAGAGGAGGGCTGAGGTCCTCATGCAGATGCAAGCTGATTAAAATTAGCACTTCATGAAATTGCTTTTTTTTTAAATGAAAAGTGATTGTAAGTGGGACACAGCTATAAAAGTAAAAAGCCCTCATTTTTCAATCTTTGCCAAAGGTTCTTTCCATGTGTGACCTCATTTGGTTTTTCAGTGGAAGGCTGCAAGAACTTTTAAGACAACTATGCTATGCATGCGTGTGCATGTGTGTGCACTTGCACACACACACACACACACACAGTGAGAGAGAGACACACAACATTTTTTTCATTTCTTTTGTATTGTTTGATATTTAAAAATTATGATTCTGTGGCGGCAGGGTAAAGGATGCTTCTACAAAGAGAACTGACAGTATGCAAGTACCTGATTTTCTAGTGGGAGATGTTCCTTCTGTGTCTTTCCTTGGTATTTTTGAGAGAGACGGTAGATGAACACATAAAGAGCACCTTTCCTCGGGCCTGGCACAGCCCACGTGGTGTTGATAATAGCATTGTCATTACCAGTGCATGTCAATGTCATTAGGGTTAGTGGCATTTCTGTTGCTGACTGGGGAAAAATATTTCTCTTCCCCTGACCTCTCATATTGACATCTGTCCATCAGATTAGTGATGTTGTACAGTGACATTGTACATCCCAATCAAACAGCTGTGTTTGCTCATAAAAGGTCATCACAGAGTGATTGCTGATACAATCTCCCGAAGGGATGGGATGAGGAAGGTCCCTAGACCTTCACCCAAGTATCATCCTCCTCTTCTAAACCAGTGGTGCACATTCTGCCCTGATTGCATGTGGCCTCAGAGTATCGGAGAACAGCTGGAGTATACAGGATAGGAGAATTGAAGGAAGGAGGGTTCATCAGTGATCCCTTGGGAAAGTCATCATACTCATGAATGTAGAACCTTCCCTTCTTGTGCAGCTGCTCTGAGATCATCCAGGACCTTGTCTAACTCTCAACCACACTATGTAAATAAGATCAATAAACTCATAGTTTCACCAGGGTGAACTTTTGGTTGTCACTGGGGTTATAGAAGGAGGAAAGGCATTGCTTAGTCCCTCCAGAGAAAAATCCTCATGATACATGGATAAAAAGGTAAATTAACCAGAGAAGAACAAAGAGAAGTTTATTACCATAAGTATCCCATATACTTATGGAAGCACTCAGTGATGGCTACTTCACAGGTGTGGCTAGAAATGGGACCTCCATACCTCTCTTTCTGGTAAATGACAGTGAAAGCAGAGACTGGGGGTCTTCAGGGTACATAGAATCAGTGACAAAGGAGCAATCAGCCCTAAACAGAAAATTTTACCACCCCCTGTATAGCTCAGACGACATTCTGGAAGATATAATACATAGAATATAAAAGCCAGAGAACATCATATTCAGTGTATGACTCAGCCACTGCAAACAAGATCTTACTACAGCTGTGGTTGCCTCCACTGAGCCTGCAGAAGAGCCTGTCAGCAGCCAATCACAGGTCAGGAAAAGGCTAATGAGGCACACCCTGCTCCCCCAGCAGTCAGCAGCCAATCACAGGTCAGGAAAAGGCTAATGAGGCACACCCTGCTCCCCCTGCAGTCAGCAGCCAATCACAGGTCAGGAAAAGGCTAATGAGGCACACCCTGCTCCCCCTGCAGAATTTTTGGCTACTAATGGATTCTGTGTGAGGCACAGTAACTGTCTTCAGTTGTGTGTCTGATATGAGTCCATCAGGGTCCAATGGTTAGTTTCCAGCCCATTGGCATACACATGAAGGCCCAGCTTAAAGTCAGTGGGTAACCAAAAAAAAAAAAAAAAAAAGTCATAAATATGGGAAAGGAACCTGGAACCTGTAGGGAAGGGAGGGGGATAAAAGAGGGTATGATTGAGAAATGGTATACTATATTCATTCATGAGATTATCAGAGAACAAATTTAATAAAAACAACAAAGCACCCATGGAAATCTTATATATGTGTTATATACCATTGATATATAATATATATTAATATGTATTGTATATGATAAATATATATCATTGATATATATATAATGATATCATTGAAACAAATGGAAGGTGGGAGCAGATTTGGTCTGCAGATCCCTCTGGGTTTGTTTCTGGGCACATAAGTTTATAACCCCATGCCTTTGTATTCCTAATTGTATAAAATAGGAAGAAACAGGAATTGATGAAAGACAAATTGATTTACAGTTTGACCAAACTATACTCTCTATTTCTTCCATTTGTCCTGTAGCCATGTCATAATTTTATAGAAAAAAGACACACCAAATTTCCAGAACTGTGTGAAATTGCTTCCTAAGGGGCACAATTGGGCTGCCACTGCTCTGCCCCCAGGCTTTTTAGACAGCCTCTGCCTCCAGCAAGGGGCTGTTAGGGAAGCTTTAATTCTTTCGGGTCCATGGTTTGGGGTTCCTGTTGCAGCTGTTGGATTGCTGAAGGGCAGAACACAAGTATTGTTGGAAAGTTTCCTCTTGTACTAGGGTTTGAGTAAAACACATCTGTGCACTGGTGAGCTGGTGCCTCTGGTGACTAATTTCTGCCACTTCGAGGCAGAGAAGCAGCAAGTTTTATTCAGTTTCTGCTTTTAATTCACTTTCATCTCTAAATTATCCTGTGGCTGACTATGGAATGATTACTTTGCCACCCTGAGCTACTCAAACTCTGCAAACTTGACGGCCCACTTCTGCTGTATCAAGTATCACCCAGCTCCCTACAAGAAGCTCCTAATCTCACAAGTACACAAACTAGAGTCCATTTGATCTGAAAAGAGGGAAGAGGTTAAGAACTAGCAGAAATTTTAATTAAAATTGAAATTCCCCCAGACTGCTGACTCAAACTGATGGCTACCTCCTATAGTGACACCTCAGAGGCTACAATCCAGGGCTTCTAAAGCTTCACAGCATGAGGCATGAAAGACTTGCTTTAAGCCTGCTTTGTTCCATTAGCATTTCTGAAACAGCATTTCCTTCTGAGCTGTCCTCCTCATGTGGTCAAGCTAATTGGTGTATACTCTATGGACTTTACCAATTACTTCCAAGGGTCTTCCATCACATGCTTGGGCCCTGTCTGTTCAAGCTTGCTCAGTTCTGCTGACTCATCACCATCCAATAGGTACATTCCACCAACCCTAACACTTCTCAGAGACATATAAATTGGACCGAAGTGCTGACAATTAATATCTCCACTCTTCCCGCATGTCACATGCAATATTATAAGTGAAACTTCACTTGTGTAAAAATGAAAAGAAATTACAGAAAGAGATAGACTTAAAAAAAAAAGACGAAAGTCAGTGACAGGTGTGTTTTACTTCTACTTTTGCTTATAGAAAATAAAGACAGTTGTCACAAGTGTGTTAAGACAGAGAAGTGGAGAGACATAGTTACATCTTTATACAGTGTCAGAATTTATTGTTACATCTTTGCCTCCATTTTGCCAACTAGTCTCATTCTCCTTCCTAGCAACTGGGAAAACAAAGGTCCTTCTAGTCTGCTCATAACTACTAACATTAACTCTCAGATTACACACTATACATACAGCTCCCTCCACACATATATGTGTAGGTGACAGGATGGCTACAAATTAGTCAGAGAGGCCCTCGCACAGTGTAAAGACTAAGAGGCCTTATAGAAAGAACAGGTTGAAAGTTCATAGAATTCCAAAGGGTCTCTGGGAAGGTTAGACAAGAAACCTTGTTAGAGCTAAAAGACCAAGTCATTAGGTTATAGGTTAGATCCATGCACCAGGGTTGAATTGAGATGCAAAAATAAAGTGAGGATTGTGGGGAAAAGAGCCAACATTCAAGAAAACACAACCACAGCTGCAAAACCCTTAGGTGTGTGTGTGTGTGTGTGTGTGTGTGTGTGTGTGTGTGTGTATCATAAAATCTAAGAGTACCAGTCTTTCTAATAGTTTAAAAGTTGAGTATCTACTTCAAATATCAAAAGTCTGTTAACTATGGGCTCCTATAACATAAAAATATAAAGTAAAATAAAACAATAAGTTAATATTTCCTTATTCTAAGAAGCAAGAACCAGGAGCTTGAAAAGTGGTTCACTGGTTAAGAACACTTGCTGTTCTGGCAGAGGACCCCAGGTTTGGTTGCCAGCATTCTCATGGTGGCTCAAAACTGTATGTAGCTCCAGATCTGGAGGACATAACGCCTTTTTAGGGTTTCTGGGGGTACCACACACATGTTGTGTACAAACATACATAAAGGCAAATATCAATACACACAAAAATAAAAACAGATCTTCTTTTAAAAGAGGCAAAAAGCAGGGAAGCAAAACCATCCAAGTTAAATAAAAGTGAAGAGCAACCATGAGGCTCAATGTCTATAATCTGGGATGCAATGATTGTTTGGGTTCTATAGGCATCAGATAGTTCTGCATCTTCAGCTTTACCATTTAGAGCACACTCAGTCTGCTTGATAGGGTCAAAATGACTCTACTTCATACATGCTACTGTTCTTACTAGACATCCCATAACCCTGAACCACTCTAAGACCTTGGACTCTTGTCTTCACTGCATCTTTACCAGTGGCCTCTACTGACATTACACCATGCCACGCTTCAGCAGTTTTCCACCACCCATTCAGACCTAGTTTCCATGCCACCAGACCCAATGCTTCAGGGATGATTTCAGACATTGTCAGGTTTAGTTGCCAGCTTGAGATGCCGTCTTAAGATATAATTTCCGATCATCCTTGGAAATTCTACTGCCTTATGTCAAAGGGGTTAAGTTAAATTCTTAGTTTTTGTGTTGTAAGCATAAAGAAACATAACAAGACTTATTTATGTGTCAATCAATAAAAGAGCAAACAATATATTCTAGGGTTGTATAAATAAAATTTGAAGTGCTTTGCATATGTAGATTAACAGAATGCTGAAGAGAAGTTACAAGCAAGCACATGCACTTTGGCATCTGTGGGGACAAGAGGGAAAAATCAATTATCTCTCCACTAAAGAGGCAGAGGTTCTGTGTATGTTCATGAATAAAGCCATACTCATAGCTGGCTATCTGTAACTAATGGGGTTATCCAGTGAATGCAGAGACAGCTTGGAGCATATAGCAACAAGAGTATTTGGTCTTTATTTACCCTGTTTCTAAGTCTTTCTCATTTTTCCCATTATATTCACACACCCAATTCTAGACTCCCTCCTTTTTCTACTCAGTGAAATTTGGACAGACTGTCCCTTTACCATAAAAACACTTCTTAGTCCACATTAGCACTAAGAAATCAGAATAGGGCTCTTCTTTTTTGCTAGTTTCTTCACAACTCTCTATGATTCCCTAAGGACTGTGCTGGCAGCCTCTTACACTCTCCAGCTTGGAGACTCCCCAAGACCCTGAACTTAAAAAGAAAACATTGATGTTAAATAACCAGTCTATCCATTAATCAGATATGAAAAAAAGCCAAAGCAATACTTTTTTATGTCTATCCGAGGCTTTATTCACTTAGACAACATACTGAGGTTGGACTAGTTAGTGCCCTGATCCAGACTGAGAATAGATAGTGTTCCGGGTCTCCAGGACTCTGGCCCATAGGAAAACTCTTAACCTTGTGTATCCGTTTCATTCTCTATACGCTACTCTATACACTGCACTCCAATATTTTTCGTATTCACTTTACTCTCTTTCACACATCTTTCCCCCATTCCCACTTCTCCTCTGAGCTGGTGGGGGCACCCCTGGGGACCCCCAACCCTGGCACTTCAAGTCAGTATGAAACTATGTGCTTCCTATTTCACTGAAGCCAGACAAGGCAACACAGCTAGAAAAACATACCCCACATGCAGGCAACAGCTTTTGGAATAGCCTCTGTTCCAGTTGTTAAGGACCCACATGAAGACCAAGCTATACATCTGCTACATTTGTGTGGGTCGGTCTGGGTTTCAGCCTGCTTCCTTTTTGAACCCAAGACCACAGGGCAGAGATGGCAGCACCCACCGTGTGCTGAGCCTTCCCTCATCAATCACTAATTAAGAGTGTGTACAACATACTTTCCTACAACCCCATCTTATAATGAACATTTTCTTAATTGAAGTTCCTCTTTCTCATATGACTTTGTTCTGTGTCAAGTGATATAAAACTATCCGGTACACTACCGTATTTAATTGTTTTGTAAATGCTAGGGATTTTCCAGCAAGCCATCTCCCCAGACTAAATATTTTAATAAAACTGTAATCTGGTTCAAACTGGCTAATAATCCTTTTCTGTGTTAAAGCCATGAATTCTGTGTCAAGGTCTCTGAAGGAGCAAGAGAACTTTTCACACTGATGAGTGTGACAATGTGGACCTGTTCTGCTATACCTGCCACCTATGCCTGCCACCTTGGCATAACAAACTATTGAAGAAGTGCTTTGGAAGTGAGCTGTTTTATTCTTTTATATTCTCTAATGCGTAAGCATGATTTGCATGCCTGCGTCTGTATTAAGTGCTTTTGAGGATTGCAGATTCCTAAACTATAAACTTTTGGCTGATGAAGATGTTGGGTTGTATTGTTTTTCTACTGTGATATCTAAAGCCTTCTCAAATTCTTGCAAGAATTATGTCACAGACATAGTCTAGCCCACTCATTTTGTGAAAATAATGGAGTGATTAACTGACAAAGATCCTTTGCTTCGTAAAATGGTAGTCATGCTCCTGAGCCTTCAATAAATTCATCTATACATTTCTTTGCAAAGTGCAGTTTATCAGTTTGACAAGAAGCACACCCTCCCAGTATGCCTCTGATACCACCATCCTTGTATGACCAGGGTGATATCTGATCACCTTGCCTCCTTCATGGCCATTTTATTAACTCATTTGAGCTAGAATCCTCTTTTTCATGCTACTTCCTCTTAGTAATTGTCTACCCATGCCCCAACCCTACTCCTTGGCTACTAATCCCACTTGCCTATGCTCTATTGGCAATTAAACCCAGCTCTATGCTAAAGTCTTTTTTCCTATTCTTGCAATAATATTGAATTTTTTTCTCTCCAACTTAACTTCTGTGATGTCCTAACTCCTCTTTGGTTTAAGTCCCATGGTTAATTGGTGGCAGAGCTGGGACATGATTTCTGATCGCAGTTCTAATGCTGCATACTTTCTGCCATAGCAATCTGCCTATGGGTTTCTCGGCCTTGCATTTGCTCATAAATATTTAAACAGCCCTCTGCTGAGCTACAGAACAACAGAGAAGGCACGCTTTAAACAACTTAGTCTTATCCCCAAAGGTACATTAGAGCACAAACCATAAAATTAATAGTTACTTACTTACTCGGGATCAATACGTTCCTGGACTGATATGAGGGATTGTTTTTCGACACAGCATATAATAGACGGAGAAGAGTGAGCAAGCTGGGCAATGCTGACAGAAGGAAAAGGAAGTAAGGGTACCTACAAAAGTCAGAGGCAGACCCCAGCTTCGTCCATGCCAGCTCTTCAAACATGTGCTTCCACATGACCCGTGGCCCAAGGATGAAGAGAGATGGGCAATGACGAACTGAGCCATTAACACTAGGTAGTCTGGAATCAGAAAATCTTGAGGAAACCTAATCTTAGGTCCGCCCATATTTCCATTCTGATTTTGAAGTCAACATCTTCATCAATGAATTTTAGTTGATCAATCCTTGTGAATGTTCCCAAGCTTGTAGTGGAAAACCACCCAAGGATCTGATATTCTAAAACCTACCAGTAAAAGAAAAAAGAGTTGTGTATTGTGGACTATAAGGTCAACACCTGGAAATCCAGGCAGGGGACTACAAGTTCAAATTTAACCTGGACTACATAGCATAAGCCTATCTCAAACACACACACACACACACACACACACACACACAGACACACACAAAATTGTCCACACATACAGCATTGTTTAGGGGAAAACACATATATAGATTGTAACAATTGCTAAAATAGGACCAGGTAGTGGCACGCGCCTTTAATCCCAGTGTTTGGGAGGCAGAAGTAGATGGATCCATATAAATTCTAGGTCAGCCTGCTCTATGGAGTGAGTTCCAGGACAGCCAAGGCTACACAGTTAAATACCGTCTCAGGGAAAAAGATAGAAGGAGAAAGAAAAAGAAATAAAGAAAGAAAGAAAGAAAGAAAGAGTAAGAGAGGAAAAGGGAGGAAAGAATGAAAGGAAAGAAGGAAGGGGGAAGGAAGGAGGAAAGAAGAAAGGAAGGAAGGAAGGAAGGAAGGAAGGAAGGAGGGAAGCAAAAAAGAAAGGAAGGAATAAAGGAAGAGAAAATTCTAAATTATAACAACCTCAATTTATTTTATCACAAAAAGAGGAATATCTTAAAACATCACCATACTATGATTCTAAAGAAAAATGCCCTAATCTTTGTGAGCCAGTTTCTCATTTGAACTATATGAAGAATAAACATCAAATGAAGCATCTCTTTTAGAAGTTAAAATGGTATGTAAGTACATCATTTCCATAGTAACTATTTTCTTACTAAATGGAAATAGCATAATCAACATTTCAGAATGTCTATTGTCTGAAATTTGCATCTTTTATAAGTGTTTGTTATGTGCAGTGCATGAGTTACCCATAGTAGTGTCTTTTTTCTTCTTTTAATTAAAAAATTAAACCTGATGAATGTACAATAAAAATGATGGTTTTTTTTTTTTGCTGCTCTATTACTTATGAAATATATTCCTTGAATATTTCAACTATTGTTAAATGACCATTGTTTTTCATTGGGTTGAGAATCCAGGACATTCCAAAGATTGGTTTAGTTGATATATATCCTAGATATGTTTGGTAAACTCTACAAGTAAATGTTTTCTCTGTATTTATTCTTTTTGGTTCAGAGAATCATTTACATTGACCATACTTTTGTTTTTAAGTGAATGAGTTATATATGTTACAAGACAGAGAAAAAAACAAAGCAAGAGATAGATTATAGATAGATGATGATAAAGATAGATAGATAGATAGATAGATAGATAGATAGATAGATAGATAGATAGATAGACAGAGAGATAGATGTAGTCAACAGAGGTTTCCAGTTAACAGCCCCATGCAGAACAGAATGTCCTTTTGGATCAGGTTTCCAAGTGAAAATACATAGCAATATGTAGAGATCACATTATCAAATGATGTGTTCATAGCACTTTGCAGAAAGCAGCTGAGAAAGCTGAGGCATCAGCTGAAGTCCAGACTGAGCTTCCTCTCCATGGCTGAGATCTCTATAGCTGAACTTCCTGCTTCTCTTTCCCAGTGCCTGCATTTCTACATCATCAGCTTCCATGTGAAATGGATTGTTTTCTGTTTTTAAAAACCTGATGTTTTCATTTGGGCTGGTTCTCTGTTCTCTTTCCATATTGTTCTATGATTGGGGGTAACCTATGTTTCAGGACAAGACTTCTTGGAGATGTTTGGGGGAAAACCAAGGCTCTGAAATGAGGGCATCAAGAGTGTAGGGAAAACCTTGCTTCTGGAGACAGCTTTCAGTAAGCTCAAACTGTACATGATAATTTATCAATATGATGTAATTACAAGAATTTTTAAAATTAATTTTAAGGAAAAAGTAAGTCCTATTTCTCAAACAAATATGAAAATGATTGTGTGGATTTTTTAACACTATTTATTATCAGCAAACTGGGTAAGAAAGTCTTCCTACTTGACCAAATTCAGGCTCCTCTGAGCTCTTTTAGAGACTAGGCCTCTTCTGTAATTTATTCCCATGGCCAAAGGCAATTTAAGGAAGAATTTATTTCAGCTTATGATTTCAGAGGACTGATGTCCATTATGGCGGGGAAGGGATTAAGGCAGAAGCAGGAAGTTAAGAGATCACATCTCAACCACATATAGGAAGCAGAGAGAAAACTGGAAGTCGGGCAAGGCTATAAACTTTCAAAACCAGGCCTCAGTGGCATACTTCTTCTCTCAAGGCTTCTGTCTTAAAACTTCCATAGCTTCTCTGAAACAGCACCACTGACAGAGACCTAATGCTAGAAAACATCAGCCTGTGGGGGACAATTTTCATTTAAACCATCACAGTGTTCTATAAGGTGTGAGTCGTCCTGTTGCAGAAAAGCAGTGTTGCAGCCACAATTTTTTAAGAACCCAAATGGTGTCTCATGACTTGACTATCTGTGATCCAGTAGGATATTAAAAGTTGATCTTTGAGCCTCATGGATCCTCAAAGAAGCATGGTCTATACAATTTGAGAAGAACTGTCGAGTCCACTAATCATCTTTACTCAGAAGGGCAAGTTATTAAATGCTATGAAGATCATCTAATAAGAATCATAAGTTATACTATTAGGACATATCAGTAGTTCTGTCTTTCTACACAATCTAGTATAGTATTTCTAGAGAGAGAGAGAGAGAGAGAGAGAGAGAGAGAGAGAGAGACAGACAGACAGACAGACAGACAGACAGACAGAGACAGAGAGACAGAGACAGAGAATGTCTATGCATGTGCAGGTCTTATATCCAAACATACATGTTAAATTTTTTTTAAAAGGCCAGTTTTTAATTTGGCTCATACTTTTGATAGCTCCTTTTTACTTTTTATTTTTCTATGTGTGCTTGTATGCATGTGTGTTTGTATGTGTGCACAGGTATGTGCTGGTGTGAATTTCTTTTGTGTGTAGGGTGTGTGTGTGAGTATACACATATACATGTGTAAACGCAAGAGATTTCTGTCTGGCCTTTCTTATAAATCTTCAGTCTTGTTTTTCTGAGACACTACCACTGAACACGTACTCATTTGCTGACACTGGTTGGTCAGGGCGGGATCCTCCTATCTCTCTCTTCCCAGCTTGGGATTACAGGTGCATGCTGTCCTGTCTGGTGGTTAAGTGAGTACTGGGAGTGGAGCCCAGGTCCTCTTGCTTAAGCAGCGTGTAATTTTATGGACCAGAACTTCTCTTAGCTTCACATTTTTTTCTAATGGAGAATTTCAAATTTAAATTTTTGAGCAGTATCAACTTTACAGATGGTTGCAGTTTTCTGTATGTATTTTTTCACTCTGTGTCCTCACTATGTCCCCAAATTTTATTTTGTTCATAGCAAGTGTTAATAAATACCTTCCCATCAGTTGTTTTGCTAAGAGCTGACTTTTCTGATTTTATTCTCTTTCTTAGGAGAAAAGGACTTCTTCAATAAAAACGACTCTACATACTGTAAAACTTAATCACTGGTCTAAAAATTGTTATATTCTTAGAATTCCTATGTTGTATGTATTGGCCATAAGTTTTTGAAAACAGTTGCTATATGTTTAGTGAATGCCTATGCTTGCCCAAGTGACTTTTGGTAGGAAGAGCAATGATAATAAAAGTTATCCTGACAAGAAAAAGAAAGAATCATAAGTTATAAACTGGAGTATTTTGGGGAAGGGGAGACTTTTTTGAGAAGCCATGTTACAAAAAAAAAAAAAAGAAAAGAAAATTCTGTAGAGATTACCTGAAGCAATTCTTAATATTGCTTCACTCAAACAGTCCTATCTCTTAATGCATGGATTATATCATAGGTTCTAGATGCTTTTTAAGATATATTTTTTCTCTCAGTTTGAAGCAGCATCACTTCCAGTGCCACTGAACCTCTCACATAATCCACGTGGTCTGAGAGGTTGAAGATTAATGTAAGAAGAAAGGTTTTGGCTGAGGTTTCAGTGTCTGTTCCCCACGAACTCATGTCTGCATGCAGTTGTTATTGTGGGCGGTGTTAGGAGCTGGGAACGTTTTATGGTGGTTAGGCCACCAGGGTTCTGTAGAATTGCTCCTGGTATGAAAGAGCCCAGACAGCTTCTCCTTTTGTTCTTTCTACCCATCTTCCCTGTTGTGCTTTTGGGGTGTTACTATGGAACAGGGGGGTCCTTGTGGATATGAACACCTTGATATTGTCCTCTACAGTACCCAGCCAGTAAATTGCTGTTCACTGTAAATTATTCAGTTTAGCTAGCCATAATGGCACCTGTCTGGAATCCCAGTACCTAAGAGATGGCGGAAGAAGATCGCATGCTTAAGACCAGCTAGAACTAAATTGTAAGATCTCATCTCTTAATTAACTAGTTAATATTATATAATCAAATTTTGTGCTACTCAACCTTGGGTATTCTGTAGCATAGAATGAACTAAAACAGTTTTCCCACAGTGTAAGTGACATGCCAATTTCCACATAGCTTTCTTTACCAAGAAATTTAATTTAAAAATCATTTTTAGAAAACATTACTAACTAATGTTTATTGAGCGGGCTCAATGCTGGGCATTTTGTTAACTTTCTCTTTGAATCTCTGCAACAATCTCTTAAGGTTATCCATGTTTTATCAGAGATGGAACGGGAGAAAGTTTCACTTTGGTTCAGACCTACCTAGATACTATATGTATATTTTGTGTCTGTGCCACTACCTTTTTACTTGGACTAAGCCCAACCAGCCTACCTCTGTTTAAATCTCAATATCTTTGGCCACTATAAAAAAGAGTGTCCACATGGGGAAGTTTAAATTAGGATCCTCAAGTATCCAAAGTCTCAATCAGCCTATTCCAGCCACATCAAGATAAACTCAGTGAGCGAGGGGATACAGGCCACCAAAACCTCAGACATCCTGCGGGATCCAACTGAGTTGCAGAAGGTTTGCATGGCTTTTTTTCATGAGGCAGGGTTGTCCTCTGTGTGTGCCCTCTGACCTCTTCCAAGCAACACAATCCTTAATTCTGATTTCCCTGTGGGGGGGTGAGCTTGAGTTAGTTTTCTTTTCTACTAGAAAGCCATTGTGGGATACATTCCCTCTTGAATGTTAAACAGCTTTCCCCCTTCCTCTCTAAGCTCTTACAAATGAACAGTCTTAAGGTTTTAAACTGGGATGTTTTTCATGTAGGACTCAGGGTTTATTCTAGCTTGCAAAACTGCACACCCTTCCTGATGATGATTTTGTAAAATAAGAATTCAGATTCTCCAAAGACCATTTGATTGATTCAGAATAATGCAGGCAAGCAATATTTTGGGTAAAGGCCAAATCATAGTTTAAGATTCACGGACTATTGACAGTTTGGTTAAATAGTGATTTGGGATTTTTTAATATATTTTATTTATTTACATTTCAAATGTTATCCCCTTTCCCGGTTTCCCCTCCTGAATCACCCTATCTCATTCCCCCTCCACAGGCTTCTATGAAGATGTTACTCCCACCCACCCACACCTGCTTCTCTGCCCTGGAATTCCCCTACACTGGGGCATTTAGCCTTCCCAAGACCAAGGGCCTCTCCTCCTATTGATACCCAACAAGGCCATCCTCTGCTACATATGCAGGTAAAGTCATGGGTCTCTCCCTGGGAACTTTGGGGAGGTCTGATACATTTACACAATAGAGTACTACTCAGCTATTAAAAATAATGACTCCATGAAATTCTTAGGCAAATGGATAGAACTAGAAAATATCATTCAGAATGAAGTAACCCAGTCACAAAATAACACACATGGTATTCACTCACTGATAAGTGGATATTAGACCAAAAGTTCAGAATACTCTAAATAAAACTCACAGACCACATAAAGCTCAAGAAGAAGGAAGACCAACATGTGGGTGCTTCAGTCCTTCTTAGAATAGGGAACAAAATAGTCAAGGGAGGAAATACAGAGACAAAGTATGGAACAGAGACTGAAGGAAAGGACATCCAGAGACTGCCCCACCTGGAGATCCATTCCATATACAGACACCAAACCCAGACAATATTGTGGATGCCAAGAAGTTCATGCTGACAGGAGCCTGATATAGCTGTCTCCTGTAAGGCTCTTCCAGAACCTGACAAATTCAGAAGCAGATGCTTGCAGCCATTCATTAGACTGAGCATGGGGTCCAGTGGAGTAGTTAGAGAAAGGACTGAGGGAGTTGAAGGGGTTTGCAAACCATAGAAAGGATAGTGGTTTGCTTTATTTGGGCCTTTTAAAGTTATGGGATATTCTTATCTCCAGCATGTTCTATGGCAATAGGATTCACTTTGCTGATTTTCTTGTGTTAAGGGAAGAGACAAAATCAGGGTATTTCTTTGTCTATTTGTCTATACTGTGCTCAAAGTAATTCAGAATTTTATACACAGTGGCAAGTAGACCTCAGACTAATAAATGTCTGTACTTAGGTCTGATCTATGACAAAAATTGTAAAATTTAGGTCACAGAGGCTCTTTTCTAAACATCTAAATACATATCTATGTCTTCTCTGTATACTTGTATATTTCTGAAAGGTCCTGAAAATATTGTATAGATACTGTCTTATCTGATAAATTAGACAATAAAATATCTTAGAATAAAAGACCTCATTATGATTGATTTCCAAAGACAAATTTTTATAAAATTATATATTCTTAAAATTCCCAAATATGAAGGAAATTGGACTTCCTGTAACATCAATGTACTAAAAAAGGTTCTTAATGCAACTAATTTATATTTTCGGGATTCAAGATTACAACAATTTGGCAAGTCTTTTGCAAATGAGGTTAATTTATTATTGTTGGTTTATTAAAAACAAACTCAGTCTTCTCTGAGTTATCAGCATTAATTAACATACAAGACTACATTTTTATTATCTGTCAGTGCACACTTCATAAGCTTCTGCAGGTTTATTGATAGAATAAACTAATGTTACTTCTACTAAATATTTAAGATTATAAAAATGCAAATATGTGTTTAACTAAATCAAATAATCATTCCAACAAAATTTGTTCCAATTGCATTTGCATCCTGTAATATGCTGGATGGGTGATTTTTCAAGACCTTTAGCTCACTCAGGAACTGGGCTGGTAGTTACTAAGCTGAGTGAACTGGAGAATATTCCCAAGTAACTTGGATCCTTTCTAAGATGAAAGCAGTAACTGTTAGACATCACTTGGTGTTCTGTTGCTTAATTCCTTATTTGAGTACAGTATAGAAACGTTACATGTTTTAATATAAAAGTATTTGTGTACTTTTTGCCACTTTGAAAACTTGTACTAAAGCATTCAGGAATTTATAGCGATTAGACTTAACTCGTGGATTTATGTATAAGATTTTCAAAAGCATCCCTAATATATATTATATTGAGAAAAATTTTAGATTTATTTTTTAAAATGACAAAAATTTCTTAGATGACTATTTGGATCAGATAGGCAGTTCTAACATCATCTTCCAGGGTGACAGAATTCTACAGCTTATGTTTTTATCATTTTTTATATTTATTGGGAACAAGCTAAGACTCTTTCCAATAAAAGTAACTTTTATATTCCTTGGAATTTTCCAGAAAACAAGTGTAGAAAATGCATTAAAACATTACCATGTGGGATCGGCTCTTAAGATAGCAGGCAATGTCTCAGAAACAAGAAGAATGAGCTTAGTCCATGTTTGAGCTAGACCATCCATCCATCCATCCATCCATCCATCCATTTACCCTATCCAGAGACACTGTGGCCTTGTCATTTTCGCCCTAGGTATTCAGGTAGGATAAGACTTATTTCCCAGGCTCTCCTGGCTCTGGGATCTAAGCCAAGACTATAACCACACCACTAGCTTTTCTGAACCATCTTTCTGAGAAAAAGCCATTACCTTCTGCAAACATTCTCACAAATACATTCAGAACTAATGTTTTACCAGCTGATTATCCAGGCACGATGCTTAAAATTATGTCATAGTTCCTTGGGTATGATAGGTATATCATGTTCCAAATTATCAAACACAGTTCAGATACCATCTATAGTATCTTTTGACATCATCCTAATCAAGCATTCACATCGCCCAGTAGATTTTGACACGTGTCTTTCCAAACTACCTAACCTAGATCACATACCTTGCACCTTGAAAGCATATCTGAGATAACCCCAGAGTTTTACCTATAAAAATCACAAGGAATCTGTTTGTAAGTAAAAACATAAAGACACATTACAGTTAATTATCCTTATTTGAATATTACTTTAAGTTTCATGGGATGATATTTCAAAGTAGAAGAGAAATTCTGACTTCCTAATTGAAAACATGTGAGTCAAAGTTTATGCATAGAAATAGTTCAGTCATTATATGCTATTGTTATAAGAGCTCCCTAAAGACTTTCCTATATCATTACCATTGATGCTAAACTATTGATTAGTATCTTTGTGCTGGTTTTTCTATTGACAGCTTATCAATAATAATTTTACCTATTTTAAAATGTAAAGTGGGTGACAAAATCTTCCATTTGAATGTAGCATCTTTGAGCCCAGTGATTTTCTTTGAAGTTTTACATATCTTATATGTGAGGTTCCATTAACACACAGAGACTAAAAACAATAATCAGACTCACCAAATACTTTACTTGATGATTCGTGTGTCCTTTTATATTTCTGGAGTGTATTGAATAATTTATTTTAATTTTATATGAATGGAAATTTTTCTTTTATTTATTGTTGAAATTTTTTCTTGTTTTTAATTAGATATTCTGTAGTTACATTTGAGATGTTATCCATTTTCTCTGCCCCCTCAATTTGCCTTCAGGAAGTTGCACTCCCTCCTATTCACCCTCTCTACCCCATTGCCTTGGCATCCCCTACATTGGGAAAACATGCTCTCCCTGGACCAAAAGCCACATTAATGCCAGACACTGCTATCCTCTGCTACATATGCAACTGGATCAATAGGTCTCTCAATGTGTGCTCAATGGTTGGTGTTTTAGTTCATGGGAGTTTTTGGAGGGTTTGGTTAGTTGATAATGTTGTTCTTCCAATGAGGTTGCAACCCCTTTCAGCTCCTTCAGTCCTTTCTTTAGTACCTTAATTAGGGTTTCAGTCCTATGGTTAGCTGCAAGAATGCTCAGCTGTATCTATATGACTCTAACATAGTCCCCAAGGAGGCATCTCTATCTGGTTCCTGTCAGTAAGTATTTCTTGGCATCAGCTTTAGAGCTTGGATTTGGTGGCTGCATATGTGGTGGATCCCTGGGTGAAATGGCCTCTGAATAATCTTTTCTTCAATCCCTGTTCCTCTATTTGACCTAACATTTCCTCCCATAAGTGTTTGATTCTCCCTTCTAAGAAGGACTGAAGCATCCACATTTTGGCCTTCCTTCTTTTTGAGCTTCATAATGTCTATGAATTGTTTCTTGGGTATTCAGAGATTTCTGGGGCTAATATGCACTTATCAATGAGTGCATACCATGTGTGTTCTTTTGTGACTGGGTTACCTCACTCAGGATGATAAGTTCTAGTTCCATTCATTTGCCTAAGAATTTCATAAAGTCATTGTTTCTAATAGCTGAGTAGTACTCCATTGTGAGTACCACACTTTCTGTATCCATTCATTCCTCTGTTGAAGGACAACTGAGTTCTTTCCAGCTTCTGGCTATTATAAATAAGGCTGCTATGAACTTGGTGGAGCATGTGTCCTTGTTATATTTTGGAGCATCTTTGGGGTATGTGCTCAGGAGTGGAATAACTGGGTCCTCAGGATGTACTAGGTCCAATTTTCTGAGGAACCACCAGACTGATTTCCAGAGTGGTTGTACCAGCTTACAACCCCACCAACAGTGGAGAAGTGTTCCTCTTTCTCCAAATCCTCACCAGCATCTACTGTCATCTGAGTTTTTGTGCTTAGCCATTCTAACTGGTTTGAGGTGGAATCTCAGGGTTGTTTTGAGTTTCATTTCTCTGGTGACTAGGGATGTTGAGCATTTCTTTAGGTGTTTCCCAGCCATTCCATATTTGTCAGTTGAGAATCCTTTGTTTAGCTCTGTACTTCATTTTTAATAGGATTATTTGATTCTCTAGAGTCTTAACTTCTTGAGTTCTTTGTATATATTGGTTACTCTCCCTTTATCAGATGTGGGATTTATGAAGATCCTTTCCCAATCTGTTGGCTGCCGTTTTGTCTTCTTGACAGTGTCCTTAGCCTTACAGAAGCTTTGAAATTTTATAAAGTTTCATTTGTCCACTCTTGATCTTAGAGCATAAGCCGTTGGTGTTCTGTTCAGGAAATCTTCCCCTGTGCCAGTGTGTTCTAAGTTCTTCCCCACTTTCTCTTCTGGATGCTTAGCCTACTCACAAGCAGGCCCTGAGTCATGATGGTGGTTACCCAGCTCTCCTTCTAGGCTGGAATGAACCTGTTCCCAGAAAGCACCACACTACTTGCACCCTGAGAGTTCATAGAGGCCCCCCCCCCAGGATAGTCAGTGGGGGGGCGTGTCACCATGGCCTCGGGTGGTAGAGTGCTTGTGAGACCCTTCTGGCTGTTCAGGTGTCTACCCGCAGGCCCTGAGTCCTGATGGAGGTGACCTGGCTTTATCTCTGGGTCTGAATGGACCCTGTGTAAACCATTTCTAATTCAGATTTCAGCTATGCCATAGACCTTATTTGTATTTAAAGTTATTTTTATTTTTTAATCTTTCATTTATTCTTTAGTATACTGAATAAAGCTAAATACTACTTCTCTAACATAGAGGTACTTTGAAAATCAGAAACCAGGATAAAAGTTAAATGTTTGCTTGGGGCTATAAAGTTAGAAGATATGATGTTTGCTTGTTATAAAGAATGTTTGCACTGTGCCACATGGAGTGGAGCCCTTAGTCCAAAAGGATGAGCTCATAAGAAAAGGAAACAGGAACACAGATAAGCATCCTGTAAAAGGTGGCTATTTGCAGTTACTGTGCATGAATGACCAAGTGATCTATTGGGCTACTCCTGTGTGTTTTATCAGACTTGACCTTGCAAAGTTGGTGAACCAGATTATTGTCACCTCTTGAATGTTGCTAATTAAAACAGGTAGGACTTAACTCCAGGAGATTCTCAAAGTATGGTAGGTAGTAGAGCCATGGAACAGGAGCTTTGTTAATGGAACTGATATAGTCTATTACACAACATGTTTTACACAATTATATTCTATATATACCTTTCTGACAATCTTATAGAGAAGACTGTGTTTACTTATGGCATTGAGAAAGTGTTTAATGTATACTGAATGGGCCTACTTTATTTTATTTTTCCAGAAAGTAATAGAAGCTAGAAAACAGAAAGGTAGGTGCTCTGACCAGCAGTTGGAACATTTAAGGCCCCATAGCTGCTGAGAAAACAAAAGGAGCTGTGTACAGTGGTTCACACCTGTAACTCTGGAAGATTGAGGCAGGAGATCATGAGTCTAAGACAGTCCTGAACTATATTGTGAAACTCTATCTCAAAAATTTTCCATACTTTTTCTATACAATTCAAAGATGCTAGGAAAAAAACCTTTTGAAAATACCCTAACTTTAAGATAATCATTTAATGTCATGGTTCTTTTTTTTAATTAATTTAATTGACAATAAAGTAGGCAAACTCTGCAGAGACAAAGTTTCCATTTAAGGAAGGAAAGAAATGCGCTGTGCACTGCTTTGCCTGTTTAAATTGAGAGCTGAGAGCTTGCCAAAAGACAGGCCTAGGATTCCTCTGCAGCAATAAATACTGTTATGGATTAAAGAGGGAGAAAAAAAGCATTTCCTAAAGTGCACTTTTATAAGTTGGAAGCAGATGCAGTAACATTAGTATGCACCATGACTCCAAGAGCAACTCATTTGGAAGCACAATGGAGTGGGAGTCCAGAGATTAAGCCTGAAAAGAAGCAAATGGGTCCAAGAGCTTTGTTTTAACAAGAGGTGGTCACAGTAGCCTGTGGCCTTAGTTTGTGTGATGCACATGCAAAGAGAATATTTATCTTCCCAGCAGGAGTATTGTCTTTCTCTGACTTATGGTGGAGAGTTCACTGCTCAGTCACCTTTGTTCAGACATTTCCATTTGTTCTCAGGATCTGACGAGGAGTGTTTAAAAGTGGCTCTGAACCCAGTATACTCTTTGCTAACCAACCAGTGCAATGCAAATGAGCACCCCAAATATCCCTCCCTGAGCAGAATTTAAGGCTTGGGGGTTGCTCTGGAGAGCTTATTTGTATGCCAATCCCTTTGGTCGTCCTGCTCAGGACTGTATTGCTTGGTAGCTAGATCTCAGTGTAGCATTACGGTTACTTTTACAATTGGGAACTTTTACAATCATGATCCCAGAATGGGGGCCTGCTCCCCATCTTTGGGACACTACTCTTACTGCTTCTTTATTCTGTAGGTGGGACTCCCCGGAGTCAACAAAGCTTTTTGGGTTTCTTGGAAAGCTTTTCTAATCTCCCTTTTGTTTTACTTGCATCTGATACAGCATTGCTCCTTGCCAATATCTTTAATGATCACCACCAAGCCGACCATTAAAAATGAAGAACAATGAAAGATCACTCCTGTTCGTACCCTTTACTCCTGTTTTTAGGAAACCTTAGAAAAGATTCCAGGGGCTTGTTTCATTCATCTGTGAGCAAATGGGCATCTCTATTGTGGTTATTTGCAAGGTCTCTGTTGTGCCTTTTCCAAAAGTTTCTTCTATGTGCTTAATCAGAGCTTATTATGTGTGGAGAAACTACCATCTATACAATGAGGTTTAATCATGCACTTGACATGCCTTCCCAACCATGTGCTGGGGGAAAGCACTGGGCTTCTGGCAACTCTGCCTTGCCATTCTAGCGGGTAATGTCTTACAGAGGGTTATAGATCTGGGAAGTGTGTTCTCTGAGCTGAGAGGGCTTTTGGAGTCACAGATATCTTTTCTTGATGCATATCTAAAGTTGACAACTTTTGATGTTAAAAAAATTCATTATAAGAAAACCAGAACATCATTGTAACTTTTATATGTAACAGTAGTTTGACATTTTCTTTGGAATGTGAAAGGAGAGGTAGAAAGAAGGCAGAAAAATAGACTAAGTCTTTATGAAGATTCAGAGCATCAATTAATCAATAAGATTTATACTAGCAAAGTGATTAAATATGGATTTTATGTTTCCTTGAATATCTTTTTAACAACAGTGGAATAATAGAAAGAGAATGAACCTAAAAGACAAAAAGGGGGCAGCTGCTGATTAGAGATGCCATTTAACATTTGGTAGCTAGGAAGTACACAGAGCCAGTGTGGTGCCTGATGCTTGTTACCCACATGGCTCAAAAGGCTGAAGCAGGGCTGCTATGAGGTTGAAGCCACCCTGTTATGAAGTGGAAGTTTCTGGTTGTGTCATGTGATGTAGACTCAATTGGTGTCCTGCCTAGATGGACTCACATGGTGTTTTGCTGTGAAAGACCCAGGATGGGTAATGTTGGAAGAGGGTATAAATAGGAGTCATGCAAAGCTTCATTGGCCTTGAGCTTCTTCTGGTCTGGTCATTCCCAGTGACTCACGCCATTTTGTAGGAGGTCTAGCTGTTTCTGCAGGATTGTGTCACTGCTGCTGATTTGTGTTTCATATCCTAACACTATTGAACAGGACTTCTGTATCCTGACAGAGATTTGAACTGCCCCCAAAGAACTACTTCTAAACAGGTCAACATCCCTTTGTCCTATTTGCCATCTTTTCTTTCCTACCTTTGGACGGTGGGCTTAAAGAGGGTTGGGATATTCAAGACCCTTATTTTTTTTCACTTTTACTTTATTTTATTTTTACACTCAAGATTTTATTCCCCTCCTGGTCTGCCCTCCTACTGTTCCACATCCCAAACCTCCTCCCCAGACCCCCTGTCTCCATGACGATATCCCCACCCCACATCCCATCAGACCTCTAAACCCCTGCGGCCTCCATTATCTTGAGGGTTAAGTGCATCTTCTCTGACTGAACCCAGACCAAAGAGTTCTCTACTGTATATGTATTGGGGGCATCATATCAACTGGTGTGTGCTGCCTGGTTGGTGAACCAGTATGTGAAACCCTTTATTAAAAGTAGGTTTTGAAAACTCTAAACCAGCACTGCTTAGTAAAATCTGAGATCATACTTTTATTTCTAACAGCAGAATTATTCTATAGCTGTTTACTTTTTTAGTAGAACTTCACCTTAAAATTGAAACTGAGAAAAGGCTTAAATTGCTACACTCAATTTCCTGAACGAGACATTTCAAAAGTATAACTACTGATGTGGCTTCATTCCAGGAATAATGGGACTGAAGAGGAGATTTGTTGCTTTTATAGCTAGTAAAACACAATAATATGTTCCACTTAAACTAGTTTCTGACAAAATATCTATAAGTATAACAATAAAACTTCCTTTCAGTGGTTTGCTACAGAGTTCAGCCCATGCAGAGGACTTGGGTTCAATTCTCAGGACTCACATGATAACTCAGGACAATCTGTAAGTCTAGTTCCATGGGAGCCAGGGCTTTTTAAATACCTCCACAGGCTATGCACACATGTGTAAGAAATATATATATATGTATATCTAAGTATGTCTTCATGTGTTTGTAGCAACAGCATGATCCAGCTGAAACAGCTAGAATTGGCATGAGTCATCAGGAGTGAACAGAAGCAGTGAAGACATACATATGAAAAATACTCCAGCTGAGCCCCCAGAACAGCCTTTCAAGTGCTCTCCCACCTGAGCCCACAGTAAGCACTAAGCCCACCATATACCCTCACCAGCTGTTCTGGAACAAAACACCTGGAGCTCTCAGAGGGCAGATAACTTGGGGCACTCTGGAATCGGGTCCTTTCCAGCCAAGAGAGAGGGCCTGGTGTCCACCATCAGGACTCAAGACTTGCCCCCAGACAGTTGAGCTCCCAGAACAGCCTCTCACAGGCCCTCCCACTTGAACTCACAGAGACAGAACAGAGTCAACACCATCAGAACTCACTACCTGCCCCCCAAAGAGCAAAACACCCAGAAGCAATCTCCTTCCTGTGCCCATGGGCTCTCAGAACCACAGGAGAGACAGGCTCCAGTTAGAGACAACAAGATCACCTATAACCACAGATAATAAGATGGCAAGAGGAAAGCAAAAGAACCTAAGCAATGGAAATCAAGACAACCTGGCAACATCAGAGCCCAGGTCTCCCACCACAGCAAGTAGTGGATATCTGAACACACCAGAAAAACAAGGCTTAGAATTGAAATCATACTTCATGATGATGACGAAGCTCTTCAAGAAGTTCATGAATAACTTAAACAACTACAGAAGAAGACACATAAACATATAGAAGCCCTTAAAGAGGAAACACAAAAATCACTCAAAGAATGACATAAAACACAACGAAACAGGTGAAGGAATTGAAAATGGAAATAAAAACAAGAACGAAATCACAAAAAGATACAACCTGGAGATAGAAAAATCTAAGAAAAAGATCAGAAGTCATAGACGCCAGCATCACCAACAGACTACAAGAGATGGAAGAGGGGATCTCAGGGGCAGAATACAACATAGAAAACATTGGCACAACAGTCAAAGAAAATGCAAAATCCAAAAAGCTTCTAGACCAAAAAATCCAGGAAATCCAGGACACAATGAGAAGACCAAACATAAGGAGAGCAGGTGTAGAAGAGGGTGAAGACTCCCAAATAAAAGGCCCAGTAAATGTCTTCAACAAAATCATAGAAGGAAACTTCCCTAACCTAAAGAACAAGATGACTATAACCATACATGAAGCCTACAGAACTCCACATAGATTGGACCAGAAAAGAAACTCCTCCTGACACATAATAGTTAAAACATCAAATGTTCAAAACAAAGGAAGAATCTTAAAAGCTGTAAGGAAAAAAGGACAGGTAACATATAAAGACATACCAATCAGAATTACATCAGACTTCTCAAAAAAGACTACGAAACCCAGAAGATCCTAGACAGACATCATACAGACGCTAAGAGAACACAAATGCCAGTCCAGGTTACTATATCCAGCAAAACTCTCAATTACCATAGGTGGAGAAACCAAGATATCCCAGGACAAAAGCAAATTTACACAATATCTGTCCACAAATCCAACCCTACAAAGGATTATAGATGGAAAAATCCAGCACAAGTAAGGAAACTACACCCAAGGTAAAGCAAATAAAAATTATTATTATTATTATTATGCAAAAAACAAAAGAAGAAAAGCACACAAACATAAGTCTACCTCTAACAACAAAAATAACAGGAAACAACAATCACTATTCTTTAATATCTCTTAACATCAATGGACTAAATTCCCCCAATAAAAGACATAGACTATCACACTGGATATATAAACAGGATCCAGCATTTTGCTGGATATTGGAAACTCATCTCAGAGACAAAGACAGACACTACCTAAGAGTAAAAGGTGGGGAAAAAAAAAAACCCTTTAAGGAAACGGTCCCAGGAAACAAGTTGAAATATTCTATTATAATATCAAATAAAATAGATTTCAAACCAAAGTTATCCAAGAAATAAGAAAGCACACTTTTTAACTCATCACAGGGAAAATCTATCGAGAAAAACTCTCAATCTTTGAACATCTATGCTCCAAATACAAGGGCACCCACATCCATAAAAGAACTTCTACTAACATTCAAAGCATGTATTGCACCACACACAATAATAGTGGGATACTTCAACAGCCCACTCTCATCAATAATCATGGAAGAGATCATTGAAGGAGAAACTGAACAGAGACACAGCAAAAATAGCACAGGTTATGAACCAAATGGATTTAAAAGATTTCTACAGAACATTTCATTCTAAAAAAAGAATATACCATCTTCTAAGCACCTCATGGTACCTTCTCTAAAACTGAACATATAATTGGTCACAAAACAGGCCTCAATAGCTACAAGAAGATCGAAATACCCCCATGCATCCTATCAGATCACCATGAACTAAGGCTGCTCTTTAATAACAAGAAAAATAAAAAAGCCCACATACACATGGAAGCTGAACAATGATCTACTCAATGATAAGATGGTCAGGGAAGAAATAAAGGTATTAAGCATTTTTTTAGAATTTAACAAAAATGAAGGCACAGCATACCTAAACTTATGGTATGCAGTAAAAGCAGTAATAAGAGGAAAACTTAGACCTCTTAGTGACTCCAAAAAGAAACTGGAGAGAGTATACACTAGCAGCTTGACAGTACACCTGAAAGCTCTACAACTAAAAGAAGGAAATACACCCACGAGGAGTAGATGGCAGGAATAATCAAACTCAGAGCAGAAATCAACCAAGTAGACACAAATAGATCTATAAAAAAATTAAAAGAACTAGAAGCTGGTTCTTTGAGAAAATCAACAAGATCAATAAACTCTTAGCCAGACTAACTAGAGGGCACAGAGAGAGTATCCAAATTAACATAATCAGAAGTGAAAGTGGAGATATAACAACATAAACTGAGGAAATTCAAGAAATCATCAGATCCTACTACAAAAGCCCATATTCAACTAAACTTGGCAATCTGGAGGGAATGAACAACATTCTAGACAGATACAAGGAACCAAAGTTAAACCAGGATCAGATTATTTCTCTAAACAGTTCTTTAACACCGATAGTAATAAAAATAGTCATCAAAAACCTCCCAAACAAAAAAAAAAATTCAAGACCAGATAGGTTTAGTGCAGAATTTTATCAAACGTTCATAGGAAACCTAATACCACTACTCTCCACACTATTCCACAAAATAGAAGCAGAAGGAACTCTACCCAGCTCCTTCATTGAAGCCACAATTTCTCTCATACCTAAACCACACAAAGACCCTACAAAGAAAGAGAACTTCAGACCAATTTCCTTCATGAAGTGTGATACTCAATAAAATTCTTGCAAACCAAATCCAAGAACACATCAAAATAATCATTCCCTGTGATCAAGTAGGCTCATACCAGGAATGCAGGAATGGTTCAATATAGGAAAATCCATCAACGCAATCCACTATATAAACGAACTCAAGAAAAAAAACCACATGGTCGTCTCACTACATGTTGAGAAAACATTTGATAAAATTCAACACCTTGTCATGTTAAAAGTCTAGGAAGATCAGATATTCAAGACCCATACCTAAATATAGTAAAAGCAGTATACAGCAAACTGGTAGTGAACATCAAACTAAATGGTGAGAAACTTGAAGCAATCCCACTTAAATCAGGGGCTAGACAAGGCTACCCACCCTCCCCCTACCTATTCAATATAGTACTGGAAGTCCTGGCCAGAGCAATTAGACAGCAAAAGGAACTCAAAGGGATACAATTCGGAAAAGAAGACATCAAAATATCACTATTTGCGAATGATATGATAGTATACTTAAGTGACCCCAAAGATTCCACTCCTGTAGCTAATAAACAACTTCAGCAAAGTTGCTGACTATAAAATTAACTGAAACAAATCAGTAACTTTCCTTGAATCATAGAATAAACAGGCTGAAAAAAATAGGGAAAAGACACCCTTCACTATACTCCCAAACAATAAGAAATATCTTGGTGTGACCCTAACTATGCAAGTGGAAGGTCTGTATGACAATAATTTCAAATCTCTGAAGAACAAAATTAAAGAAGATCTCAGAAAATGGAAGGATCTCCCATGCTCATGGATTGGAAGGATCAACATTGTAAAAATGGCCATCTTGCCAAAAGCAATCTACAGATTCAATGCAATCCCCATCACAATTCCAACTCAATTCTTCACAGAGTTAGAAAGAGCAATTTGCAAATTTATTTGGAATAATAGAAAACCTAGGATAGTGAAAAATATTTTCAACAATAAAAGAACTTTGAGGAAAATCACCATCCCTGACCTCAAGCTATATTACAAATCAATCGTGATAAAAACCACATGTTATTGGTACAGAGATAGGCAGGTAGATTAATGGAACCTAACTGAAGACTCAGAAATGAACCATACATATGGACACATATGTGTATCTTTGACAAGGATGTAAAAACATTCAATAGACAAAAACAGCCTCTTCAACAAACAGGTTTGGTTCAACTGGCAGTCAGCTTGGAGAAGAATGCAAATCCCTTTCTGTCCGTTTGTACAAAGCTCAAGTGCAAGTGGATCAAAGACCTCCACATAAAACCAGGTATCAGTACTGAAACTATTAAAAGAGAAAGTGGGGAAGAGATTAGAACACATAGGCACGGAGAAAATTTCCTGGAAAAAAAAAACAGAAATGGCTTTTGCTCTAAGATCAAGAGTGGACAAATGGGACCTGATGAAATTGCAAAGTTTCTGTAAGGCTAAGGACACTGTCAAGAAGACAAATCAGCAACCAATAGATTGGGAAAAGATCTTTAACAATCCTACATTTGATAGAGTACTAATATCCGATATATACAAAGAACTCAAGAAGTTAGACTCTGGAGAATCAAACAATCCTATTAAAAATGGGGTACAGAGCTAAACAAAGAATTCTCAATTGAGGGATACCAAATGGCTGAGAAGCACCGAAAGAAATGTTCGACATCCTTAGTCATCAGGAAAATGCAATTCAAAACACCCCTAAGATTCCATCTCACACCAATCAGAATGGCTAAGATCAAAAACTCAGGTGACAGCAGATGCTGGTAAGGATGTGGAGAAAGAGGAACACTCTTCCGCTGTTTGTAGGGTTCTAAGCTTGCACAACCACTGTGGAAATCAGTCTGGCGGTTCCTCAGAAAATTGGACGTAGTACTACCTGAGGACCTACCTATACCAAAAAACAAAACAAAAGAAGAAAATTTATTTTTATTATCTTGGGCATCTTGTTATAGTGGTTGAATGCTAGCTGATCCACCCCTTCCTGGCTAATACACAGATCTTTAAAATGAACACTTCTCCACTGTTGGTGGGGTTACAAACTAATACAACCACTCTGGAAATCAGTCTGGTGATACTTCAGAAAACTGGACATAATACTACCTGAAGACCCAGCTATTCCACTTCTGGGCATATACCCCAGAGACACCTTAGTACACAACAAAGATATATGCACCACAATGTTCATAGCAGCTCTATTTATATTAGCCAGAAGCTGGAAAGAACCCAGATGCCCTTCAGAAGATGAATGGATACAAAAATTGTGGTACATTTACACAATGGAATACTACTCAGCCACCAGAAACAATGACTTGACCAAATTCTTAAGAAAATGGCTGCATCTAGAGAATATCATTCTGACTCAGATAACCCAGTCACAAAAGAACAGACATAATATGCAGTCACTGATAGTGGGATGCTAACCCTCAGAGGCTAGTACTGCCCCAGAAACAACTCACAGACTGTAGGAAGTCCAAGAAGTAAAGAAAACAAAACAAAACAAAAAAATCTTTACACAACAAGAAAACTTTGACTATTTTCATGTTACATTTTGTTTTGCATGTACTTTATGTTCATTGTAACTATTGGGTTTTCGATGCATACTGTCAAACCTTTAAAAAGATCAAGTACTGACTATTCATATAGATTTATGTAAAAATTATTTTAAAATCTGAAAAAAGTACTGACAAAAATGTATTGTATAATTTTATGCAAAAATGCTTGAAATCTGTACATTTATCTTTGTTTTGTAAAATAAAGATGTTAAAATAAAAAAAAGTTAAAAAAATAATACATAGCTTAGATTTAAAAACAAAACAAAAAAATAAAATAAAATAAGCTCCACTAAATTGCAAATCATACATTAACAATGTGACCCCTCTGCACCACTTGTGAGCCAGGATGGAGGTGAAAGTACTCAATAGCCAGCTTCTACTTGTCTCCTAGCTGAATAACCCCCTGTAGAATTATATAAAAATCCACATTTGTTTGTCAAATTTAATATTGATATTGAAAGTTTACATTTAAGACCAACAATGAAGAGTGCAAAGGATGAGGCTAGTGCTAAAAAGTCATAATTTAAATGAATTATGATAAAGACAAAAATAGTATCTCTTAGAGAACAGGCTCAGTGGCACACATATTAAACCTTGTGTGTCATTTTTGCTTAGAAGAGAATATTAGTCATTACAATTACTTATTATAGAAGAATTGAAGTTTCTGATGAAAAAATTCTCAGTGTATTTTATTAAAGAGATCAATATTCATAAAATACTCTAAATAAAAGAACAATGTCATTTGTAGCATTAACTGTTAGGTATGAGAAAAAAGATAGACTATCAATTATGGTGTAAGTTCAAAGATCACAAGGCAAAGTGGTCACGTACAAGACCAGAACCTCACTGCAAACCTGAAGTCTCCTCTGAGTTACTAAGTTTAGTGGGTTTATGAAAATAAATCAACCGTAGATATGTGTTTCATGCAGAATTCCTTAAACATCAAAAGAAATAAGCTTTCTTTGAATAATGAAGTTGGAAGCATTAATGGTTTAAGATACTTTGAATGAATCAACTACAGATTAATCCAAATAAAGATAACTTTACTCTCTCATTTTTCTTAGAACTCATCAATAGGTAAATGTGCTTAATGATTATGTGTCCCAATAGTTTTAATAGTTTTTAATATGGTATGCAATAATAATGAATTAGATTAAGGCTGGCATATTTTTATTTTTTAAATTTATTTTATAAAATATTATTATAGTTCACAAAATTTGTTAGATAATATTATATGATGAATACATGATTTTTTTTTCCTTTTTCTTTTTCTTTTCTAAGAACTGAGGCTTCCACATCATGGCCTTCCTTCTTTTTGAGCTTCATAAGGTGTATGAGTTTTTTCTTGAGTATTAGGAGCTTTCTGGGGCTTGTATCCAATTATCAGTGAGTGCATATTATGTCTGGTTTTTTGGTTTTTTTTTTTTTTTTTTTTTGTGACTGGGTTACCTCACTCGGAATGATATTCTCTAGATACATCTATTTACCTAGGAATTTCATAAAGTCATTGTTTCTACAAGCTGAGTAGTACTCCATAGTGTAAATATACCACACTTTCTATATCCATTCCCCTGTTGAAGGACACCTTGATTCTTTCCAGCTTCTGACTATTATAAATAAGGCTGCTATAAACATGGTGGAGCATGTGCCCTTGTTATATGTTGGAGCATCTTTGGGGTATATGCCCCAGAGTGGAATAACTGGGTCTTCAGGTAGTACTATGTCCAATTTTCTGAGGAACCACCAGACTGATTTACAGAGTAATTGTAACATCTTATAACCCCACCAACAGTGGAGGAGTGGTTTTCTTTCTCTGCATCCTTGCCAGCATCTGCTCTCACCTGAGTTTTGATCTTAGCCATTCTGACTGGTGTGAGACGGAATTTCAGGGTTGTTTTGATTTTCATTTCCAGGATGACTAGGGATGTTGAGCATTTCTTTAGGTGCTTCTCAGCCATTTGGTATCCCTCAATTAAGAAGTCTTTGTTAGCTATGTCCCCCATTTTTAATAGGATTGTTTGATTCTCTAGAGTCTAATTTCTTCAGTTGTGGGGTGGGTAATGATACTTTCCCAGTCTGTTGGGTGTAAGACTGGAATATTAACAGAAGATATTACTAAAAGGGGATTTTGCTAGAATTTTTCCCAAGTCTATGCCTTAAGGACTTCTTTAACCTTTGATATTTGACCTTTGGTCACAAGACACTCCAGGCAGTAATACAGTTCTCACTTCTGGACTACATGTGAGTTACAATGACTAAAACAGGCTCAGGAGAACCATCGTTAAGGATAAGTCTATTTATAAACCACTGTGATGCATATTCCACTCATACAATTTATATGTAACATTGCATGTATGTGTATGTGTATATAGTATATATCCATTAGTACAGTAACAAGTTACAAAGAGCTATTGTCTGTCTAATATCCTCAGATGTGTTCACTTCTTTTTCTATTCTAGTCCTTCTTTTAAAAAACAGTCATCACAACCCTGCAAATTGATTCTACAGCCACTAATGAGTTGCTATCTATAGTTTGAGAAGCACTGCTCCATACCAATTAAATAGTGTGCCTTGCTCTGAGAGCCTTCGATTAATTGGGCACACCTGGAGGCAGACGATGCCATTTGGAAATGATCGCCAAGGCCAAATTGTGGCCATAAATGTTCTTCCTAGCAGTCCATGAAGTCTTTCTCTGCAGATTAGTAAGGCTGGTGTCACTGTAAATCTTGAAAGCATTTCCTTTATCTTAAGAAAGTGTCTGTTTTCAAATGGTGAAGAGAATCCCCACTGAAAAACAAGCCAGACCACATAGTAAATCCAACCCAATGTGATTAATGGGATCTGTTGTCAGAAGAGCCCGGCTTTCTTCCCTTAAGAAGTGTAAACAGGACCTCAGATTCATCTTCTTTACTATGTTTCCACTTAGGGTAGTGTCCAGAGATGTGTTTCCTAGTTAATAATTAATGAGAAGCATCACCACCAGTGGCCTAGGGAGAACAACGGCGGGATTCCCTACCTGAAGGCGGCTTTCCTGCACAGCAGAGCATGATGCCTTGAAGATATAGGAACAGCAGCACTGATGAAATATGAATGATGTGGCAGATTTTAAAAATCTGGAGTGGACCCCATCCAGTGCCCAGAAGAGAAGTGATACTCAGTATATATTTGTTATTCTGGAGAGATGATCATGGGTACAAAGCACTTCATAAACCTCATCAGCAAACTTTGATTCCCAAATCCAGTGGGAATCAACAGAAACAATTCCCAAAGATTTTTTGGGAGAAGAGGCCTGGAAACTGCAGTTGTGAGCAGTGGTTCTTTTGTCGAGGACCTATGTTCAATTCCTACCACCTGCATGGTGGCTCAAAGTCCTCTTCCCTTTTCTGTCCTCTTTAGGCACCAGAACATGATACATGCAGACAAAATACCCATACACGTAACATATTTTAAGAATTATTCTCTAGCTTCTAACACACTGTGGCACACACAGATGCACAATGTGTGCCCCCCATACACATACCAATATAAATAATGCTTTAAATATAAAAAATAAATATTTGTTGAATGAATGAGTGAATTGGTGGGCAAAAATAAATATACTGACAACCACATTGCCAAATGTTCTGTGCTCACAAATAGAAGAGAAAACAAATATCTTGGCACATGGTCTACCTACTGAATTTTTTTTTTAATTCAGGTAGCCAAGCACACTCTGGTTACAGTCAACCCTGCTACCCCCCGACACACCACACCACACCACACACACACACACACACACACACACACACACAAACATACACACATGTTTTTTCTCTGCATTCCATTCAACTCATTTTTATTGGGTTTTTCACTACTGGCCACCAACCAAAGCCTGGTTCATCCTTTCCTCTTCATCTCTTCTTCTATAACCTCATTATTTCTCTTAGGTAATTTCAGTGGCCTTTGAAATCTTCCCTGTATTCTGCTTTTAGTGGTGCCCAGGTCCAGTCTTCTTGGCTGCCCAAGTAATCTTTCAGAAATGTATATATTATATAAATATATATTTAAAAAATCTCAACTCTAAACACCCAGGCATCCAGGAAGAGGTTCCTGTTTCCTTGGTTCATCTCCCTTTATCACTTCTAAACTTCACTTAAAGAGAAAAACCTTTGAACGCTGCTGAAATATCAACACTCTCATATCTCCTATGATGTGAGCACTCTACCCCTTCTAATTTAATATTCCTCCCACTTTCTGCACTTGAGATGTTTCTATTCTTGGCATGGTGGAACAGGCCTTTAATCCTAGCATTTAGGAGGCAGAGGCAGGTGGATCTGTGTGAGTCTGAGGATAGGCAGGGCAACACGGTGAGACCTTGTCTCTAACAAACAAGAAAGATTCAAAGGAATTCTACTGTTCTTATTGGGGTTCTGTTTCGTGAAGCCTTATTGAGCACTTGACTATTAAAACGCACTGCTGACAATTCCCATGGCTGTTATTGCCCTGCTCTATATGGCTGCAATTGTTCAGGGTTAGGTCATAGCCAGTGAGAACTGAACGTGAATGCAGTTTTGTGTCCAGCGTGCCCACCGTAGTTTTTGGCCACAGTAATTAAGTGCCTCGGTGTCCACCACTTCCAAAACACCCGATGCAGCTATTTAAGAAAGCAATTATTTAAAGGTTCTGGTGATTACAAACTTCAGGGGGAACCGTGTTGTGTGTTAGTGGTTACAGTGAACAGGACACTCAGTTGCTTTAATGGACAGTTGTGGCTGAAATCTCAATTCCATTGCCTCAAATTAGTGACATTACCATCGGCTGTTTTTTCATGTGTACCCATGAAAAGTCAAACACTTTATCATCAACTTGCCCAGAAGATTCTCTACCACCCATATTTCTTCCTTCGAAATATTACCTACAGAAAGACTTACATGCTGATCTCTATAACCCCCCAAAGTCGGGCCATGATAACGCACATGCTCCCATGGAGATGCCTCATCGCAAAGTATTTTGGGAAATGTATTTCATATAGCTCCCGTGTGGGAGCTATGGTAGAAGCAAACTAAACTGAATAAATTAGAAAGACGCTTTGAAATTCTTCACATGTAAATGTTTATTAAATGATGAGCTAGAAAGAGGAACTAGGAGCTAGAGAGGTTCATCAATTAACAGCACTGGCTGCTCTTGCGGACGACAAAGGCTTGGTTCCCAGCACACACACGATGACTCATTACCTCCTGTACTTCCAGTTCCTGGGTATCTGATGCTTCTCCTGGCCTCTGTAGGCAGATACATTGCACATACAGGTATGTGAGTGAACACTCATATACATTAAATATAATTTTAAAAAATAGATAAACCATAGAGATCATAGTTTTGGTATATTGTGCTGTTTAAAATAATTTTAATAAGAAATTTGAATTTAACCTTAAATTTAAAAGATAATGCCATTGCCTTTTCAAAGTATTGCTTAGCAATATACAAAACAATTCTATTCCCTTGGCCTTTAATGTATCTGCTGCTTCTAATATTTTATAATTCTCATTTTATGTGTTTCTTCTATTTCAACTTCTAAGTTAAAACATACTGCATTGTTTATTTATATAAAGACATGAGTCCTTCAATTATAACACATATTGATTCTGATAAAAAAAAGACTGCTTCAAATATAAGGTCATAGTACTTATTTCTGTGAGAACAGATAAAATAACATTTTATATTTCTCCCTTTGCACTTGGGACCTATGCAGTACATTGATAACAATTAATTTACCTATCTTAGACATATGCAGTATAATATCAATATATTTTATATTTAGGAAGTATAGAACTCTTGTAAAATTCTCAAAAGCCCAAATAAATTTTTTAACTCATACTTTTATAACTCAATTTTCCCATGGTTTAAGCCCTATTCCACAACCCTCTTTCATAGTTATAACACATGTCAACTTTAAGACCCAGATCAATTTTCCAAAGATAAGACAATACACAGTACTAGAACTCAATTCCAATGAAGACACTGTGCTAGTCACACCTTGTTGATGATGCCACTATCTGCTGCCAGCTGGAGTGATAGCAGGTCCTTCTGATGCATAGTCACAGAAGTCTCTGAATGACTGGACCACTAAACACAGAAGATCACAGTAAAAAGATTTCCCATGAGCCTATATAAGCAGGGGCTCTGCAAGCACTCATTCTCAAGAGAGTCCCTCAGATGGATTTATTTCATATCCTGGGACTAAGGTGGGTAATCTCCATCCAGTTTTGGGATATCATGTTGCTATTACATGGCTTTTAATACCACTGATTTTTTCAGAAAACATGCCTTTTTGGCTCCAACTCTATATGGCTATTTTTGGCCAATCCACCATATTTTCAAATCTTCTCTGATTTTAACTCTCAAGTTTTTTTTATTTAAATAGCCACAGTTACAACCAGTCCTGCTTCTGAGTCCCCTCCTTGTTCCAGTTCAGTAGTCTCCCTTCCCTTCTGTGTATTTACCTAAGATCATAGAGTGTGCCCATACCTTCAAAGCAGGTCTGCCAAGGTTTCAAAGTCACCAAGGTCTAAACACTGAATCTCCAGTAAAAAATATAAAGTGCAAAACTTGGGAGAGAGAATATTTTAGAAAAAACTTTAGGACTAGCCACACAAAATCCCATTGATACATATCCTTGTTATGAATTTTTTCTATGTTCTTATTATCTGCAATAAATCCACAAAGGAACATTCCAGTCTTCAGCAGTGAGTCAGACTGCTCACTAATAATCCCTTTCTTTTCAAAACTAAGATTTTTTAAAAAATTATTTTCTGTTTGCATTTTTAGGAACTTTCTAAATAAACTGTCACTGGGGCATATACTTTTCTACTGGACTCTCCCCATTAATGCCTGTGCACTTACATTTGGTATCAATTCATTTCTTCTTCCTTCTTTCTGAACCAATTTTGTGAATCTGGGTTTTTTTGGGTTTTTTTATTTTGGTTTTTTTATTTTACTAATCAGTAATTCTGAAAGTTGATCTTAATGACAAGGTACAGGGTGTTTTGTTGTTGTTGTTTTTGTTGTTATTTGAGGTTGCTGTTGCTTAATAACTGAATATACAAAGCCTGATACTTGACACTGTGGCAAAGCTCAACTCAGAAAATCCTAAGGAAGAAGACAGTGATGATGCCAATAATAGTCAACAGCTATAAAACCTGCTACACAAATACTGGCCGAAGCATTTTGTGTGCATTAGGTTCTATGCCAGTGGAAGTAGCCCAGTAACAAAGATTCACATGGGGAACAGAAACAGGAGAAGGGACAACCACTGGAACTAAATCTAAGCGATGCAAATGATGGCACCATTGAAGTCAGAGTTTTCTTACTTGATAATCCAACACTTTGCATTGTATCTGTTAAAGGAATCAACAAACAGGGGATGAAGAGATGACTCGGTGGTTAAGATCAATGGCTGCTCTTGTAAGGGATCTAAATTTGGTTCCCACACTTACAATGACTGTTCACAAACTCCTGTAACTCCAATTTTAAGAGACCTGATCCTCTCTTCTGGCCTCCGAGAATACCTGTATGCATGAACAGATACACATAAAATAATGAAAATATTTTCTTTTCAAAATAAGAAATGAGCAAATGCTACACTTATGAATAAATATTCATCCTCCTGACAGAGTGACACAGCCTAGTTCATTGGATTCCAGTCCCCGCTCTGTGCTGTTGGTGCAAAGGAAATATCTTGTTTGTCCTGCTTTTGAAATGTGGTAATAAGTATTCTTCCCAATGAAGAAGTGAGACATCACAACTGTTCTATTCCAATTTATTCCCAGTAAGCAGAACAAAACAAAAACAAAAACCAACTCAAGCTCTTGGGGAATCTCAGTGTCTAGTACTGACTAATTCTTTTCAGCACAGAGAAGAGAAAATTTGTCTACTGCTTCTCAAAAGCATCAATTTTCCTACATTGAGTTCCTCCCTGATAGCTTTACAGGATTTTCTTCTGCATATGAGTGTGTTATATTTGTGTGTGTGTGTGTGTGTGTGTGTGTGTGTGTGTGTGTGTGTGTGTGTTGCTTACATTAAATCTGAAATGGTTTTAACTAAGTCCCTGGGAAAGCGGGTGGAGAAGAGGTATACAAACCCTCGAAATTGTGTCTCACACTGCATCTCAGTAACACAGACAATCTTCCTTTTGTTAAATGTCAGAATTGCACTAAGCATTGCTTAGTCATAATCTGTGAGATAATCAAATGATCTAGTTCTCTATTTAGTTCAGATATGAATCAAACTTAATATTCTTCTTAGAGAAGAAAAGCAGAAAAATGGATTATATATTACTGAATAAAGTTCTGATGTTCCATACAACTGGATTTCCAGGGCAGGCAACATGTAACTTATCACAGATCCCTGCCTATGAAGCCCCTGCAGGTTCTGGTCACAAAGCACAGGTAAATCATAACATCATTGCCAGAGTATTTGACCAAGAAGGCTACTTGTCATTTCTCATGTTTCCTTCAAGAGTTTTGTTTGATAGTGCCTAGCAGAAGGACAAGCTTTCAACTGTGTGCACTAGGAGAACAGGAAGAAGCCTCTTAAATAACTCACAGAGAGGAATTAATAATAGTCAACATTTTAACTGCCATAATCAAAACAATCCATGCTGTACGTCAGTCAGTGGTCCTCAGCCTTCCTACTGTTCAACGCTTTAATAAGCTCCTCATGCAGTGGTGAGGTCCTAACATAAAATTACTTTTGTTCCTAATTCTTAACTATAATTTTTCTACTGTTATGGATAGGAATGTAAATATATGATGTGCAGATGGTCCTAAATGACCCCTGTGAAAGGGTTGCTTGACCCCCTCAAAGAGGTCACAACCCACAGGTTGAGAACCAGTGCTTTCTGTGTAGATAAAATGTTTTGATCCTTTCCAAAGGAACATGGAGGTAGCAGGTTTATCCTAAGCCATGCTGTAGGACCCAGACCTTCCCCTAGGCCCTGCCCACTGTATTCATCAGAATTTTCACATAGCACTCCAATAGTTTTATTAATTCCTCCTTTAAAAGGAGAGGATGAATATTGAAAACATATAGCTCCATATTGCATTAAAATATCAACAAATGTGTCTTTGAAATTTTATCATTACTGCTAGTGTGAGTGTGTATGTTCATATATTCATGTATCATGGCAAAAGGGAAACCATGTAAAGAGAAAAAGGAAGATCTCAGGTAAAGGAGAGGTAAATATAGGGGCATGACTTTGGTGTGTTTGAAGGATGCTAGCAAGCCAGTGTCATTGGAGGTGATGCAATGGTAGAAATCAATGGGAAAATGTCTCTAAGCATCAGATTAAGTGAAACCTTGTTTGTAGAGAACATTGGGTTATGTTCCAAAGATGTGGCCTAACTTTCAGGTTTTGAACAGACAGATGACCTAGTAATTTTATTTTTGTTAAAAAATATCAATATAGGGCTAGAGACACAGGTTGGTAGTTCAGAGTATAGGGCTGGAGGAGGACCTGAGTTCAGTTCCCAGCACCTACACCAGGCAGCTCACAATCACCTTTAATTCCAGCTTCAGGATATCTAGTGCCCTCTTCTGGTTCCTACAGTTACCTTTACCCATATACACATAGCCCATGCACAGACAGGTACACATAATTTAAGAATAAATATCTCAATGTGTCACCTGCTGTATAGAAAATAGATTGTGATGATACAATTGGACACAGAAAATGAGCAGAAGGAAGGCTACTGAAAAACTGCCATTCAGAAAAGGGTCAGGCAAGAGAGGGCGATGCATGTAACACACTGCAGACTGAGCCACCAAAGCTTGAAAGTAATGTTGGATATTGGAGAAAAAGCCTAAGTGACCCCAGGATTTGCCAGAGTCACAGATACACAGTAGTATGAGTCTCCAAAAGCAGTAAACACTCAGAAAGGATCTGGTCATGAAAATACAAGCTTGTAGTTTGTTCTGTTGGAGATTAGCAGTAGACATCCAAGGTCAGATGTCAGCGACTGGAGAAAAGAAAATAGAATTTTCCAGGTGTGATACCCACATTATTACTCCTAACACTTGTGAGGCAGAGGCAGGTGGAGTTCTGGAAGTTTCAGACCAGCCTTATTTACATCATGACTTTGATGTAAGCACATGAAAGTTTTTAACTTTGTGGTAAGCAAAGTAAAGACACATCACATGCTGAGGTAGCATACCCATAATATGCTTACAATGAACATAACTGCAGGGTGCTATCCAGAATACATAAGAAAAGCAACCTCATAGGCAGATTGTGAAAGGTTTACATAATTTTGTGATGAAAGGAGCCTGCAAAAGAATGATGGAACCAAGATGGACTTAGAACGTAAGAAGTTTGTCACTCAAAGTCTCAGCACAGAAGAAAGAAAAGGTCGCAAATCCCACATCTAGCCAAGAAGCTACACAGAATTGGTAACTGCTGGGAAAGGGAAAATCAGTTTTTTTCAATGGGCTGACACTGGATATTATCAACCACACTCCAGAGTAGACCCCATGCTCAGGAGAAGCTGTCCAACACAATTTGGACTCCATCTTTTTTTTTTTTTTTTTTTTTTTTTTTTTTTTTTTTTTTTTTGGTTTCTCTTAAAAGAAAGAAAGAACATGAAGTTGAGTAGTTAGGATGTGGAGGAAGGTATGGGAGAAGTTGGGGACGGGAAAGGTATGCTCAAAATATATTGTATGCAAATCTTAAGGAATAAACAATATTAAGAAAAGCAATTGTGAGCAGCAATGACTGTGAAAGACAGAGAAAGTTGGAGAGAACCAGCAGAGCGATTTAACATAAAGATAAAAGGGTTATTTTTAATTTTAGTTAAAGTAGCTATGTAAATCAGACTGGCCTGGAACTCACTGAAATCTACCAGCCTGTAGCTCCCATGAAAGGGAAGAAACAAGAATGGGGGAGGGGAGAGTGGCAGAGGGTGGACTGCAGCAACCTATGAGGAAGTTGTGGTTGACCTAGTGAGGAGCTCCTCAGTCAGAGTCACAGCTGTGGTTAGACTTTATCCCTAAATTCACATATAGAATCCTGAACCAGTATTGAGTAGTCCTGTTACAAACTGGACCGACTCAGGTGCATTAGGATCTCAGGGGCAGAGCCTTCATGAAAGAAGAAACATGTGAACTGTTTCAGGAATCCAGCCCTCCTCTCACTTCTGGATCAGCTCCCTTGCACTTAACTCAAGTTAAAATACCACAAGAGCCACCAGAACCCAGATTCATCTTCTTATGTAGTCTAACTTCTAGAGCCACAGAATAAACCTCTTATCTTAATCTATTGCCCATGCATCCTGTTATAGCCACAGTAAAGTTGAAGGGCATCAGGATATGGGAGTAATACAAGAAAAAGAAACTCTAAATTAATCTGTGGTATTTTTTATTTTCTTCTGAACCTGGGAAGAAAAACCAAAAGATTACCATGTTCTCTAACGGATTGATTGTTTGGTTGGTTGGTTGGTTGGTTGGTTGGTTGGTTGGTTGGTTCATTCGTTTGTTCGTTCGTTCATTCATTCATTCATTAAACTACAAATTGGAGTTTAAGAAGCCAAAACAAGGCTTTTACAGACCCAAAACAGGAGTAAGGATGATGAGTTACCTACCAACTATGGCCTTCAGTTGCTGATCCACTCTCTCTGGAAATATTGACACATAGGAAAGAAGGAAAGTCTCAATACTGAAGCTTTCAGTGTACTTAGAGGGTGCATCCCGACACTCAAAGGGGAGGAGAAATAAGAACAGACAAGATTATCCTCAAGAGGAAAGAGAGAGAGAGAAGAGCCCGACTTACAGGGATTTAGAACAGAAGAAAAGCAAGTTTTCTAATGATGGTTATTTTCTCAGTAAATTGAGAGGCAAACTGCTTGGCTAAGAGCAAAGAGGGAAGTGGTTTTGGAGGTTGGAAGAGAGTAGACTTGCTAGGCATTCCCCAGGGCTCACTTGAGGTTTGCGGTTATAGATTTAAAATACCAGTTGGCAGGGCTGACTGCTCCCTCAGCCATAGTGAGCCAAGGATGAAACTCTCGTGTAATTCAGGTGAGGCTTTTCCAAAGAAGAAATACAAAGAGAAGAAGACTTGAGGGGTAGAAATGGCAGTGTCCAGAGAATCAAGGATGCGTGTATAGCAGGGATGGGAAGAGAAAAGTCAACAGGAAGAGAAGGGTCTGGGCACACCTGGCACTGGGTCAAGGAAGAGGGGAAAGGGGCGCAGCTAAGATAGAGTGGTCACGTATGTGCCACTGAAAACTATAAAGCTGGAGGTGGTGACATTCAAAGGAAGCTGGTATTCAGTGGACAGGGAGGACTGTCACAAGGCAAGAAGAGACCCAGAGGCCAGTGTAGTGCGCATTTGTTTGACTGCTTGTCAAAGTCACTTCATCTCATGAGAATTGCAAGGATGAAGAAAATGCTGAGCCACACTCTGAAGTACTCAGTGAATGAGTGAAAGTGATTAAAAGAGCTGGAAACTAGAACCAGAAAACTTAAACCGACAGGTGCAGAAGTGGGATTTATTGGCAAGAAGGAAACATTTTTCTTTGAGATGACGTTTGTTGGTTTTGTATTTTGTTTTGTTTGGTTTACTGTCTTATTTGCGAATGCCTGTGAATTATTCTTTAAATATCTTTACAGTTTGTATTACTTAAAGTTGTGGTGAGTCATTAGTTCAGCACCTGCTGAGACCAGATGAGTGTTAGATCCCCTGGAACAGGAGTCTCAGGTGGATATGAGCTGTTCAACTCCTAAAAGCTTACTTCTGCCCTCAACTTATACACTATACACATACACACAAGCACACAAGCACACATGCACATACACACTACTTCATAGATGTGTACACACATACCAAGTAACAGAAGTAAAGAATAGCACATTTTAAGGAAATAAATAAGTCTCAGGAAGGTCTTGAAACTCAAAACATTCACCAGACCTCTCTCCAAGTTTACATGAGCATAACATTACATACATTACATAGCATCACATAACAACTTCTGGTAAAGGAGACTCTATGACTGAGAAAGCTGACTGTAACTTGTGCAGGAAGCTCTAGGGATGCATCTCGTATGAGTTTTTATGCTGGGCTCGGCTCCTTAGTGATGCAGGTGCCTTTGCATCTCCCAAGCTCTTCTAAGTTATCTCTTCATTTTTATGCCTATACATAAGCCCAGGAAATTCACTGGTTCCTTAAATTAGACTAGGGCTGACTCAGACTGCCAAGGGTTCCCTATCTGGGTTTGAGTAGATGTCTGATCGCATTTCCTTGGAGATTCCATTTTAATATTCAAATCTCTCTAATCATTCCAAAGTATCTTGAACAGCTTATTTGTTCTGTGTGGGTTGCGATTGAGAATTATACATAGCATTTATCTGTTCTGTCTCTTAAGCATCTTTATAATAAAATGATAATTTCTCCTCTCAATGCATGAAGACCTTTTTCTGACACTGAATTGTTACATGTAAATTCCAGGCCAGGCCTCCTACCAAAGGTCCCGCTGTGTGTATTTCACTGTTCTTCATGGTAGCATTTAAATCTTTTTTTCCACTTCCCTATTTTCTGAAAGCTGGAAGTCAGAAGTAAAAGGTGGATTTGTTTCAGCTAAGTATTTCTGACCAGAATAACTGGTGGGTGATGCTGTGAATCTATTATTGCCTTGCATCAGGACCGCAGAAGCTCTGTCTGTCTCCCTGATGCTGATTCTAAGACTTATCCTTATGAACTCAATGAGAAAGCAGGGTCACACTACAATGGTCCTGCTCCAAAAATGTGAGCCTCTAATTTTGTTCAAAACACAAGTAAATAAGTTCTAGGAAGCAAAAGTATGAAACAAACACCTAAGATTCAAGGAAAAGGTACAGTATATTTCGACACTGAAGAATCCCCTTGCCAAAGGCAAATTAATAGTCCACAGGAAAAATTATGCAGACCAAGAGAACATTATCTGCTATTCTATGTCCCTCCAATATTACTCTAAGCCTGTAGCTAAGTAAAATACAGATCCTTAAGAGAAAAAGAAAAACTTTCAAATCTATGAGTCTGACTAAGTATGATATTAGAACACTATACACTGCCTCAATGATTTTTGAGTTGTGTCTTTATAAAAAAGATCAAGAATTTGTAAAGACTCTTTCTGTGGTTTTTGTTTATGTGTTTGTTTCTTTTGTTTGTAAGACACCTGGGAGAGCAAAGGCCAAAAAGAGAAACAACTAAAACACATTGTATATGGTTTGTCAATAGTTCCAGGAATACAGAAAACTATTTCAACCCTCCCATGGCTGGAACAGACCAACAAAATTAGGGTGTAACATACATTTAAATCCTTCAATTACTTTATTAGTGAGAACTCAAATGTGAATTGAATCAATAGATTGTAGAGACTCTCAAGCTGCCAATAGCAGTTACCTTCTGTATGTTGGATGCCTGTTTTGGACACAGAAGGACACCTTTCTAACCTCAGGTGTGGTAGGATCGACATGATCCTGACAGCCTTGGTAACATCCTCGACCGATAAGGTGGAGACACACTTGAGATCCCACCTCAAGCAGTGCACCAGGGATGCCCACTGTGCATCTTCAGCTGAAAGGTGAGTTCTAAGACAGTCAGGATTCTGGTGTGATGCATACAGCACTGCTCTGTTCCCCCCCCCCACCCCCCGTATCTACCCAGACATACGCACATACTGCAACTGAGCCAAGAGGAACTGCTTCTCAGGACAGCCTCGGCCAAAAGTTACCAGGGAGCAGGTGAAAATGGCAAGCTCTCAATCTTTATCCACCTGCCATGGTACTGATAAGTCTCTGAAGATGGCGAAGTCTGAGATTTCTTGAAGTGGAATCCTCTGCCAAAGCAGGGAATCCTCTACACTCCCTAGAACAGGCAGCCCTAATGTTCCTTGCTTTACCCACCTGCAGCAACAGTAGCAGCCTTGTCTGGTTACACTAACTTCTAAGGACAGCTCCATACTGAGATAGATAGCTTCTCTTTAAGTACAAATTGTATTGAGAATCCTTTAGTTGGAATTCTGTAATACACAAATAGGCAATCCACATAAAGCTAAAATGGACAAGGAAAGAATCACGTCCTACAAGACAATGATTTTATATTTGATGCTCATTTTTGTGACGTTGGGTATGACTAATTCTTTAAAAAGTAAGTTACAGATTTATCTTGTCGTCCCACATATAATTCAGTGGGTAAATATCCACAGTTGTCTTGATAAGTGATATTCATCTCATATTCATTGACTGTGACTTCTTTTGTCTTTTTCATGTACTCTTACTTGGCTGTGGCTGTCAAAGCCAGTTTTTGTTTATTTCTTCTCTTCTTCCTAAAGACATTAATTTAGAATTTCCTCTCTGCTTTCAAATACTCTGGTGGCTATAACCTTAATAACAACTTCTTCCATCAAGGTGCTTTTACTGCCAACCCCCTTCAATACTGGGTGTGAAAGTTAAGCCTGTGAATATTCCTAATCTACCCTACTCACTTTGATGTGTTGTGCAAAGTTTAAAAAGTTCTGTTGTGGGGAAAATGGTGGCTTCGGGAGAGAGTGGTGCTTCTGGCAGCAGAGGCCACACCAAGGAGGCATTTATGACCTTCTACAGTGAGGTGAATCAAATAGAAAGGAGAGACTCAGTTCTAATTCCAAAAATCAGATTGAAAGATTGGCTCGTCCTGGTTCCTCTTACTGTATCTGAACCCATTTGAAGTTCTTCAGATAGATCCCTAAGTGACAGATTGAGGAACAAAACAGGGTTCACCACCTGTCCATCTCGGTGCATCCTGACAAAAACCTGACAATGCTGACAGAGCACAAAAGGCTTTGGAAGCTTTGGACAAAGCTTACAAGTTGCTACTACACTAGGAACAAAAGAAGAGGGCCTTGGATGTAATTCAGGCAGGAAAAGAATACGTGGAACACACTGTTAAAGACAGGGCAGGGGGGGGACAAATAAAGGAAGGAAAGCCTACAAACGTAGAGGAAGATGGTCTGGAACTGTTCAAACAGGCAGTCTACAAACAGACCATAAAGCTGTTTGCAAGCTGAAGATTAAAAGGAAAGAGAAAGAAGCCAAAGAAATGCACTAGCAGAAGCAACAGAGAAAAGAAGAGACTGAAGCCCAGGGAAAAGCCAAGTGAGAGAGTTTCAGTGTATCTAGTTTTATGTGGAGGTCTTTAATCCACTTGCACTTGAGCTTTGTACAAGGAGATAAGAATGATTGATTTGCATTCTTCTCCATGCTGACTGCCAGTTGAGCCAGCACCATTTGTTGAAGAGGCTGTTTTTTTTTTCATTGAATGTTTTTAGTTCCTTTGTCAAAGGTCAAGTGACCATAGTTGTGTGGGTTAATTTCAGTATCTTCAATTCTGTTCCATTGATCTACCTGCCTATCTCTACCAATACAGTGCAGTTTTTATCACAATTGATTTGTAATATAGCTTTAGGTCAGGGATGACTATTCTCCTGGAAGTTCTTTTATTGTTGAGAATGTTTTTGCTATCCTAGGTTTTTTGTTATGCCAAATGAATTTGCAAATTGCTTTTCCTAACTCTATGAAGAATTGAGGTGGAATTTTGATGGGGATTGCATTGAATTTTATTGAGTATATTTTGCATAGATGTTCAAGAGGAAAATTAGTTTGAAGTTCTCTATAGGTTTTTTGTATGGTGTAGATTTGAGCATAATTGTTGTTTCAAAGAATGGGTTGTGTAGTGTACCTTTTCTTCCTATTTTGTGGAATAGTATGGGGAATATTAGTATTAGGTCTTCTATGGAGGTGTGATAGAATTCTACACTAAACCCATCTTGCCCTGGGATTTTTTTTTCCCCTTAGGAGGCTTTTGATGACTGCTTCTCTTTCCTTAGGGGTTATGGGGCTGTTTAGATGGTTTATCAGATCCTGATTTAACTTTGGTACCTGATATCCATCTACAAATACGTCCATTTCCTCTAGATTTTCCAGTTGTGTTGAGTATAGGCTTATTTTACTCTTTGAGTGATTCAAGAAATCAAGATGATTTTTTTAATTTCCTCAGTATCTGTTGCTTTGTCTTCCCTTTCATTTCTGATTTTGTTCATTTGGATACTCTTTCTATGCCCTCTAGTTAGTCTCGCTAAGGGTTTGTTGATTTTCTCAAAGAACCAGGTTCTAGTTTTGTTGGTTCTTTGTATAGGTCTTTTTGTCTCTATTTGGTTGATTTCTGCTCTGAGTTTTATTATTTTCTGCTGTCTACTCCTCTTGGGTGTACCTCCTTTTTGCACTACAGCTCTCAGGTGTGCTGTCAAGTTGCTAGTGTATGCTCTCTCCAGTTTATTTTTGGAGGCACTCAGAGCTATGAGTTTTTCTCTTAGTACTGCTTTCATTGCATCTTGTAAGTTTGGGTATGTTGTGCCTTTATTTTTGTTAAATTTTTTTAAATCCTTAATTTCTTTCTTTATTTCTTCTATATCTATTACCCTTAGATTCGGTCTTCTCATTGTTTCCTGGATGTTTTGGGTTAGGAGCTCTTTGAGTTTTGCATTTTCTCTGACTGTTGTGCAAATGTTTGCTATGCTATCCTCTGCCCCTCAGTTCTTCTCTTCCATCTCTTGTAGTTTGTTGGTGATACTTGCATCTTTGACTCCTGATTTCTTTACTAGGTTTTATATCTCCAGGGTTGTTTCCTTTTGTGATCTCTTTATTGTTTCTATCTCTATTTTCAATTCCTTTACCATTTGGTCGTGTTTTTCTGTAGCTCTTGGAGTGATTTTTGTGTTTCCTCTTTAATGGCTTTTACTTGTTGATATGTGTTCTCCAGTAATTCTTTAAAGGAGTTTTCATATGCTTCAAAAGGACCTCCATCATCATTATGAAGTATGATTTTAAGTCCATATCTTGCGTTTCTGGTGTGTTGGGAAATCCAGTACTTGCTGTTGTGGGAGAACTGGGTTCTGATGTTGCCAGGTTGTCTGGGTTTCCATTGCTTAGATTCTTGTACATTCCTCTTGCCATCTCGTTATCTGTGATGTTAGGTGATCTTGTCTCTGACTGGAGCTTGTCTCTCCTGTGGATCTGAGAGCCCATGTGTTCAGGAGGGAGATTGATACTGGGTATTTGGCTCACTGCAGACAGGCCATGAATTTGGATGGCAGTGACTTGGCTCTCTGTACACACCATACTACCTGGGCAGGGAGAGTTCCTGCTTGACTCTCCCTGGATTCACAGTTGGGGTCCTGTGGTGGGCTCACTGTGGGTTCAGGTGGGGGAGGGTTTTTGAGGCTCTTCTGGGTGCTCTGCAGTCTGCTGGCAGGCCCCGAATCCTGATGGCAGTGACTTGGCTCTCTAGACAAAAATTTTAAAGTGCCTATACCATTTCTAATCACAGCAGAATTAATTCCACATTTATTATCTTATCAAACATGTTTATATGTTAAATTCTCAACCCCCAGTCCCTCTACACAATAAGCTTACAACCAATGGACAAAGATATAAACTGCCCATCTATATGAGATAAATAAACCCATTTAAATATTGAAACCATAAAAATAATAACAATCTCCTCAAGCTAAAGATTTGCTGAGAAGAACATACACATAGGCTTCTATCTCTGTCAATCCCCCACTGTCTTCTGGCTTCCTAGACCTTTCCCTGCCTACCTCTCTAGTATCCAATCACGTATCATCTTAACATAAATCTCCACTGATGTTGTCTTTAGCTTCTTCCTGTGTTTTGCCAAGATAGTTTAGAACTTCAATTCAAGTAGCTCATTTGGGTTTTCTTTTACACGGTTTTCTTTTCCTTGCTACTTGCATTAGTATTTCCCACTGATTGCTAATATACATTGAGATATATAACATGCAGATAATAGATGGTGGATTAGATAAATGACAGGTGATAGACAGACAGACAGACTATAAGTAGATATATATATGAAAGAGACTGATAGGTAGATAATTAATGTTAGTTAGAAGATAGATAGACAAATGGTAGGAAGAAAAAGAATAGGTTGATAGACAGACAGAGAGATGAACAAAGAAATAATAGGTGGATTTTTTTCTTCCTGAGTAGAAAATTATTTACTTTCACAAAATCACAAATATTTTTAAGCTAATCACTTCATGTTTTTAAATTTTTTTAACTTTATTTTAAAAAAAAGATAAATGTACAGATTTTTAAGCATATTTGCATAAAAGTATACAAATACATTTTTATAACATTGTAATTAAGTATTTGTGGGTACATATACATACACATATGTATATGTGTAACAATAATATAGGAAAAGAGGGTATTAATTTGAGGAGTTAGGAGAGAAACTGGGAGGGTCTGTAGGAAGGAAAGGGGGATGTGATACAGTTCTATTTTAATTAAAATATATTCTTTTTTTCTTTTTTTCTTGATCTTCACACAGTCTGTGGGTTGTTTCTGGAGTATTCAGAGCTTTCTGGGGATAGTATCCCATTATCAGTGACTGCATATTATGTCTGTTCTTTTGTGACTGGGTTATCTCACTCAAGATGATATTCTCTAGATGCATCCATTTTCTTGAGAATTCCGTTAGGCCATTGTTTCTGATAGCTGAGTAGTACTCCATTGTGTAAATGTAACATAATTTTTATATCCATTCATCTACTGAAGGACATCTGGGTTCTTTCCAGCTTCTGGCTATTATAAATAGAGCCGCTATGAACATTGTGGTGCATGTATCTTTGTTGTATGTTTGAGCATCTCTGGGGTAAATGCCCAGAAGTAGAATAACTGGGTCTTCAGGTAGTACTACGTCCATTTTTCTGAGAAACCCCCAGATTGATTTCAAGAGTGGTTATATCAGTTTACAACCCCACCAACAGTGGAGAAGTGTTCTTCTTTCTTCACATCCTCGCCAGCATCTATTGTCATCTGAGTTTTTGATCTTGGACAATCTGACTGGTGTGAGGTGGAATCTCAGGGTTTTTATGATTTGCAGTTCCCTGATGGCTAAGGATGTTCAGCACTTCCTTAGATGTTTTTCAGCCATCTGATATTCCTCAACTGAGAACTTTTTGTTTAAGTCTGTACCCCATTTTTAATAGGTTAGTTTGATTCTCTGGTATCTCGCTTTTTGAGTTCTTTGTATACCTTGGATATTAGGCCTCTATCTGATGTGGTGTTGGTAAAGATCTTTTCCCACTCTGTTGGTTTCCATTTTGTTTTCATGATAGTGTCTTTAGCCTTACAGAAACTTTGCAATCTCATTAGGTCCCATTTGTTAATCTTTGACCTTAGAGCTCGAGCTATTGGTGTTCTGTTTAGGAAATTTTCTCCTGTGCCTATGAGTTCTAAGGTTTTCCCTACTTTCTCATCTAATAGTTTCAGTTTACCTGGTTTAATGTAGAGATCTTTGATCCACTTGCACTTGATCTTTGTACAAGAATATAAGAAAAAGTCTATTTTTATTATTCTGCATGCTGGGTGCCAGTTGGATAAACACTATTTGTTGAATAGGCTTTCCTTTTTCCATTGTTTAGTTTCCATGTGTATGTGGGCTTTTTGTTGTCTTTGTTGTTGTTAAAGACCAGCCTTAGGCCATGGTGATCTGAGAGGATGCATGGGAGTGTTTCAATCTTCTTATATCTATTGAGGCTCGTTTTCTGACCAATTATGTGGTCAGTTTTTGAGAAGGTGCCATGGGGTGCTGAGAAGAAGGGGTATTCTTTTTTTTTTTTTTTTTTAGGATGATATGTTCTGTAGATATCTATTAATTCCAGTTGGTTTATAACCTCTGCTAGTTTTACAGTATCCTTGCTCAGTTTTTATTTCCCTGATATGTCCATTGGTGAGAGTGGGGTATTGAGGTCTCCCACTATTATTTTGTGGGGTAAAATGTATTTTTTGAGCTTTAGTAGGGTTTCTTTTATGAATATTGGTGCTTTTGTATTTGGAGCATATATGTTAAGGATTGAGAGTTCCTCTTGACAAATTTCCCCTGTAATGAGTAAAAAGTGTCCTTCGTTATCTTTTTTGATAACTTTTGGTTGGAAATCTACTTTATTCGATATTAGAATGGCCACTCCAGTTTGCTTCTTGGGGCCATTTGCCTGGAAGGTTTTTTCCCACCCTTTTACTCTGAGTGTCTGTCTTTGTCTCTGAGATGAGTTTCTTGTATGTAACAAATTACTTCATTTTTTAGGTAATTTTCTCTCTCAAAAACATAAATATTTTCTTTAGGTAAGCACAGTGGAATACATCTGCAAGCCCAGCTGCATAGCCCTTCACACAGGGGAAAAATCAAGTTCAGGGTGCAAAACCAATCTAAAACACCTAAAAACATTTTTTCTTCAAAAAGTATATATAAGTGTATATATAGATAATTATTTATCTTCTGTGGGTATGCATATTTGGATAAATATTCTATAGTTATAGATGAAGATCTATTTTAACTTTTCTGGGAGAGAGGTTCATGTGCCTCAGGCACAGGTGTGGCAGTCCAAGGAAAACTTGCTGAAGTAGTTCCTTCCTTCCAAATTGTGGGTCCCTGTGATCAAACTCAGGTCAACAGGCTTGGCAATAAGCATTTTTACATAGGAAGCCATATAACATCTTGACCAACCTCATAAATTTCCTGTAAATCACAGTCTATTTAAGATTTAATTCCAGATGACCAGATGGAAATCTGATGCAGCCTCTTTCCCACCTTAGTGATTTGTCTTTCTTTATTGGTGGCTTATTTTGCTTTATAATAATTACTTTATTTACATTTCTTCTTTGAATCTAAAAATCCAAAAGACCTTTAAAAATGTTTCTTGAAATTTAGAAATTTTACCAGTATATGCCCAGGCACATGATTTTTATAGTCATTATCATTAACAATCTGCTTTATATATTTTTTCAATATGACATCTTAACTCTTTTTTTTTAACTTTTTCTTAAATTTGAGGAAATGTTCATCTTATTTCATTCTCACTTCTCTGTCAGCTTCTATCTTAATATTTCTCTCTCTGTCTCCATTTCCATCTCCATCTCAGTCTCTGTCTCAGTCTCTGTCTCCCTTTCCAACCTCCCTCTTCCCTCTCTCCTTCCCTCCCCCTCCCCACTTCCCCTCTCTTTCTTGCTCTCACTCTTGCTTTCATGCTTCCTCTGCCCCACTCCCTCCCCCCCTTGCAGATCATGTTTGGAACAAGTTAATCTCTCCAAACATACCTTCCTGGTCAACATTAGTCTAGTAAGTTGTCTTAACCTTTCATGACACTCTAAGGTATCCATTAACCTTGCAGAATCCTCAGCAATGGGTAGTCTCTATTCAAATTTACCTGTGGATTTTTAGTTTGGAAAACTGCAGGTGTCCATAGACCTTGTATCTCCTTGATGGTCATTATATTCTGGTTTTGACCTTCCATTTGCTGCTCATCCCTGTACCAGCTGTTCCAGTTGCTGCGCTCTGACCTTCCTCATGTCACCATAACCGCTTCCATCCTTACCACCCTACCTAAAGTACAGATTTTATACTTATTATGTGTGTGTTGTCTGATTCTCTGCCTGAAATGTGAGTTAATGAGATGGGGAACTTCTTTTTCTTCCTACTCTCCAAGTGACAGTAACAGAATCTAAAATACATTGATTGTTTACCACACGTTTTAAAAATGAATGCTGAATAAGTGACTTGTAGACAGATGTGGTGGCTCACACCCTAATCGCAGCACTCAGAGGCTAGGTAAAGTAGCCAACCATGAGTTATAGACCAGTCTTTTCTACTTAGTGAGTTTGAAGCCATCCTAGGTATATACACCAAGAAATGGCCTCAAACAAAGATGTTTAAGATTATTCTTTATGATGTCTACCTGACAATTCTGTGGTAACCATTAATATTTGTGAATCAAGACAGCTGGAGTAGATTTTCTCTGTAAGACAGATTCTGTTTCCTTTTTAGAGTGAACAAGCTTTTATCTGTGCACTCAGAGAAGGGACAACATGGACAATGGGCGGCATCCAAGTAATACTACAGCCTATACTGTCCAGCTCCTTAGGCCAGGGAGGTAAAAATCAGATCCAAGTATGGCTATGTAAATGCCCCATCTCTAGAGAACAAATCATTTCTCAGAAGTTCTGAGTTTTGTATGAAGGTTGAACACACAAGGTCAGGGATGCTTTGTGTTGTTAACAGAAGATAAACAACAGTAAGATAGAAAATACCAGGACATCTCTTTCTAGAATTTTCCTCTAAATGATAGATTCTGTTAAATGCCTCCTTGCAACTCTTCTTGCTTCTACAGGCAATCTTGTCCTCTGAGTGAAAAGCATTCTCAAAAAGAGACAGCTCTCCACTTCACATGTCTGTGTATGGTTGAAATAAAGTGTCCACCACTCTAGTGTGTTCCTCAGTATCATCCCGTTTTCATTCTTCCAGAACTTTCTGTCAAATGCCTTGTTGTCGTTATTTGCTGCTGCTCCTGCTGCTGCTGCTTTCCACATTACTGTCCTCTGCTTATGATGGGTTGCTCCTCGTTCTGTGGTTTAACAAGTGCACTATGGAACACAGCAAGCAGACTGAGTAAAAAAAAAACGCTAGTTCTCCTCTTGTACCAGAAAATTCTCGGAGGAATGGCGGCCCTATTATTTGCAAAGAACATACTTTATTTGAAGTAGATAAAATTGTGAACTTTCTCTTCAAGGTTCACCCCCCAAAAAAAAATTGAAGTGGTATTCTATATAATATAATTAACTTAAGAGGTTTGGCGTAGTTTGAGGCAAATTTCACATAGTTGACTGCTCTGAAACTCATGATGCACCTAGGAATGACCTTGAACTCATGTTCATCCTACTTTCATCTCCCAAATTCTGGGGTTTCAAATGAGGGCCAGTACTGATTTCATACTGCTAAACACTGAAGAAGGTGGTGCTGTGCACACGCTGAAAGACGTAGTGACAGTGATCCCTAACTCTTGCTCCTTAGATCATTGTCACTGTCCTGGTCACCTTGAGGATGGTGTAGAAGAATGACTGAGATATGATTCAGCAACGGAATGACTCTGCCACCCACTTACAAAGCTCTGTAGACACACACTTGACATGCATGTCATACAAAAATCACCTATCCGGCTTACTGTAGAATTCGTTATAAAGATTACATAAATCTTCTAGTTTCATATCACCGTCTTTGTATTCACAATACCCAAAAGTCAACGGCAAAATTGATTTTATAACAAACTCCAATCGTTTTAAAAGATGATGTATTTTATCCTCAGCAATAAGCACAAAACGTTAAGCTGGCAGTTGTTAAATGTATGTCAAACTCCTTTTGTGATCACAGAATTGGAAAATATTTCTAAGTGCACTCCCCAGTGGTAACTGACAGTGCCTCTGGTATTCCCGAGTCTTTGATTTAAATATGTCAGAGTTCTAAAGAAACACACTGCAGAGTAAATTTCTGGAAAGATGAAATTTTCCTTACAGATTTCATTCATTCCAGTGGTGCAACCGCTCCTTATTTTCCCCAAGTTAATTGTAAAATAGAGTGACTATGAATTGGATCACATTACAGAAAAAGTTACATAGGGGAGCTTATGTTTTTCCACATGAATACTTTATGGCAGGTACCACCTCTCTAAGACCCATGTAGGTTTCTCCAGTGAGGAGTCTGCTCTTGATATAACTATAAAGCTCTCTGCATGGTGACATACAAAATGTGCTTTGGGCACTGATTTAAAGTCTTACCTCGAAACCAAGGAAACAATCAGTGTCCATTAACAAAGCAGGTGACTGTCGGCTTGGCTTGATTTGAAGGTGCCTCCAAGCCCTTCCTGTGTATGCAGCGTCGTTACTTGGAATTCACGTGTTGGGAGCCTTTCTCTAGGGCCTTCAGGAGGTTCCTGTACTGAAAACGTCTTAGAAAAGTAGAACTCAGTATAGGAGGAAGCTTAACAATCAGGCATGCCTGAGTTTAGCTCCAGCTGTGAAAGATAATACCATCAGTACATCCATAACTCTTCTGTTTCGTTTAAGACTAATGTAAAATACTTTAAAACCTTTACTCTTTTAGAGAAAGAATTTGTTTTAAATTCAGTACATGATTATTGGAAACAAAGGAAGAAAAATCTGGGTCAAAGAATGGAAAAGACTCAAGACAAACAAAAACTCTCCATCTCTCTGCGTGTTCATGCTTCTGGACACGTTAGTCAATCAGCTTACCCATCCTAAATACAATTATCCATGGCAACCTTCCCATTGGGCCCTCAAATATTAATTAAAGCTACTTCCTGATGCTGTACCCTTCCCCTGCAATGTACTTAGTTCACAAATAAAGATTTCCAAAGTATAGCATGCGATGATTTGACCTACATAAGTGTTTTGTAATGATGACCTCAATCAAATTAACTAGCACACAGATCACTGCCCCAGGCTGTATGTTGGGGCCTCAGAACTTGTGCTCTTTGACTAACATCTTCCTATACCCTTCTCCCCCAGGCCAGTGTAATCATTATTCTGTTCTGCTCCTATGAGTAGGACTTTTGAAGATTCCAAAAGAAGTGAGGTCATACAGGATTTTCTGTGCCTGGCTTATTTCATGCAGCATAATATCCTTTGGGCTCATCCATATTGTCACAAATTATAAGATTTTGTTATTTTCGTGGCTGAATAATATCTAAACCGTGAAAAGTAAGATTGTGTTTGCTTGCACTTTGAGATTAGGGCACTCACTTGAGTCTTTGACTGATTACGAACAAGCTGTACCTGTACCAGTCCTGAGCCCACTGTTTACATTGGCCATGGCCTAACACCTACAGCCCCTAGAGAGGACATGGCCTACATGCACAATATGTCCGGCTGAAGGAATCAGACAGCAGTGAGCAGGAGTAAAGTGGAAACTTAGGGATCTTTTGAGAGTCAGTTGTGTTGGATGGTGTTCTGCTGGGGCAAACATAAAAGAGAAATTTCCCATGGTGAACACCAGTGAAAGGCTAAGGCAGACTCCTGACAGAATGTTTCATTGAAACAGACACAGAAGAAAGGATGTTCTACTAAAGCAAGCACATAAAAGAGCACATGATAAAGGATCCTTTGCTAATGACATACATGTATCAGTCCTTCTTACATTGTATAGTTGAGCTGCATTTGTCAGGACTCTCTATAGAGAAACACAACGAAAACATGTGGTGTGCCTCAGCTTCTTTCTGCTTCCACGAACTTGGGCTGATGCCAACTGAGTCAAGACATGTGGAGGACATGTGTTTGGAGAGAGTATAAGTAGAACTCGACAGAGAGTGAAGGAGACTAAGCTAGGCTAGTTTATAGAGCTAGCTGTGCAAGTTTTGTTGGTCTCATGTCTTCCCTGCGAGAGGCACAGCCAAGAACTTCCCCGGCATTCCTGTTGGCCCTGGTCTCTCCTGCTGACTTGTGCCTAGGCTGAGGCCTGGCTATCTCTGCCAGGTAGTGCTACCACTGATAATTTGTGTTTGCTATCCTGACTCTACCAAACTGGACTGCTGGTGTATTTGTGAAGTGTTTGCAAGTAGATCAAGCTGCTGTTGCTGTCCTGTGAACTGAACTACCAATTTCCGGATAACGCACACAGGAGTTACTCCAAAGATCCTTTCTAACAGGTCCATTAACACCCCCCCAAACCCACCCTCGTATCCTTTATTTTCCATCACCTATGGTGGGTGCTGGGCTACAAGGGAAGTTAAATCATTCAAGAACCATCATTAAAAGTAGGATTTGGAAAAATTAAGGTTACACAGGACGACCTGAGTTACTAATGTACTTTCTTAGTCTCAATCTCTCATCTCTAAAATATAGACAATCTTTTCCACACGTTTTCTTTAGGATCAAGGTATTTTGTTGACTTTCTACTTTAAGTTAAAATGGAATACTATCCTTCAGTGCTTTTTCAGCCAATGCCACTGACTTAATTCATTTAATGCAATGAACATCACAATGGGGATTGCCTTCACATTTAATAGACGTTTTCAATATAAGCAGGTTAGACATGGGTCCAACGCACAGAGATCTCGCCTGACTCCCTGAGCCTTACTGAGGTCAGATACTTTAAAGCCTCCTTTTATAAAGCATTTATAATTTAAGAAGCACTGAAGCATTGGCATCCCCATTCCCTGTGACAGACACTCTTGATGGCTGTGGTAGGCACAGCACACACTTGCTTTTCAAGGCCTTGTGTTTCTATTTCTGCTGAATCTCTGTTGCCCTGAGGCCAGAGCTCTCTGTTCAGCTGGGCCCCAGGTATGTCGGTGAGTAGTCTTCAAGACAGGAAGCTGCCGGATGTGTGACTCATGATTTCATTTTTAAAATGATAAAAATAACACCAAAAACAATTGCAAATGTTGGCTGTCTGATAAGAAAAAAATTATCCCATGGTGTGGCATGGTAAGGCAGACTTCAGTCAGGATCATCATGGCATGACCCGTCTGAGGGTGGGATTCTAGCACATAGAGAGTGGAGCAAGGCTGACCCCAGAATGAGCACATGGAACTTACAAGAAGCAGAAACAGGGGTTAGAACACATAGGGTAAAAGAGAATGAGAGAACACCTGAGGAGGAAATGGGGCTCCTCAGGTGTTGTTTGATTGTGGAAGATGGATCATATGTCAAGGGTGACTGTTAGTCAGTGGTAGGTCATTCCTGTCAGACTGATTCTGCAGAACTCTGGCCAAAATCAGATTTTAAAAGCAAGTACACAGATGGGAGTAGGAAGAGGTTCTCGACAAGCAAAGAGTCTGCCATCACTAAAGAAAAACACAGAAGACAGGGATGTTCACTAAGTCGGGTACACAGAAGCAGCACCCAGTGCTACACGTCAATCACGGAGATGCAAGTCGGTAGAGATGGCTCAGCAGCTGAGCACACAAACCGCTCTTCAGACGCTGGAATTCTGTTCCCAGCGCACACTCACACAGCTGCCTGTAGCTCCAGCTCCGGAGCGCCTGATCCTGTCTCTGGCCTCCACAGACACTGCACTCATGTGCACATACACACACACATATATGCATAAGTAAACATGAGTCTTTTTGGAAGAAGAAACTAAAAGCATGGGTGTAGCTCAGAAAATGATCTGACTTTTGCTTTTGTTTCTTAAGTCTTTTTTTTTTTTTTTTTTAATGAGGGTGAGATTACTCTCATTTACTTCAAACTCTGAATATTTCTGGCTTTGGTTTAAATAAAATGGTTAATAATTTTCTTATTTATGTTGCCTCAGAGACTTAATAAACAGCCTTCAGGGTTGTTTGTTTTATTGCTATCTTTAAGAGTAAGGTGCCTGCTGTCCAGATATAGCGACTTTTAATTTCAGCAGGAAATCTTTGAGTTCAAGGCCAGCCTGATGTATATACAGCAGCTTTAGGCCCTGCCAAGGCTACTTAGTGAGATCCAAAACCAATACCTCTGTTCTCTAAAGGAACAGGAATGTAGCAATAAAATGACTCCTAATGACATTGAGAGAAGCGTCCTCCTGCAGCACACAGGAACACACAGCTGGACAGTGTAGAGAAAAAGAGACCTCTGAACACACAGCCCTAACCAGATTTGTCCATCAAATCCTCCCCTCTGGGTTGAGGTTAAGAGGCAGGGATAGAGGACAACAAGGACACGCGGAATGGCTAAAGCATTTATGAACTCTCGGAGCCCGTGGTAGCATGCAGGGAGATGCATGGGCTGCACCAAGCAGGTTTAGAGCCGAGAGAAGTAGGCACACACCCTCACCCATTACCCAGCAGCTATCTCTAACTGATAACTGCTTGAAAAAGAAAAATTAGTTTTCTCCATGGTAGTCTCACTAGAAAATAAATCACACTGAAAGGTATGCCCTGGCCCAGCAGTAACGGCCAGCACAAATGAACAGCATCTTTGGAGGTTCTTTGTGGCGTCAGGGCTTTTTTTTTTTTTTTTTTTTTTTACTTTTGTATATATATCATGGCTTCCAATTTTGTGTCTTATGGAAATCCAGTGTATGCAAACCTGTGTCTGTGAATCTGAATGTGCTTTTCCTGCTCTTCCTTTGGCTCTTTCCTTCTGTCTGTATGTTTTGTTCTATTCCGTTTTGTTTGGTTTTGTTTTCTCATATTCTTAGATGCCTGCTTGTTTTCTAAGGAGAGACAGAAAAGTTGTGGATTTGAATGGAAGGAGTGGTAGGGAAGAACTGGGAAGAGTTGGGGAAGGGAAACTATAACCAGGATTTACTGTATGAAAAATTCTATTTTCAATAAAAGAAAAACATTTAAAAACAAACAAAAAGAATCGGGTCCCTGGAAAAGGTGGCACTTTAAAGACCCACCCACAATCTCTATTTCTCTTTCTTTCTCTCCCTCCTTCCTTCCTTCTCTCCCTCTTCCCTTTGTGGGATCCTCCTATTTAAAAAATAGTCTTCACACATAATAGAACCAATGAATTCTATTATGGATTTAACATTACATGAATTTCAGCGATCTAGTATAAAATAATGGCAATTCAGACTGGAAGTGTTTCTAATCAGCTGAAACGTCTCCAAACTCATCAATTATTAACAGATTTTGAGGCAAAAGCCAGGACTCCAGTGTTGGAAACATTTATTTGAAACTGCAATAAGAGCAGAGATAGGACAGAAAAGATAAAGCAAGCCAACACAACCATGATGTTCTGGGTGGAATGCATGTTCTGGGGCAAATTCAGAAAGGTAATCTTGCCTAGCTTTGTCCTTTAGTATTCAGACCACCAGACTATTCTTGTCCCTGTGAGAATCAAGTTCCTGCTTATTCCTATTCATCTGTCAGGGATGATGGGATGTGCACTGTTTGTATGACTAGTGCTGGCTCTTCATCTCCTTCCTTCCTTCCTTCTTTACTTCCTTCCTTCCTTCCTTCCCTCCCTCCCTCATTCCTTCCTATCTTTATAATAGTGGGAAGCAAAGAGAAAGAGGTCGCGGGGAGGGAGATTCAATGTGTCCACATTGGGAGGAGAGAAAAAGAGATCACCCAAACCCAGAAACTCTCACCCTAGGGTCCTGATATGAGATTAAAATTTAACCAAAGGGCCTAGGATATGTACATCTAAGCAGACCCAGCCCAGGTGTGGTCCCACCTATGGACCAATCTTTGTATGAAGTTCAGTCAAACCCTATACTGTGGTAGAACTGTATGGAATCTCTTTCCAGCAGACAAATCCTTCCTCTGGTAGGAGGCTTTTACTTCTCACATGAGATTTCTGTGGAAATGCCCATTTATTTGGGACCATTGATTCAATAGTCTGTTAATCACACCGAGGGATGCAAATGTCTCTTGAGAATGTCATCACTGTACCAAGCCAGTCATCGTCCGTACTCACTCTTTAAACACCTCCACCATGAGGTAGACTATGTCTACGCCTGAAACAAACAAAATATGCAGAATTCAAATGAGAGCAAGGTCAGGACACATGTAGCCATTATAAGGACCATTTTTTCATAACCTCTCAGCTTTTAGTGACTTTTGGAAGGCCTGGGAAAAAAGTTTCCTCTTACTGCTTTAAACAGGGTAACTTCGAGAAGCTTAGACTAGCTTTCCATCTTCCTGTTTCAGTTTCCAGAGTACTAAGATTGTGGGCAAGCACTGTGGTGTCCACTGAATTATTTAATCTGTCTGAACACTTAAGTGACCTCTGATAATACCTGATCAACAGACCATTGAAGATATTGAGTAAGATCTGCTTGAGAAACTACACTGGACAACTAAAAACTACTCTGCAAAAGCTGAAAGTAAATGTGGATTTCTTTTTTCTCAGAAGCCAACAAATAAGTTTTGTGTTAGTTTTGTTTGTAAGTTTGCCTCTATATTGGTTTGGGTTCTGGAGGGTCTGATATAATTTTCATTTTATTCGTTACATTGTTTTCTCCTATTTCTCCTAGTCTCCACACGAAGTAATCTTTATTTCTCAGCCACAGTAGCATGGATAAAAGTACTCTTTCTGTGGTGTAGTCTTTTCTCCACCCTTCCAGCCTTCCCTGACCTCTGTTACACATTTCCTCATACACTCCAGAATTTTCTCAAGGTTCTTTCAGCTTCTGCCTGTGGCCCAGTTCCACAGTGAAGGCCATATTTTTATTTAATTATGAAAATTCTCACTTCTAGGTACCCAAATCTTTTGTCATTATCTATAGCTGCATTATTGAACCAGTCCAAGTTTTAGTGGCTTCAAAAACATCAAACATTAAGTTTGTCCACAAATGAGTACATCAGTGATTAGTGCTTCCCACTTTGTGTTTGTTTGTTTTTTAACAGTTGTAGAATTAATGAGACATGTGTCAGGTGTTTTGTAACTATGCACTGTGGTCTTCTCTGACTCATTTCCTGTATGAACACAGCATCTGCGAGTTTTGAAGTTTTGATGTACCACTCCCTTTTCTTTTTTCTTTTTTTTTTTTTTTTTTTTTTTTTTTTTTTTTTTTTTTTTTTTTGGATTGTGAACATATTTGATACTTTATTTTAACATTATTTACTCTGAGACATCAATGTTCAGTCAACCCTTGGATACATAACCTATTATCTGAAATAAGTCTATAACTTTTGATTTTAAAAATTCTGGTCCGGACGCAGAGCAGTGCCTGGCCTACCTGCCAGGCGGATCGGCGGCACATAGAGGCTGAGCAACTGGTGGGTGGGAGACCTGGGCTGCTGGGAGCAGAGAGATCTCTGTGGAGTACACAAGGAAAGTGCACCCCCTGCCTTGCCCTGCCCTGCCGTGCCTGATGCAGCAAACAGAAACAGAACGTTGGAACTTCTGCTCACACCCGACAACTCTGAGGCATAAAACAGGGCTCGACCCATCTGACACCTCAACCAGTGGAGAACCAGGGACACAGACCAGATACAAGAGAAAGGCAAGAACATATCACTGACAACAAAATGGCAAGAGGAAAGAGAAAAAGTATATCCCAAGGGAACCAAGACAATCTAGCAACACCAGAGCCCAGCTCTCCCATAACAGCAAACATCGGAACTCCAAACACTCCAAAAAAAGAAGACACAGACCTGAAATCATGCCTCAAGACGCTGATAGAGTTACTTAAACAAGAAAGGGAGGAAAAGCAAAAAGATTCAGAAGCTTTTAAAGAGGAAACAAGAAAAACACTCAAAGAACTCAAAGAACTAGAGGAAAACAGAACCAAAGAAATAAAGGAATGGAAGAGGGAAATTAAAACAGAGATTGACACAATAAAGAAAACACTAAAAGAGATAACCCTAGAGGCAGAAAAACAAAAAAAGAAATCAGGAGTCACAGAAGCAAGCATTTACAATAGATTACAAGAGATCGAAGAGAGAATCTCGGGAGCAGAAGACAACATTGCAAACATAGACAAAACAGCCAGAGAAGATGCAAAAAACAAAAAGCTCCTAACCCAAAATGTCCAGGAAATACAAGACACAATGAGAAGACCAAACCTAAGGATAATAGGAATAGAAGAGGGAGAAGAGTATCAACTAAGGGGCACAGTAAATATCTTCAACAAAATCATAGAAGAAAACTTCCCTACCCTCAAGAATGAGATGACCACGAGCATAAAAGAAGCCTTCAGAACTCCAAATAGGTTGGACCAGAAAAGAAATACCTCCCGTCACATAATAGTAAAAACATCAAGCGCCCAAAGTAAAGAAAGAATACTAAAAGCAGTAAGGGAAAAAGGTCAGGTAACATATAAAGGCAGACCAATCAGACACACACCCGATTTCTCAACAGAGACTATGAAAGCTAGAAAAGTCTGGACAGACATCATGCACTCCTTAAGAGAGCACAAGTGCCAGCCCAAGCTGCTATACCCAGCAAAACTATCAATCACCATAGATGGAGAGATGAAGATATTTCAAGACAAATCAAAATTCACACAATATCTGACCACAAACCCAGCACTACAGCAAATTATAGGTGGAAAACCCAATACAATGAAGGAAAATACAGCCTAGTAAGAACAAGAAAACTCCTAAACAAAAAAACTAAAAGAAGAAAAAAACACAGACACAACTCAACCCAAAAAAGCAATAATGGCAGGAAACAGAAACAACTATTCCTTGATATCTATTAACATAAATGGTCTCAACTCCCCAATAAAGAGACATAGACTATCAGACTGGATACATAAACAAAATCCAGCCTTTTGCTGCAAACAGGAAACTCATCTCAGAGACAAAGACAGACACTATCTCAGAGTAAAAGGGTGGGAAAAAACTTCCAAGCAAACAGCTCCAAGAAGCAAGCTGGAGTGGCTATTCTAATATCAAATAAAGTAAATTTCCAACCAAAAGTTATCAAAAAAGATAAGGAAGGACACTTTTTACTCATTACCGTGGAAATCTGTCAGGAGGAACTCTCAATCCTTAACATATATGCTCCAAATAAAAAATCACCCACATTCATAAAAGAAACCCTACTAAAGCTCAAAAAATACATTTCACTCCACATAATAATAGTGGGAGACTTTAATACCCCACTCTCTCCAATGGACAGATCAGGGAAGCAGAAACTGAACAAGGACACTGAAAAACTAGCAGAGACTTTGAACCAACTAGAATTAATAGATATATACAGAACATACTATCCCAAAGTAAAAGAATACACCTTTTTCTCACCACCCCATGGCACCTTCTCGAAAACTGACCACATAATTGGACACAGAACAAGCCTCCATCGATATAAGAAGATTGAAATACTCCCATGCATCCTCTCAGATTACCATGGTCTACGGCTGGTCTTTAACAACAACAAAGACAACAAAAAGCCCACATACACATGGAAACTAAACAATGCTCTGTTAAAGGATAGCAGGGTCAAAGAAGAAATAAAGAAAGAAATTAAGGATTTTCTAGAATTCAACGAAAATGAAAACACAACATACACAAACCTATGGGATGCAATGAAAGCAGTATTGAGAGAAAAACTCATAGCCCTAAGTGCTTCCAAAAAGAAACTGGAGAGAGCTCACATCAGCAACCTGACACCACAGCTAAAAGCCCTAGAACAAAAGAAAGCAGATATACCCAAAAAGAGTAGACGTCAAGAAATAATCAAAAGTAGGGCAGAAATAGAACAAATAAAAACAAAAAGAACCATTGAAAAAATCAACACAACCAAGAGTTGGTTCTTTGAGAAAATCAACAAGATTGATAAACCCCTAGCCAGACTAACTAGAGGGCAAAGAGAGAGTATCCAAATTAACAAAATCAGAAAGGAAAGTGGGGACATAACAACTGAAACTGAGGAAATTCAAGAAATCATCAGATCCTACTACAAAAACTTATACTCCACAAAATTGGAAAATCTGGAGGAAATGGATGAATTCCTAGACAGATACAAGGTCCCAAAGTTAAACCAGGACCAAGTAAACCATCTAAATAACCCTATAACACCTAAAGAAATAGAAGTCATCAAAAGTCTCCCAACCAAAAAAAGCCCAGGTCCAGACGGGTTCAGTGCAGAATTTTATCAGACTTTTTTGAAGATATAACACCAATACTCGCCAAACTATTCCAAAAGATAGAATCAGATGGAATATTACCCGACTCATTTTTTGAGGCTACAATAACCCTTGTACCTAAACCACACAAAGACCCTACAAGGAAAGAGAACTTCAGACCAATCTCACTTATGAACATTGATGCAAAAATACTCAACAAAATCCTTGCAACCGAATCCAAGAACACATCAAAACGATCATTCATCATGACCAAGTAGGCTTCATCCCTGGGATGCAGGGATGGTTTAACATAAGGAAATCCATCAACGTAATCCACCATGTAAACAAACTCAAAGACCAAAATCACATGGTCATCTCACTAGACCCTGAGAAAGCATTTGACAAAATCCAACACCCCTTTATGTTAAAAGTCCTGGAAAGAACAGCAATCCAAAGCCCATACTTAAACATAATAAAAGCAATATACAGCAAACCAACAGCCAACATCAAACTTAATGGCGAAAAACTTGAAGCAATCCCACTAAAATCAGGGACTTGACAAGGCTGCCCACTCTCCCCCTACTTATTCAACATAGTACTGGAAGTCCTTGCTGGAGCAATTAGACAGCAAAAGGAGATCAAGGGGATACAAATCGGAAAGGAAGAGATAAAAACATCACTCTTTGCCGATGACATGATAGTGTACTTGAGTGACCCCAAAAATTCTACCAGAGAACTCCTACAGCTGATAAACAAGTTCAGCAAAGTGGCTGGATACAAAATTAACTCAAACAAATCAGTAGCCTTCCTGTACTCAAAGGACAAACATGTGGAGAAAGAAATTAGGGAAAACATACCCTTCACAATCGTTACAAAAACTATGAAATACCTTGGTGTGACTCTAACTAAGCAAGTGAAGGACCTGTATGACAAGAACTTCAAACCTCTAAAGAAAGAAATTGAGGAGGATCTCAGAAAATGGAAATATCTCCCATGCTCATGGATTGGAAAAATCAACATCTTAAAAATGGCCATCCTACCAAAAGCAATCTACAGATTCAATGCCATACCCATCAAAATTCCAACCCAGTTCTTCATGGAATTGGAAAGATCAATGTGCAATTTCATATGGAATAACAAAAGACCTAGAATAGCGAAATCCATTCTCAACAACAAAAAAACATCTGCGAGAATCACTATCCCTGACCTCAAGCTATATTACAAGGCAATTGTGCTGAAAACTGCATGGTACTGGTACAGAAATAGGCATGTGGATCAATGGAATAGAATAGAAGATCCAGAAATGAGCCCTCATGTATATGGTCACCTGATTTTTGACAAAGGAGCAGTAAACATTCAATGGAAAAAAAACAGCCTATTCAACAAATGGTGCTGGTCCAACTGGCACTCAGCATGCAATAGAATGAAAATAGACCCGTTCTTATCTCCTTGTACAAAGCTCAAGTGTAAGTGGATCAAAGATCTCCACATTAAAACAGATACACTGAAACTAGTAGATGAGAAAGTAGGGAAAACCTTAAAACACATAGGCACAGGAGAAAATTTTCTGAACAAAACACCAATAGCTTAAGCTCTAAGGTCAAAGATTAACAAATGGGACCTAATGAGATTGCAAAGTTTCTGTAAGGCTAAAGACATTGTCAAGAAAACAAAACGGTAACCAACAAAATAGGAAAAGATCTTTACCAACACCACATCAGATAGAGGCCTAATATCCAAGGTGTACAAGGAACTCAAAAAGCTAGACACCAGAGAATCAAATAACCCTATTAAAAATGGGGCACAGAGCTAAACAAAACGTTTTTAGTTGAGGAACACCGAATGGCCGAGAAACATCTGAGGAAGTGCTCCACATCCTTAGCCATCAGGGAAATGCAAATCAAAACAACCCTGAGATTCCACCTCACACCAGTCAGATTGGCCAAGATCCAAAACTCAGATGACAGCAGATGCTGGCGAAGCTGCGGAGAAAGAGGAACACTTCTCCACTGTTGGTGGGGTTGCAAGCTAATACAACCACTCTGGAAGTCTGTCTGGCGATACCTCAGAAAATTCGATATAGTACTACCTGAAGACCCAGCTATTCCACTTCTAGGCATATACCCCAGAGACACTTTAATACACAACAAAGATATATGCACCACAATGTTCATAGTGGTTCTATTTATAATAGCCAGAAGCTGGAAGGAACCCAGATGTCCTTCAGAAGATGAATGGATACAAAAATTGTGGTACATATACACAATGAAATACTACTCAGCCACCAGAAACAATGACTTAACCAAATTCTTAAGAAAATGGCTGCATCTAGAGAATATCATCCTGAGTGAGATAACCCAGTCACAAAAGAACAGATATAATATGCAGTCACTGATAGTGGGATGCTAACCCCAGAGGCTTGCACTCCCCCAGAAACAACTCACAGACTGTATGAAGTCCAAGAAATAAAGAAAACAAAAAAATATACATATATTTACAAAACAAGAAGACTTTGACTATTTTCATGTTGCGTTTTGTTTTGCATGTACTTTACGCTTATTGTAACTATTAGGTTTTCAATGCATACTGTCAAGCCCTTGAAAAAAATCAAGTACTGACTAAAAAAATATATTCACATGGTTTAATGTAAAAATTATTTCAATGTCTGAAAAAACAGTACTGACAAAAATGTATAATTTTAAGCAAAAAATGTTTAAAATCTGTACATTTATCTTTGTTTTGTAAAATAAAGTCGTTTAAAAAAATTCTGAAGTATATACCTTTAAAAAATGAAACAAACACAGTAGAATGACATCTGCACTCCTCTGCTTATCATAATACTAGGCCAAATTTCTAGGATATAGAGTCAAACTTCTGGTTTATCACCTCAATGATGGATTTAAAACTGTGGTTCATGTACATAAGGAAATAGTTATTTGACCAATAATAAACAAGCCCCACAATTTGCAACAGCTTAATGTAACTAATGCTAAGGTTAAAAAGCCATGCTTATGGTAACTAGTGGTGTTTCTGTGCATGCTATCAAACCTCTAAAAGAATCAAGTACTGACAAAATTATTCATATAATGTTATGCCAAAAAGCCTTTAAAAATCTGTAATCATTTTTTTAAAATAAAGCGGTAAGAAAAAATGAAAAAAATATTTAAAAAAATTAAAAAATAAGCTAGGTACCACATGGTAATTATTACATAATTTTACTCATTTTCTTTCTTAAATTGATTTTAAAGAAGTTCAAAGAAGAATTGTGGTTATTAAAGGCTAGGTATAGTGTGAATCCAAGAGAGTATTGAAGACACATTTAGTCCCTATATTTATATCTATGATAAATATGAATCTAATTTTGACTGTATTAAGAAACAAATATTGTTTTCTTTGTTTTTGTACAATTGTCCTAACATAATCTTGATATTTTCACTCAATTCAACTTTATTTGGTGCTTTTATAATTATTCTTGTTATTGTGTGGACTAAATTTTAGACCAATCAACAAGTAGTTGAGGAAAGTATTTCTAGAAGGCCTAACTGAATTTAGAAGACTGGATTCTCACCACGAATCCTCAAGACTTTATTTCCCAAATATTCTATTCCAGCCTTGTAGAATGATGTCTTCTGTTTGTCAGCTTCTCAAGTTTCAGACATTTACTCTTGGGCTACCTACCAGAACTACAAAACTATAATTAATGTATTTATTTATTAATTAAATGATTGAACTCCACTTTAAAAAATGTTCCATTAAGTAACTTGTTTACTTTATATTCAAAGATCTGGTCTTCTTATTCCATGCCTTGCTTGGCCAAGATTATGAAACTACACGTGGACAGTCTTGGTTGTTAATGCTTCTGAAATAGCAAGGAACAGAATTCAAACTTGAACTGTGTCTGCCAGCTATTAAAGTTTCTCTGTGACCAACTTAACCTGATGATCTTCCAAAGTGTTCTTAATTATATTAGCCATCTGGAAAAAAATTACCAGTTCTTAAAAATTCAGTATGAATATAATGAATAATAGGCAGATGACAAAATTCTACTCTAATTGTAAGCCTTGATTCCTACACTGGTAGATTCAGCATTGCTACAACTTCTGTTGCAACACAGAGTATTTTTAAATGCTCAATAAATACAATTATAACATAAGCTTATAGAAATAGAGCAAAAATGTCAATTTTAGGATTCTTCAAAAAGGTTACTTAAGTGATGACATTTACAATGACTGTACTTTTACGCCAAAGAAGAAAAATCAAAACACAACATCATCTGTAAGAGGTCACACCTCCCCAAAATGTATGCATGTGCTATACAAGATACTAAAGGATAAAGACTCCCAGGACTGAGATGGAAAGCTCCTTAAGACAACAGACTGAAATAATACAGATGAAGGTTATTATAGGTTGGGAGTAATTACTTTTGACTGAATCTGTTTTAGTTGTCATGTACTAGAAATTAATACTAACATAACATGTCAGCAGAAGGAAACATTCTTCGGTGTCACCGTCATTCAAAGAGCACAGATGAGCCAGTGTGTGTAGGAAACAGTAAAGCATTGGTAAAGACAGCAAACTTGCACAGACTGATTGAGAAGAACTGCATCCAATCTAAGTTGTCTACTTACCAGTTGTCTGACGTTGCAAATTTCACTTAAAAATTTCAAACACCTTTTTTTTTTCTAACCAGCCAGACCCCACAGAGCTCACAGGAACTAAACCACCAACCAAAAAATACACATGGAGGAACCCATGGCTCTAGCCACATATGTAGCAGAGGATGGCATTATTTGACATCAGTGGGAGGGGAGGCCCTTGGTTCTGTGAAGGCTTGATATCCCAGCATAGGAGAAGGCTAGGGCAGAGGGGAGAACACGGGGGTGGGTAAGGGAAGCATGGGGGGCGTGGAGTTTGTGGAGTGGAAACCAGGAAAAGAGATAACATTTGAAATGTAAATAAATAAAATAACCAGTACAATAGAATATAGACTAAACACATAGGAGAAACATTGGGCCCTTCTAAACCAATTTTTGAGTAAAATAAAACATCTTTAAGAATTTTTTTTAATTCCAAGCACCAATTTGTATATAAGAGTGGGAACAATAGTACCATAATTTGCTGAGCTGATGTGAGCATAAAATCAAATGAGATAATTCATCAAATAGAGCCACCCAAACCTAAAACACCACAAGCACTATCCCCATCATATTACTGTGACTTTACCCTTCACACATTGAACAGACAGACAAACAAAACAAAACAATATCCAAAGACATTTATCTGCAATGTTGCTGCTAAAAGTCCTTCCCAAGGAAAGACATAATCAACGCCTACCTTGTAAGGTTGCAATAGCAAACTCACACTCCATTCAACCAGAGTTCACTCAGGAGAACCAGCGAGCTCACTGTGCTTCCTTAAAAACTACATGTGAATGATTAGCTACAGAGTTGTGGGTACTTCCCCCACAAACCTGCTGTGCCTGGACAGTCTTTACTCAGAGATAAAGGGTCTTCTCAGAGCTGCATAAATGGAGACACACACACACTTCCCCAGTGTTTCCCCAAGCTCTGTATTCTAGCCCTCCCAAGGCCAAGTGCAGTGTTGCATACAACAGCTGGTAGTGAGCAATGGGATACTCAGGTGAGGGTCTCGTGACCTTCCCGTCTCCTCTGTGAGGAGTGTAAATGGCCAGTAGGTCCGGTTAGTATGATACTTCTGTAAGGGTGTACAGATGAGCTCCCCAAGATGATGTTACTCAACTACTAATACATCCCAGTGGTGCCCTATTTTATAAGAATAATAGATTGCTGCACGTCAGTTATAATAGATAATTTTGCACTTAACACAGTGAATGATTAGGGATCTTGTAGGTTTGCTTCAGAAATGTTCAGCTGGGACTCATAAACAACTAATGTGACAGCAGCAAGAGGAAAGTGGCAATAGGGTGACCTTAGAAACAGCAGCTAGAGAAATTCCTTGGTTATAAAATGAATTCATAAACATTTTAAACGTGTTTAAAGTAACAGATAAAGTGTCTAAAATGTAAAACAGCTTTGGGAAGACCAACCTAAATCATTTTTAAAAGAAATTAAATATGTCACCAAATTCATTACAAAACATTTAAGACAGCATAAACTCTAACCCACACATTAAGAAACATAGGCAATAATTGGCTATTTCAGTTCTCACAGGATAATGCTAAACTAGGATGCACCGTTCCCTAGTCACAGCAGTAATGCTGTACATGAAATAGAATTTAGCCTCTAACATCCGCACCCATTCAGATCACTGAGTTTGAAATTATGTGATTGGTTGGTTTTGTGTGTGTGTGTGTGTGTGTTTATTTCTATTAAAAAATGCAAAATAAATTTAAGTTAACTGTTTAAAAATCAAATTCTTTTCTTAAAATTTAGAGAAGGCATTGATATATGGCATCAGGGGTCACCTGATGACCCTTCTCTATTATTTCATTTTATGTAAATGGTGTTTTGCCGACATGTCTTAACATGTATACCATGTTTGTGCCTGGTGTCCATGGAAGCCAGAAAAGGGCATTGGGCCCTCTGGAACTGGAGTTACCCATATGGGTGGTGCTGGTAACTGAACCTAGGTCCTCTAAAAGAGCAGCCATTGTTCTTAACTGAGACGTTACAAGCCCAGGAGAAACTTTCTTACCAGCCTGAAATAATTCTCAACAAAATCATTTTTACCTGAAGAATGACCAAGAAGGACCCCAGATAGCATGAAGTGTGAAGGAACAAAGGTCATCCTCACTTTAGAACAGTGGTTCTCAAAGTTTACACTTGTCAAAGGTCTTTGTGGTTGGTTGTCTAGAGTTGCGATGGCTTTAAAACTTGACAGGAACTGGAATCACTAGGAGGCAACCCCCAGGCATGCCTGTCAATGATTCCCTCAGGTGAACTGTTGCTGGCAGACCCATCTTAACTGTGGGTGGCACTATTCCCAGGTGGGATTCCTAAACTGCACAAAACAGAGAAGGTGATCTGAGATCTGGACATCATTGCTTATTTCTTGCTGAACAGGATGTGACCAGCTGCTCCAAGCTCCCAATGCCATGACTAGTCAGTCTATGCCAATTCTGGTGATTCCTTGATAGTAATCAATTTACAGATGGGTGTGAGGTACAGTTCAGATCAGTAAGCCATAAGATGGCATCCTCTGGAGAACCCTATTCACTGACTTAAGACATAAAGAGACACAGAAACAGACAAACAAAATACTTTTCTACTAGACAGTATTTTCTGATGCCTGGAGTATCTGCAGCAGCTATCTTGTGGCCATGAGCAAAACTGCCCTAAGGATGAACTAGTGTATCAATTGTGGCAAGGAATAAAAATAAAATAACGCAGATAACTGCTGTTAGTAACTAATTTCATCCTAATGCAACCCTAACCATGGACCTCTTATTTATTGTATAAGATAATATATCAGGTTGCAGCATAGCCTATCTAAGCCGGGATTTCTCCATAATTTGAAGCAGGACTGTATATACAGAACACACTCATCAGAGCAATGAGATTAAAAAGTATCTCACATCCCTTCAAATTTGATGGAGAAATGTGGCTTGGCAGATACTTTATCTTGAATGGACCATAGAGGATACCATACTTGGACAAGTCCTTAATAACAGTTTGTCTCTGAAGTAGTTTTGTCCTTAGCTTTTCATATACTATATTGTCATCAATAGCTAATGGAGATATATAGAAAACACAAGATATATAAATAAAGGGCTGGAGAGATGGCTCTGTGATTAAGAGCACTGGGACACTATATTCACATAGTTCCCGTAGATATCTCTCTCTCTCTCTCTCTCTCTCCCTCCCTCCCAGAGACTCCCTTTTTCTGGAATCTGGGACACTATATTCACATAGTTCCCGTAGATATCTCTCTCTCTCTCTCTCTCCCTCCCTCCCTCCCTCCCTCCCTCTCTCCCTCTATCCGTCCATCCTTTTAAACCTAAATCTAAAAAAAAAAAAAAAAACAACTTATCAAGGTGGGATAAATAATGTACTACATAGTGACAAAACTGAGTTAGTCAGAGCCAGGCTGACGCCTGATTGGCTGCCCATGAAAGGGCATTTTTCCTGTAACTTACTTGTTTTGGACTACTCCAGTTCTGAGAAACAGAAACTTAGGCCTAGTCTCCCAAACTGCCAGTTTGCAGGAGCTGTCTGGAGCTGTCCCACCACGTAACCTGAGCCAAGTATAGTTAATCAACAGAAGTCCCTAAATCCCCCAGAGCCTTAACCAATCAGAAAGGCACCCACAAACTATAGAAATAGAGCCAACCAATCAAGGGAAAGAAAGGTAAGTCACCCACTTCTATCCACACAGGCTTTAAGTTGACCCTGTATCCTTGATCTTGGCAGAATAAACTTTCTTTGTTGTTGTATACTATTTGAATCTAGGGTATTATTCTTTGGGAAATCACAAACGCTTACAGTGTTAGAATTGAAGCCCTTTGTATTTTAGCTTATGATTCCCAATGTTTGCTACACCCTGTAATCATTTGCTTGCTTATCTCTCTGACTTGGAGCTTTTAGGAAATATCAACTATGACTACTTTCTTTTGAACTTCCACCCCTAGTTTGATGCTACATGGTGAATAAATGAACAAATGAGAATATTGATTTTAAGTACTGAATCTATCAGTTTGGAGCTAAAAATAAAAGAATGGAAAGACATGGTGTTGAACACCATTATCAGGGCAAAGAACCCATGGCTAGCCAAGTCAGAGGACTGAGGGAAGAACCCATTACTATCAGTCTGCTAAGTGGAAATAAAACTAAACCAGCTCCTTGAGATATTTTGCCATCCCGATAGATGAGTACATCTCTCAGTGCCCTTTGGAGAACTTTCCTCTTACAGTAGATGGTGATTGTGATGGTTATTCTTGGCTGTCAACTCTGCTACATTTGGAATTAATGAAAAAGTGGCCATATTTATCTGTGAGAGATTTTTCTTAATAAAATCATTTGAACTGACAGGACCTACCTTTAACCCAGATCTTCTGAGATGTAATAGACAAATTTTGGTGACAGCATATAAAGGACATGGAAATGGGAAGCTTTTGCTTTTTGCCTGCTTGCCCTCACTCTCTGGCAGGTTTATTCTTTCATAGAGTCTACATCTTCAGGATTCTGCATATCCTAAAGACTATCTGAGATATCCAGACTCATGGATGGAACAACAAACAGTGGCCTCTTAAAACTATAATTGATACTCGGCCAGTGATAATATGTATTTTATAATCAAATCACAAATACATATATGCATGAAATGTATATATTATATATGTGTGTATGTGATGTATATATGTATGTGTGTGTGTATTACATTATGTCTGTTCTGTTCCTTTCTAGAACCCTACCTAAGACAGTGATTAATACAGAGACCCATAACTGGTCAGTAAGAAGAGAATAGAAGACGCTACTTGCCCCTTAATGTGACATCTTTATCACATCTTTTTTCCCATCTCTCAGAGATCACTTTTTTAAAAGAGACAGGAAGATTGTAAGAACTAGAGGCAGTGATAACTCAAACAAAAAGTGATTTCCAGATATAGCAGTGCAGTTGCAAGTATGAACTCAGGGCAGTTGAGACATTACACACCAGAACTATACAAGTTAAATGGAGATAATAGCAGCACGTAGAGGGTAGGGATGAGTGCAAAGTCATCCCTGGTTGAACAGCTATTAAGAGCTTTGGGGGAAGGAAAACTTGGGTTGGTTGGTTGGTTTGTTTTAAGACTTGGACTCCTATTAGGTCATTCATACTCTGGAGGATAAATAATGCCATGCGCAAGAGTATTCAGACATCACCAATTGGACTCATAGTTTAAAAGAAAAAGAAAAAAAGGAAGAGGACATGAAGTTAGGGATGGGGTAAAAAGATGGGAGTGAACTGAGATGTGTGAATATAATCAAACTGTACTGCACAAAATTCTCAAAGAATTAAGGGGTATTATTTAAAATAAAAATTTCAAAAAGAAGTAGAAAAATAAAGACCAGAAAAATTGTGAGTCCATATCCAATAAATAGAAGATTAAAGAGTATCTCAGCTGTTTATCTTCTGATTCACATGCATGTACATGCTGGACAACAGAATATTGTAAATGGCCCCCATGTTTCACAACCTCAGAACAGCCCTTGACAGTGTGTTGAGTAACCTGTGTTATGCTTTAAATATCAATTATTATACATGTCTATTTCTATGAAATCACCTGGTATCCTGGACAGAGTAAGCTGGGCTTCCGAGTCTATGCAAAGACCTGTTACATGTGGTAGCATTGTAGAATACCTGGTTTTAAAAAAATGTAAGCCCTGTATCCACTTCTCTTATTTCAGAAGACAGTCTAAAATATTTCATGTTCCAATATCTTCTACTTAACCTTCACAGGATAATGTGAAAACTTCAAATGAAGGGTTTAGGCTGTGTTAACCCTGTATAATAAAATTCAACTATATGTTTCTGAAAACTTAGCCATTATAATGCTTTATATGTTAAAAATTAAAGAAATCTAACCAACTAATTTCAGAGAAAATATAAAAGTATTGTGTTGCAGTAAATATTAAAAATGGATTGCTTATCTCTTCATCGACCCCATGGTCTCACTCCGAGGGCACAACTTGGACTCTGTCACTCAGTCTGCAAGCCATATTCTCTGCACAGCTCCCTTCCCAGGTGGTTTACCCCACCCACCCTGGTGCTTCTGGCCCCGTCCCAGGTACAATTACCACCCCAGCGTCTTCTTTCCTCTACCGCCCGGCACAAACATGACTCTAATGCTCAATAGATTTTCATACAAGTTTATATTTTCATTTCTCAATCCACAAACATGTAAACAATAAAATTGCATCCAGTAGATAAAGATACAGACTGCCCTTCTATATGAGATAAAAGACCTATAAAATCCTTAAAATGTTCATAGCTGCCTAACGCCAATTAAGTCCACCTGGATCCAGCTCATCCTTCCCGAGCTCCATCTTGATCCTCCTCTCTTCTCTCTCCTCTTCCTCCTTCTCTTCTGACCCTCTCTCTCCACCTTCCCTTCCCCTGCCCAATCACTTGCTCTTGTGTTTATTTTACAAATTAAAATGGGAAGAAGATTCTGATGAAGTCACCTGAGTGTGTGACTAGGCAGCCCTTCTTGGGGAAGTGGAATTAGCATCAAAACACAAATGGCTGCAGGACTATCCACAACACTATTGTTTTGTAGAGAATGGACTCACAGAAATAAATGTTTTCTTTCATATCAAAGACTCACTCATTAGAGATCAAAGCAGAATACTGAATCTGTTTAACAAATAACAAAAGCCCTAACATAATTTTATTTTATCATCAGCATGATGTTTTAGGCTAACTTCTTTACATGGGATGAGCTTTTATGTCAAGATCTACATAAAAATCGTCTTATATAGAGCATATTAAATATTAAGCCAAGAACTAACATGAGTTTAAAAGGCTGAACATTCATCATTCATACATATACCCAAGAAAAGACAATTTTACTTAGAACCAGAAAAGGTGACTATAAATCACTTTCTATCCAAATTAAAATGATCCAGGCATGATGTCATCAGCCTCTATTCTTCCACACTGCCGCAGTCACTGAGTGGAAATTATTTCTAAGACATGTAGTTTTGGAGGTATTTGAGACAATAGGTATTTTATGCTGCATTATCTGTGACTCACAGGAGTCTTGTGATTTGTGAAAATGTGCTCAATGCAGTAAAGGGAAGAATTAACACTGCAAAAACAATACACACAACTATGTAATGGGATATAATGGAAGTCTCAAATATTTAATTTTAAAACTTTATTTAATAAGGACTCACTGAGATAACTCTGTGTTCTTACATATTATATACCACATATTGATTTTTTTAAGGCTGTGTTTGTCAGGCTTGCATACAATAATCTGATAATATCCTCTTAAGGGAAGCATAATTGAATAGTTAAGAGAAATAGTTCTCAACTTATTTTCTACCACAAAATATTCAATATCACATCTCATTTATGGACTATGGACCTGAGCCTGTAGCCAAATGTTGTGCTCAGACTTTTGGGAATCCTGAAAGTGAAGTCTACAGATGAGAGTCTGGCCCCAGCTTCAAAATACAGCTCTAAATTATTTGACATTACTCATGTACAGTATAATACTATTGCATACTCTCAGAATTTGGGTAGCTTTGGACAGCTTAAGTCCATTAGGTGAAGTCATAATGGTCGGGAATGTGAATCCATGTCAAACACAGCCATATATTTCTTCCCTCAATCTGGTTCACTAATTGCCTCTTTTGAAGAAATTCCCTCTGGGACTCCAGTGCATGTAAGAAACCAAAGCCACTCTGTTCTGGTTGGTTTTGTTTGTCTGTCAACTTAACACAAGCTACAGCTATTTGAGAAGAGAGTACCTCCATTGAGAAAATGCCTTTACCATATTGGTCTGTGAGACATTTTCATGATTAATGTTGATGTCAGAGAGCCTACACCAGAGTGGATGGTACCATCTTTGCTTGGGTTTCTGTATTTAGGTTTCTGCTTGACTTTTCTCAATGGCAAGACTATTACCTGAATATGTAAGGTGAAGTAAACTCATTCCTCTCCAAGTTGCTTTTGATCATGGTGTTTTATCACAGCAATAGAAACCCTAATTAAGGCACACATGAAGAAACCCTATATAGATGGTCTGGTTGACACTGTCTTCCTTTTCCTGGCTATTGCACCTTTGTGATGGTTTGAATATGCTTGACCCAAAGAGTGGGACTATTAGGAGGTGTGGCCTTGTTGGACTAGGTGTGGTCTTTTTGGAGAAAGTGTGTCACTATGGGGGTAAGATTTGAGATCTTCCTTCTAGACACTTGGGAGTCAGTATGTCCCTGGCTTCCTTCTGATGAAGATGTAGAACTCCCATCTTCTTCAGCACCATGCCTGCCTAGATGTTGCCATACTCCAGCCTTGATAGTAATGGACTGAACCTCTGAACCTGTAAGCCAGACCCCAACTAAGTGTTGTCTATACTTATAATAATTGTCTTGGTTGTTATCTCTTCACAGCAGTAAAACTCTAACTATGACAATCTGTAACACATAGATATGAAAGAAGTGTTAGGATCAGTTACTCTCAAATTTTAACACACACTAGAGTTCAATGGAGGATTTGTGAGAAAATATACAACTGAGCCCCAATGCTAGAGTTTCTGATTCAGTCGTGCTGAGATGGGCCCAGATAAATTAGCATTTGTAATTTTCCAAAAAGTCTGGAGGCCACACTTGGAGAAACAATGTTCCGTAGGAACTAAGAAGTGAGATTGAGATTTCAGCATCCTGATGCAGAGATGACCCATTCTGCCCTGATGCAGTTCTGGTCCCCAATACCCATCTTCTATTCAGCAAGGCTTACTACTATGAAAATAAATGATAGGCATAGTAGGAAGTGTCAAATTCATTGTATTTTATTCTAAAAGTATACGAGTCACAAACTTTGCTGCTTTCTTGATGGGATTCAGAACATATCTTGGCATACCAGATGCTGACTCATTAAGTTTTAGAGGACATTCTCATGGCAGTTTCAGAATAGGGGCTCTGAGGTCAGAGCTGGGTTTGAATTTTACCCATACCATCAAAAGTCAGCAATTTTATTCACACCAGCAAAAGTCATCAATGAGGTTACAGATTTATTTGTATTTAAGTTATAGGGGTTAAAACTCCAGTTCCACAGCCTTCTAGCTGGGTCAGCCCTAAAGCACTATACTTAGTCTTTTTAAGCCTCAATTTCTCCCTACGACAGCCTGAGAAAACTTGCTGTGGTCAGTCTGGGAAACAGTGCCCTGAAGACCTCAAGACAGCATCCACTGTGTGTGCCCTGATTTAGTTGTGGGCTTTTTCTGTTCTCTTGTTGTTGTTGTTGTTTTCTGTTTGAGCTTTAGAATATACCTTCAAAAGAAAGACAAACAAATATACTTTGTGGTTTAATGGTAAGGATTAAATAAAAGATATTTCATGACTGGTGGTTGTCATTATAATTGTTGCTATGAAATAGACACATTTCTTGGTACAAGAAGATCAATAACTTTTGTTCTAATACAATAGAGCTGTAGTGGAAAGTTGGGGACAGGATTCTAACATGACTTTCAGTGACTCACTGATGCTTAAATAATGACACAGAGACTTATTAATATTTATAAAAGCTTAGGCCTTTAACTTGGGCTCCCTCTTGGCTAATTCTGGTCCTATGTCTTGTCACAAGGGCAGCTCTCCTTCTTGCTTCCAGTTCCCATAGGTGAACCCCCTCATTCTGAGTCTTCTCCCAGAGACCCTCTCTCAGCCCAGAGGTCCAACCTTCCCTTTTCTGCCTAGTTATTGGCCGTCAGATTCTTATTAAGCCAATCAGCAAGTGAGGGAGGAAGAGTATTTACAAAATACCAAGGCAGGTGATGATCCATGAGAAAAATAATACCAAAGCTGGGCAGGTACTGAGCTCTCTGTTGAGCAACCAGCAATTAAATATACAAAGACAACCTTCACACAGTACACCGCAAGACAAGATGACCAAGTGCACAGACCAAACAATGAGGGCTTAGGTAATAAAACAAAACAAAGCAGAAACAACAGTAACAACAGAACAGTTTCATTGAAGGATCTAAAGAATGCCTGCAATTCTGCTCATACCTATGATGTAAACAGAGTCAACCCTGAGCTAAACCTTCACCGATCACATACAGTGCTGGCAGTGTCAGGGAGATGCAGCTGCCAATGAAACGGCTTATTTGTTACTGTTTACCAACCCCAACATCTGCTGCACAAGGTACAGGTTCCAAGTGGCATTCCTACAAGTCAATGTGATGATTGATTGGCAGATGTATATCAAACCTTTTGTGCTGTTTTTAATGAAAACTGCATTATTTACTTCTCTCTCTTTATTACAAAATTCCACATGGTGGCATGAAACCATCTGTAACCTCAGTTCCAGGGAATATGACATCACAGGGCACTAGGTATTAAAGTGTTACACACAGATGTATGCAGGCAAATCACTCATATATATAAAATAAAAATAAACAGATCTAAATAGAAAACAAAGAACCTTCGGGGCTCCAGGAAAATGGATCTATAGTGACATGAAGGTGGGTGAAGAGGCTGGCCGCGTGAAACTGTTTTACCACCATGTAGCTGTGTCTAACCTAAAGCAACATACCTAACCTTTCTCTGCCTCCATCTCTCCATTTCTAAAATGGCCTAAGAGAAATGGTTGTGGAAAGCCTAGAAAATAATGCCCTTAAGACAACATTTAGCAGGGAGGTTTCAGTGAATGTTTCATGCTGTGTTTACTTTTAATCTGTTTTTATTTTTTATCTGAGCATTAGAACTTATCTACTCTCTCTTTTACAAAAATTGAAACCTTCCCTGTGTTAGAAAGAACCAAATTAGTTAAATTAAAAGTGAGAAATAACATAATATACAAAACCCTTCTAGCCTTTATGTAAATAATTCATACAAATCATTAATGAAACTCTAGCTTTCTGATAGAAATATGAATTAAATTATAAACAGATAATTTACTGCATTAGTCAGAGAAATCACTGCCAGTTCAAATTATATACTTTTTCTGTCCTACCAAATTAGCAAACAGCTATTTTATATTGGTAAAATTTCATTAAGACCCAGGTTTATTTTCCTTTCATGAAATTGGTCTAATTTCCCAGAAAGTTAGATGGTTGCATAAATTACAAGTTATAAAAATATTTTCAATCCTGATTCATAAGCCCTCATCTAAGGAAACTTAGTTATAACTAAATAAATAACTAACCACATTTCCAACAATCAAAGTAAACTGTCCTTTGTGTATGTATGTGAGTATTACATAGTTTTATTATTTCAAACTTTTAAAGTGAGCTGAGAAAACAAACATGGAAAGAAACGGGGTGGGGGTGGAGGGGTGTCAAAACACAAACCAGGATATTCTGCATATAACTTCTGAGTGTGTCAGTAGTCGGGATGTGGAGAGCTGCTTGAAATGTTTTCTGTAGCAGTGTCTGGATCCAGGAAGAAAGGCTGTGGTCACTAACTGCAGGAGAAATGAAGAGGGAAATCACAGCACACATGTGCTTTCTTTGTTACTCCTGGCAGTTTCATACAGCAATTTGCATGCATGCATATGCAAAATCACTACGCTATAATCCCAGATTGTGGAATTAGGTTAATTTAGTTTCCCTTTTCTTTAAGCTTTAATTTTTTTTCAGTGCTTCTGTGATGAAATTCAGGGCATAGCCACCTGAAACATGGTTCCTTGGCATATCGACTTATGTAAGATAAAGAAAATTGAGAAAGCATATATCTGGTCCATGAGACACTCAAGTGAGAGGTGCCTCCTCTCTTCAGGAAATAAAGGAGTTCCCTAACTACGCTACGAAGCTAAGAGAAACAGAAAGTCCTAAACAGACCTGCTCCCGTTTACTTCACTCAGCTCCCACACCAATGAGGCCTGTCCTATTTCCGTGGAACATATTGCTCTTCATCAAACTCACCATGAAAGTTCAGGTTTGACTTCTGTTCTTATAGTGTTTCCTGTATCTCAAAAATCTTAGGGTTTTCGAAAATGCAGTGTATTGAGACTGTCAGAGACTGTTGAGCCCCGGGTGGGTTTGGGAGCGTAGAGCCTGGAAAATCAAAAGTAACCAAAGCCCTTCAGGGTCTGGCCTGGTTAATTCAAACAATGCAATTCATCACACAGGTGGGTTTCAGAAGGCCATTTTACAATCGGATTGTGAATGGGAACTTAAGTGAGAGAAGGCAGGAACAGGTCACCAGAAATGCTATGCCACTGAACTGTTAATCCAGAGAATTTTTACAAGTCTTATGGCAGAAGCTGGGATGAAGCATGAGAAGGAATAACCTGGTTTGTCTAATTGCTCCATCAGTGATGTCTAGGGGCCTCTTAGTTTTGATCTCATCTTCAGGTAGAGCAGTGTTTCTCAGTCTGTTGGTGGTGGCCATCTCACTGAGGTCACCTGAGATGGTCAGAAAAGAGATATTTACACTACAATTCATAACAGTACCAACACTGCAGTGAAGACGTAACAATGAGTAATTTTATGGGTGGGGGTCACCATAATGTGAGGAACTGCATTAACGGGTCTCAGCATTGGGGAGATTGAGTCTCCAGTCAAGAATACACACTTAGGGCAAAGGTAATAACAGATGAGAATTGCTCACAGGACTGTGCTGGTTAGTTTTCTTCTTGTTGTCGGTGTGACTCAAGACACAGTCATCTGAGAAAGGGAATCAAAGTTGAAGGATTGCTTCCACCAGATTGCCACCAGACAGGAAGTCTGTTGGGTGCTTTCAGTGGTGGGTAGTACAACCCCAGGGCAGGTAGTCCTAGGTATTATAAGAAAGCAGGCTGAAGCTGGGTGTTGGTGGGGCTCACCTTTAATTCCAGCACTTGGGAGACACAAGCAAGAGGATCTCTTAGTTCAAGGCCAGCCTGGTCTACTGAGTGAGTTCTACGACAGCCAGTACATAAGAAACCTTGTCTCCGAAAGCCAGGGAGGGAGGGAGGGAGGGAGGGAAGATGAGAGGGAGGGAGGGAGGGAAGATGAGAGGGAGGGAGGGAGGGATCAGTAAAGGGAGAGAAGGAGGAAGGGAGAGAGAGAGGAGGCAAACATTGTCCTTTCATGATTCCCACCTCTGGTTCTGTTTGAGTTACTACCCTGACTTCTCTCAGTGGCCATCTGTGAGGGTACATGTAAGCCAAATACACCCTTTTCTCCACAAGGCACATCTCCTGATGGTGTTTATCACAGCAATAGAAAGCAAACTAGGATAAGGGCCGAGGATTAGTCCAGCTTCCAGCCAATGAATGACAAGCATCAGAACTGATGGTTCTTCTCATATCGCCTGGCCAGCTTCTACTTCCTGTGCCCATCACGGTGTTTAACACCACATAGGCTTCTCTCTTACTAATCTGACTTCTTTACAAAGGTTTAAACCAAATAAACCCAGTTAAAATAGGCAGAAGAAAAACCAGTTTCCTCTCTGCTACTTTCACACTAGGGCATACTGTGTTTTCGGATTTGTTTTAGTCTTCAAATTGTCCAAGTAAGCAGGATGTCACATTCAGTATAGGGCAAACTGAAAAGCTTAGGAAATAAAGGAAAACTGCAAGTGAATTTCAGTGAGATTCTGTACATGCCTTTCTTTCTTCTCCCAGAATAAATTATTATTAGCATTAGAAATGTCTTTCCCTGTACAGGTTAGCTCTAAATCTCTTCAAATTTGGTTATGAATATGAATGTGACCTTTTGTCTCCTATAGATATCCAAGCACTTAAAAGAAGATTTCTGTGAATGAGCTAAAAGGGGAAGGCATTTTTTTTTTGTCAGCATAGATAGCCAGAGGGCCTGAAACTAGTGTGCCTTACATTGGAAGGTACTGGTCTTACGATGAGAAGCAAACATTTGAAAGCGATGAGTGACGTTTTCAGGTTCTCTTACCCATGTGTAAACTGCTGTGTCATCCCCATACCGGAAGCTAATTTTGATATTTTCTGAGTTGAGATTCCTGTGCAGCGAGCACAAACCAGGAGAGGCAGCAAGCATGTTTTCCTACAATGCCTTCTGCTTATGAGGCAGCCTCAGACTGGAAACAACCAACGTTGGAGAAAGAGGGTCATTAAAACTCACATGCGCTTCTCCTTAATTAGCTCTGTGACCTGAGACTGGCCAATTTCTCCGGTTTTGTTTAGATTTTCCATGTCTGTAATATGAAAGTATACTGCTACTTTCCTCCCGAGTGTTAGACGTGAGCAAGGACTGAGGAAGAGATATGAAAGGCGAAGCCAGCAGGCAGGCAGTCACCTTCCCTGTGGGCCTGATTCCCAGATGACTACATGCAAATCCCTTCTAATGTGCTAGCTGATAATTAGGTTGTTAACCATCACCCAAGCAGTTAGGGGAAATTTGTGTTTCTAAAGCAGAATTAAGTGCCATTTTCTGTAATATCAGGATTGGGCAGTATAACCAAGGTGTCCAGTGTGACCCCCTGTGAGCTCAGTGGGGCATGTTAGCCTCAGCTTCTCAGAGGCTTCCCCTCCGAGAAAGGAAAAAGCCCAAGGGGAAGGGGGTGATTATGCACTGCTCTATTAATTCATGTTGACCAGGGTTGAGCAACTGTCTTCTGCTGTTCATTCAGCCTCGACCCTAGAGTCCAAGAAACACCCCAGTAGTTAAGTAGTTGGTTAAGACCAACCATAGTTTAAAATCTAGGTTCTGAATAAGACTTAACTTGCATTTTCTCTCTCTGTTCTTCTCCTCCTCCTTCTTCTTTTCTTTTTTCTTTTCCTTTTGTAAAAACAAAATTTGACAAAATGCCCAAAAATTGTGTGGAAAAGACTGAGAAACATGGACTATAGAAACTAAAGATGCCCCCAACCCACAACCTTACTATAAACAAAGACATTAGAAGAACTCAACTGAAAGCAGTTAACACCTAACAAATGAGCTAATAGCCAGAGGTTTCTTTTAGCATATCCTAAACTAATCATTTACTATGTTGGATGTGTTTCCTGAGAAGCCATGTTGCATAGCCCTTTGGCCTGCTTATGTCCGGCACCTGTGCCCCAGCTGCTCCCTCAACTCTATAGGTGCCACTGTTGGCATTGAGTCTGGGCTCCACCCCACAGTTACCAGGCAACACCAGGTATGCCTGACCCACTATAAAAGGGGCTACTTAACCCTTCCTCTCTCTCTTGCTCTCCTGTTTTTGCTCCCCCTCCTTACCTTCTCTCCCCATTCCCCGCCCATCTTTCTCTCTCTCCCTCCCTCCTCCCCTCCCTCCCTTCCCCCTCTGCCTTTCTCTCAACTCCCTTCCCCATGCCCTGAATAAACTCTTTTCTATACTATATAGTCATGTGAACTGGTCCTTCAGGGGGAAGGGATGCCTCAGCATGGGGTCTTACAGAGGCTCCCCCATTCCCCCACTCCATACCTCACCTCCACCAAACATATCTCTGGTTTCTATCTTTTTATAAAACTCAAAAGCCACAAGATATATGATAGACACATGTGTAGACAAAAGACAACACCATCATCTTTCTTACAGACTCTCTTCTTTATTAACATAGTTTTTATTTCTACATTGCAGACCTTGATTTTCAACTGTCTAAATCCAAACCAACCAAAGCATAAAGGATCTTACTTTGGATTTACAGAAATTTTAATGAAATATATGCTTGGTGATTTTAGTTTTTTACATTAAAAAATATAATTATATGAAAACTGTATTCCAAGCCAAGCATTCTGACAAAGGCCTATAATCCCAGCACTTGGAAGACTGAGGCAAGAAAATATAGAATACAAGCTCAAGATTAACCAACTAAGTACAAAGACAAAGAAGTTTCTACTTCTACTTGTTAGAGAGAAAGGCAGTACACTCTTTGGAATATAAAAACCAACCAAAAAGGCCAAAGAGATAGTTCAGAGATTAAGATCACCATCACTGACTACTCTCCCAGAAGACCCAGGTTCAGTTCCCAGCAACCTGTTTGGTGATTCAAAAACATCTGTAACTGCAGTTCCAGGAACCCTAACAACCACTTCTGACCTCAGAAGGTGCCAGGCATGGATATGGCACACACATGTAGATTCAGACAAACCACTGAAACACAAAAAACATAAAGTAAAATAAAATAAAATATGAACCTAAATTTTTTAATTAAATAAAAAACATCAGAATGAATATGTGGCAATGGAGCATATGATAATGTTTATAAAAAACTAAGAGGGGCTGGGAAGATGGATTATTGCATAAGAACATTGCTCTAAAAGCATAACTCTCTGAGTTCAAAACTCAGACACCCACATGGTGGTACACGTCTGTAGCCCAACACTGAGAAGCACAAACAGACAGATCCTGGAGGGAGGGGGTCACTGGCCAGACAGCCTAATGGTGAGCTCCCGAGTTAGTGAGAGCCACTGTCTCAGGCAATAAGGCAGAGTGACACACACATGCACCTGTGCACTCACAGTGTGCACCACTCTCACACATGCAAATAAAGACACTGTGGTAACTCCATTCTGTTCCATGGGTAACTATTTACTTACAATTCAAGCTTAATATTAGCATGAAATGTTGAAAAGAACAAAAACTCATCCAAAGTAAAGAGCTTCCCAGAGATTTAAGTTATCTTCTGTGTAGATATCATTTTAAAACAAACTTTTATTTTTTGAGACAGAATCTCATTATGCAGCATTTTCTAGTCTGAAACTCACTATGTAGACCAGGGTGGCCTCGAACTCACAAAGGTCTGCCTGTCTCTGCTTCCCTGAGTGCTGGAATTAAAGTCAATCACCATTCTTCCTGGCTGTGTATATGTCTTTTTTAAAAGTGGTTATTCCCCATAATAGTGACTAGAGAGAAAGCATCTATCCTATGCTTAGCTTAATAGAATTGGTATTTTATCAGGAACCATGCGGTCTTGTATCCATTTTCTAAGAAACAGTAAAGCCTGAATTTCTCTAGTTCTCAGTGTCTCTCTTTCTTGCTATTATTGTACTCCTGTTCTACAACAGTGCACAATGGTTGTAGTCACTAAGGAATTAAATGGGATCTTGAAGAACATAGACAAGTCCCAATGCAGCAAAGACAAACTGAGATGCTGTGCAGCTGTTTAGGGTTCCTGGTCTGTGTCTTGCACTAACACCAAATGGAGATGCGGAGAACACTAGGCTGGCTTAGGGGCTGTGCACAGGAACCAAAGGCAGGAAAATACTAAATATTGCTGAGAGCATCCACCCCAGGAAAGACTTTACCTCCCAAGAGTTCTAGACTGACACCGCCCCCAGTGCTCACATGGCTGACTTTATCCTCTGTGTTCCATGTGGCACAGCAAGTGGCAGTGTCTCTACCACCTATTATAGTGATACAACTCCTAGAAGTGGCTTTCACCACCTCATCCATGAGTGACTTGGATCCCCTGGCAAAGGCTTCCCATTCAGACCCCCCAACAGGACCATTCCAAACTGTCCGCTTATCTCGAACCACAGCCTCAGCATATTTCTTGCTGCTCTCAGTACCAGAGTCCAAGCCCAGCCAGTCAGCAGGTATACCGGAGGCCACAATAGCTTGGCCAGTCTTGGCATTCTCATCAGTTTGGTATTCTCATCATTTGGACATGAGATCTTTGACAATCTTGGCTCCTTCTTCACCATGTGCCAATCTCCATGTTGCTGAGCACCTTGCGGAAGGTAAAAACCATTCCACCACCAGTGATCATCTCATTGACTTTGTCCAGCATATTATGAATCAGCTGGATCTTGTCTGCAACTTTAGCTCCTCCCAAGATAGCCAGGATGGGTTTCTCTGGACTATCCAAAACCTTAGAAAAATAGTTCAGCTCCTTCTTCATCAAAAATCCACCAGCCTTCTGTAGCAGACTCATACCCATAGTGCAGCTGTGGCTTTGGTGTGCAGTCGCAAAAGCATCATTGACAAAAACATCTAGTTTGAACAGTGAGGCTTGGAAAGCACCAATTTCGGCTTTAATCTTGTTCCCAGAAACATCTTTTCCCTTCCCTTCTTCCTGTACATGAAAGTGGAGGTTCTCCAGGAGGATGACAGGCCCAGCCACTGGGTTAGCACAGGCATTCTCAACCTCTGGGCCCACACAATACTTCAAGAAAAGAACATCCTTGCCCAGCAGAGATTTGAGTTCTGCAGCAACTGGCTCTATGAAGTATTTTCCGGGCATAGGAACACCATCAAGCCAGCCCAAGTGGCTCATAAGGACAACCAACTTGGCTCCATTGTCCAAGCAGAATGTGATGTGTAGAACAGCAGCCTTGATCCTTTGGTTATTCATTATCTGGTTGTTCTTCATAGAAACATTGAAGTCCACCCTCATTACAACCCACTTCCCCTTCACTTCCAGCTTGTCCAAAGGCAGCTTGTTAGCAACACTGTGAGGTCGAGAGGCCTGGAGCTGAGAAAGAGCATGTCTATTCTTTTGAAAGGCTTTCTTTGTAGTAGACCTGAGACACCAGAAAGACAGGTTTAAGGTAATTTCCTGGACAAGTCAAAGGCAAATGTTCTCACTTTGTTGGTATGTTTCCTTTCCTGTCTATTACAAAGACAGCTTTAATTAAACATTATTAGAAATACCATTCTAAATTTAAGTCTAACAAATTTGGGTATGTATTCATTACTTTTTGGTTGCTGTGCTAAAACACCACAAGCAACTTCAGAAACAGTTTATTTTAGACTTATGACTCCAGAGGGTAAATCTATAAAGGTGGGGGAGGAGTGGCAGGATCAGGAAACAAAGAGATCTTGTCTTCAACCACAAACACAAAACAGAAAAACAGCTAGAAGTGGGGTGACACTATAGACATGGGGTGAGCCATAAACTTTCAAAGTTGCCCTAGTGATGTTCTTTCTTCAGCAAGACTGTGCCTACTCTCCAAACAGCACTAACTCCAGGGGACCAAGTGTTCAAATACCTGAATCTATGGAGGACATTTTTTTATCCAAATCCCCAAGACTGATTTTATATGAATCTTGTAGAACACTACAGGAATCTGTCATACATCATTCTCACATTTATCATCCCCATATAAAAACAAAGAACAAGGGAGCATTGAAAGGTATTCCATGGAATTGGGGAGATGAATCAGGAGATAATACACTTGTCACACTTTATCTAGATCCTTGGAACCAAGGTAAATTATAAGAGGACATAGTGGTTGGCCTATAATTTCAACACTAGGAAGATTAAGACAGAGAAATCCATAGAGAAAGAGAATTCCTAGAGCAGTCAGCCTAGCTAAACAGTCAGCTCTGGGTTCAACTGAGAGACCTGGCCTCAATGAAAAAGGTAAAGAACAATCAAGAAAGACACATACAACTGTACTCACTAACACACATGCAAACTTGTACACAAACTGTATAAACATACACATGCAAAAAGAAAAAAGACATATCATATACATTCCCTTCAAAACAAGCATTTATACATCATTTATAGTACAGAATCCTACCAAAAAAATAAAAGTAATTTGGTTGAGAAGAAAAAGTAAACATGACAGCAAAACTTCAACCTCAAGTGAAGAAGGCCTTGGAGATGATAGCAAGACACCAGCAAGCATATCAGAATAGCAACATTCAGAACTAGCTCTGAGCTTTGAGGTTTCTTGTGACTTTCATTGACATGAGTCACTTCTTGAGTAAGACATTCCTTTGCAGATGAGAGTGGAAAGAACACTGGGCATTGAAAGTATCCAGTTCAAAACGGAAGAAAGACCAATGGGGCAAGTGCTGCATTAATCCTCCCCATAGTTCAAGATGGATTCCATATGCAATGTGATGTGGAGAGGAAATGGAATACTAAGTTAGCCACTCAAGCCTTTGGACTTCTGCTTCTCAGGGTAAGGGTGGGATGATTTCAATAAAGGATCCAATTTACAGGTCAAAAATAAATGTTGTGGAGGCAAAGAGGTAGGTTGGAAGAGTTACACTGAGAATAAAGCCTTGGTTAAGATTGTGATTGTTTAAAGTGCTCCAGGAGATATTAGAATCCTTAGATGACTTTAGGCTCTTTCAAAGACCAGTTTTGAAGGGAAAATTATTGCAGCAATAAGTCTGAAAAGTAACTGTACCAAAGCTGAGAGCTATGTGCTGTTCAGAAAGAGAGATATGAAGTAGAGGCCTGGAATACTTTCCTCATGGAGAGATGAGGGCAGATCATGGGTACAGAAAAATATTTACTACACTGAGCCTGACTGAAAATAATGTCCTTTACTTGGAACTGGGTCCCAGCTTGTTACCATGAATGGAGCTGGAAATGCATATAATATGTAGTATTACACTCAAGTGTTAAAGAGAAGTAGAGAGATAGAAAAACCTCTTTATATAAACAACCCATAGCTGGAGCCCAGATTCTGCTGCCCAGGTATCCTTAAGCTACCTCAGCAGCAAGAAAAACTGTGAATCAGAACAAGACCTTGATCCAGTTAGAAACACTTGCAAGTTCCAGCCGATCCTTCCTTTCAGTAATCTACTTATATCTTCCAGCAATGAATGATCTTTGCTGAAGTCTCCGTGTTCTATTCTTCCCACTTGACTCATCCTTCAGGTCCAGAATGGAAAGAAAGCAAGCAATGGTGTAAGTTCTCTGCCTGGACCCAGAATAATCAGCCTGACTTCCTCCACTGTTTGCCAGCCCTCTCTTTAATCTGTAGGTCAGGAAGTTCATTCTGGACACTAAACAGAAAATGAACTGGAAAGAAACAAACGCAGTAAGTGATCAGTAGTCACTAAATAAAACAGTGGCTACAGTGATGGAGACAAATGAGGTATGTGCATAAAATCTGAGCTCAGGAAGACAACACATCAAGAAAAACTCGGAGACTTTCAACTCAAGCAACTAGTCCTAAGTTGATTCCATTTGCTGGGCCAGGAGACTTAGCCCACACAAAATTTTCTCTCCAGTCTTCTTAAAGTTATATTAACTATGGGACCTCTAAGGAGAGAAACTCTGAAGGCCATAAAGTGTTTAGAAGTCAGTGAGTAATCTGAATTGGAAAAACTGACCCCTTGCTATTTTTCATGGACATCAATGTCTGCATCTCCACAGCAGAGTGGATAGAATGTGAGTAACCAGACTCTGGAAAAATGCTGTCTTAGTGTTCTATCACTGTGAGGAGACATCATGACCACAGCAACTCTTATTAAGAAAAGCATTTAATTGGGGCTTGATTACAGTTTCAGAGGTTTATTCCCCTACTGTCATAGTGGGGATCATGGTAGCATGTAGGTAGAGACATATGTGATGGTTTGTATATGCTTGGCCCAGGGAGTGGCACTATTAGAATGTGTGGCCTTGTTAGGGTAGATGTGTCACCATGAATGTGGGCTTTAAGAGCCCGTGTCCTAGCTGACTGGAAGTCAGTCTTCCCCTAGCAGCCTTCAGATGAAGATGTAGAACTCTCAGCTCCTCCTGCACCATGCCTGCCTGGATGCTGCCATGCTCCTACCTTGATGATACTGGACTGAACCTCTGAACCTATAATCCAACCCCAATTAAATATTGTCTTTATAAAAATTGCCTTCATCATGGTGTCTCTTCATAGCAGCAAATCCCTAACTAAGGCAACATGGCACTATAAAAGTTGAAAGTTATCTGGATGCACAAGTAACAGAGAGCCTGGATTGAGCTTTTGAAACCCCACCAGTGACACACTTCCTCCAACAAAGCCTTGTCAGTCCAACAAGGCCACATTTCTATACCTTCTCACATACTGCCAGTCCCTAATGAGCCAGCATTCAAATACATGAATGTCAGACCTATGGGTGCCAGTCCTATAAAAGCCACCACAATGTCAATATCACAAAAAAACTGAAAAGGAAATGAAGTCCTTGCAGAAGTCTAGAAAAACTCTGCTGAGTATTAGGAGATAAAGCAAGAAAGTGAAGTTCATAGAAATGTACAAGAATAATATTGTTTTACACTATAAAATGCTGTTGAGGCATCAAATAAGATAATTGTGGAGAATGTTCATTAGCTTTAGGGACACAGAGGCCGCTGTGGACTTTGCAAAGATCAGTTTTAATGAAGTAATAACAGAAAACAAATTAGAGTGCCTAGTGGAGAAAGAACTTGAAATTCAGACAGCAAGTATGCACAATTGATTCGCTGAGTATGCTTTTGCAGGAGAGGAGGAAAAAAGAGTAGATAAAACACTACACATAATGGACATGGCATATGACATCATGGAGACAGAACATCAGTAGTGAGACAGCGGTGCTGAGCTAACAGGCACACGGATGTGAACTAGACCAATCACAACGGGTAAGGAGGGACTGGGAGCAAGAGGGCAATTAATGAGCATTTGACTGTCTACAGCCCCGATACAAAGGCATCCTAAAAGTAGGCACAGTTGAGTTAAACGTCTTTATTATTTTCCATTTGAGCATTTGGCCTACAGGTATGTCTGTGTACCATGTATGTACCTGATGCTTGAGGAGGCCAGAATAGGGCATCAGGTCCCCTAGAACTGGAGTTATAGATGGTTGTGAGATGCCATGTAGATGATGGGAATAGAAGCTAAGCCCTCTTCCAGATAAGATAAGCAGCCAGTGCTATAATCTGCTGAGATATCTTTGCAGCTCCAAGTTCAAATTCTTGTTCTAGCATCTATTAGTTTACTTCAACTTTGAAATAGGAATAATCTTTCATTTTTTTCCAGAATTCTATATTCAAAAATGCACCCTTCTATCCAATTAAACATGTATAATACACACCTAAAAACATAATATATAAGCATACTTCCTATTTCTGTATGTCAAAACAAGTAATCAAAAAGAATTTAGTAGAATAGCATAGATATGTAAAATACATCTTCATATTTGAATTCTAACATTGTCAGAGTTGATTGGTTTGGGTATTTTTAGTTTGTTTTCTTTCTTTCCTCCTTCCTTCCTTTCTTCCTTTTTTTTTTTTTTTTTTTTTTTTTTTTAGGTCTCACTATGTTGCCCTGATTGTCCTGGAACTGTTCTATCTACTGCCAGTGCTGAAAGAGATCCTGACCTGCATATTACAAAATGCAATGAAAGCCTTTGCTATATAGAACACAGTGGCCTCAAGTTCAGAAAGATCATCTGCCTCTGCCTCTGCCTCTGCCTCTGCCTCTGCCTCTGCCTCTGCCTCTGCCTCTGCCTCTGCCTCTGCCTCTGCCTCTGCCTCTGCCTCTGCCTCTGCCTCGAGTGCTGGGGTTAAAGTTGTCTGCACCACACGTGGCACCTTGTCCTGTGGAAATGTGCTGTGTGGTATTGTCATGATATGACATTTATTTTACACCACTTTGAAACCCAGTCTTTTACTCTAATTTTGTTTCTCCACAACTCTGAGAAGCAAGTAGGGCAGGTGTTATTGTTCCTTGTTACAGATAAAGAAACTGGGTCGAGCTGAGGTGAAGGGGCCGAGCCTCAAGAGTCCAGCCTTAGCTGCTCAGTGATGGTTGGATGGGACCAGCCTCTGGAGCCAGGACTCTCTTTGCATTTTGTAATACACAGGTCAGGACCCCTTTCAGCATCAGCAGCGCACAAAACAGTGGTTTGTGGAAAATGCATTACTTCTTGAACTTGAATTGTTTACAAGGAAATACAGCACATCAAAATTCAAGTTTCTTTCAACCACAGTTTACCCAATTATCCCCCAAGTGACTACTTCTCTGGCATTGCATCCTTCTTGCCCTGAACCTGGCCAAGTACTAGCTTTTCCACTCTAAAGTTTGACACCAAGGAGACCCAAGGAAAAAGGTTGACTCCTGAGTCCCAGGGAGTGGACAAGGAAACCATGAATCTACCTAAAAGAAGTATTGTCCAGGAGAGAGAATACTTAAGCATCTTAAGGGAATTTATAGATGACTTATTCCACTTCTAAAGAGTGTTCTGGATCTGCCATATCTTAATTGTTGAATGAATTTACATGATCATGATACATGGAAGATATATCTGTGTCCAACAGCTGACATAAATAATATTCGAAAAGCAGTTTGATGAAAGGCATTTAAGAGGATGGGAGCAAAGAATGATTCCGTTAGGGACTAGGACATATTTTACTGTGTAAATCTGGCTTGAGGCAGAATGACTGAGACTTTTCCTTTGCCCACAATTTGATTACTATGGGACAGACTTACATATAGAAGTCTTACTAAATGGGTGATTTCTGTGGCCTACACACCTTGTGGTCATGTGCCTACTACCTCATCTGCAGTTACTTATGTAAACCACGAGCACATGGCCCAAAATTTCTACCTTTTTTCTCTCTATCAAAATGTAAAACCGAGAGGGTCTAAGGTTAAGTAATAGACAAAATTGTGGCCAGATCTATATAAACCAAGGCAGCATCACCGAGGGGAGGAAAGGCACCTGTGCATAGCAAAGAGAAGCAGATGAATGGAAAATGCCAGCAGCAAGAATGATTATACAGTACCGAGTCATGAGGAGCAAACTCACTTATCTGCCCATCCATCTGTCCATTCATACATTCAGTGCATTTGCTAGCAACCCTGCTGCACTACCAGTTCTAAGGATTCACGAATGAGCAGAATAATCGAAGACCACGCTGTCACAGGCTTGAAGCACTATGAAAGCTACTACGACAGAGTCATAAATGTTATGACAGAGGTTCACGATTCTAGGAGCATAAAACATGAGCACTAAACTTCGTGTAGCTCCTGGACAGGCTTCTCAGTTTCTACACCATATAGCCTCATTGCATTATACTTTCTGCCTTTTAGTACCTGTGACATTGCTTATTGCTTCCAACATAAGTTGTTTCTTCCTGTGGATTAGTGTAATGGATACCCGATTTCATCTGTTCAGCATCTTTTTCATCTGGTCATATCAGGAACTGGTCTTCTCTTCATGGTGGGGCTGCTGATCACAAGAGAGCATTTCTCTTGCTTTTGCAACTGGCTAATCAAAACTCTGCATTCTGACTGAAGTGGCTGGCTCAGACTACTGTGAATGATGCAGCACTTTTTGTGAGGACTCATGGGAAAAATGAGAGACTCATCTGCCCTTCTGAAACTGTAAGTGCAAGGTCTTTCTGAGTTCAGAGCTATGGAGACCCTTATTGCTTCTATTAAAGAGCACTCTCCTGTGTATGAGGACAACAGAGACAGTGACAACTCTCTTGACATCTCTTAAACGTTTTAGTTCTTTGAGTCAATCAGTTCCTTTCCCATAACATATTTGAGTTGTTTTTACTCATAACTATAAGTATTCTCAGTAAGATAACTGTCTTACATATATTTCTGTTCTGTGCCCAAATAATATCTAACCAGGATGGTGTAATAAGACTGAACACAGCAAGGGCAAAATGGACTTTCTCTCTTTTCCTCTTCCTCAGATTGTAAAAGCTCTCTGTATAACATTAAACTCAACAGTTCAAACAATTCCCCATGTCAGCACCGATGAGATGGTGACATTGTTATTCCTACCTCCCCTGTGCTACTTTTCTAAAGTTAATCAGCACAAAGTGACTGGTTTGGTATCTTCAGTGTGTTCTGGCACCAAAGTCTGCCACATTCCTAGGTACTGCTCTGCCTACATCTTATCCCTCTAAGCCAATAGTGTATTTAGTCTTCTGCTTCAGCTCTTCTCCCTTGGTGTGCAAACTAAAACATGCCAACTGGAACATTATGAATCTATTTAATTATCCTTTTGAAAAATTAAAACCATAACATAAAGTTTATTACCCAGCTAGAGTCTAATTTTTATATGCAAATTTTAATACATTAATAGTATAATCAGATTTCCAAGGCACTTAAATCATGCCAGTTTATATTTTAATGCAGAGGACAAATGCATTTTTCAAAGCTTGGTATAAAGAATATGGAAATAGTTACAGCAACAACCAGACGCAGGTATCCATCACATGAAAGAAAAATCACTTTTGTCCAGATTCCTTCCTCTCCTTAATACATAGCAGTTCTGAGCTAAAAATAGAGAAAACTGCGGCTTGCTTACTTTCTTTCTTTTCTTCTTCTTTTCTTTCCTTCTTTCTTTTAATTCCCCTGTAATGCTATGATATCTGTCGTTACAACTGCAAGAATAGGGAACCATAAAAAGGTTCTACTCTGACTCAAAAATATTACAAAGAAATGTTAAGTCTGCAGTGGAACGTTTAAAAGAGCATTTATTTCTAACATTCTTACAGATATTAAAATAACATTATAATGAATTACCACACGTTTGTATTTAGACAACATAACAAAACTAAACTTTGCTGTAATCTTAGGAGTTTAGACTCCCATTTGGATATTATGATTGTTCTAGGTTTTGCCAACTCAACACAACCTACACACAGCTCGGAAGAGGAAATCACAGTTGAGAAATTGCCTCCATCAGACTGGCCTGTGGGCATATCTGTGGGGAGTTGTGTTGATTGCTGACTGGTGTATGAAGGTCCAGGATACTGCAGGTGGTGCCTCCTAGGCAGTCAGTCCTGAGTTGTATAAGCAAGGTAGCTGAGCAAGGCACAGAGAGCAATCCAGTAAGCAGTGTTCCTCCATGGTCTCTGCTTCAGCTCCTCTTTTGAGGTTCCTGCCTCATTCCTGCCTTGGCTTCCCTCAATGGTAGCCTATGACCTGTAAGCCAAATAAACCCTTTCCTTTCTAAGTTGCTTTTGGTCAAAGTGTTCTGTTACAGCAACTGACAGGCAGACTAGGACAATATTGTTATTTTTTCCTAGTACTTGAAGAATGACATAGACAGATATACTCTGGCAATCATACCAGTGCGTTGGAGGCAATCCCTACTCTCTCTCTCTCTCTCTCTCTCTCTCTCTCTCTCTCTCTCTCTCTCTGTGTGTGTGTGTGTGTGTGTGTGTGTGTGTGTGTGTGTGTGTGTGTTCATTTCTGTGTAACAAAGAAGAAAAGAGAGTGCATCTGAACCTGTGATGGAGGTCAGAGGACAACTTCTAGATGTCTGCTCTCTCCATTCATCGTGGTAGTTGCAAAGATCATATCTTGTTAAAATATGTCTTAATTTGGGTTTTATTGCTGGAAGTGACTCTATAAAAAACAGCAATTCTTGTAAAAGAAAACATTTAATTGCGTCTGGCTTACCTTTTCATTATTTTCGCCACTATGGGAAGCATAGCAATGTGCAGGCAGAAATGGTGCTGGAGATCCCTGAGATTCTACATCTTGATTCCCAGGCAGCAGAGTTAGACAATGTGCCATACCTGGCATAGCTTGAGAATAGAACACCTCAAAGTTCACCCCTACAGTGACATACTTCCTCCAACATGGTCACACCTACTCCAACAAGGCCACACCTCCTAATGATGTCACTCCCTATGGGCCATTTTGTCTCTTCCCTGCAATAAAACCCAATCTAAGACAAAATGTTATCTTATTTTATATATGAAATAAAAGAGAATGATGAATCATTTTTCCCCAAAGCCATTAAGAAGCCTTCTCTTGAAATGGAGAGATGGCTCAGCTATTAAAGGTTAGGCTAACAACCAAAACAGTAAGAAACCATCTCTTAGCCTTTTAAAGATCAATATGACTAAGGATTTATCTGAATGCATTCCCATTTTATCTACATGAAGATTACACATGAGACAGCACACAAACCAAGCAGACACAATTCTGTGGGGTAGCTACCTAGGCATTATGATTCTGGATAATCCCCATCTTTCAACACTGATAACACTTAATGATGTTGGAGAATAGAGACCTTGGTACCTCCCTGCATTATTGTGGTCAACCACAAACATCTGACCACTGATGAACAAATCATCATTCCTTTAAGAGCGGTATGCTAAAGGACCAGAGCACAGCCTGGGGGAGATGGAGACTGGTAGAGTAGAGGGGAAGCAGAAAAGAAAGCTCCAAAATGATCTAGAATGATTTCTGAGAAGCCAGGGAGCATCAAAGAGGCCCTGGACAACCAAGCTCCAGGAAAACACATAAGGTACCCAAATGAAAGGTACAGAATTCTAAATGACTAACATCATAATTTTTACATTTTAGATAAAATTAATTCTACTATATTTTATTACATTTTCTAAACATGCTATTGAGGTCATGGCATTGACAGCAGACTTTGAAATTCAGGGACATTTTTCTCATGAGTTAATTAATTAATTAATTCTCCTTAATTAATTATCAAAGACAGTTGGCTGACTCTGGCAGTGAAGTTTTTTTTTTCCATTTTCCCCTATGCATGCTCTGCTACAGCTTACTGAACAAGCTGAAAATTCAATAAATAAATGCATTCCTTAATGATTTAGTGAAATGCAAAAGGAAAGACAAGCTGCCAGAGCCACACCACAGGTCTCCCACTTTGCCAAAAATGATTACAGTGGTGTTAGGGCTGATTATATGAATCCAGGAAGCCGGGATGCTGGGGCGGCTGCTGCTTTTGCAGCTGCTGCTCTCCAAGCCCTGCTGAAGGGGCTGTTCTGTCTCCAGTGTCTGTACACATGTGATGACAAAGCAGAGGCTTGAACATGTCCATATCATGGTTTCTTCCTTCCTCCCCTTTGTACTCAGCGAAGATGTTCCACTGAAATTCAAGACATCAGCTTAGAATATGTTAATGTTCATAAATTAAATTGCTCACAGAAGGTGATCAATTTTTAATGTTTACACTCAAGATGTTCTTTTTAATTAACACTTAGCTACATTTGTTCTCTGTGTGATACAGAAAATGTCTGAACTTGCAGAGAACTGCAATAAGTTGTTAGACCTTAAACTGCAGTCATTTTCAGACCTGTGCCTTTCCACTAAAGAAGGAGGGTGTAGCTCCAGATATCTGACAGCATAGGACACCTGAGTCACTCTCAGAAATAGCAGGAAGTTACTCAGTATGCAGATATTTTTGGAAAGTGACTTGAATTCCTGATAAGAAGATGGATGTGCTCAAATACAGGAGTCTGAAAATTGAAAGGGATTTCTCTATTCAGCCAACGTTGATTCATTTAGAATCCATAAACATTACTAGTTAGCTGTAGAAAACTAGAGTTTAAAAAGACAGATTGTTCACTAGCAGTGTGATCATGGAAAATGGACCTAACTCCTGAGGGAAAACATGGCCGTGGGCCAAAGTGAGCAGAGTGGTGTCCAGGGTGCTTCTGTCAAGTGTCTGAGTTTAGGCTCTACTGGAGTGAGAAACACCATGACTCAAACTACTTAGGGAAGAGTTTATTTGGCTGACTTGGGAACTCAGACATGAACTCAAGGCAGAGAGAGGAGTGCTGCTTACTGGTTTACTCATCTTGGTTCTCCCAGTTTACTTTTTTATAAAACTCAGAGGTGATACCACCCACAGTGGGCTAGTCCCGTGACTCCTCTCAAAGCAGTTCTCAGTTAAAATCCCCTCTTCCTAAATGTCCTTGGTTTATGTCAGATCAGCAAAACAAAGACAAAGCAACACCAACAAAAAACATGAGATCAGAGTAACCAATTCTGGGCCTATGAGATGGCTCAGTGAGTGAAGACACTGTTGCCAAGCCTGATGGAGTTCCTTCCCCAGGACCTGCATGGTGAAAAAAGAGAACTGACTTTTCAAAGTTGGCCTCCTACCCCACGTGCATGCCTCTCCCCACACAAATGAAATAAATATGTGATTTCAAGGCTTCCTTGGTAATACAGGGGAGATCATGGCCTTAATTGGCACTAGTGTACGTGTTGAGATCAAGACAGACTTCTGATGATTCCCACAAGCCTTGCTTGTAGTTATCTATGCAGAATGTTAGCATGTTACCTGTTAAAATTATTATTTAAGTCCATAAAAGGGCAGACTACATGAGACAAGGAGAGTATGTTCCTCTGTGATCCTGAAAAGTCAGTGTTGGGAACTTCCTGGTCAATATAGTCATTATGTCTATCATACATGGAACAAGAAAATTAAAATGATTAGTTTTAGCTTATCCAAATTACTTGTCTTTCCCAATTATTTTGTCACTAATAGAATATGAACAAGTGTTTTTGTTGTTATTGTTGTGTGGCTTTATATGTTTGGTTTCTGAGAGAAGCTTTCTCTGTCTTGGCTGTCTTGAAACTCTCTCTGTAGAGCATGCTGGCCCCAAACTCAGAGATTCACCTGCTACTACCTCCCAATTTCTAGGATTAAAGGCATGTGCCACTGACTTAGTCAGCATTTCTATTCCTTCACAAAACATCATGAACAAGAAACAAGTTGGAGGAAAGGGTTTATTCAGCTCACACTTCCACATTGCTGTTCATCACCAAAAGAAGTCAGGGTTGGAACTCAAGCAGGTCAGGAAGCAGGAGCTGATGTAGAGGCCATGGGGGGATATTACTTATTGGCTTGCTTCCCCTGGCTTGCTCAGCCTGCTTTCTTATAAAACTCAGGTCTACCAGCCCAGGAATGGCACCACCCACAATGGGCTGGGCCCTCCTTCCTTGATCACTAGTTGAGAAAAAAATGCCTTACAGCTGGATCTCATGGAGGCATTTCCTCAACTGAGGCTCCTTTCTCTGTGATAACTCCAGCTTGTGTCAAGTTGACACAAAACCAGCCAGTACAGCCACCATGCCCAACTGTGTCAACAAGTTTTTTGTTTGTTTTTCTGTTTTTTTTTTTTTTAATAGCAAAGTACAATTTTGGGGAGTTTCACGTTTTTTGAAGTAGATATTTAAGAGTGTTAAAGATACTGTAGTAGTGTGAACTCTCCATAGACTCAGGAATTTAAACACTTTGTCTCTAGGTGTTTACATGCACAGAATTGCCAGAGAAAGCATATTACTAAGGATGAGTTTTGAGATTAAAAACCTCAACGCACTTCCAGTTTGCTTCCTCTGTTCCCTGATTCATGTTCCCCTCTTTCTTCTTCTGCCATGCCTGCTGCCTGCTACTAGGCTGTCTCTGCCATAATGGGTCTCACCCTCTGGAACCAAAAGCCAAAATAAATTTTTTCTTCCATAAGTTGTTTTTGATCATGAGGTTTTATCACAGAAACAGAAAAGTAGTTAATATGGAAGGAGAGAGAGAGAGAGAGGAATTAACTGCCAAGAAGGACTCTATTATTAACCTGACAGCTTGTTTTGAATCTAGATATTTGATGAATACATTTTATAAGGAAAACTGTTTAATTCGAGTCAGTGATAATTCTATTTGCTTGAGACTTTGAGAGGTTTCACTCATTTGAGTTAATGCATCATCATTCCTCGGAGCATTTTGCTTGATTAAGCATCACATATTGATTTGATGTGTGATAGTTGAGTCACTGTGCACTTATGCATCCAACCTCTAGAAGAGCACACAACTCAAGTACGAAATAATGAACTTGGTCAATACTTGTCAAGCCTCATATACATTAGATCTGACTTTTAGTTTTCAAAAGCATACAGCATGTGTGTGTGTGTGTGTGTGTGTGTGTGTGTGTGTGTGTGTTTGTGTGTGTGTAGAGGGGGCAGTTACAGGCTGTGAGCCAGCAATACAACAATGGCTGCCTGTGAATAGAAGGTCCAAGAATCTAGTAGTTGATCTGTCTACAAGGCTGTATGTCTCTGATGGTCTTCAATATATGCTGGAATACTGAAGATATAGATTCTCTAATCAACAGATAGAAACTTTCTAGGTAAAACCTGTGCATTGAGCTGATTCAAAAGAAAATACTCGGAATTTTTCTACAATATCTAAAATAAACCCTGAATCAGAGATTTTAAGGTCTACACACACAAAATATCTTAATTGGACCAATTCTATGGTGATTTAAATGGAATGTTTCCCCATACTCTTGGACATTTAAACACTTGGTCCCCAGTTGATGTTGCTTTGTGGGGAGATTTAATAGGTGTGCCTTGATGAGAGAAATATGTCATGGGAAGCAGCCTTAGAGAGTTTAAAGACTTATGTTATTAACTCTTGACTCTTTCTGGTGCAAGATGTGAACTTTTAGTTTTCTGCCTCTGACACTCTGCCTGCCAACTGCTGCCTTGCATCCCTACCATGATGAATTTTTATCCCCGTGAAACCATATAGCCAAATAAATTCTTCTGTAAGTTGCCATGCCTATGATCTTTTATCGAAGAAACATTAAAGCAACTAATTCAAGAGCTTTCTCTTGGGCCAAAATCTCCTGACAGATAGCGGATACTGGCTGTCTCTGCAAGCTCTGTATCTATCACTTGATGTCTCATGCTTTTATGTGCTAGACAGTCTTCCTTGATAAGGGTCTTACATTCAGATCAAATAAAGCTCAAGGCCACAAAGCCTTTGGGTTCTAGAAGTTACAAATTACACAAAACATTTCAGGTATATTCTGTGGGTCAAAGTAAGACTCGGGAAGTAAAGAAAGAGACTTCACCTATTGGATGCCGGATCTACAATGTGATGATACTGTGTTTTTCAATCTACCACCACAAATGTGGGGGGGGGGTGTTGTAGTCTTCATTAACATAGTCCTGATTTTGGGTTGTTAAAACCCAAATTAAAATCTTCCAAATCATAGATGTCAGCTAGAAGGGCTAGGTATCTTTGAGACCTCCTTAAGAGCCTGCCTTGCTGAGTGAAATGTGAATGAATTGGTAGTCTAATAAGGGTCTTTAAACAACACACAGCAAACCAGTAGCCAACATCAAACTAACTGGAGAGAAACTCGAAGCAATCCCCCTAAAATCAAGGACTAGACAAGAATGCCGACTCTCTCCCTACCTATTTCATATAGTAATTGAAATCCTAGCCAGAGCAATTAGACAACAAAAGGAGATCAAAGGGATAGAAATTGGGAAAAAAAAGAAGTCAAGATATCACTATTTTTAGATCATGTACAGTATACTTATGTGACGCCAAAAATTCCACCAGAGAACTCCAACAGCTGATAAACAACTTCAGCAAATTGGCTGGATATAAAATTAACTCAAACCAATCAGTAGCCTTCCTCTACTCAAATAATAAATAGTCTAAGAAAAAAATTAGGGAAACGACACCTTCACAATAGTCACAAATAATATAAAATACCTTGGTGTGACCCTAACCAAGCAAGTGAAGGATCTGTATGACAAGAACTTCAAATCTCTGAAGAAAGAAATTAAAGAAGATCTCAGGAGATGGGAAGATCTCCCGTGCTCATGGAATGGAAGGAACAACATTGTAAAAATGGCCATCTTGCCAAAAGCAATCTACAGATTCAATGCAATCCCCATCAAAATTTCAACTTAATTCTTCACTTAGAAAGAACAATTTGCAAATTCATTTGGAATAACAAAAAGTCCAGGATATGGAAAACTGTCCTCAATAACAAAAGAACTTCTCAGGAATCACCATCCCTGACCTCAAGGTGTTCTACAGAGCAATAGTTATAAAAACTGTATGGTATTGGTACATAGTCAGGAAGGTAGATCAGTGGAGTAGAACTGAAAATTCAGAAGTGAATCCACAAATTTATGGTCACTTTATCTTTGATAAATGAGCTAAAACAATCCGGTGGATAAAAGATAGCCTTTCAACAAATGGTGCTGGTCCAACTGCTGGTGAGCATGTAGAAGAATACAAATCAATCCATTGTTATTGCCCTGTACAAAGCTCAAGCCCAATAACCTCCACATAAAACCAGATACACTCAAACTAATAGAGCAGAAAGTAGGGAACAACCTCGAACACATGGGCACTGGGGAAAGTTTCCTTATCAGAACACCAATGGATTATGCTCTAAGATCAAGAATAGATAAATGGGAGCTCATAATATTGCAAAGCTTCTGTAAGGCAGAGGACATTGTCAAAAGGACAAAATGGCAATGGACAGATGGGGAAAAGAGCTATACCAATCCTACATCTGATAGAGGGCTAGTATCCAATATGTGCAAAGAACATTAGACTCCAGAGAATAGCCCTAAAAAATAGGGGACAGAGCTAAACAAAGAATTCTCAACTGAGAAATATTGTATGGCTGAGAAGCTCCTAAAGAAATATTCAGCATCCTTAGTCATCAGGGAAATGCAAATCAAAACATTCCTGAGATTCCACCTCACACCATTCAGAATGGCTAAGATCAAAAACTTAGCAGATGACAGCAGATTCTGGCGAGGATGTGAAGGAGGAACACTTCTCCACTGTTATTGGTATTGCAAGCTGTACAACCACTCTGGAAACCAGTCTGGAGGTTCCTCAAAAAATTGGACATAGTTCTACCTGAAGACCCAGATATACCACTCTTGGGCATATACCCAAAAGAAGCTCCAACATATAACAAGGACACATGCTCCATCATGTTCATAGCATCCTTATTTATAATAGCCAGAAGCTGGAAAGAACCCAGATGCCCTTCAACAGAAGAATGGATACAGAAAATGTGGTACATTTGCACAATGGAATACTATTCAGCTATTAGAATCAATGACTTTACAAAATTCCTAGGCAAATGGATGGGAACTAAAAATTATCATCCTGAGTGAGGGAACCCAGTCACCAAAAAAAATGGTATGTACTCTCTGATAAGTGGACATTAATCCAAAAGCTTGAATTATCCAAGATACAATTCATAGATCACAAGAAGCTCAAGAAGGAGGATGACCAAAGTGCAGATGCTTCAGTCCTTCTCAGAGAGGGGAACAAAAATATTCACAGGAGGAAATACAGAGACAATGTTTGAAGCATAGACTGAAGGAAAGGCCATCCAGATACTGCCCCACCTGAAGATACAGCCTGTATACAGTCACCAAGCCCAGACAATATTGCTGATGCCAAGAAATACATGCTGACAGGAGCCTGATGTAGCTGTCTCCTGAGAGGCACTTTCAGATCATGACAAATACAGAAGTGGATGCTCACATCGTGAGAGCTGGGTCCCCAATGGAGGAGTTAGATAAAGGATTAAAGGAGCTGAAGAGGTTTGCAACCCCATAAGTACAAGTCCAACCATCCAGAGCTCCCAGGGACTAAACCACTATCCAAAAGTAGAAATGGACAGACCTGTGGCTTCAGAAGCATGTGTAGCAGAGGATGGCCTTGTTGGTCATCAATGAGAAGAGAAGCCCTTGGTCCTGCCAAGACTCAGTGCCCTAGTGTAGGGGAATGTCAGGGCAGGGAGGCAGGAGGAAGGAGGGGGCACCCTCATAGAAGCAGGGGGTGGGGGATGAGATAGGGGATTTATGGATGGGAAACCGAGAAAGGGGTTAACATTTGAAATGTAAATTAAATATATCCAATAAAAAAGAAAGAAAAATAATAAGGGTCTTTAAGAATTAAGCTTTGTTTTCTCTTCATCCATTCCTGTTTTATTTCATAGATTTTAAAGAAAGGACTTTATATAGTATTCAAGTCTGTGGTAAGTAAGATAGTCAGTTCAGGTATGCATAGATAGAAGTCCATGGAGGAGAGTTCTATCCTTCTACAAACAGACAAGCTTTGTGAATAGAGTCCATGAATGTTTTCCAGGCGTCAGAGATCTAACATCTGCCTATAAGTAATTTAGACAGACAAGCAACAAGACAAGAGTTATTTTCTTCTGTATGAGAAACCGAGATAGGAAGTTACGGGTTTGGTTCAAGGACACAGACCTACATAATAGGAAGACTGATACCTTAATCCAAAAACCCCACATCACCTGTATTTATGTCATTTCGGGCTACTGTCTGAGTAAGGGTTGGCAGAACTTTTCCTGTAAAAAGCCATATAATGCTTCAGACGTTTTAGGTCACATGGATTCTTGCAGGTCTATGCAATGCATCCCACTGTGACATCCCAGAGAGAAAGAACATATGGAACCGCATCTGTACTTCTCTGTTTTCTGCCCAGTGAGCTTTTTGCCCCTTCTGATTTTAATATGTGCTCTTTTGATGGTATGAGCTTCAATTGTAAGTGTAAGAGTTTTCCTGAATTTTGTGATAAGTAATTCAAACTGAAATTATGAAGACCACAGAACAAGATTTTCATCAAACATACATCAATGGAAACGTTAAGAGTGTAATTATGACTTCACTCTTAAATAGACATGCAATAATTATTCCTTGTTCTGCTCTGATCCCCAGCTCATGTGTAGTGTGAAAATCACTGGGCCAGGTAAGAGCCAGAGATAGTTTAACAGGGTAGTTGGATCCTTTAAAAAAAAAAAAAAAAAAAAAAAAACCCTCCAGAAAACCCTATGGGCTGAACTCCAGTTGACCTGGTGCCTCAGTAGCTTTACAAAAGGAGGAACTGTCTCCTGGGAAACAGGGAAACAACTTACTATGTCACTCTGATACATTGTTACACAATTCACTGCTATGGACACTAGGTTTTGAGTTTTATTTCAGCTTTTTAAAGTCAAACTGTAACACTGGATACAGGGAAAGCAGAAAGAACCTGAGAACTTTTCTCTTTCCTGTTCTACACCAAACTATATATATATATACACCCATTTCCTCTACCAGTTCCTGCCTCCCAGTTTTTGACAAGCAGAAGGAAGAAGTCGGAAACAGGCTGGGATTCTGCTAACCTTAGGTCCCTGTGGTAAGAGAATTATCAAAACTATGGTTGCTTCATCTGACCTTCAGAGGATGAAGATTTCTCCTTGACCTGTCACATAGAGAATTTGTCTTCTAGGTTCTTCCTAAAGTAGGATTCACATTTTCAGCTGAGCTGTGTGTCACTGAACAAAATTCACAAGCTCTTTGGATTTATTTCCTTTCCTTTCATTCATTTCAGATAAGAAAAATAGCAACTGCTACAAAAAATTACTAGAGTTAGCAGAGATTGTGTGTGTGTGTGTGTGTGTGTAAAAATGAATGACAGGAGTTCCTATCACCTTTCCCATCTTCCTCCATCCTCTACCTTCTGAAGAGAACCCTGCTTCTCATCCTTCTTATGAAAATCTTCTTCAAAGATCTACTGATGCAAATAAATACTGTTCTTTTGTTTTAGAATTTAAAATTCCTTTGGGTAAGAACTCAATTCATAATCGGGTTGTTTCCAAGTATGTCTTTTAGATTTAAAAGCACTAGTAATTGAACTTTGTCCCCCTATCCCCCAAGAAAAACCTAAATGTGGTTAAGGCTACGGCTTACGGGTTTTACTAGTGGGACGTGAAATGGTTAACAACTGAACAATCTAGAAGTGGGTCTCAACCTTCCTAATACCACAAACCCCAACCATAAAATTATTTTCATTGTTACTTTATAACTGTAATTTTGCTATTATGAATCATAATGTAAATATTTTTAGTGATAGAGGTTTGCCCAAGGGGTCATGACCGACAGGTTGAGAACCTCTGATCTAGATGGTTATGTGAAATACTATGCCATGCAGACTCCCCAAAACTTACCTGTGATTCTAGATTAAATAAAGACTTTGATTTAAAGAGAAAAAAATCACTTGAACCTAACGATGCAGAACTTAGTACACAAAGCTCTTTCTTTATTGAAGGGAGGGGAATAAAATTGACTTTGTTGACAAAACCCTGCATGTCCATCCACTTCAGTTCCTCTGAGCTGAGACGACTCTCCAGACTCTCCACGCTCTCCCTGTGACCGGTTTGTTGTCAACTTGGCACAATGTAGAATCACTTGAGCAAGAGTCCCAGTCAGGCATTTGTCTAGTTAAATTGGCCTCCCTGTTGGAGGATTATCTTGATTATGTTAATTGAACCAGAATAACAGTCCTGTCCATTGTGGGAGAGAACCTTCCCTAGGTAGGAATTCTGGATTGTATAGAGAGGAGAAAGCAGGCTGGATACTAAGCATGACTATGTTAATTCACTACCCTCGCTCTCCACTCAATGCTTCAAGTTCCTGCCATTCAATAGTCCTCACAAGGATGGACTGACTGTAACTAGGAACCAAACAGACCCTTTCTCCCTTCAGTTGCTTTTCCAGGGTATTTTATCACAGGAACAGGAAAGATTAAGACAACTTCACAATTCACATTTCCATTTCCACCTCCTGTCTAAATTATTCAACTTGAGCATTTCTTAGTTTTGAAATTACTTTGTACCTTGAATATTCCATAAAGTTCCCTGTGGAACTTTATTGAGTAAGTGTTAACAGTAAAGACAAAATGTTATTCTAAGACTTGTGACTACATGTTTTTATAAATGTCCTCGGTGTTTTTTAATGACTCAAGATTTTCTTTGAAAATTCTTTGTACCAGTGTTTTTATATTTTCTAGCAAAAATCTGGTTATTTCTTTTAGATTTAGAAATGGGTTTTACAATTACACATCTCTTCCTCAACAGGACAAGCAGACTCTGCTGATCTTTGTCATCCTGCCGTGTCAACGTCTCCCATTACAGAATGCCTTCCTTAAGTCTTCTTCTTTTTCTTTTTAACATTTGTTAGATAAAATAGTAGTTTATTTCTTTCTTCCACAGCATTGCTTGCAGCAGAGTCTTATATTATTTTGTATTTTGATACAAAAAAAAATCTGTATGGGGATTATAAACTTATGTGATAACTAAGGTTCCACCGTGATCAAAACAGGAATTTGGAATTATCATCTATAGTATATTGTACTATTATCTACCAAATAAAATATGTCTTCTTAAAGTTACTATTCTTCCTCTGTAACACAACCGATAGTGAGTATTTTGGCTTTAGTCATTTTCAGGATTCTGTCCTTTCATTAGGCTTTCTGGGGGAAGAAACATTCTTTAGACTAATGCTTTAAAGGATATACTAGCCTGGGGATAGCTTGAAAATAGCATCATTAAGGATTATCTAGGGAAATACTTGTATATGTCTTGACAGTTTCTGTGTATATCTTGCTAGGCTTATGCAGATGCTGTGTCCTTGGTTTTACTCCATGCACTTGTGCATTTGCCGAGCAACCTCAGCCAAGCTCAAGGAAAGATGTAGAGCAGGACCAAAGGCACATAGAACATCGCAACTACAGTTTAAGACTCATGACTAGTGGAATAGGTGGCACATACCTGCAATTTCAGCACTTGGAAGATAGAAACGGGAAGATCAGGAGTTCAAGGACAGCTTCAGCTACATAACGAGTTCAGTCTGAGCTTAAGATTATAATAAATAAATAAGAATATTATTAGTTAGTGCTTTTTTATTAGATATGTTCACTGTTTTCTTACCTGTTTGCTTTGAAACAATGTCTAATGTATCAGAGGCTAGCATCTAACTCACTGTACAGCAGAGAAAGACCTTTGATTGAGTCTCATGTCTCATTATATTACTTTTGTTATTTGTCCTTGGTTGTGTTCTGTTAAAAAATAACAAAAGTAATATAACGAAAGCTAATAAATATTTCTTGCCATGAAGGATTAATAAAAATATTTCATTTTGTCAACATCAAATTTATGGAAGACATTTTGCACCGATTAAATCCTCAATCTCCTCAAAAGATAGTGAACTAAGATCTATAAAGTTCTAGCAGATTCAATCAGAGGTATAAGTCGAAATAACACAGAATAGCTTTCATACCTCTCATTTACTAGGTCCTTATTATGAGATTTAATATGAAAAACTATTTGGTTCTATTTCATTTTTCAATTTTCCTCTCCTCAAATTTGTCAGCATTTAGTATTCAGTAGAAGCTACACTTGATATTATTGCTTTCTCCTTTTAAAAGTTCTTAAATCTGTTGTCATTTCTAGTGTCCCTATATCCTAAGTGTTCATTTCAAGGGTGCGAATTCTCAACCCTATCAGAAATTCTTCCCAGAGCACCTCCAGACATGTTCCTCAAGAGGGCAGGTCTAAAGTCTAGCCTGCAGTGCACAGCCCAAACAATCCCCCGGCTGTCAGAGCTCTTGGTGTTCTCCTCCTGGTCTACAGCATGCTAGCATTGAAATCACAGTCATCTATTTACTCCAGGAACACCTGAATTAAAAGACTGTTACTTTAGTTTTGTGTTACATTATACTTATAACTACTGTTCTGTATATACATCTTTAACATCATAAATCCTATTTATTCTTAGCAATTTTATTATGCCTTAAATAATATGCATAATAAGTAATAATATTGCATGGCAGTAAGTATATTCTTTTGATATCACTGCATATTTGCTTATGTTAAAGCCAGATTCCCTTCATCTCTCTCCCTTCCTTTTTTTTCCCTTCTGATTTACAGCAAATACCCAGTTCTCACTCCTTCTCTTCCTTCCCTTTTTCTCTCCCTCCTTTGTTTCCCTTCTTTCCTTCCTTCCTCCCTCCCTTCCTCCCTTCCTTCCTTTCTTTCTTCCTCCCTTCCTCCCTCCCTCCCTCCCTTCCTTCCTTCCTTCCTCCCTCCCTCCCTTCCTTCCTTCCTCCCTCCCTTCCTTCCTTCCTTCCTCCCTCCCTTCCTTCCTTCCTCCCTTCCTCCCTCCCTCCCTTCCTCCCTTCCTTCCTCCCTCCCTCCCTCCCTCCCTTCCTCCCTTCCTTCCTTTCTTCTTTCCTCTTAATTACACATCATTAAACAAACCAATTTGCTTGGAGCAAATGAGATTGCTCAACAGATAAAGTCTCTTATCACCAACCTTAAAGAAGAACCTTAATTCTTTAAAGGTTTTTGTTATTGCATACAAATTCTCAAAGTTGGGGGAAAGTAAGATTCCTAACTTTCTTTTTCTCCTTCTCCTTTAGATTTCTGGTAATGTTATACGAGAAAGAAAGAGTCAGTAAATAACATCAAATTGTGAAGTTGAAAACTCACCAGTGGAATGAGATAGTCACCACAATGTTAGGGATAAAAACTAGAGTCCATTTTATGGAACATGATCAGTTTTGTTTCTTGACATGCTTTCATCTCAAAACAAACAAACAAACAAATAAACAAGCCACCCTGAGGAATTCCTACTGTTTTGGTTGTGTGTTCCTTTGTGCAGTACCAAGGTAATTTTACCCCTATGTAGCTTCTTGACCGTTTCTCATCTAGAATCTGGGTGTTGACAACACCATGATCAATTAGCAAGTGGGTTGTTGGCATCATAACACAGCTGATAACCGTCTCGGGTGCTGGTGCTTGTCTGCTGTTCATCACTTCTCAGACAACACCAGCAGAAGCATCTCTATTGCCTTTGATGTCACTTTTAATAAATTGAGACACACTTAATAAGAAGTCCTTACATTCTTCAAATGAGACTTTCTACAAAACTGTGATCTTACAGTCTTACCTTTTATGGTTAGTGTTGAATAAATTTCCCCCAAACTCCCTTAGCTCTCTGGGGCTAGGAAATTTAATCACGTTAATGGTTTTCACATGAACAAGTACTGTGGCCTGCTCAGCTTTGTTTCAGTTGCCAGTGTGCTCCTTCACATTGTCTTCACTCCTCTGCAGTATAACAGGTTAGAACCTCACCCTCAGCCATTTGAATGCCTGTTTTCCTCCTTCTTGTTGCAATAACCTTCCACCAAACACAGTTACGGTGCTTGACTTAGTGGGTTTGGCTGCTTTCCTTTGTCTCATTTTACAGGATGTAGAAATGCAGGCAGCCTGGTGTGGTTGTGTCCCTTCCTCTGCCCTGTCCCTCCAGAGTGAAGACTAGTGGACTAGTGTCACTAGAGCAGTCATTTCTCTGTGTAGTCTCTGCTTGGTTTTATTCTTGATAACTTCTGTGATGATCACTGCACAGTGCATTAAAATAGATGAGCGTATCATTTTAACTCATTTTTTTTCAGCCCTCTTCACACTGTGTCTGCTGCTTAAGGCTTAAAATCTAAGTGGTAATGACCTATACAATAAGATAATTCATGTTCTTGGTTCTCTCTGAGTGAAACTTCTTAGTACGTTACAGACATTTTTTCCCCCTATCTAGAGCTGCAGATAGCAAATATACCTCCTCCGAAGACTGGAGGTTACAGAAAACAAAACAAACCCTCCCAAAAAAAACCCCAAAAAACCCCACATTCCCAAACAAGTTAAGGGTCAACTTTTAACCTTAATAGTGGGGCCACTATAACTCTCATCTACCTATCTTGTAAGCCAGAAAGCAAGAAACTTCATTTGATTACTGGCTCCCCTCTGTTCAAGACTACAGAGAAAAGTTGGTATAACTAAAATATTGAGCCCATTCTCACCGTTACAGTGGGCCATTCCCATGTTCTAACCGATTTGTAAAATAAAACAGAAAGTCACTGCTACTCTTTCAAAGTTTATTTTTTATAAGGGACAGAATGAAATGTTACAAATAAAGTAGAACACAGGACCTCCTTTTTCATTTTCTTTCAAGCATCAAAGAGTGGTCCCTGAGTCTGGGACCATTGTGCTCTTTCACAGTTTCCTCTCTAGAACTAACCTGAAGCTCTATTTTTAACCGACCTTTCATTGTTTTGTATAACTTAAATGTGTTCATCTAAGTGATGAAGAAAGCATTTCCCAGAAGGTAGATTAGGATTTCTACTTTTTTTTGACAACAGTTTTCTGCAGTTTTTAAATAATAAAAACAGAGAAAGGAACTTTCTCTGCCTCCCTGATGCACTTAGGGGTCTGGTGGGGGGTTCTGCTCTACTCCTACAGGGGAAGGAAGCTCCTCACACTGCAGGTCCCAGGGAAGGCTGCTTCTGGTGCGCTCTGCCTGGCACACAGGAGTTCAGGCTGGGAGGGAACAAATTCCAGGAGGATGCCGCCAGGCCTGTGAACTCTGGAGGGCCAAGACTCAGCCCGGGGCTCAGATTATAGCCCTGCTGGCCAAGGCCATAAACCCCTGCCTGACTGTTAGGAAAGTACAGGCTCTGGGATAAAGCACTCACAGAGGACAAAGGAGTCAGGACCACAAAGGAACCAGGACCGAGGAGGAGAAGGTTTCAACGTGTGTTTTTATTTTCGCGCTACTCTCTCCAGGATCCAACTACCGGATTCCCATACATTTGCCTCTAAGATTGGCCATAATTGTTTTTCTAATGCTGTGTGTGTGTGTGTGTGTGTGTGTGTGTGTGTGTGTGTGTGTGTGTGTGTGTGTGTGTGTGTGTGAAAGAGAGAGAGAGAGAGAGAGAGAGAGAGAGAGAGAGAGAGAGAGAGAGAGAGAGAGGAAGTGGGGTTTGGGGCTTGCCTAGAGCCTTGTACATCTGCCCCATTGTGGTGCATCCAGGCAAAGTGGATTTGCAATCGGGAGCTCAGAAAGCACCTACTGGTTAACAGTTACCTGTCTTCGGGGCTTCGACCAAATTCGACCTCTCACATTCCCACTTTGGCCCTTCAAAACCCACACTCCATATTTCAGGGGTTTCCCCTTGGGAAGCTGGGTTCTGTAAAAGCAAAAACTACTCATGGTTTGTGACATCTGGTCTTCGGCACTGACTGTGTTCAAGTAGTTTCAACATGAATTTGTTGTGTGTCACCTGTGTAAAGGCTGCCGTCTGGGACTCATCCAGTCTGAGGAAATCTCCTTCCTCATTAGAATTAGAAACTAGAAAGGTCACTGGAGGTGAACACTCGACGGGGTTAAATATGAATGAGATAGCTATCAGAGCCATTAAGGACAGGAGGAATCAAAAAATTTATTCTGAAATCCCTGAGCTATTCACCTCAAAAGAAGGGTCCTCAATGGAAGTACTGGCTTTATCAGATCAGCTTGTGGGCAGTGTGGGGGAGTTTTCTTAACTGCTAAATGATTTAAGGAGGTCCACTCCACTGTAGCTGGTGCTCAACAGGTGGCTGGACCTGGACTGTCTAAGAAAGGTGCCTGACTGTAATACGGAGCAGGCCAGTAAGCAGCACTCCTCCATGGTTTCTGCTTCAGTTCCTGCCTTGAGTTTTGCACTGCATCCCCTGGATGATGAACTATGATCTGCAAAGCTAAAATACACCCTTCCCTTGCTCATGGAAAGCTAACTAGAACAAAGGACAAACGTGAACAGCAGGCACAGGCTAGGGCTGGAGTGTGCCCAATCTTAGAAGGAGGCCAAGGTCAGAAATAGAAACTATAGCACGTAGGTCTTTTGTGATTGGCAGTTCTTTGAAATCCAAGAGGAAAAGAGGTCTAAGGTTGAATAAACGATTATTTATTTTCTCCACACTTTCTTGACCCTTCCTGTATTGGTGGACACCTTAGCACACACCTGGCATTGGGCACTCTCTCCACAGTCCTAAAAGCTTGAGGCAGTTGATTCTAAGAGCTGCTACTAAATATCTATTTCTTCTAGGTGTACTGCCCCTAATGAAACATGGTGGGCATCTATTTCAGTTTTCCTTACTCCTGGCTGTGTTCTTAATTGCTTAAAGATGACCATTCACTGACAGCTGCAGAACTGCTGAGATCACACCAGTCTCTCTAAAATGAAACATGCTGGTATCTGAGGAGATCGTTCCTGCCCTTCTGGACTCTGTTTTTCAGTCCATGCTCATCTGTGCCCTACTTTCATGACCTAACCCCTATGGGCAGATTCTGAATTACAGGAATTGCTATCAGATATTTCTCATCTCTGATGATGCCTTAGGACCACAAAGTGGGGACATGGATTCAGCCCTCAATGCAGGGCCTCATGAGGAAGGTGGAGAAGAGGAGGTGATGCTGGGCCAGTGCCTGCATAGGCTCTGTCCATCGATTAAAACAAGGAAGGAAGTGAGAGCCACAGTAAATACCAGAACTTTTAGAGGAGTTCATTCTCAGATCTAACTATTACTGCAGTATGTGTGAAATTATTAAAAGTAGAAATACCAGTGATCCAGTGATATCACTTCTGGATACCTATCTAAAAGAAATAAAACCACTGTGTCAAAGAGATACCCACACTAGCTTGGTCAACTGGAGCTGGGGTTTTCCCTGACTCTGTTGCCTGCCAGTGATCACCTAATTGGGCTGCTCCAGTGGGAGAGGATGTACCTAGTCCTGCAGTGACTTGATATTCTAGGGTGGTACAGTATTCAGGGAGGCCTCCCCCTTCTCAGGAGAAGACGGGAGGATGGGGGATGGACTATATGAGCAGGGTACTGGGAGGAGGGGGGCTGTGATCTGGATATTACATAAATAAGTAAATGAATACCATTCACAAGAGAGAAGAGGTAGGACAACGTATGCGTCCTTAAACTGATGACTGGATAAGGAGGATATGGTACAACATCCAATACTTTGAAACCATGGAAAAGGAGTGAAGACCTGACCTTTGTGACACCATTGACAAAACTGGAGATGGATCACTGAAGTAAGTGAAAGAAGCCAAGCTTTCAAAAGAGAAGGACCAGATGTCACTCCTCTTTGGGATCTTACCAGTGGCCGAGAAGCATGCCTGAGGGAAAGGATGGGGGAGAAGTTACTTATGAGCATTTAGTGGTAGATGATGGTGCATGTGTGGAGTCAGAGGACAACTTGCAGGAGTCATCTATCATTACATTATGTGGGTCCCATGCCTTCAAGTGTACAGGGTATTATTGTTGCTATAAACCACAGCTCTGTTGCCACATCCAACCTTTGTAGGCCCTGTGTAGTGTGCTATGCCCTCCTTCTTTGAGTTACTCATGTTGTCACCCATTCTGTTGAGTGCTGAAGGTTATGTTTCTGGACATCTTCAAAACTCACAAGAAGGAATCGCTTCTTCATCAAATACCTGGCCACCACAGTAGAACAGGCATTGCAATTTCAGTGACCCAGCTGGTGCATATGGAGCTGAAGGAGGTAGGTTTCTTTATTTCATTTGGCTGCTGTCTGGAGTCTTGACCTAGTTTGACCCTGGCTCTGTGTTTAATCTCTGCCAGCTCATTGGAGTGCTGCATTCCTTAGTCCAGGTAAGCCCTGGAAAGCCTCTTGGACTGAGTAATCACATGACAGAAACCCTATGTGATAAGCAGTGTAAAATCTACCCATTCCTCAGGCTGTGTTCCTCTTGGAAGGTTACTTATTTGAGAGAGCTGACAAGCTAGCCAGGACTTCAGTTATGTTTCTCTCTAGTGCAGTGGTTCTCGACCTGTGTGTCACCACTGCTTTGGGGGTGTCAAACAACCCTTTTACAGGGGTTATCTATGACCATCAGAAATCACTAATATTTATACTGCAATTCATAACAGTAACAAAATTACAGTTATGAAGTAGCAACAAGAATAATTTTATGGTTGGAGGTCTATTAGGTACATATTGAATGGTCACAGGAATAGCAAGGTTGAGACCCACTGCCCTAGTGGGTTCTACACCTGAAGGAAATCTCCCAATTTCCCAGGCTCAGCTTGACTATAAGCTGAGAGTGATCTTGGTCCTCTACTCACTTTACCTTCTCACAAGGTCCATCATGTCCCAAGGTAGCCAAAAACTGCAGATTCTGTTGCTCAGCAAACTAGAAATGGTATGTTGCTCAGCAAACTAGAAACCAACTCAACTGTCTACTGTTGCAGAACTAAAAATGATGGTTTGCAATGTTTCCCCCTTGTGGATGTGTGGTCAGAGTAAATCTACTCTTGCAGATGGCTGCTTTTCCCTCTGTGTGCTCTCTCTTGAAAACTTCCTTTGGTAGCAAATCAGAGATTGCTTTGTGATGGTTTTTGTCTCCCCAATATATGTGTGCCTATATATGGTTATGTGCCTTTTCCCTCTCAGTCTCTAAGAGTCTAAATAACATATTTAGCTCTCTTCTTCTCTTGCATAGCCACCTTTATCATGTAGATGCCTATTTGGTTGCTCTCTCAGCCTCTACTGAAATGACATTTGTAAAAGGGTCAGGCATTTTCTTGTTTATAATCTTTAAGGTCTCTGTCCCTTTCAGGATGAAAATTTTTCTACTTAGCTTATAAGGTCCATCAACATCCACTATCTAATTTCAGTGCTAGAGACAAGCTGTTTAGCATCCTGTGCCTTAGTTCCCATCTCTTGTAAAATGGATGTACAAATAGCACATCAGTATATGATTGCTGTGAACATTGGATGATATTAGGATTATAAAATACTTAAGCAGCACCTAGCACACAGAAAGCAAGCTCTTTCTGCTTATACTGTCTGAGACATAGGAAACACTAAGCTACCATAACCAGCAATCTTTTCATCTCACTTTCCTTCCTGCCTCCTGTCTTTTGTTATACTGTCTTCTTGATATTTCAGAATACAACCTCTGATGTAATTTGCTTTCTCTGCCTTTAATATCTTGTCTCTTTCCTTCCTCTGGCTAACACTTTCAAAGACTCTCTCCATATAGCATTTTCCAGGAACCCTACCTGAAGCTTTCTGCTCCAAACTCCTTTGCTTGCCCTGTGCCTTCATAGCTTCTATTCATAGCTCATTCACTACCCTGAATGAAGGTTTTGCCAAAATTCTGCTTCCTGTACAAGAATGAGTCCCTTAGGGCCACAAGACAGCCACAGATCCTCCTTTCCCTGAGAAAGCACTGATGTTGTTGAACTAGGGGGTTAATAAATGATCGTTGGAGACATAGTTCAGCCGCCTTGAACTCTTTCTGCTATCCAGAAAACCAAGTTTCACTTCCCAGCAACTACATCTGGCAGCTCACAATGGCCTTAACTCCAAGGTGTTTCATTATTGGTTTCTTATCAGTGATAAACTAATCTGGCCAGTTGAAAATTATAGATGAATATTATTTTTAAAGGATTTCACATTTTTTAAAAACAAAGCACTTATTTCAACAACATGAAGTTTACTGATGGTGTTTGCATTAGTTGCCTTTATGTGGCTCTGTTAAAACACCATGAGAAAGATAACATGAAAGAGTTTATTTGAGTTTACAGTTCCAGAGAGATAAGAGTCCATAGTGGCAGAGGAAAAGCCTGGTAGCTGGAGCAGAAAGCTGAGAGCTCATATCTTGAATTATAAGTAGTATAAACAAAAGCATGGTCAGGCCTATCATAGCAATACCCCAGTCCCTGGTACCAACTTCCGTCTTAGAGTTTTACTGCTGTGAATACACACCATGACCAATGCAAGTCTTATAAAGGACAACATTTAATTGATACTGGCTTAGAGGTTCAGAAGTTCAGTATCACCAAGGCATAAACATGATAGCATCCAGGCAGGCATGATTCAGGTGGAGCTGAAAGTTTTACATCTTCTTCTGAAGGCTTCTAGCAGAATACTGACTCCAAGGCAGCTATGACAAGGGTATTAAAGCCTATACCCACAAGGGCACATTTACCCCAACAAGGCCACAAGTAAAAGTGTCACTCCCTGGGCTGAGCACATACAAACCATCACAATTACATACACTCATTTATTAAATCAGCTAACACGGAAATTGTAACAACAGCTATCTCAAACAAAGCTGAAAACATGGGAGCCTGTTTTATGTTGTCTGGTCCTTGAGCCTGGGTACCTCAGCAGTCCCAAACTGTCATCAAAAAACTGGGAAGTTTCCTGGAGAATCGTGGGTCCTTAGTCAATTACAGAATCCTGGAAACAATGTTTTTGATATTAGTGAATAAATCATCATCACAATAATCATCATCACCATGATCATCATCACCTGATCATCACCATTATCATCACTACCACCAGCAGCAAGAGAAACCAACTTAGCATCAGGTTGGGAAAATCAGCAAAAGGTGAGCCATCTTCCTCCTGTTATGCACTTCCTTATCTGAGCTACTAGTAGAATTTCGCCCCCCCCACCCACACACTTGAGATTGATCTTCCAAAATCAATTAACAATCCTGCAGATAAGAATCTCGACCCAGATGATTCGAATTTGTGTCAATTTGACATTAAAACCAATCATCACAGCTGATGTCAAGTTTCATACCTCTGAACCTATTACATAAGGTATTTCAACTGGAAAAGCATCTTGAAAAGTTTCATAATTAAGCTGCAACACTGGAGTAAAATCAATAACAAAAAGGCAGCGTAGCTAAAAGAAAGAAATAAAATGTTGATGCATGACTCATGTCAAATAAAAGATGACAGACAAAAAGCCATCTATTATATTAACTCACTTTTATGGAATGTCTACTATAGACACATATGTTTAGAAAGAAAGAATGCTGCGGCCATGGAAATGGAGCAAGATTTCCAATGAGTTTCTTTGGGGGCTGATAAAAAATGTGCTAGAGTTAGAGGGTGTTGTGGGTGTACAACCTTGTGAATATATTAACATCACGGCATTGTACATCTTATATGGTTCATATTTATAGAATGATGAATTATGTCACAATAAAAATGTGTAAAAACCAGAATTAATTATTAAGAATAGGGGAAAAACAACACATGTAATTTATCATTGCTATTAGAAGACTCACAAATACAATTACATTTTCAAGTTTGAGGGATTATATCGCCAGCCATTTAATGGCATCTATAAAGCATTTTTATATTTCCTTTTCTCCCGTTTCACAGAAGTCATCTGCTGCCTTATTCCTCTCACTCATGGGCTCTAGTGACAACAACTGTCAGCTGATACTTTGCTTTCACTTTAAGCTCTCAAATTTCTTTAAATAATTTCTTTTGGTTTTATTATGGTCCCAATTTAGTTCATTCAATAAGACATTAAAACCTATGTTATTTTTAGCTAAATTTAAACATTCCTTTGACCATTAATTCTACTTTAAAGACAGATACAATAACTATTTATGCTGATGCTACAGATATGACATAGTTAACAACGTTTTATGTTTATTTGTATTTGCTATTCAGTATAACTTCCTAGTACTGATCATTACAAATGTCAGTTGGAAAGAGGCATAAACTGAGGTATCCTGTAGATAAGAGAAAATGATAGTGGTGTCTTTCTTTTGATCTCAAAGAAAACGGAAGCTGAAAGGTCTCGTGTAGGCTACAGCTCTCAGCTTTCTGTGCTTCAGCTTGTGTTTGGAAATACAGCTATCCCAAGCCACAGAGTTAAAGAGCTTTAATACACAAGGCAGCCGTTTTGTTTTCATGATAGTGTCTTTAGCCTTACAGAAACTTTGCAGTCTCATTAAGTCCCATTTGTCAATCTTTGACCTTAGAGCTCGAGCAATTGGTGTTCTGTTTAGGAAATTTTCTCCTGTGCCTATGAGTTCTAAGGTTTTCCCTATTTTCTCATCTAATAGTTTCAGTGTACCTGGTTTAATGTGGAGGTCTTTGATCCACTTGCACTTGAACTTTGTACAAGGAGATAAGAAAGGGTCTATTTCCATTCTTCTGCATGCTGAGTGACAGTTGGACCAACACCATTTGTTGAAAACAAAATGGCAGCCAACAGAGTGGGAAAAGATATTTACCAACCCCACATCAGATAAAGGCCTAATATCCAAGGTATACAAAGAACTCAAAAAGCGAGATACCAGAGAATCAAACTACCCTATTAAAAATGGGGTACAGACTTAAACAAAAAGTTCTCAATCGAGGAATATCGAATGGTTGAGAAACAGCTAAGGAAGTGTTCACCATCCTTAGCCATCAGGGAAATGCAAATCAAAACAATGCTGAGATTCTACCTCACACCAGTCAGATTGGCCAAGATCAAAAACTCAGATGACAATAGATGCTGGCAAGGATGTGGAGAAAGAGGAACATTTCTCCACTGCTGGTGGGGTTGTAAACTGATACAACCACTCTGGAAATCAATCTGGCGGTTCCTCAGAAAAATAGACATAGTACTACCTGAAGACCCAGTTATTCCACTTCTGGGCATTTACCCCAGAGACGCTCCAACATACAACAAAGACACATGCACCACAATGTTCATTGCAGCTCTATTTATAATAGCCAGAAGCTGGAAAGAACCCAGATGTCCTTCAGTAGATGAATGAATACAAAAATTGTGGTACATTTACACAATGGAGTACTACTCAGCTATCAGAAACAATGGCTTAACGAAATTCTTAAGAAAATGGCTGCATCTAGAGAATATTATCCTGAGTGAGATAACCCAGTCACAAAAGAACAGACATAATATGCAGTCACTGATAATGGGATACTAACCCCAGAAACCTCTGAATACCCCAGAAACAACTGACAGACTGTGTGAAGTTCAAGAGAAAAGAAAAAAAAAGAATATATTTTAATTAAAATAGAATGGTATCACATACCCCTTTCCTTCCTACAGCCCGTCCCAGTTTCCTATCTCCTCAAATTAATAACCTCTTTTCCTATACTATTGTTACATATTTACATATGTGTATGTATATGTACTCACAAATACTTAATTATAACCTTATAAAAATGTGTTCATATAATTTTATGCAAAACTGCTTTAAAATTTGTACATTTATCTTTGTTTTTTAAAATAAAGTGAAAAAAATAAAAATAAAAAATAAATAAATAATAAAAATTAGAAAAATAGACAGGGCAGCACGAATTATGCTTTAGTCCAGCAATCTAAGGAATCATAGTGCTGGTACAAGTTTCCACTGTCCAGTCGGTTGCACTCTTGAACACCCTTGGGAGGGGGACTCAGGATTTCCTTGGCTGCTCTCTTTTGGATAGACAAGAGTTATACTGTGTTAGAGTAAACTCATAGACCAGATGTGTCCAAAACTTTCTAGAATATTTCTATCATGTTTCTGTTAATGTCCGTCATAGTTCTTCTACAGCCCTGAGATGACACCACCAACCTCCTCTAGTGCTACTTCTTTACAGGCGGTACATATTCTCATTGCCCGAGACAATAGACTTGACTCATTATACATGGCTTCTCTATTAATTTGCAGAAACCAGGAACTAATCCAGGACTATGTATCAGCTAACCTGAACTACCATAACAGAATAGCATAGACTGAATGACTTAAACAAGAGACTCCCATTTTCTGACAGTTTTGGGGTCTAGCCAAACTCAAAGTGGAAAGAACTTCTTGGCTTTCACCAAAGTGTTTTTGTCTATGACCTCGCATAGCAGGAATAGCTCTGGCGTCCCTCTTTCCTTTATAAGGTTATCAACCCTATTCAGTCAAGGCCTTATCTTTGTGACATTTAGCCTTTGTCACCCTGTTGTCATGTAGGTACACCGATAGTAAGGCTTCTACATTTTGAAATCTGAGGAGAGGGCACAGTTTAATCTATAGCATTTTATTCTTTGGCCTCAAAATTCATTTTCTACTCACATGTAAAATATGTCAATTACAGCCCCAAAGGTCAACTCACACCAGTATCATCTCATACGTCTATATCCCATTAGAGTATAAGGCAGACATGAGTGAGACTAGAGATACAGTTTATCCTAAAGAAAAATTCCTTTCTAGGTTTGAGCCCGTGAAACCAAACAAGGCATCATCTACAAAAATATAACTGCAGACGGAGTAAGACAGGCACTCGAATTCTCCATGGGAGAAGCTATACAAAAGGAAAAAATTCAAGGTTGCAAGTGCATTAGTCATTTTTCTCATCACTGTGACAGAAGCAACTGAAAGGACAAGTCAACTGGGCTCATGGTTTTTATGGTCTAGTCTGTCATGGCAAGGGAAGCAAGACTGTCAGAGGGTTCCAACTATAACAGCCTAAGACTAGCTGGGCTATTTATCACATTCAAAAGACTGTCCCTAATGACTCACCTCTCCTAGCTAGGTCCAACCTCTCTGAGGCTCCACAATCCTAAACGTAGTAATACCAACTAAAGAACAGGTAGAAGCTTTGGGGTCTGGGAGATACATCAAGTCCTAAAGCTAGCATAACATCAAGTCCTAAAGCTACAAGGAAAGTGCAATTAGATCTAAAGGTTTGGGAACAGTTCTCCTTGATTAAATATTCCATCTATCAGACCTATGAAGGTTGCTCACCCCCAAGGCACTAGATGGAGGCACAATTACCTATGGCAGCAAAATTAAACAGACAAACAAACAAACAAACAAAATACAAAGAAGATTTAGTGATGTCCTTAAGGGTTGTGGTGGAAATGACCTTTGGTTGACCTTCTGGATTCTTTCTCCAGAAGGATAAAGTAGGTTCACAATCAAATGGGCTTTATCATTTGAACCATAAAACCTAAGAAGTCTGACAGTCCTCCTTAATATTTCCTCAGTGCCTGTTTTAGTTACAGTATTATTGTTCTGAAGGGACACCATGAGCAACTCTTATAAAGGAAAACATTTGATTTGGTGATGGCTTACAGTTTCAGAGGTTTAGTCCATTATCATCATGGTGGGAATCATGGCATTGTGCAGACAGACTTGGTGCTGGAGAAGCTGAGAGAGGAGACTGTCTTCCACAGACAGTCAGGAAGGCTCTATTCCACAGGCAGCCAGAAGGAGACTCCAGATCTCACTGGCCACACTAGAATATATGTAAGAGACCCCAAAGCCCCGCCTCCACAGTGACACACTTCCTCTAACAAGGCTACAGCTCCTCCAATAAGGACATACCTCCTAATAGTGCCATTTTCCATGGGCCAAACATATTCAAACCATCACAGTGCCCAACTGATATGACAGTCCTGACACACCTTTGCCATTCCTCTTGAATAGTCTTTCATTTTATACAATACGGACAAATGAGGATTTCCTGTGATGTTAAGTTCTGGTTCCTAAGGACCTCATTTTTGTCCTTCTACATTTCACTGCAGTTAACAGGAGTCAGGCTATGCCATCACCATTTTGATGAGGAAACATCTCAGGCAAATAAATATCTAATTTCATCACTTACCACTTCTACCCCCACAATGTATTAGAATACGATATAACCAAGTACTCTGTCCCATTATAATAAGGACAACCATTATTCCAATATTCACAGGCAGGCTTCTTGTTCTCATCTGGGTCCTATTCAGGTAAGTTCTTGTTCTTACCTGACTTTAATAGCTACATTTCCCCCAACATGCTGCTCAGAGGGAAGCAGGCTCCTTAAGCTTTACCCATTGTCCAAGCTGCTTCAGTTGATAACAGTACCCCACTTTTTGGTACTAAATCCGTATAGAACCCACTTCATTTGTTATTTCAAGTTTTACATTTGCATGTATTTGTATAGTTAGGTAAAGAAATTTATGAAAAATTGGTACACACAGTTATATGAAATCTCAGCTCTGGAGTCAGTGACTCCAGAGTTCCTAGAGGTCTGACAGTATGGTTACATTTATAGAAGAACCCCTGGTGAAAGTTCTCATTTGAAAGCTGGTTCAATATCCAGGAAGAACTGATATTCAACTCAAAGAAGAATCTGGCATTCCAGCTGATAGGAAGGAAGAATTCTCCCTGTGCTTTAGAAGGGCCGCCCCCTTGTTTTACTCGGGTTGGAAGAAGGCCATTCCCATTAGAGAGGAATGCAACTGTACTCAGGCCATGAGTTCGAACATTAATGCCACCAAAATACATTCTTACAGTCACAGATTAACATCTGACTAAACATGTGACCTAGTCATGTTGAAACATAAAATTTACCATCATACTTTCAGTTTACATAACAGCTGGGTCACACAATGCTGACAGGCCTGGTAGAAGAAAAAAGAGACAGATACACAAAGGGGAATTGGTTTTAGATGTCTGTGCCCCTATGGTGCTGAGGCTCCTGGGGGACCAGCAGCACTTGCAATACTGCTATCTCCTTAGGCCAATGTTCTTTTCAAAATCAAATATCACCATGCCATATGTAAGTCTTACTATTGTTGTAGAAGACAGATACAACTGTAGTCCACTTTTATCTTAATTTGTCATTTTTATTCTCTTACAGGTATTCTTGAGATCCTTCTTTAATACAATTTTTGAGCCTGTCAAGTAGAAAATGACAACCTGCTGAATACTGCATAGAACCATGCATGCAATTTTGCTTCACCCGCAGACATTGTAGTGGCAAGGTAAATTCTTCATTGTGTGACAAAATACAGTTATACATCATTGGCATATGAGAGGGAAACGCATGAGGACTTTGACCATACGCACTGAGAGCTCTGAGGAGCCGATCGTTGTACGGATAGTAATACGGACAGTAAAGAAGGCATCAGCTTCAAGGAGCTCATGTCGGGAGAATGAGATTTCAATGTAAAAACTATAAAATAAAATGAGGTTCTTCAGGATCCACAAAAGTGGACACAAATGTTTGGGGAAAGTTTTTGTAGAAAGTGGTTGTAGAGCTGACCTCGGAAGGTGATCTGGGGCAGGCAAGGAAAGGTAGAAAAGAGTGGCATGTGGGTGGGGCTTCAGGGGGCGACAGAGAAGATTGTGGCTGCAAGTTGAGTAGTTATATCAGAAAAGGTTAAGATGTTAAAAAAAAGACTGAATGGCCTTTTTATTCCTGCTTTTATATAATTTTAATAGAATTCACAATTGTGGCTTTAGTGATAAAAATCAATCAGAACTATAGATGCACAGCTTTGTTCTTTCCCACAAGCTTCAAGTATATGGGATGGAGCATAAAAACCACAAGTTCAGAGGGGATGAAGTTTACACTCTCAAAATGCTTGTGGAAGCCCTCTGGGAGGAACGGAGGCAGGCGCCAAAGCAGCCGGGGTACCTGGGCACATCCCAGAGGTGTCTCAGATGTTTCACTGTGGGTTTGTTTGTTTGTTTTGCTTTTGAGACAAGGTCTCACTATGTAACTCTAGCTGTCCTGGAACTCACTTTGTTGATCAGGCTGACCTCAAACTCACAGAGATTTGGCTGCCTCTGCCTCCTGAATGCTAGGATTAAAGGTGTGTGACACTATGTAAGTCTTTTCCAGCTCCCTTCATGGACTTCTGATCGTCCTAAAATTGGTTAAATCGACTCTGCTTCCTTTTTTTGTATTTGATAATTTGGTTTCTTTCATATCCTGATATCCATGTTTCCAAAGTAGCTAAAATGCCTCAGGTAGATTCTGAATTCCACCCTCTTTCAGTAGATCTCAGACACAAGACGGTTCCAATGTACAAGGCACAGGCACACAGGAAAGGGGTGCTTGCTTTGGTTACCATAGTGATTAAATGATGCAACCAGTGTTCAGTATTGCTGGGAGGATATAAGTGCTGGAAGACCTACAATTCTTGAGATATTCTGGCAAAAGATTGTCACATTCAAAATAATATCAATATCCCTTTTTGATATCTTTATGGGCTTAATAAACAAACCCAAACATTTCAGTAGAACGAACCAAAAATTATTTCTCTCAACAGTATCACATGGTGTTTTGAATTATAGTTCTGAATTAGAAGCCAAGAGGAACTTGCTGATAAAACAACTAATTTGTGGTCTAATGTTTTAGGTTGCTTTCTGCTGCTATGATGAATAATTGTGTTGAAGTAATCTTTGAAAAACACAGATTTATTTCTCAGAGTTCTTAAGTCTGGGGAGTCTATAAGGAAGTCAGGGAAAGGGGGCATCACAATGCAACACACAGTGAGGATACTAGCTCAAGACTCTCTCTTTCTCTTATACAGGTATCAATGTACCTTCATGGAGACATCATTTTTATGGCCTCACCTAACCCGAATTACCCCCTCCAAATACCACCAACATATGAACTTGGATTTAGTTTACAAAATAGGAGCTTCTGGGGGACACATCAAGTCACCACACTCGGGAATCCAGACTTAGATCCCCAGGTTAATCAATTGCCTACTCTGCATGCTGTTCACCACACAGGGCTTCACAAGCAGTCCACAAATCACAAATCACTGTTCTCTACTGTCAGCCTCTGACCCTGTTTTCCCTTCTCATAAGGTTGCAAAAAAAAAAAAAAGTTCTACACAGAACAAATTATAGCAAAGTGAGAGCAAAAATATCACTCAGTGAATGACTGGAAAGATGCCTGATAAAGCAAGGGCAGCCTTTTTAAGAAGTCTGGATTGGAGACAGGTTTATATTAGGCAGCCTATTCTGAGTTTTCCATCTGACTCAGTCTACACCCTTACCTCCTATATATGTCTTCATTCCTCATGAATATAGCTTTCTGGATATCTAGAATGGGGAGGGGGTAGAGACAGAGAGAGAAAGAGAGTGACAGAGAGAGACAGAGACAGTAGAGTGAACATTAAGTATTCAGTGTGGTCCAGAGAGACAGAGACAGAGAGAAAGAAAGAATAAGTAGCTGACGTGGTAGTTATTATTAAGGTGATACTTCTATCAGCCAGTATACAATTCTACAAGAAAATAGTAGAGAAAGAGAAAAACCTGAGTGAACATAGATCTTAAACCATCAATATTTTGTGACAGCAGGTTTGAGTGTCTCATAAGGCTTTATGTGACTGTTGAATGCCTGTGTTCATGTCTCTCAATCCCTGTTGAAAGCTGTTACTAAGATGGAAATTTAAAGTAGTCATAATGTTTAGATGTGTGGTTTGGGGGATGGTTGGTGTTAGATTAGGTCTTTATGGTAGAAGCCAACACTGAATCCTGGAAGTTCTTCAAGAACAAGAGAACAAACAGATACGTACAACTCCTCTATTGCCACATAATGCTATGTGTCTTGATAATGACATCTTTATAATGTTAACCTGCCTCGGGTATTTCATTGAAGTGATGAAAAAATAATGAAAACTTGATGACAAGGAACAGAGAATTACCATATTCTAAAAATGTGGAGGAGGATTGGGAACTGGGTATACTGGCAGAGGTTGGGTGGTTTTAGAGGATCAGTTAGAAAAGGCCTAAAATATTGAAATAAGAACACTGCATATGATTCTGGTGAGGGCTCAGAGGATGAGAAATTTATGTAAAAGCTGGGACACTCTCTTCCTCAGCTCTTCCTCTTGAAAATGTCATGCTAACACATACTTAGATAAAGCTGTTAGAAATTGGAGTAAAAAACCACCCTTGTCCCAGTATCACAAAGTACTCTGCCTAAACCATACCCATGCCCTAGAACTTTAAAGGTTGACTCTATTCTGATGCTATATGTAGCAAGTAGTATGTCTGAAGAAGCAAGGAGGTAAATAAAAACATTCAGGAGCCTGCTTGGTTATAGTAGGATTAGGGAACAAAGTCAGGACGCAGGGGCAGAATGTATAATGAAAAGAAAGCAGAGTGGAAAGATCTGGAAATGTCACAGCCTGGCCTGGGAAGGAAGAAGAAAAACGGCTGCCTTGGAGAAGCTGCTTGCTGAAGAGATTAGCATAAGAAAAGAGCCTCACTTTGCATCACAACAAGGAAAAGGACCTTGAGGGCATCTCCATACTCAAGGCTGCACCTCCCTTCACAGGCACAGAGTATCTAGAGAAGAACTTTCCTGTGAAACCCCAAGGCACTCACAAGGGATTTAGTTATTTCATAGTTATGTGTCTCTGTGTGTAAGTACCCACAGAAGCTAGACTAGGGTGGCAGATGCCCTAGAGCTAGAGCTGGTTGTGGGTGCTATCAACCAAACTGGGCAAGAACAGCAAGAGCTCTTAACCACTAAGTCTTCTTTCCAGCCCCAAGGGCTTTCTACTGGAGACCAACGTTACCCAAGGATGCTGACAAAGCGCCACAAAACCTCTGCAGGCATGACTCATGTGGGTCCAGATGTGGTTTCTCTTGGTGCTAAACTTTTACGGTATTCACATAAGAAAAAAAATGTAAGTTCTGGCATTACAGAAGTCATAAGAATTTGGCAGAAGCCTGCTACAGTTGGAACCTCTGTAGGAGAAACTCAGTGGGGCTTTGCTCTTAAATACAGACTCTAGGAAAATAGCCATATTAACAAATACAAGACCAGTCCTGGAAACCCAGAAACCAGCAGTGTGCAGCTCCATAGAACAGCCATGGTCTGGAATCAGACCCATGCCAGGAGAAAGTTACCCCAAGCTCTGGAGCCCAGCCTGGGCTGTACTGTGCACAAGATGCCGTCTTAGAGCTTCAGGATTTAATATCTGTCTTGCTGGATGTTAGTCTTGCTTTTAGAGCTACTGTTTCTTTCTATTAGCCTCTTTCTCAATAATTCATTGAGTCATCACTGAATTTGATTATTTGTTTGTTATCTGTTTGGCCCCTGTCTCCTACCCTGAGGGGTCTCTAGTTAAAACAAGTGTCCTCTATAAATCTCCATTGACTGAATAAACTAAGCATGTCACTCCCAAGGGGAAGAGAAGGTGTTGCTCTGAACATTTGTAAGGAAATCTCAGCATTTATTCTAAATGGTGGAAACAGACTAATCTGATGACTTACCTCATGCTCCTGATCTTTCTCTCTAGTGAATCCTGGGGCAAACATCACAGATTCTGCTGCCTTTCATTTTGCATATGAGTTGCTGTGATTCTAACTTTAGGAATGATTCCTCCTAGAAAATATGTGTGTGTGTATGTATATGTGTATGTATACATATACATATATGTATATGTATATGATGTACATGTATATGTATATGTATATGATGTATGTGTATATGATGTATTTGTATATGATGTATATGTATGGGCTGCTAAGCTGTGTCTCTGTGACCAACCACCATTACCATACATATGCCACAGTCCCTGTAACAGACCCTTAGCCGTAAAATGCAGAAACTGGCTTAGACAGGATGAGTCAAAGGGAATTTTCAGCTCATATCTGATGTGATGCAGAAGTCCTGGAGTCCATAGTGCTTAGCACCATCAAACCTAAATGATTTGTTTTCCAAGCCCAAAGTGTCTGATACCTTGATACATGGCCAGGAGAGTATTCCTCTGTGTTCTTGGCATTTGGAACTTTATACCTATAATGATTTGAACTACAGCCTGAGCACTGAATTCAACATGCTTAAATTGCAACATGAAAAGGCAATGGTGGACATGCAGAAAATGACCCACTTGGTAAGTGATGCCATGGATATGTGCAAGGAGCTGATGGAAGAGAATGATTTCTAGTGCATCAGGCACTACGGCCCCAGACTGAGAGCACCCAGCTGAAGCACGAAGTACAGCTACTGTGGAATGAGAACAGGGAGCTGCTGGGGGAACAGACTGAAAAGCGAGTGTCCTCCAAGGAGCCAAATGATGGCGCCTGCACCACCAGCAGCAACAGGACAAAGAAGGGCTGGAGGAAAGGCTGCAAGACACACCGAAGGAAAGAGAAGTGGTCACCCAGCAAGAACTTGGGAGAAACATGTCTCTGAGATGAGGTCTGAAGCTCCAGCAGAAACTCGAACACGGCACAGACCAGAACAAGCTCTCCCTCAGAGAGACCTGCTGCGGCAGGAGCACCTTGTGTCCACAGCAAGGGAACCACAATTGCACCTCAACCCTAATAAACATGGCAAACTAGAACTACATACCCGCCCCCCATACTCTGGTTCCCTGTGTGTGAATAGGGCTTGATCTTGCCTAGCCTCCAGCCCAGTAAGAATGCACCTATGGAGGGCTTCAAAGAAGTGCTGAGATACAGGAGAGCTGCTGGGGATCCTACAGGAGACCCAGAGTGTAAATTGTTGCCTGTCCTGATGGAGCATCAAAAATAGTTTCTTGGAGATCAGTCAAGAGAGTTAGAAAGTCTTTGAGCCATAGCTTTTAACAAGTCTCATGCTTAGCACTGGGAGGCATTATCCTTCAAACCCACAGTCCAGGAAAAGAGACCCACTTACGTTCCTCTTGATTTTCTACCACGTTTCCATTTTGTCAGTCTGTACTGCATAATGACCAGCCAAAGAATGCTGCTTAGCTTAATTATTGTATTGGGTTTTTAGTTTAAGTTTTGGTCACTCTGGTTATTTGGTTTTTCTTGTTTTCCTTTGGAGTTTTGTTATTTATTTGTTGTCCTTTTGTTCTGTTAATTATTTTGCTATTTTGATAAGCCTGTGTATATATACTGACTGCCTACTTTCAGTTACTATTGAGTAAATTGAATGTGTTCTTATGAATAAAACAATGATCTCAAAAAAACTTAAAAAATAATTTAAAAATTAACATTATTCAAATTGCATTAATTCATTTGAGAGTTAGGTCTTTAGATATTTTTTCAGTCTCTTTTGAGAGAGTGCTAAATTCCTTTAGTGTCAGTTTCTTCTTTCTATAATATTCCAGTTCTATATTCCTCTGAAAGTTGAGATCCATGCCAAAACCAGTCTAAACTGGTCTCCGATGTTGTATTCTTCTAAGATCTCCTGGGATTTGGGCCAGCCATGTGACATGTACTTTTGCTGTAGTCCTTTAGAAGTGGTTTCGCTCCCTGGAGGCCCATCCCACTTCACATGTCTGTCTTCAGAAATTGGCATTGGATTTCTCATTGGCTTTAGAGATCCCTTGACAGGCATGCGTCCTGAAGGCAGCATTGATTCTAATGGGGAAAGGCACAGCTAAGTGATATGGAAAAGGTGTTTCTGAACTGTGAGGCTAAGTAAAAGACGGACAATAAGTTCTCTTTGATTTTACTAACAAAGGGAATTTAGTTTCTTCCTTATGATAACATCAAAGGCAGTTTTCCTATTATTTACATTCCAGCTCCTACGTCCCACCAAGTAATTAACTCCAGGAAATGGGAACACAAAACAGTGAACTTACTATATGCTCTGGAAGAAAAAGAAAAGAAACTAGAATTTTTGTGGGGTTGGGTCTATAAATACTTCTTTGGAGGATTTTTAGTTACATGTCCTTAAGAACAATGAGCTAAACTAGACTTTTTCTTAGATTTGATCTCTTTTTGTCTGTATTTTATGGCTTCAATGCTCTATGCCATAAATCATAAACTCATACCTACAATGCATATGCTGATTCTCAAATGACTCTCAAATTCCACTCTGCTGTTCTCTGATCTCAGAATACTCTATACCTTGTATCAATGTTTAAACTCACCTACTCCTGTCTTAAACTTCTTTCTTTAGACTAAATTACATGCTATTTTCTATTTATATAACATAAAATTTACAACCTCCAAGGCATGTCTTTAACACCTTTTATCATGATGATGTAAATTCTCAGAAAATTCCCAACAAGGGATCAACTATTGTCAGGTTCTCTGTTTCATGAATGTTGTAGGAAAAGACCCAGTGAGCAAGAAAATGTAGACCTGCACCCTTACAATCTCTAGTCAGATGACTCCACAATCGTCCTTTCATGTGGTTGATGATGCAATATTTTCTTTCCTATTGTCTATCATTGGTTCACATTTAAGAGCACTAAGTACCCCCTACTCTACCACAAGTTTCTTTATTCTTATCAGACCAAATTCTCTGCCAAGAGATTAACGTAGAAAATCTTGGATGGGGTGAGGTAGGGGTTGGGGGGATGTCACAGATTGAATAAATCATTTTTAGCTTCTTGTTACCCATCAAAGAGTTAGAAACATAATTATGATCATTGTTTAGAAACTAGTAATTTTTATTTAAAAATGTGTGGGGGTGTGGTGGGGTTTATGTGTTTGCTTCTTGGGTGAGTATGCATGCACATGATTGTAGATGCCTTGGGCATTGTTATTTAGGAGTCATTTGCTTTGTTTGTTAAGACAAGGTCTTTCACTAGATGCATTATTTTGAATGAAAATGGCCCCTTAAGCTCATTTGGTCCCTAGTCAGTGGAAGAATTGGGAGGTGTTGGCTTGTTGCAGGAGGTTTGTTACTGTGGGTGATGTTTGCTCATATATATGCTCTTAGCTGTTTCTCCAGTGTCTTGAGCACCTGCCTGCTGCTATGGTCCCAGCCATGATTGACATGGACCCTAACTTTCTAGAAGCCTAAGCATCAAATTAAATGCTTCCTAAGTTGTATTGACTGTGGTGTTTTGCCATGGCAACAGAAAAGTAATTAAGATACTTGGGCTCACTGACTTAGGTTTGGCTGGCCAATGATCCCTAGGGACCTTTCTATTTCTGCTTTTCCTGGGTTGAGATTACAAATGTGCAACACCATGCTCAGCTTTTTATGTGGGTTCTGGGGCCACATGGTTTTCAGTTCCATATGTTTATGTGTCAAGTACTCTATCAATTGAGCTATCTTTCGATTTCTGAGAAGGTAATATATTACACAAGAACTTTAAATAGAATTATGGTAAGAAATTAAGGAAAGCCTGGAATGTTTTGAAGTATTCTGGTCTTTCTCATAGAAGACAACTCAAGACAACCTGTTTTCTACAAACCCCAGGATCATTCTTAAAAGAACAGTATAAAAATAGAGGGCACAAAAATACAGACTATTTCTATATACTGAGATCTTCATTCCTCCATGTATAAGAGGTTAAGACTAAATGTTATCAAGTTCAATAAATTTCCTTGTGTACAGGCATGTACACTATTATAACCACAGATATTCCTTTGAAAGAAGTTTAAATGGAAGCAAATGGTGATGTTCTCAGTTTCCTAGGTTTATCATCACTGCAAAGAAGGAAAAACAGTATGACAATGAGCCTCTTTGTAGAGAGCCGTTTGTGCCACACCCAAACATGGCACAGGCTTCCTGCTAGTCTTTCCAGTGATTTCTCCCATTTCTAATGCAATGTTTAGCCAAGGCAGTTATATTAGTTAAGATGTAGCTTTGGCTGACAAGTTAACTGTTTAAATTGTCAGAAAGTTCCTAAGGTGGGAATTCTGTTTCTTTCTCACTTTACCATCCTAGGTGGCATTGCGGTTCTGTCCAACAGACACCCAACAGCTAAGCTTCTTGTATTTGCTTTGACTGGGGTGGTACGCTAACATGGGTGGCATCAAGTAGCTTGTTAGCCCCCCTCACTGAACAATGGGAAGGGGAGTAGGCTGCTGTAAGGGATTCCTTAGATGACGAAGGCCTTGCTTCTGTTTTACTCTGACAACAGTCATTAGCTAGTATAACTGATATTGTGAATAGTTAGAAGGCCACTTATTATATTACTATATTCAATCTCAATTGAAAAAAAAGAGCAGAAACAGACTGAGAGACTCTTTATTTCCTTTTTTATTGTCTTTTCAAAAGCCCCAATATTCACGCCTATCCTTTTTCCCACACATGGGCTATGTTTGTACCTTTTTGAGTAAACCTAGGAAGTCCAAAAATGCCACTTTAAAAATTAAAGGACAAGTTATTAACTTTTTCTGTATTATACCATGAAATAAGAACAAGGTATCTGTAATAAAGAGTCTGTTTGGAGGAAGAAAAACTAAGAAGCATAAAGAATCCTTTAGTTTATTTTAGTTATGAAATCCTCACGATTATCAAATCCTCAGACTTCCATTCCTGGAAATGAAAACCCTTGATTGGCTCCATGAAAAAGAACTTATATATGGAACTGACATAATGCTAGTACATAAACACTTTTAGAAGTGAGATTTGTGTTTTTGTTTCAATAGACAATGTGCAGGGTTTTTTTTTTTTTTTCAGTTTAATGGATCCTTGTTTCTTAGAGAGTCTTTTGAGTGCACATTCTCCCATCTTCAGTTTTTGTCAGTTCTGATATCTGAGAAAGAAGACTAGGACTCTATCAACAAAGAAGAGTAGGCACTATCATGCTCAATACTTCATAATATGTCTTGGCCCCAGATATCAGAGAAGTGAAGAAGGGGCTCTCTTATCATTACAGTTTATGACTAGAGAGCAGGGAGTATAGAAAAAAGAGAACAACAAGAACAACCAAACGTAGGCACAGGGCACATGCCTATAATCCTAGCGTTTGGGAAGTAGAAGCAGGAGAAACAGCAGTTTAAAACCAGCATTAGGTACACAGTGAATTTTAGGCTAGCCTGGATTATATCTTTTTTTTTCTAAAACTAAAAGCAAAAGAACAAAGGGGAAGGAGAAAAAAATGAGGCTTACTTTTAAACATTATAATGGAGAAATAATATATATTTAAAGATTCTTGTTGCTGAAATCCTGGCAGTGTTTTCTGTTTCAGAATCTATATGTTTACTATATATCAATATGTATAACTATTCTATGAATGTGCTACACATTTTAAAAATAACTCAATACATAGCTGGGCCTCCACCATCAGGATTCAAGAATCATTAGATCCTACTACGAAACTTATACTCAACAAAATTGGAAAATCTAGAGGAACTGAACAACTTCCTAAAAGGATACTAGGTATGAAAATTAAATCAGGATCAGATAAACCATTTAAACGGTCCCATAACCCATAAGAAATACAAGCAATCATCAAAAGCCTCACAATGAGGAAAAGCTTAGGACCAGATGGATTCAGTGCAGAATTCTATCAGAACTTCATAGAAGACTTAATACCAATACTCTGCAAACTACTCCACAAAAGAGAAACAGAGGTAGCAATACACAACTCATTCATTGAAGCCACAATTATGCTCATACCTAAAACACACAAAGACCCTACAAAGAATGAGAACTTCAGACCAATTTTCCTCATGAACATTGATGCAAAAATACTCAATAAAATTCTTGCAAATCTATTCCAAAAACACATCAAAATGATCATTCACCATGATCAAGTAGGCTTGATCCCAGGGATGCAAAGATGTTTCAATATATGAAAATCCATCAATGTCATCCATATATAAAAAAGCTCAAAGAACAAAACAACATGATCATCTCACTAGATACTGAGAAAGCACATGACAAAATTCAACACACCTTCATGTTCAAAGTCTTGGAAAGGTCAGGAATTCAAGGCCCATACTTAAACATAGTAAAAGCAATATACAGCAAACAAGTAGCCAACATCAAACTAATTAGTGAGAAGCTTGGAGCAATCCCACTAAAGTCAGGGACTAGACAAGGCTGCACACTCTCCCTCAACCTATTCAATGTAGTACTGGAAGTACTAGTCAGAGCAATCAGAAAGCAAAAAGAAGTCAGAGATACAAATTGTAAAGAAAGAAATCAAAATATCATTATTTGTCAATGACATGATAGTATACTTAAGTGACCCTAAAAATTCCATCAGAGAACTCCTACAGCTGATAAACAACTTCAGCAAAGTGGCTGGATATAAAATTAACTCAAACAAATCAGTAGCTTTCCTCTACTCAAAGGACAAACAGGCTGAGAAAGAAATTAGAGAATCGCCACCCTTCACAATAGTCACGAAGATATAAAATACCACGGTGTAACTCTAACTAAGCAAGTGAAGAATCTTTATGACAAGAACTTCAAGTATCTGAAGAAGAAAGTTGAAGAAGACCACAGAAGATGAAAAAATATCCCATGCTCATGGATTGGAAGGATCAACACTGTAAAAATGGCCATCTTGTCTAGGGCAATCTACAAATTCAATACAATTGCCATCAAAATTCCAACTTAAATCTTCATAGAGTTAGAAAAATTCATTTGCAAATTCATTTGTAATAATAAAAAACCCAGGATATCAAAAACAATTCTCAAGAATAAAACACCTTCTGGGGTAATCAACATCCCTTACCTCAAGCTGTATTACAGATAAATTGTGATAAAAACTGCATGGTATTGGTACAGAGACAGGCAGGTAGACCAGTGGAATAGAATCAAAGACCCAAAAATGAACCCACACACTTGATATTTGAGAAAGGAGCTAAAAACATTCAGTGAAAAAAGAACAGCCTCTTTAACATATGGTGCTGGTTCATCTGGCAATCATCATGCAGAAGAATGCAAATTGGTCCCTTTTTATCTCCATGTACAAAGTTCAAGTGCAAATGGATCAAAGACCTCCACATAAAACCAGGTACAATGAAACTATTAGAAGAGAAAGTGGAGAGCTTAGAACACATAGACCCAGGGGAAAATTTCCTGAACAGAACACCAATGGCTTATGCTCTAAGATCAAAAATGGTACCTCATGAAATTGCAAAGCTACTGTACAGCTAAAGTGCTCCAACATCTAAAAAGGACACATGTGCCACCGTGTTTATAGCAGTCTATTTATAATAACCAGAAGCTGGAAAGAACCTGGGTTATTCAACAGAGGAATGGATACAGAGAGTGTGGTACATTTACACAGTGGAGTACTACTCAGCTATTAGAAATAATGACTTCATGAAATTCCTAGGCAAATGGATGGAACTAGAGCCTATCATCCTGAGTGAGGTAACCAAGTCACAAAGGAACACACATGGTATATACTCACTGATAAGCAGATACTATCCTTAGAAAGCTCTGAATACCCAAGAAACAATTCACACGTATGAAGCTCAGAAAAGAAGAAGGGTCAAATGTGAATACCTCATTTCTTCTTAGAAGGAAAAACAAAGCACTCACGGGGAAAAAAGGTCAAATACAGGAACAGGGATTGAAGAAAAAATTAATCAGATTCTGCCTCACAAATGCAGCCACCAAATCTAAGCACTATAGCTGATGCCAAGAAGTACTTACTGGCAGGAACCAGATAGAGATGCCTCCTCAGGGACTATGTTAGAGTCATATAGAAACAACTGGGCATACTTACAACTATTCATTGGACTGAACTCAGGGACCACAATGAGGGTGCTAAAGAAAGGACTGAAGGAGCTGAAAGAGTTTGCAACTCCATGGGAAGAACAATATTATCAATACCCAAACCCTCCAGAACTCATAGTTACTAAAACACCAACCAATGAGCACACATGGAGAGAACCATGGATCCAGTTGCATATGTAGCAAACTATAGTATTGTCTGGCATCAAAGGGAGAAGAGGCCTTTGGCTCGGTGAAGGCATGTTTTCTGAATGTAGAGGAATGCCAAGGTGCTGATATAAAGAGGGTGGTTGGGAGAGGGAGAAACTTCATGGAAGTAAGTTCAGGGGCGGGGGATGGGAGTGGAGCAAAAGGGGATAACATTTGAAATGTAAATACAGAGAGTATCCAATAAAAATTGATTTTAAAAACCTCATTTATTAATGTGCTTAATTTATGTAACAATTTTGGAAGTCAGCATCTGAGCTTGACATATGATTATATGTAGATTTGTAGTTTAATTCCTGTGAAAATCAATCAAGTTGTTTTGACCGTGGCTATAACCTCTAATTTTTTTGATCCTTAACTTGACACATTATAATGACCTCTGACATCTTTCCAACTATGGTCTCTTCCAGTGATAGATGAGTGCATTTTACATGTCCTTTGATAGTGAATAGTGATAATGTTTGAAGTCTAAAGCAGAGGTGAAGAGAGCAAGTTCTCAGTGTACACAAGAAGCAATTACACACAATACGTTCAAATACTCCACCTAACTAGCCTCTTTTTTCTAGACTCATGTCTCATAAGAATTCAATATCCTGGTGTAGTAGGGTAGCACACAACTTTAATCTCAGTACTTGGGAGGCAGAGGCATCTCTGGATTTGAGACCAGCCTGGTCTACATAGTAAGTTTCAGGGCAGCCAGGGGTACACAGAACAACCTTGTTACAAAAAGCCAACCAACAACTAAACAACCAACCAACCAACTAAAAAATAAAAACAAAATAAAACTAAAAGATCAATCAATCAATCAAACAAACAAACAAATAAAAATATCTTGGAGAGCTAGGTCTCCCTGATCTGTTTCTTCTAACTTTATGTACCCAGAACCAGCACAAAAGATCATAGGTCACACAATATTTTGAAAAAAAAAAAAAAAGAACAAAACAACCCCCCAAAATTGGCTTAACATATTTGATATATTTGCAGGAAGATAGATACTACAAAACTATAAATCAATATTTTAAAAAATTAGCATTTTTAATGTATACCATTCTGTAGTCACCTGCTTTTTACCTAGACTTTGAGTTGTTCAAAGTGATAATTTAGATACAATGTTTATATCATAGATAAAAGTTTTAGATGCTATGTAAGAAAATTAAAATATTAAAGGCTTGCTTCTCTTCTTCTTCTTCTTCTTCTTCTTCTTCTTCTTCTTCTTCTCCTCCTCCTCCTCCTTCTCCTTCTCCTTCTCCTTCTCTTTCTCCTCCTTCTCCTTTTCCTTCTCCTTCTTTGGTCAAAGATATTTGTGTGTGTCTGTTTGTGTGTCTGTGTTCAGAAGATAGGGTCATATCCCTAGATCCAGAGTTATAGGTAATCATGAGCCAACCAGCATGGATGCTGGGAATTGAACCTTGATCTTTTAGGGTAGCAGCAAGTGCTTTTAACCTTCTGGCCTCCAACTGCTATTTCTTATTCTTTGTGGATATAAAGCAGACAAAAAGATTGTTGTGTCCTTAGGTGTTAAGCATTCAGTGACACACTTCATGGGTGTCCCTAGTGCCTACCAAACACTGCCAGGGCCAAGATGAGCATTGAGAGTAGATGTCTTTCAAATATCCAGGGCTGAAATGAAAGCAGGTGGAGAGAAGGCTTACAATTTCTTGTTATGCCCTAGATACCCATGCAGATGATATAAACTCACTGCATTATGATAACAACTCATTGAAAGAGGTGCTGTTAATCTCAGGGGAAACTAACATTAGAGTGATTGTTTTTGTTCAAATAACAAAACTGATATACAATAGAGCCAGGAAGACAAACCAGGTGTGTCCTGAATTACAGTCACCTTCTCTGGACTTTGCCAAGCTTTCTGAGCTCTGTGTTCCTTCGGCACTATGCTAATGTGACCAGGCATCTAGAAAATCGCTCACAAAGAAGGGGCAAACCAAATCAGTTCGTCAGAAATGAGTAAGAATTCCAGAGTTAGAGGTGGTGGTGAAATGCTTCAATGAGCAGGTAAAAGACATTATGAGAAACACCATGTATGTGTGCTTTACATAGTTAATTTTATTCATTTAAAAATATCTTTCTGATGTCAGTGTGAAGAACACATGAGAGGTGAGACCCAAGTGAAGAAACAGGTTGTCTGATTACAGCAATGGTCCAGAGAAGGTCCCACAGGATCTGAGCTAACTGACACAGTCGCTATGTGGAGGTCTGGCAAAGCCTAGACTTAGGAGGGATCTGTAGGACTTCCTTGAAGACAGAGAGCAGGTACAGGCTTAGGAATTGTTGGTGCCAATTCCTGAGCAAGCAAATACGGGAAGAGAAGCTGGTCCTGAAAACATTGTTTAGATAGCAAAATCAGGTACTGTTAAAACAGTACATGAAATAAATAGGTTCAGCCATGAAACATAGGTTTAATTCTATTTGAAAGAGCTTCCACAGGATCTGGTAACTCTAAGTTTAAAATTTAATATAAATTTTGTAACAAGTATTTTTTTACAGTTAATGTTTTATTGGATAAAACTAGTAATAGCGAATATACTATAGAGGTAGATTTAAAAATATTATTGCTAATTTGTTGCTAGAGACAGAACCTTACATATGTGAGCAAGTACTGTACATTAAGTACAGTCTAGCCCTACAGGAAGTTTTTATATAATATGCACTTTCTGGTAAGTTGCAAACATATGAAAGGAGAGAGAACACACGCAAAGGTTAGACAAAATCTTCCAGTCTATTAGTTAAGAATACAACTCAACGTAGAATAAATGCTGCACATCTCAGCATAAAATCCTTGATTTTAAAGTCCTCAGTTGGGCAGAGGACTATAGACACTGTTGTCATGCAGTCGGATGTCCTGCTCTTGTTATGAATATGTACATGGATGACATCTGGCACATGGCACCAGTGGCCATGGTTTACTGTATTCATCTACCCAAGAGAACTTGTACCAACTACTTCACACCCTTTTGTTTATGGGGATAGAATAAAGCATAGCTGTTCCCTGGATATGAGACCAATTCAGGATCAACGAAACCATCCAGGGAAAAACAATTTTATCATTTTCTAAGTCATTATAACCACTTGTAATCAAGTGTGCTTCAATGTGACTAAAATAAGATTGCAGGTATTTACATCTAAAACAAACCCCATAATTCTCACACCTACATAAATACTGATGAACATGAACAGGGTCAACTCTTTGGCTGGTGGTAACATGTTTTCAGATGTCTCGAACATTTAAACATTTCTTGGTGTCCAGTATACTAATTTGTTTTAAACTGCTATGTCTTATAAAATTTTTCAATAAAAATATTATAATAATAAAAACAAGGTGAGTATTTATTTAATAGTGGCCTTACAGTAATATACTAACACATGTGAAATGTATTAGTTTATTTTAAAATGCTTTGTCTATTTTTCTTAAATTTTGTTACATTTAAAAATGTATACTTGTGTGTGTGTGCCTGTGTTTGTGTGTGCATGCTGGTGTATGTGTGGTGGGTGCATGAACCACATGCTTATAGAACTGACAGGACAACTTGTGAGAGATATTTCTTTCTTCTTATCATTTGGGTCCTGAGGACTGAACTCAGGATGCCAGGCTTAGCAGCAGCATTTTTGCCTGCTGAGCCATCTTGCCAGCCCTTAATGCTTTACTTGAGGTATGAATATTTACCCAATGAGTAGTTTCAATGGCAAGTTACATCTTAGAGAAACTGATTCATTTTTTCATTTCCATTTTCAGCACCAGGGAGAGTAATATTCTTGGCTAACAATGACTATCACAATACACAAGAGTAAGTGGTAGGTGTCTAACTTCAAATTAATTGCTAGGTTAATATGAATGAGTATAACATTATTACGAAGGTACAGACACAGGACAAATATTCTGCTCTTCTTGTTATATGGCAAGATGATGTAATAAGAAACATGTAAATTCGTCACAGATACTCAATATATGTGGAAAATGAAAGATCAGTTAAATATTTCTAGGCTTTACCTTCTAAGCTAAAATATAAGACTGGACCAGCATTTTTCATTATTAGAAGAGTACAAAACATGTAAAAACAGCTTAAGGAGGCTGGGACTGTGGCATGTGTGAGATCCTATGTTCAGTCCTCGGGACAGAAGGAAAGTATGATTTGAAGTTCTTCAAAGTTCAGTAATGCTTACAAATATAAAAACAGCACTTTAAAGAATAATGTTTGTCTTCTCAAACATAGCTACAGGATTCCTGTGAATTAAAACTTTTCATGTGAGTTTTCACTTAGACATTTTATATGCCTTAAAGAATAAAACAGCTGTCTGTTAACTAATTATATTACATGTTACACATGTTTCTAAATGGGGCAGAGACTAAAACCTTTAGGGAGTTAAGCTTGTAGGATTATTAGCACAAAGAAATTACCAAATAGGATTACTTGGCTAATTGTCTATCCTAAGAATGACTAAAAATCTATGCATTAGAATTTCTTCATCTTGACCTTTTTAGTATAATTATTTTGACACAGTTGGTTCTGTGGAAAACCCTAACATTTAAATAAACACGTATTAATTAATTAATTAATAAATACATACATATTCTTCATTAGTAACAAATCCAGATACTGCACAGTTAATATTGCATTTGGTCATCTACTTATTAGTATGCCAATAACAAATCTAAAACACTTTAAAGCAACCAGTCCTATGACATTTTTAAAGGCAGTATCTTTATATCAACACAACTTAGTTATTATGCCAATTTAAATTTAACAGATGTCTAAATGCAATGAAAACTTGGAAAGCTAACATTTGTAAACCCAATTACCAGAAATGCTCTGTCAAATGGCCAAAATTTAGGAATTATGCAGGCACATATTCCCAATGGTCCATTAGCATAATAGCCTGTAACTGTTCTTTTGAACTGAGGGGAGCAAACTTCTTTGGAAAAGAAGTACAAAATGCAGGAAACTAAAACCAAAACCCCAAACCAATTTAATGCTGATCTTACCAGAATGCCACTTCTCCATCAAGAAAGCTTAGACAGGTTCATGGGCAATCCCTTCAAACAACTGGCTTGCACATCTGGTAGTCAGTATTAATTTAGAAATAGAAATCAAACAGTTACCTAATAAGAGTAATTTGTTCTTATCCCAAGGAGTGTTTTGCCAAGCATCAACATGAAACATTTACACATACATTTCTTCAGTTTATCTGTCAACTAACTCGAGGGAGTAAGTTAGTAAATCTAGGTCATAAGACACAAGAGCAGAGAAAATGTTTTCATTCCCATCTGAAATCATACATATGGAGTATTTAATGAGTGCATAAACACCTGATATAGGCTCTCTCAAAACAGTTTGCTTAATTATGAAATAGAGCATTAAACCTAAGAGGTATTTGTCTATAGATCAGACAAAGCTTTGTATTTCTGTCCAATATTGCCATGATTTTCCTAGAAAAAACTGGTTGACCATATAGATTTCCTTACCTCCAACACATGCTCCAAGGTGCCTGTCCTCCACAGATTCAGGCTTTTACTCCCAAAGAGCAATATGAGTACACTGGACATGAGGTGCAAAATTCCAAGGCAGCCTTTAGAAGTTGCCTCTTGTTTATCTTTCATTTGTTTATTATGTTTCCAGCTGTTTGCCCAGCCTGAGTCCCCCTTTCTGCTCTGCTCGGGGATTCCTGTTTGCCTCAACTATTTACTCTGAGGTTGCCTTAACTTTTTGTTTTAGCAGTTTAGATTTTTGACCTCTGCTTCCCAACCATTGGGTATGAGCACTGAACTTGCCATTTTCCCTTTTCACAGCCCTGGCATCATGCACCCATATTTCATCAAAACCAGTTTCCTGTTTGGCGTCCACAGCCCTGCATTTTTTACCTTACCTCCAGTTCTAGGTGACTGGGGTCACTGCCTCACTTTGGGAGTGCCAGGGTTAGTCACTGCTCTCTGTGACACTTTGTGCTTTACAAAGTGTAATCACATCTAAATTCATTATACTCCATTCTTACTTCATGAATAAGAAAACTGAGATCCAAAGATACCACACAGTTATGGTTACTCTGCCAACTTTGAGTTGGCAATCTTTCAATCCTGCATAATATGCATGTGTAAAGGAATGTTTTTATTCTTATATTAGAACTGTTTTTTAAATAGTTAATCATACCTGTAGTGCAAGAAATTTATATAAATTTTTTGAGATTTTTGAGTTGTTACCATTTCTATTTTTTAACTTCCTTCTCCTTTTTCTTCAGTATGCCTGTTTATATCCTTCAGAGAATCAGGTTTTTATGTTAATGACACTGAACTCAAGATATTGTTAAAAAATTTTACTTGTTAGAAAGGTGCAGCCAACCAAGTATAAAATATCTAACAAGTGGCTACACAACCACTGTCAGTTTATCCACGAATGCACACAAAGTTATCATCCTCTGAAATAGTATTCATATAGGTCAGTTCACTGTCTGCAAGGTGCTGAAATCTACACACTCCTGACTTTTCCCACAGGGATGGGAACTGTGTACTCACTGTTCTGTCTCCTTTACTTTAGAACTGTCCATGCTGGCAGAATATGCTTGTGAAGGTTTGAATGAGTAATGTCCCCACGGGGTTAAGCATTTGATTATTTCCTCCTTAGTTGCTGGTGTTGTTTGAAGAGATTATGGGAATTATAGGAGCCTTGAAGGAGGAAGTACATTGTTGGGCTGGGCCTTCAGGCTTTATAACCTTGCCACATTTTCAGTTCTGTGTCTGTGTCCTATGTCTGGATAATAATGTGGCTCTCTTATCTTTCTTATTTGGATATATGCCAATATGCTTTCTCGGCCATCATGGGCTTTTGCTCTGGAATAAAAGACAAACTCTTTTTATCACATCAACAGAGAAGTAACTAACACAATACTCAACAGATCTGCACAATACTGAATGACTGTCATTTTTATACTTTAGTCATATTATATTTTCACAATAAATATATTTCGCCAAAAATTTTGGCTTTTTTTAAATGAATGTTTAAAAAACAGCTTCCCCCCCCCCCCAGCCATATCAAGCAAGGTTATATAGTTTATATTATTCAAATAGCATACAATCTTTTAAATACTGTGTACATAGTTAGGTACATCCACTTCTTTTGTCTTGCTTTGGAGGCAGGTTCTCTATCCATCCCATCATAAAGCTTGCTATGTAGACTAGGCTGATCTACCCTCGAACTCACAGAGATGTCTGCCTCTGTCTCCTAAGTACTGGAATTAAAGCATGTGTCACCAGGCCTGGCTATATGATGCTCCTTTGAAGTTGTTCTATTCACAGGTGACAATTTTTAGGATGCTCTCAAATGAACCTATACTGGATGGTGTGTAGTTGCTACTATGCAAAATATTAATGAGTACATTTAATTTCCGATGAATGCTCATTGTGTGGTAGGTGGGTACACAGCTCCACGGCTTGCTAGTTCAATTATATTGACTGTTTTATATTTACACAGTCGCTGCATTCGAACTTTCGTGCATCTTGTCATATAGCTCTGTTCCTGTGCTTTTATTGTTGCATATCCTCTGGCACTTTTCTTACTTAAGGCTGGTAGATTGTATTGTACAATTCCAGAGATGTGATCACATCTGCACAGCTATCCTTTAAAGTACTTAACACTATCACTTATGTGTAAAATTTCATATATATCTTATAATGATTAATATAAGTTCTTATAAGTTTAGGAATTAGTAGAGGGACTGAGACAACCAAAGACACAGGTAGGAAAACTACAGAGGGTTTTAATAGAATAAGAAAGTGCAGATATAGAAATACTGTGAACTGACATTTTAAAAACTGAAAACTATATGGCTAGGAAGAATATGAAATACTAATTAATAATAATCCCATAAAACCCATACTTCCTTTTAGAAAGGAAATCAGGGACAATCCTCTATTCAGACATGAGCTGAGTGTGTTTACAGAAAAGGCAGTAACTATAGATTTCAATGAAAGTGAGTAGTAGATACACGATTTACAAAATAATAGCTTCACTTGAGCTACTGCAGACAAGTTTGGCAGATGGTTCATTCCTGTGGGTTAATACCTTACAATGAAATGGTTTGTTATTATTAGTTTTGAATTTTGTTTTAATATAGGAAAGTACTTAACTCATAATGCCCTTTCCTCTACCTAGCAGAACCCAAAGTTAGCTTGTTAATTTGGTTTAATAAATTTAATAGAGATGAAACATTTATACATACATGTATATGTATATGTTTATATACTTTGCTTATTTTATAGTAATCTTAATTATTTCCATCTCATATATACATATGTATGTATATATATACATACAAAAGTATGCTAAAATGCATATGTTTATATATATATGTATATATATTAAAAATGAAGATGTATGTTCTATTTGGGTTTTAAAACAGGAAGTCAGTGAATATGAGAAAGTAAGTAGAAATTATAAAACTTGAAAGCTCAATGCACTCTTAAGTATTTCTGTCAATTAATGATCACAGATTTTACCATCTATGGAAAACTTAATGAACCTCTATATGTTTTATGCCTTTAAGTTTTTAAATAAGGTACTTGCATAAATCAAAGGTATAGGGCCAAGGATAACTTGCCAGAATTTGGACTCAATCTATAGTATCTCATTTTGAACCCTTTTCATTATGTCATCCTTTACAGATTTTTTAAGGTCAGGAAAAGTATGGTAAAAAGAAAAATAATTAGCTTAGGAAAAATGTTAAACTTTATGATATGACCATATGATTTGTCTGTAATGTAAATGAATGAAAAGTTCTGAGGATAAACCATTACCTTACTAGACAGTGATAATGGCAAGTACATGGAAACATGCTAGTTTTGTGTTGTTACTGCAAATAAAATTTGGTGGGGCTTGTTTTAATGTAAACAAAGAAGCTGATGATATAACTGTGGCCAACATATGATATTCCATTTACCTCTTATGAGATTAGACCAAACAAAAATAGAGACTTTGTATACACCACTGTGTGTACGTAACATACAACTAACCAGCACATATCATTAAGCACGTTGTTCCTGGAGAACTCCTTTAGTTGTATGATGGTGGGTGTGACTGGGGCTTGAGCTGGTTTACATCAACTTCAAAGCAGAAGTATAAAAGAAGTCTCATATCTCATAACTGGTCAGGTGGGAAGGAGAGCTCAGATCCTTTATCCTCTAGTCTAAATGCTTTCAAGTGTGCCACAATACATTGCTTATATGTCAGTTGGTAAGTTGTTTCATGTCATTAATCCAGTATTTGGCTATGATTGATTCTATGCACTGTTAATCCATTGTGCTGGAGTTCTAGATATTTCAAATAGTATAATCACCATTTCAAAAGATGTCTGGATATCTCCTCATAGCATTTGTCTTCCCTCTACCCTCACTACACATTTGTTTTTCTCTTGTTTTGTTTTGCTCTTGAGAGTGAGTCTGGTTGTATAGTCTTAGCTGGTCTGAGTTTTGCTATGTTAGCCAGGCTCACCTCAAACTCATAGAGATTTGCCTGCCTTTGCCTCCTAAGTCCAAGAATTAAACATGTGCGTTCCTCTGACACCATGGGTGGGGATTTAAATTTAAATTTAAATAATTATGGAGAAATATAACAGTAATATTTTCAACAAGTTCTAGGAGATCAATGGTTTCAAAGACATAACAGGATCTTTGCACATATAAGGAGTGGTATACTAATGTGACTATAAAACAAAATGTTGATTAATCTTGATATAATTAAAAGCAATTTATTTTTCCTGTATGATTTTTGTCAAACTAAAATTATTCCTAGGAAGCAAAAGCACTAATATTCTGGTTCCCAGTTCTGGAGATGGAACCCAGGATCTTTTGCATACTGGACAAGCACTCTGTCATTGATTTAGACATTCAGCCTTTTACTGTGAACTTTTATCACAGAGACCAAACACATAAACACATAAAAAACATGTTTTCTTCTGTAAGGGACCTTTTCCTGCTCTCAGCAGTGTCTTTGATCTAGTGAGACTTGTAGAAATTAAATAGTGGCTTTGGTGTCGATTACACTGTGAGATGTGTGGGAGACTGAGCTCTCAGACATAACTAGATCATATCCTAAATTGATAACTTCCTCACGTGTGACTCACATAACTAACTGGACCTTACTTTATATTAGTTTTTTCACTTGAAACATGGGAGAATACTATTTTGCTCAAAGTGCCATCATGAGTTAGAAATAACACATGTAAAAGTACGTGGCAGATAAGAGAGGAATAGTGTCTGACAGGTGTAACTGTTAACAGTGATCAGTCAGTAAAATCTTTATATGTGGGCGTTCTTCATATACTTTTCTTTCTCTAGCACACATATACCATACCCAATGGGAAAGTATATCTGGTATCACTATGAAGAATAAATCTGTTTAACATTTGTTAGTGTAAAGGTATTATATGTAATATAGATACACACTTAAACAATACATATGGTAGGGTTTATTTTTTTGCATTTCAGTGAAGGGATTATATATGTGACTATATATACACTGGCCTGTGATTTACTCCGAGCAAATAGGACAGAGAATATAGAAGTAGTTTGTTTTAGTTAAGTGAAAATTTGTCAACCTAGGTTATTGGAAAAGCCAGAAACATTTTCCTTAAAGCTGAAAATGGGTAGAGCACTTCTGTTGATCTAGATGGGATTATGAATGCATTCATGAAGATGGCATTGTACTGACTGATGGCGTTGGTGGGGTTGATGAGGATAGTGGGCAGAAAGAAGGCTGAATGAAGTGCCCAGGTAAGAGAACACACTGCAGTCATAGGGCATAAAGGAATTCGGGTTGGTAAACGCTTTCTTCTTTAATCTTGGGACTTCTGAGCTATTTAAAGAGATCTACAGATTCTTATCTACATTAGTCATTGTTTAGAGAGGTCACACACTCACATTTGTCTTGTGTGTGTGTTACTTTCTCAGAGCTTCAGAGCTGCTGCGACAAAGTAAAAGCTGGTGTTGGGATGTGAATGGCTTTAAAGAGCAGAGATTGTAGGTCAGGTCTGGGGACAGATTTGGAAGGTATTCTAGAAGAGTATTTCCTTGCTTCTGATGCTTGTCAGCAGTCTTCCTTGGCCTCCTGTGGTAAAGCTCCAAGGTCTGCCTGGGTATTCACAGAGTGTCCTCTGTTTCTGCCTCACTTCCTCTTCGCAGTGCTTACTTGTGTCTTTTCCTTCTTAGATGGACTCTAACCCTATTAAGTCCCACTTAATTCGGTATATTTGTATCTGAATTTACATCTACAGTCATCCTTTTTTCTTAATAAGATACAAATAGCAAGCATTAGCAATTAGGACTTAGACTATTTTCATCCGAGGATATAATAATACAACTCACAACAATCACAGGTTGCCATGTGTATGTGTTTCAAATATATGATGTGTGTGCTTTAGAAAACATACCATTTTGGGCTAGTGACATGGCTCAGTGGGAAAAAGTGTTGCCCAGAAAGAATGACCACCTACCTGAGTTAATTATCCCCTAGACGTCACAGTGAAAGGAGAGAAAAGTTGTCTTCTGACCTTCACACATCTGTGTGCCTATGAGTGAAGTATGCACAACAACACAAATACACACACATACACACAATAAAAGTAAAAGACAAAGTAAAGGCTATTTAATTAAACATTCTTATTAAATTAAAACCTGAAAGCGGTTCACTGTTTTTTTAATCTACGGAAATTAAAAGCATAAATCTCCAGGTTAAGAATCTAGGAGTTGGCTAAACATTTTTAAGTAATGAGAAACGCAGTGCATACTCCAAAATGTTGGGAGTCATAGATAAAAAGTTTCCTGTCAGAAATAAAATGAGGTAAAGCTTGAGAAAAAGCCAAAGCACGGAGGGAGGGCCTTTGGCACTCTGATAAACATTCTAATCATGTCATGTTTTAAACAGATGCTGTAGATGCCTGTGGAATTTATAGTGATTAATAAAGTATGCATTCTAGACCATTATCTGCCCATCAAAAGCAGATTTAAGATTATTATAGAATACTGGGTTGGAAATGAGTAAGGGTAGAGTCCTGGAACCCAGGTATAAACTTTCTATAAGATGATAGCTGTGAGAATGAAAGGAATGGCGAATCAGCTAGACTGTACCACCAGGAAGGATAGGCAAGCTACTGTTGGCTTAATGGTGCAGTGGTGTGTATGCATTTGGTGCATTTTCTGTGTGCATTAAGGTTCCAATAATATTCCTCAATTTTGTGCATTCCAGAATACATATTTTCATACCTTTGACTTATTTTTTATATTGGCTTCCTGGATAAATTTCAATGTTTAAAATAATATTTCTTTAATTAGAAAATACTAAAGCCATCTATTTCAGCAAGTAATTTTTGAATTTATAATAGACATGCAAATGTCTGTTGGTTGGTAATGATTAGCCTGTGTCAAATGAGGTGCAAATGCTGAATTTTTGTGTTGTGTTTATGTTCTGTGCTTAAGAGTAAAATTAGTGGTTAAAAAATATGGGGTGGAAGGGTCCAATGTTGAGGAAAACTAGAGTTTAAATTTGATGAATGCATTGTAAATAGGTTATAATTGGTCTTTCAGGTGTGTGTGTGTGTGTGTGTGTGTGTGTGTGTGTGTACAGGTCACTCTACACACACAGTTCCTGTATGAGGAATACAAAGATGTATTTTACTATATACTAGTTGCTGCTGAACTGACATCGTTTCTTTGGTTTCTCTCTTGTAGGACAGGTATTACCATGTCTATGTAAGGAATGAGGACACTGAATGTCACATAGCCTGGGCAGACTGCACGGACAGTTAAAGAATGACTCAGAACCCTAACTCCCCCACTCCCTTTTAAAAGAGGGCAAGGAGCTGGCACTCTACAGAATACCTTAATTAGGGAGCTTAAAAATATTTCTGAAATGTAATAAAGGATTCAAATGAGCTTTTCCTACTTTGAGAAGTGATTATTATTATTATCTTATCTTTTCTTCCTCCTTGTAAATGAAAACTAACCAGAAAAACAAAACTGAAGTAAACACGCCTATTGCTAGAGACACAGAACAGTGAGAGCAGGGTTAAGTCTGCATGAAGAAGGGCAAGGGATGGTCAGTTGTCAAGTCTCTCAAAGCTCTTATTCAAGCTGTCTGGAAGAAAGCAGGAAGTACTACTTACCGTCTACCTGCCCGTCTATTCATGTGTCCACATCATATATATGTTTATATGTAGACTGAGATAATCTTTCAGCTTCGATTTTATAATTGAAAAGAGATATGACATTTTAAATTTGCAATTGAAGTAGTTCTTATAGTACTAGATGATGCTTACCTGAGCCAGGCAGATATTGTAGGTAGTTCTAAAAGACATAGTTCTTTTTTATTGTTTTTATTTTTTTTTAATAGAGTTTCTCTGTGTAGCCCTGAATGTCCTGGAACTAACTCTGTAGACATGGCTGTACTGGAATTCACAGATCTGCCTGCCTCTACCTCCCTGGTGCTGAGGTTAAAGGCTTGCTCCACAACCATTCAGTATCAATGGCATTCTTAATTTCCAAACTACGAAGAAGTCTTAAGGCTCTTGAAATTCCTCAAGCAGTTTTAATGATGTAAGCATTTTATAATTCCATTACTATTTCATTTAAATAGACATATCAATTTACCACTTTTTCAGTTATTTTTGTGCAAGTACTTGAATAAATAAGTCAGCTCAGTGGGAGTTTGGTATAAAAATATATAACCAAGAACGAATTGTAAGCACAGGTATAAAGTTTGCCCTATAGTACTTTAGAAATGTTTACAAGATCCTCTATCATGGGAGTTGACTTAACGTCCAGTCAAAGAGTAAAGGAAATAAATTATGCATTATGATGCATTTGTATACTGCATCTCTTTTTGTTTGAGATGACAATTTAAATGATTTGAATACACCTTAGGATTTCTAATGTTTCTGGTGACTGGCAATATGTCTTTATTGAAAAGGGCAGACCACTTGAAATATTAAAGAAACTATATCCTTGATGACAAGGAAGAAACCACCAGTCATACTTACGTGGTTTTAACTCATCAGAGATATTACCATGTGCGTGTTCATGTTTTCATTTAAAATTTTCTCACGGACTAAGTCCGGCCGTGACTCTATCTCCAACGATAATTCAAACAGATCTTGTGAACCGCATTTTCCCCTGCCTATGGGAAAAGGGGACATCATACCTGAGGATCTTTGGGGATTTCTAGCATGGGACTGGCTGCTCCTACCCAACCACCTCTTCGGTAGTCTGGGAGGCGAGTTCGAGAGCTAGGTTGGCGGAGAGGCTCCCGTTTGACAGCGTCTATTTTAAGCCGCGCCTGTACGTGCAGGTGTCAGCCTCTCCGCGGGCGGTGGAAAGAGCCCAGAGACGCAGCGCCGGTCTCCAGACCCCCGCAGCGAGGCGGGGCCGCGGGCCCCAAGGAGGGCGAGCCGGGAACGGCGGAGCAGGTGGCCCTCCACTCCCCGCACGTGGCCCCCACGGCGAGGCTGAGGAGGATGCAGAGCGGACCGCGAGCCGCGTCCTTCTCCTCGGGACTCCTCCCCGCGCACCTGCTCACCTGCCGGTCCGGTCCCAGCGCGTGGGGGAGGGACGAGGGGTGAGGGATGCGGAGGAGGAGCGCCGGGAGAAAGAGGGGGTGCAGCGAGGACTCCGCCCCCCCAAGCTGCGCGCAGGCGCAGTGGCCGCTACCGCAGGCAGGGGGCGGCAACATGGCGGATTGAGCGGCGGCGTCGGGGCTTCACAACAACAGCGGCGCTAGTGGCAGCGGCCCGAGCTGTGGCCCCCGGCGGAGGGCGGAGGGCTGAGCGAGGCGAGGCAGCATCCTCGCGGGGACCGGGCCGGTGATAGCGGGCGGAGGAGATCCGTGCGAAGAGCTCCGGAGCGATCTGCGAGGAGATCCGCGAGGCGAGCGCTGAGGCGGACCGTGAGATCGCTGGGGAGACAGCTGCGGCGGTCTGTGAGGAGACCCGTGAGGAGACCGCTGAAGCGACCCGTGAGGCGGTCCCCGGAGGCCATCGGCGAGGCGCCCCGCACGGTCGCCGGGCCCGGCTGAGGCGCGGACGGGAGCGGGCCCGGCGCCGCGGCGCTGGTGGATGCTGGGGCTGCGAGGCGCCGGCCGGGGGGCGGGGGCCGCGGCGGGGATAACGGAACCGGCGGAGGCGGCGCGGCGGCGCTGCACAGCTCCTCAGCAGCGGGGCGGATGGCGAGCGACAAGCCGGGCCCGGGGCTCGAGCCGCAGCCCGTCGCGCTCTTGGCCGTCGGGGCGGGCGGCAGTGGAGGCGGCGGAGGCGCCATGGGGGAGCCTCGGGGGGCGGCCGGCTCCGGCTCCGGCCCGGTGGTGCTGCCCGCGGGCATGATCAACCCTTCGGTGCCGATCCGCAACATCCGTATGAAATTCGCCGTTCTGATTGGACTCATACAGGTCGGCGAGGTCAGCAACAGGGACATCGTGGAGACCGTGCTCAACCTGGTAAGGGCCCCCGGTCATCCGCGCCCTGCTTCCCGGTGTCCCCGAGCCTCCCGCCCGCCCGCCCTCGCGCAGCCACGGCCGCGCCACCTCCCTCCTGTCACCCGCGCGGTGCCCGACTCAACCCCGCACTTCCGACGAGTGGTCGGTCATCAGGGCCTGAGCCGTGAGTGGAGGGGTGAGGCGGCCCTCAGGTCCTCTGGGAGCGTTGCCTCCCTTCTCTTAATTGTCCATGCTGTGGATGAGAGGGTGACAGCCAGGCCCCTAGAGCCCGAGCCTCCCCAGCCCCCTAGCCCCCACCCCCGTGCTCCTGAAATGTGAGAGGCGCACTGGTTCCAACTTGAGCAGCTGGGGTGCTGGGTTTTCCTGGGAGGACGAAGAATGATGCAGATTTTGCATCTGTCTTTAAATACGTTCCGCGGCAGTGATGGACAGTGTTGTGCCTGTACTCATCCCTACCCCCATCTCTAGGCAACCTTTACCTCTTTGTAGTATAGCTCCATTTATGCGGATCTCTTACCTTTGAGGGTGTGGGGCGCAGAAGGTGTTAAGATGTAAGGGACACGGTATCATACAGGTTGGTTTCTATGGTTGTGTGGCTTGTGGATAAAGACCGGAAGAGAAAGATTTAGAAAGCAGCCTAGGTTTTGGCTCCTTTCATGGTAAGAGAGTTACTGCAGAAGTGTGTATGACTTAATGTTTTGCGCTATCTACAGAGAGCCTAAGCAGTGTTGAGGATGACTTGGTCCAACCTAAGGAGAGGAGGAGCCGAAATAGAGCAGAAGACTAGGTCATGGCTTTTGTGCTTTGTAAATGCATTTCTTTTGTTTATGTTTTTGCTTTTCTGAAGCAAAGCTTGTGAAACCGATTTCCTCTAGCCCTTGACATTCAGTAAGGTTGGGTTTTGGAAGGCAAGTTGAGAGACAGCAGCAGTCAGTTGACCATTGTATTCGGCAGGAATATAAAAAAAAAAATGCTTGCTAGGGATTTTTCTAACACTCACGAAGCCTGGATTTTCAGTGAAGTAATGATTTTTATTTGATACATAAGAAAATTGAAAGAAAACTGTAGCTATGGCAGTGGTACCTTGAGACTTGGATTAGATAATGTCTGTTGTTCCTGAACCTTTAAAATTCAGGGAAAAGTTGAAGTACTTTTTTTTTTTTTTGCTAGTGTGTCAACTCAAAGATAGGTCATCTGTCTTCTCTATATGTATTGCTGCTTGAATGCAAACCCCTTGTTTTACTTTTGTGTACCCTTTAAGTAAGTCTCCACACAATAGTCAGTGTAAGTTCTTGAGATTGTCATTCCCTAGGTGTAACCAGTTCTTTTCAAAACAGTAATAGGTTGTTTAGGTTTTTTTTTTTTTTTTTTTTTTTTTTTTTTTTTTTGGCGGGTTGGGGGAGGAAGACTGTTCGGGATAGGTTTTATCTTGCTTCTAAAAGGTAATTAGTTTTATTGTTTCTTTTTCCTTTTTTCCTTTTAGAAGGAAGCTACGCAGTCTCAAGAAACACAATAATGTTAATATATTAGCTGCTACTCAATTTATATTTAAAGAACACACATCTTAAGTTTTTCCGTTTTTTTCTGAGGCCAGTAGGATTTGTTACTTTAGATGTTGTGATGGTGGCATTTCTCTGCCTACTTGTATACATTATGTAGTCTGATGAGAGACAGGAGGACTCTCAGGAGCTGGAGACTGATTTGAATGTGGAACCAGTGTGGACTCTGTGAGCAACAGCCCTGCCTGCTGGATCAGTTCTTAACAGATGGGGTTCTTTAGATACACAGTAGACTAAAAACGGAAGTGAAGTATTTCTCTTGTGCTAAAAAGAAATTTAACTCTTCAGTGTAATGAGATATGCCATGAAAGATGCAAGCATTTTTCCTTTTCTTTTTTAGATATTTACTCTTAGCTTATAGATGTTGGAAATGTGATACCAAATCACGTATACCTTAATTCCGCAGATTGATTATTGGATTAGAAATACTAGGTGTGAATTTTCTTTGCATGGGTTTAAGGGATATGGTGTATTTTTAGATGGGAACTTTTGGGATAAAGAGTAGATGACAAAAGGTTTTCCTGGGTGTATTTCCGAATTAGCCCTGTGAGGTGTAGATTTTAAATTATAGGCTTAAACATTATTGTTCAAAGATAGTCAAAATTGAAATTATCAAATTTCAAGTTGGTTCTTAAAAGAATATACATCATTACAATAATTATCAAAGCTTCGTTTTTATTTAAGAAGTTAATATAACCAGTATAATTAATTTAAAGTAATGAGTGACTTGTTAGAAGTTGGAAGCTATTAATATTTCCAAAATGAATTTCTTTTATTTTTAGTTTTAACTTAAAATGTGAAAGAGCAATTAGGTGGGAACAGTGAAATATCTCTTACACTGATTGCCCTGGACAGAAAAGAAAGGAGAGGAACTAAGGAAACTTTGAGTTTTGGTGTAATCACCTTTGACAAAATACTTGTTTTTCTAGTTCATTCATTCTTTCTGTATAATGAGAAAATATGAAAATAGTAATATTTGGTCCTCAGATGTTGTCTCATATTTGCCTTATCTGAAAGAAATTGCCAAGTTAAAGTTTAAGTATGTAATAAAATATAGAACTTCATCATAACTCTGCTTAGAATTTTTCTGCTCTTTATCAAAGGCAGTGATAGAAATCAGTTGTCAAGAAGCTTTGGCATCAGGAGGAATATGTAAAGTGGCATCCTAGGAGAGTTTATGTTGAAGAGTTTTTATGGTTAGTTTTCTCTTGTAAAGCAGGCATACTTGGTCTATTGCTTCCTTTGTAAACATACTTGACATGTATTTATAGAAAATCTCTACTTCCTTCAAGTAAGTGCTATGCACACATCCTGTCTTATCTGTGTTTTGAACATAGAAATTTGTTTTTAACAAACACATTTTTAGAAAAGTTAAATGGAGAATTAATATTTAAGGAAATAATTGCAATAATGCTTTTAAATCTGCTTTAGGTCATACAATTTTTAATTATAATTGTAGAATTCAACCATACTCTTGTAGATTTGTTTCATGCATTATTGAATTTAATTTTGTTATGAGTTTATAGATTATTTTAATTAATTACTATAAGATGTATCATTTTTATCTATAGTTGTAAGAATAATATTCCTACATTTTAAATATAAGTGATATAATTGTTTCATATATTAAAAGATGCAACTAAATGTATGAGGGCATTTAAACTATTAAATTTCTTTTTGTGTATAGGGATCATGGTAGTTTTGTGAGAAGGGGGAATTTTGTTATTTTTTTTGTATTAAACAGTGATCATAATTCTCCTTCCTTGAGACTCTTAGTTGCTTGCAAGTTGATAATCAATATAATTTATATTTTACTAGTATAGTTTCATAAAGTTAATATACATAAAATGAATTTATTAACAATATATAATTGTTACTGAAAAAAGTCATGAATTTGAATGGGAAGAGGCAGGAGTATATGGGATGACTTGGAGGGAGAAAAGAGGAGGGAGAAACATAGAAATTAAATTACAATCTCAAAAATAAATGACAAAAAAAAATCACAATTATGTTTTAGGTAGATTCATGGAAGTATTTAATTGTAATGAAACCATATTATTATTCATATTAAAAGGATTTCTTGCATGTTAATATTGACATAGAAGCCTATCTAAAGTAGCTTATATATTTATTGTTATTTAGTATGGAAAGCTAAATGTATGCATAGTACAAGTTTTGGAATCATAAGGAGCTTAAGGTATCATTTAATATCACTAAAAACATGTATCATTTAATAACACTAAAAACAATCATTTACTGACACTAAAGCAACAAATATAATGTAGCTTTGTAATTTTAAGTAAATACATAGTTTATACATGTTTTTTTGGTACCAGTTAGGCCCTTGAGTAAATACATAGTTTATACATATTTTTTGGTACCAGTTAGGCCCTCATGTTACAAGGTTCTTTCTTGACTCTTGCTAACATAGTAGGTTTCACAGTCCAGTTCCATTTTCTTTCCCAGGGTAGCATATTGATTTGCATATACTTTTTGGTTCATTTAGAATGTTGTGAGTCTATTGCAGCTTTCCCCATATGATGCCTGTACTTCATATACTCTGTATACTGTTGGCGTACTCTTTTGTATCACACACCAGTTACTTTCTGATTACAATTATTTATTTGTTTTGTACCTTCTAGCTCTGAACTTTATAAGAGCAGGATATAATCTTTTACATATTTACTTTTTGTGTTTCTCACCCTTTGGTAGTTAAATGCATTTTGAATATGCAGGATACTATTGGAAGGCGGTAGTAATTAGGACTAATTTTGAAAGCACATACTGAGTTAGTGTCCCATATAGTCTAAATGTGACCTTTGAATGGTTCTTTTTGTTTCTATTTGGTCAATTTCTCCTCTGAGTTTGATTATTTCTTGCCCTCTACTCCTCTTGGGTGTATCTGCTTCCTTTTGTTCTAGAGCTTTCAACTGTGCTGTCAAGTTGCTAGTGTATGCTCTCTCCAGTTTCTTTTTGGAAGCACTCAGAGCTATGAGTTTTCCTCTCAGTGCTGCTTTCATTGCATCCCATAGGTTTGAGAATGTTGTGTTTTTATTTTCATTAAATTCTAGAAAATCCTTAATCTTTTTATTTCTTCTTTGACCATGCTATCATTTAATAGAACATTGTTTAGTTTCCATGTGTATATGGGCTTTTTGTTGTCTTTGTTGTTATTAAAGACCAGCCTTAGACCATGGTGATCTGATAGGATGCATGGGAGTATTTCAAACTTCTTATATCTATTGAGGCTTGTTTTGTGACCGATTATATGGTCAATTTTGGAGAAGGTGCCATGAGGTGCTGAGAAGAAGATGTATTCTTTTGTTTTAGGATGATATGTTCTGTAGATATCTATTAATTCCAATTGGTTCATAACCTCTGCTAGTTTCACTGTGTCCTTGTTCAGTTTCTGTTTCCATGATCTGTCCATTGATGAGAGTGGGGTGTTGAGGTCTCCCACTATTATTGTGTGGGGTATTTTTTCAGCTTTAGTTGGGTTTCCCTTATGAATATGGGTGCTCTTGTATTTGGAGCATATATGTTAAGGATTGAGAGTTCCTCCTGACAAATTTTCCCTGTAATGAGTAAAAAGTGTCCTTCCTTATCTTTTTTTTGATAACTTTTGGTTGAAAATCTACTTTATTTGATACTAGAATGGCTACTCCAGCTAGTTTCTTGCAGCCATTTGCTTGGAAGTTTTTTTCCCAACCTTTTACTCTGAGATAGTGTCTGTCTTTGTCTCTGAGATGAGTTTCCTGTATGCAGCAAAATGCTGGATTCTGTTTATGTATCTAGTCTGATAGCCTATGTCTTTTTATTGGGGAATTGAGTTCATTTATGTTAACAGATATTAAAGAATAGTGGTTGCTCTTTCCTGCTATTTTTGCTTTTAGAGATAGACTTGTGCCTGTGAGTCTTTCTTCTTTTGATTTCCTAGCTTAGGTATTTTCTTGTGTTTACTAGGATGTAGTTTCCCTCCTTGTATTGGGTTTTCCACCTATAATTTGTTGTAGTGCTGTGTTTGTGATCAAATATTGTGTCAATTGAGTTTTGTCCTGGAATATCTTGGTCTCTCCATCTATGGTGATTGAGAGTTTTGCTGGGTATAGCAGTCTGGGCTGACACTTGTGTTCTCTTAGGGTCTGCATGATGTCTGTCCAGGATCTGTTGAGAAGTCGGTTGTGATTCTGATTGGTCTGCCTTTATATGTTACATGACATTTTCTCTTACTGATTTTAATGTTCTTTCTTTGCTTTGGGCACTTGGAGTTTTGACTATTATGGTCCACTCTACTTGAAGTTTTGTAGGCTTCTTTTATGCTCATGGTCATCTTATTCTTAAGAGTAGGGAAGTTTTCTTCTCAGATTTTGTTGAAGATATTTACTGTGCCTGTTAGTTGATATTCTTTGCCCTCTTCTATTCCTATTATCCTTAGGTTTGGTCTTCTCATTGTGTCCTGGATCTCCTGGACATTTTGGGTTAAGAGCTTTTTGGCTTTTGCATCTTCTCTGACTGTTTTGTCTGTTTTCAATGTTGTCTTCAGCCCCTGAGATTCTCTCTTCCATCTCTTGTAGTCTGTTGGAAATGCTTGCATCTGTGACTCCTGATTTCATTTTTAGGTTTTCTACCTTCAGGGTTGTCTCTTTTAGTGTTTTCTTTCTTGTTTCCATTTCCATTTTAAATTCCTTCTTCAATTCCTTCATCTCTTTGATTCTGTGTTCCTCTACTTCTTTGATTTCTTTGAGTGTTTTCGTGTTTCCTCTTTAAAAGCTTCTATTTCTTTATGCTTTTCCTCCTGTTCTTGTTTAAGGATCTCCATCATCATCTTGAGGTATCATTTCGGGTCTGAGTCTTCTTTTTCTGGAGTGTTTGGCATTCTGCTGTTTGCTGTGATTGGAGAGCTGGTTTCTGATATTGCCAGGTTGTCTTGGATTCCATTGGGTAAGTTTTTTCGCTTTCCTCTTGCCATCTTGTTGTCTCTGATTAGAGGTGGTCTTGTCAGTGATTGATTCCCGTCTCTCCGGTGTACCTGGCCTGTGTACCTGGATCTCTGCTGTTCCCGGTGGCAAATGGCCTGAGCATTTGGTCCACACGCACGGCCCCCCCCCGGGCGGAAACCGAGTTTCTAAGTCAGAGTTCCTGCTCCCCTGAACCTATGCGGGGGCGTGGGGGGCGCTTTTCGTGTGCTGGGCCCAGACATCTCTGCGTCCCGGCTACTCGAAGCGCAGTCTCACCAGGCCTGCGTCCCTGGATTTCCACTGTTCCCGGTGGCCAAAGTAGCTGTTTATATTGTTGCCCAGTTACCTGGAACTGAGGGATGATGGAGTCTTTGGATACCTTGGGATACTTTATCTTATACTAAAAAATCTTGCTTTGGTATAAACCACATGTTTGAGATCAAAGAAGAAAAGGTAGTGTATTCAAGAAAGAGATTTCTTCTGAAGTAGCTGAAACCTAAGATAGAAGAGCATCAAAATATCAAGAGCTTTGTAGGTTATGCTAAATGGAAAGAAGAAAGGCAGATGTTTAAATGAAAATCATTCCATTTTAAGTCTCATTGAAATACCTCATGCAGTGTACTTCTAGCTTCCAGGCGCGAGTCACAGTGAATCCATCTTAAAGAACCTTAAATGAGGATGCAGCCAGAATGGTAGAGTAGCTGTGCCCTCTCAGCCTTAGTTTGGTTGTGTGGCAGGGTAGATACTAAGATGAGGGTTAAGGCAAGGCCGATTTCTGTACAACTAAAACTTAATAGCTCAACTTCAGTTAGTATCCTCTAACTCAGCAAGACTTGTTGTTTTGGTTACTAGTCCAAGGTCTTGACTGAAGTACATAACTGAAAATTCAGTAAGGTTTTAGGGAAACGGTATCTCCAGAAAAGTCTCAACCCAATCAAAAAACCCATGTTCTTTTTTTTTTTTTTTCTTTCTTTTCTTTTGCCAGTCAGCTCTTTATTATTCATGTCTCTGTTAGAACACATCTGCTCATAAAAGCAAACTTTAATGTGGTAGTAGCTGAAATTGTATCTGATGAAACAGTGGAAATAGGTCCAGGATGACTGATGGAGGAGATACAGTTGGCCATTCATACAGGAAAGAGCAATTGAAGAAAATATTCTCTCTTCAATTCTTTTAATTTAGATACAATGTCCAGAAGCTGAATGGGTTATATTCTAATGATTACACTTTTTCCTTTTACTGAAAACACATAATATATCCTAATAATGCTTTCTTTTCCCTTCATTCCTCTCAGTTCCTTCCCACCTTCCTCCCATCTGGGTCTACTCCCTTTTCATCTCTAATTAGAAAACAGACCTCTAAGGGATAATAATAAATTGATATATAAGATAAAACAAAACTAACACATTGGAATTGGACAAAACAAACAGAGAAGGAGGTGATCCCAAGAGAAGGCACAAGAAACAGTCCCACTCATTCCTACAGTCAGGAATTCTACAAACAAAACCAAACAAAGTGCCACCACACTGGGAGCTATAATATACACTCAGAGAGCCGGCTGCAGGTCTGTGCAGGCCTTGTGCATGCTTCCTCAGTCTGTGAGAGTTCGTATGTTTCTTAATCATGTTGATTTGCTGGGCCTTGCTTTCTAGGTGTCCTCTATCCCCTCGGATTCTCACACTCTATCTTCTTCAGGGCTCCTTGAATGCCAAGAGGAAGGATTTAATTGAGATATTTCTTTAGGGCTGAGTATTCCAAGTCTCTCACTTTCTGCATTATGTCTCTCTGTGGGTCTATGTACGTATTCTCACCTGCTTTAGGAGGAAGCTTCTTTGATGAAGGCTGAGCAAGGCACTGATTATGAATATAGTAGAATGTAATTAGGAGCGAGCCTTCCCTCCCTCCCTCCCTCCCTCCCTCCCTCCCAGAACATTAGCATTTGGTTTTCTCCTAGGTCTCTGGGTTATGCAGTCTTAGCTTCTTGGTCACACAAGTAGTGCTGAGTATGAGTTCATCTCGTGGAGTCAAATCAGATACTGGTTTGTGACTCTCACAAGCTTTGGCTCCACCATATCTTGAAGGTTTTGTCAGTCTAAGGTTTTGTGGATTGGTGTTTGTGTTTATCTTTTGGTAGCATGCATAGTCCTGTACCAAAGACACTAGCACATAAGGTGAAAATGGAAACAACTCTATGAAGCCCTATGTAGGCACCTGCTCCATTTCTCCATGTTCAATATAGGTGTTGTCTTCAGCAGTGAGGCCTTGATGTCAGTTTATGGAGAGCAACAAAAAAAGTTGGTGACAGCATTTTCATTGGACCCCTTTGACCAACAGCTCAAGTAGATATAATGCAGTCCCTATACTGGAAGTTTATTTGGTGACATGAGATGGCGAGTTGGGGCTCTGTCTCATTCATACTTTGGCAATATCAGTTCTATTGCATATAATGTAAATATGAGCTTCTCCTGTATTTGGTTTCTGTATTACTCCTCAAATGGCCCTTATTTTTAGCTGTCTCTTCCTGGATTTCATCCCCTTCTGCCTCCTCTTTCTCACTTCATCCTCTCATTCTAGCCCCCATTCACTTATAACTATCTATATTTTCATTTCCTATCTCTATTCACCCTAGTTCCTTATTTTCTATATTACACAATATAGTTTGTAAATGTACTATATATATATTTTTAATTCATACTTCTGTTGAGGGATACTTAGATTGTTTCCAATTTCTGGTGAATTAGATGAACAGTGAACATGACTGAACAAGTGTCTTTGGTGTGATGAAGTGTTCTTTGGCTATATGCACAAGAATGGTATAGCTGAATCTTGAAGTAGATTGATTCTTATTTTTCCAAGAAACCACCACACTGAATTGGTCTTATGAGTTAACACTCCCACCAGCAATGGATAAGTGTTCCCCATAGTCCTTGACACTTGCTTTATTGATCTTAGCTATTCTGACAGGTAGAAGATGAAATCTCAGAGTAGTTTTGATTTGTATTTCTCTGATGGTTAAGAGGTTGAGCATAGTGTTTCTGAGCCATTTGAGTTTCCGTATTGAGAATTCTCTGTTTGGATCTGTACCCATTTTTAAATTGGGTTATTTGTTTTCATGTTATTCAGTTTTCTGGTTCTTTATATATTTTGGATATTAGCCCTCTGTTGAATATGGAGTTGGTAAAAATCTCTCATTCTTTAGGCTGAGCTTTGTCTGAATGATGATGCCCTTTTGCAGTGCAGAAGCTGTTCAGTTTCTTGAGGTCCCGTTTATTAATTGTTAATCTTCGTGCCTGTGCTAATGATGTTCTCTTCAGAAAGTTTTTCTGTGTCAAATAGTTCAAGGCTATTCCCCACATTCTTTTCTGTCAGGTTCAGTATATCTGGCTTTATGATGAGGTCTTTGATCCATTTGAAGTTGTGTTTTGTGCAGCATGTTAAGTATGGATCTATTTGGATTCTTCTATGTGCAACTGTGATGTGAATCATTTGGTAAAGATGATCTCTTTCTTTTTTCAGTGTATATTTCTGGCCTATTTATAAAAATCAGGTGTCTATGTGTTTGTTTTTGTACTAATATCATACATTTTTATTACTGTACTCTGGTATACATCTTGAAGTTGGATTTGGTAACATTTTTTCTGTTCTTTCATCATTAAAGATTGTTTTAACTGTCCAGAATTTTCTCTAGCCAGTTCTCATTCTAGGCCTCTGAGACATTGCAAAGAAGTGGGCTGCTTAAGCAGCAGACCTGCTAGATGGAAAAATCTTCTACGGAAGAAAATAGAGAAGTGAAGTTTTCTGAGGGAGTGAATAGAAGCTTCCAAAAGTAGTTGGCTAAAGAATCCCATTGGCCAGGATGTGGAATTATGGCTGTTATGATTATGGATACGCTTAGAATTAGAGACTGATTTGCAGTCTGTTTGGTTAAATGACAACAATCGCATTTTGTGTGTGTTTGTGTAGTGGGTACAGGTGTGTGTGTGTGTGTGTGTGTGTGTGTGTGTGTGTGTATGCACGTGTATGCATGTTTAAACTATTGCATATTAACTATATGGGGGAATGTTTGAATTTTTAATTTCTTATGTAATACATATTGTTAGCTTATGAAGTTATGACTAAGAAGGCTGTATGTTTTGAGGGGACCAAGGATAATGTTTGTAATATTAAAATTAGGTTGAGTGTAGTAACTTGACATTATCTTTTTTAAAATTTATTTTCCACTTAATGGTGAAAAGGTGGTGAGCATATTGCCTGTTTCAGATAAATACAGTAAAAATATTGGTATCATAAAAGTTCTGTCTGTCTGTCTATATGTGAATAATATGACCTAAGTGTTACAGATTTTTTTTTTTTCAGGCTTTGGCTGCTCAGCATCTGGTCTCTTTTGCTGTTAACAGTTTAAGATTCTTGGTACTTATTTTAGGAATCATATTTTCTCATTTTGTACTGAGGGGTTTCCTTGGACCATATGTCAAAAACTGGCAAATGATTCTTCAGCAATAGATACTATTTACAGAATGTAGGTGTAGTTTTTAAATAGTTTGATAACTTACTTTTATTCAGATACAGAAAATTTCATGGAGAGCTTAAAATGTCAGATGTAAAGGAGGAGTTGACTGGAAGTCTGCCTGCCACAGTAAAGGGGATGTGCTTGATAATGGAGGTAGCAAGAGGGGGACTGCAGCCGGAGTCTTTGGAACTACTAATTTTTTTCCTCTTTTGCTTGTGCTTTTTTGAGTCCTGTTTTAATGATTTCATGTCAAAAGAGTCTTAATACTTAAAATTATAAATTGAAAATATCATTTAGGCAGTATTACAAGACAAACAATAGGCATGTGGATTTGTCAGAAGGTCTTGGTATGTTTCAGAAAGAACACACAAACATTGTTAGTTGCTATCAGTGCTCACTTTCACTAAACAAGAACATGAGGCAGTAGCAAGAACAAAATGATTATTGTTTGTTAGGAAATGAAGCAAAACAGTCTCGAGTACTGTTATTGAGCATGAAATGTTAATTTCTTTTAAGCAATATTTATCAATAATTTGAGATTTTTGTGTTTAGTTCTTAGTTCCTTGTTTAATTATTTTTTTATATAAACTGGCCTAGAGTTTACTATATAGCAGGATACCCTTGAATGTTTAACCTTTCTGCCCACACCTTGTTTGGTGTTGGGATTACAGGTGAACTTCACCACACCCTGTTTATGTGATGCTGGGAACTGAAACAGGGGCTTTATCCCTTCTAAGCAAACATTGTACCAATTAAAATCCTTAGCCTTAGGCTTCTTCAGTTTAGGAAATTTACCCATAGTCAGGTTAGAGTGTAAATGTAGTTCAATGCTATAAAATAATTAACAGCAATCTAATGGTTCAGTAGTAGGAACAAAAGTAAATAATTTTATAGCCATGTTATAATTATTATACGGTTTACAGTCATAAATTTTCTGTTCTTTTTTATGCTATACTTCTCTAAAGTGGTTATCTGCCTGATTAGACAATTGTGCATATAAAATGAAATTATAACATGTGAAAAGCTCAGGACATAGATAATTGTATTTACTACTTATTGTATTACATTTTACTAATATACTTTACTGAAAAAAGAGTAATAATTAAAACGGATTAAAAAATAATCTGGGAACCTATCAGAAAGATCTCAGGTAGCCACCTCTCAGGTCCTCCTGAATCCTGTAGTCATTTCAGATGCCCATGGGCACTCTCCCCTCTGCCTCTCCCTCCTTCCTTCACCGCCTTTCCCCTTTCCCTTTCTCAGCTAATGTTCTACTTTGAGAAGGTAGAAACATGGGAACGGATTAGGCATAAAGTAGCAGTTTTTTTTGCTCTGGAACCTGCTGCATCTGTTCCCTCTTCACTGAAGTCTTACTCGGAGACACAGCAGGCATAGATGATAATCCTAGGCAAGTGATACCTCCCTCTGGGAGTTAGAAGATTACTTGGGTAGCAAGCCTAAGGGGCAAGTTACAGGATTAAATGCCATTTTATGTTTTAGAAAATAATTTCAGTGAACATTTTGACTGACATTTACAGTGCAGTTGCGAAATTGAACTGCATAGTCTAATCTACAGAATACTGCTTCTTTTGTAGATACTGCCCTTTACGGGTAGGTTCAGAAAGGACGATTGCAAAATGGGAAGCAGTGAGACAAGATTATTTAGAAGCTAAATAGCTTTTCTAGACTTAAATCCTTAGATTCTAAAATAAAATGTTCTCTTTATTAAATAAAACATGCTACCTAGAGATTATCCCCAAAACGCCATTGTGTGAGGAGATGGTACTGAGTGGGACTGCTTCTCATTGGTGACTCAAGACAAGCTGAAGAGAAATGATTATTAGATGGATTTGCATATAAATTTACTTAGCATGAACTATCTGAAAATTATGTATTATACAGTATATAAATGTCTTTAATAATTTTTTACCTTTTAACTAGTCAAACTGGATCATTTGGATAGTTTGTGAAACCAGAATTAATGGTACAAATTAATACAGAGAAATACAGAGAAAAAGTGGTTTGGTGCCATTCTTGTTGAATATTAGAGGTAGTTTAAGAACTATCACATGTGCTTGAATATGCATTGAACCACCATACTTACTTGAATAATGTAACTTCTAATTATTACTGTTTTTCTATCAGTTTGCTAATATAGAACAATCATTGATACTAGATTTTAATGGGACCATAAATGTTTAGATGTGGCTCCTTTTAACAAGGTCTTTCGTTTGTTTGGCGAAATAACTTGTGCTTAGAATTGATGTATAAGCATTTCTACTGTAATGCCTAGCTCTTCACATTTGGGGGAGGAACTGATATGTATAAGTTAGTCTTGCTTTCACACCATTGTTCTTAATGACCTCTTCCAGCTTGACAGAGGGGGTTGTCTAAGGTCACAGAACTGCTTAGCTTCAGGGATGATCTTCAAAGCTAGACCTTCCATTTCTAAGTTCGCTGTTGCTTAAAATACATACTTTGTTTGATGGTGGTGATGATACTGCTGTGTGCTAGCAGCATTTATTGGACCTTTGTATAGCAATTGAATAGCAATTGAATAGCAATTGAATCATCTTCTCTTAAGATATAAAGGCATCAAAAATCATCTTTGTCTTTCCAAGTAAAACATATTTTTTTGTGTTTATAGAGAACAAGTTCTGTTCCTAGGAAATAGACTTTTCATAGTTCTAGAATTTTTTAGTTATTTTTAAGCAACATGAATTAATATAAGAATAACTCCTACTTTTAAAAGTTTACTGTGTTGCATATGACCTGTGAAATTATCACTAGTGTTCAGCTCTTGTATTCTTTTTTTTGCCTAAAAAATTTCTGCTTGTGTTTTTAAGACTCAGCTAAAAATTATTAGCTATTGAAGCAAAATCTTCCCCAGTATCTCCCTAAAACCTGTTCCTCCCTTTCAGCCTTCTTCCATATTCTGTTTATACTTCAGAGTCAACACTTGCACATTCTAATTGTTTGTTTACTAGTTGAAGTACCTAGAGAATTAGAATCCTTCCCATGAGGATCAAAGTATTATCTTTCTCACCTTGCTATTTTGAGTACTTAAAACAGAACCTGACATTTTGTGGTGTCTGATCGCCCCTCCTTTTTTGTTCCTGAGAATCTTGTCACCCTTGCTGTAATGCAGTAAGTAGGCCTGTTTCAGTCATATTCTTCGTGGGAATTAATCTTTTCTTTGTTGTACTTTCTCATTCTTCTGATATCTTTTTTTGGCCATTTGCTTTAGCATTTCTGTTGACTTTTACAAAAGGATACCAGTGACATCTAGGTTTATATAAGTGTGACTTGTGTTTAAAAGAAAGTTGTCTGAAAATTTAAGATAGGTAAGGAGCCATAATGTCTCCAGATGTGGTGAATAGTCTGACTACTTTGTCTTTTGATTAGATGAGACTGTTGGTCAATACATTATCTTTCACAGACAAAAAATTAACCAGTTTCTTGACTTTACCCACTACAGCATTCTCTTTCTTTGTCTTAATAATTATTGTTCCCTTTGCTTTAGTTTATTTGTGGCTCTGGTTTATAACTTTCAGGTAAAAGCAAGCTTTTTAAATCAAATTTGGTCAAAATGCTAAAAATGATCATTAAATAATTTACTGACTAATCAAGTTAGTGTTTTAGTGGCAGAGAGTTTTAATTCATTGACTATAAAACAGTTTTGTAATCTCTGCCTTCAAATAGCTCAAAGCTCAGCAGAGGCAATAGAAGGACCAAAAGAAAAATTAGGACAATAAAAAGTAAAATTGCAGTAATATAAATGAAATGCTGTGGATATTTATTTTATTTGGAGAATTCTTTACTTGGTGGGTGATTTGTCAGTTTTTTCTTGAGCCAATAACTGTTCCCCAGAAATGAAGTCAAGAATAGAACAGCTCTCCAAACAGGAAAGTTTGCACAGGGGCTCCTAATGCTAACTGAAGTTTGTTATTTTCTTGAAGAAATAATATTCATCATTCAGTATTTGTATTTTGGCTTTGCTAAGCTTGCTCATTGGAGGTGGCACTACTTCTTAGGACCCAGTTTACTACATTATTCAGGCGCTTTATTTTTGTGGGCTATCAGACATACAGACTCAAGCCGGTAGGAAATTTTTTCTCTCTTAACTAAGAGATTTTCTGCAAGAAAATCAATTCATATAGTTAAAGAGATTATTTGGTGAACTTGAAATTAGAATGGCTGACGATGTACTTGTTTAAATCTAAAGACTTAACAACCATCTAAACTGACAGTGTTAGTTTTACACAAAGACCAGAGAAGAGGTGACTGTAGGACCCCATAATCCAGCTAAGATACTTGGGAGTCAACTGGCGAGAGGGCCAGGCTCATCGTTGCATTTAGGCATTTGACTCACTCATTAATTACCTGTGTTGGGGAGAATAATTTGCTTTGCTCATTCTTTTGATTCTTTTTAATCTCATTTGGAAGCATACTTGCAGACATACTATCTGAGCATCCAGTGGTTCGGCCTCGTTTGACAGATAAATGAATCCTCACAGGGGATGCATGTTTTTCCTATCCATACTTTCCTCCTCCTCTTTTTGCATTGATTGTTGAAAGGTATATTTTGTTATACTCTTTTTTGAACTTAACAAGCATTCAATAATTACTGGATAAAGGATGTATAAAATAAAGGTATGGTACAGTGGAAAAAATGACTATAATTTTGACTATGTCATGATCCTGAGAAGATTAAAACGAATAGATAAAAATTAACATATTTTTTGTCCCCCAATTCCCTGGCAGCTGCATTCTACTTTTTCTCAAAGTAAATTTGACTATCTCATATTAAGAGGAAAGACATAATGGTTGTTATTTTGTGTCTTCTTTATTTCCTTTATCATAATGTTTCCAGTGAGTCATACAGAGGTTGTGATCCCAACTAGTGCCTATTAGCAGAACCAGTGAGATACTGTGTCTATGTTTGTGTGTGTTGTGTCTGGGACTCATGACCTACTCAGTGTTCTAAAAGAGACAGAAATGGGCTATCAGTTAGAAAAAGTAATTTCTATAGATTCTTTTGTTTTGTAAATATAATGTGTAATAGGTATATGGACTACAGTCATCTTTCTTTAAAATTATTTTTCTGCCTCATAGAGATGCTTTTGATTGTATTATTTTGGAACTTCTACATATAACCCACAGCAGCCCTAACCTTTGTATTCATAGCATTTCTTTCTCTCTCTCTATCTTACAAAGCCTAAAATAATTAGAGTGACAAGGTAGTCCCAAAGGGTGTGGGAGGTAAGGACTGAGCAAGCACAGAAGGAAGAAAACCAGGAACCTTTTCACATTAATTATTATCTCGTTACCTAAAACACTATGAGGGTAACAGCAGTCAATTTCTCATAGGCTGTTACACATAATGGTTTCAGTTCCTTACTGAATATTCAACTCACCATTCTTCTAAACTAAAAGCCCTGTAATTCACTGTGTGAGTTAGAAACCGCTAGTCTATACCTTAAACAACAAGAAAAAATTTATTTAAAAATTAAGTTTATTTTACAAGCTTCTAGAAAGCAGGGTCTATAAATATTTAAACTTATTTTTATATAACACAATTTTTGAAGATGGGTTTATTCTTTTAAAAAGTACATTTTAAGATTTGTGTGTGTGTAGGGGGGTGGTGGTGCCTGTGCGCTGTGTGAGCATGGCAGTGCACATGTGGAAATCTGAGGACAACTCTCAGAAGCCTGTGTTTTCTCTCTTTCAACTAATTCCATTGGTAGGCCTTGTATTCGGACAGTTGGGAAGGCAGAACTACCTTTGTGAGTCATAGACCACAACTGTCCCAGAGTCACCCTTTACCTTCGGAGCAGAAAAGTTTTCCTCTCAAAATGGATTAAGGATTCTCATCAGTAAGAGGCTGGTGGCAGATTGAACATTTCAGGTTTTGATTGGGGGAAATAATAAGAGAAGAGACTCTTGCTGAGCCGTGTTCTGATTATAGGCGGGGTACATAAGCATTGCCAATGCCAGCTTATAAAGTAGTGTGAGTCTGGAGGAGGCAGCCACGGTGAAGCTGAGTTAACTCAGGAATGCAGGAGTTAAGTTTCCATTGTCATTAGTGTCTGCCCCTTCACTGATTGTGAGTGTCTGAGCTTTTGAACATTGTGAAAAGTCAGAGAAAAAGAGTAAATGAACTGAGAACTGAAAAAAATGTTTCTAATTTCTCAAGCACAGTAATATAAGTTTAGTTTTTTTCTTAGCTGGTTTGGTAAGATTACAATTTTGTCAACTACTTTTTTTTTTCTATAAGAAAACCTTGTCCCCTCATCCTCTCTTCAAGGATGGATTTTTTTCTTCGCACAGCAATCTTTCAGTCATTTGTCCCTGGTCGTTGTCCTCATTGTCATCATCATTGTCTTTGTCACTTACCAGATTGGCTTTGTAGGCAGAGTTCTTCCTGCCTCTGCATCTTGAGTGTGGGGGTTAAAGCTGTGCCCCACCATGCCTGCCTTTGTCTGTTCTTGTTTTTAAAGTGTTGGAATTTGTCAGGATGAGTAGCTCTAAAGATTCTTTTCTTAATGAGAGAACTGGTAAATTCTTGTGTAGAGGGTATGTTGAACAAATTTTAGTCATGTTTGCTGAGTGTTTTCATTATAAGAGAACATGTATGTATACTCAAAATTACGCTTACCCTGATTACTGATGTTCACTCTGAGAGATAAATTAATGTATTTTAGTTACTGCATGACAAATTGCTATTCAGAATGAAAACTGAACCCATTACATTGAAAATTATGCTACCAAACTCTGAAATAAATTAAAAATGACATATTTAGAAAATATGGAATTTAGACATCTACAGTAGAGATTTCAGAGTAAAATTAATGGGGCTTGAATTTGTACAATAATGAATTATATACTTTACAGTGTTAACCTCATATCTATATATCTAGAAGGATAAAAGTTTATGGGAATAAAGTATGATAATCAGCCTTACTGTACTGTGAGATGGTCTTAGTTGTTAAAGAGGGACTCCTGTTTTGAAAAAAGGCCAGAACTCTTACAAAAGCTTACCTTTATGGTCATAACACAGGCAGATATTATACATGAGTAAGTTATTATTCAGTTACATAATTTTCCTGTTGGGTTTAGTTTTTTGGAATGGATTACTATATTATAGGTTGTCTAGTTTTGATGTTTTTACTTACTTTTCTGTGTCCCTCATCACTCCCTCAGTTTAATAGCAGCCTGTTGGGTGTGAGTATATGTATTTGTTTTCAGTAAGTCCTCAGGTTTATATATATTTATATAAATATATAAATATGTGTATATTTATATGCAGTAAAAGTGCATATTTATAATATATATATGTTATTATTACACAGATACTTATTGAATACTTACTCTATAGACTGGTAGAAATTGTAAATATGTGATTACATTAGAATCTCTGCCTTGAAGTTTATAATGCTGTAGGATCGACAGATATAGGCAATGAAATATGTAAATTATTTGACAGAAATTAACCCAATAGGCATGTCCAACCGTTTTATGCTCTGCTATAACATTTTCATCTACAAAGTTCATGCTCAAGAATTCTGTAGTCCAAGTTAAAAAGTTACCCCTAAATCTTGTATAATGTTTTTACAAAGCTTATGATTTTGTTTGGGCAACATTAATAGCTATCTTGGGTCCATATGACCCCTTGGGCTGCTGGTTGTGGATGATAATTTCTTCTCATGACGTAGATGTCTTCAAAAGGAGTTAAGAAAAGCCTTTGTGAGTATGAGAACTTTCAGGACTAGATACAAAAAGTAAGATATTTCAGTAATTTCATGTTGAAATGATATTTTTGGAATTTAGATGTCTAAAATAAGTATTTAACTTCACTTGTTTTTTAAATTTATTTTCTCTCAACAAGCTTGATAGAAAATGTAAATAGATGCATGTGAGCTGCATTTGTGACGTGTTGTATTTTTATTGGATACCATTTGTTTGGAGAGGAAGTTACAGAAATTTTTAAGATTTTGAAAATAAATGAACTATTCTAAATATAGATATGTATTCTAGAAAGCTATATTTCTTTATATGCCTACATACACGACTGTACGCATGTATACAATGTTTCCCTGTTGTTCAAGCCACTCATAGTTTGGGTTTTCCTGTTATGTGTCTGTAAACCTCATTCTAACTAATGGCATTGACTTAATAGCACAATTTAGAACCCACATGTCACCAGGGAAAAGCTTGTTCTCCTTGCTCTGGTAAAAATTGCCTAAATAATTGATGGAAATCAATATGGCAACAAATTAAAATGCATTTTATTGTCAGCAGATACTGTGGTGAGTAAATTGTAAATGTAAATGTTAATTCTACCAAAAACAATTGGTAGAATTAAGCGTAGGAGGTTTTTTTTTTTTTTTAAGTGACATGATAGTTTTTTTTTCCAACATATATTTTTTATGCTGTCAGAATGAAATAATGAAAAAACTGCTTTTTTTCAGCTACTGTAAAAAGTTTTATGTGAATTTTTATAGATATCCAGATATTTACTGTTATCAAAACCAAGAAGTCAGAAAAAAAACTCTTAAGTTTACCTGGAAAATAGAATATTTTTCTAAAGATTTATTTGGCTGTCAAAAAATAACCTACTTTGCATTAGATTATCTTATGTTTGTATTGCTCTAATAACTGCCATGTAAAGATGCCTCAGTCTGAGTCCTCCATTCTTTTCCAGTCTTCCGTTTGGTCCTCTCCTCTTCCTCACGTCTTTGCTCTTGTGTGGATCTATTTGTGTGCATATTCTCTGGTGTCTCCTTTATACTTCAACACCATCTGTCTTAAATGTCTGCTGTGCTGTCCCAGAAAGTGAAGACCCCTCTCTTGTGACGACAGCTCTACTGTTGCTAGTATGGCGGCAGCCACGGTGGCATGACGGCTGCTGCCAAGTCCCTCCTGAGCTCATATTCTCTACAGGCTAGCCTTGCAGCTTGATGGTGTCTTATAGGTAAGAGAGCTAAGGGTCAGAGGGGGACAGTGAGCCTCCTCTCCTTTTACATTTTATACATGGGCAACATTCACATTGTTCGCTGCTTTATATAGGTGCACATTGTATATAGCATATATACTATATAAAACATATAGTAAACATGGGATAGGGTTAGGGTTAGATTATTATATGTGTATGTGTATGTATGTGTGTATATACATACATATGTGTATTTGTGGATGTATGTATATATGGTATATTATCTTGTCTGCTTGTATGTGCCTGGTGCCCGCTGAGATCAAAACAAGGTGTCAGTTCCCTTGAGACTAAAGTTACATAAGATTGTGATTTGTTTTGTGGGTACTGGGAGTTTATTCTTGGTCCTTTACAACAGCAACAAGTACTCTTAACTGCTAATCCAACTCTCCAGTTCTATACTGCTTTTAAACTAAAAAAAAAAAAAAAAAAAAAAAAAAAAAAACAAAAAAAACAAAAAAAACCAAAACAAAAAACTTTAGAATGTGATCTGTTGCTGTTTCAAATTTTAGGTGTGGAACTGTAGGCTACTGTAATATCTTTCTAAAGCAACAATCAGTATACATAGCTATGGAATTTTTATTTATTTATTTATTCATTTTTAAAGCCCTGAAGAATCTGTCTGTATATACCAAGGTCAGCAACATGATCTATATGGCATATACGCGATATGCCTTGTCTGTCTCTAGTGACAGTTACTTGTTTCTTATAGGCTCTTCATGTTTTAACTGTATTAAACTTCTACTCTTACTTTCTAGTCTTGAGTGTGTTTGTCTTGGGATACACATGTTCTTCAGTTCTGTTCACACACCCCCCACATTCACTTTGTCCCTGTCCAAGGTGTGTGTCTACTTTGTTTCTGCACTTTTGAGAGTGCTTTGCATCCCCTAAAGAAAATTATAAGTACAAAATTGGGGTGATTTCCAGGCAGGTGTGGGTTGCTTTGAATAGAATTTGCAAACTCTTACTTGTATTGAGCCAACTCTGTTTTGGATGAGGTGAAGCAGAATGAGGTTGTGAATGAAGCAAGGCTGTGAGGGAAGAAATTGAGAGCATTTAGGTTCCTGGGCTTCTTTACAGGTAAATTCTGGGTTTCAGAATGATCAAGAGGAGTTAAGCCCAGGCAAAACACTGACGTGCAGCATGTGAGTGCTTCCAGCAATGCCAGGCAGGGCCAGTCCTCACTCATCTGGCATAGGACACTGTCAGTGTAACTTGGTTAACTGTCTCCTGCACCCGAACTGGTTATTCATACTGTAGTCTCCTGTTTACATTGTAGAGTATACCAGCAGATTCTTAGTTGTCCCTGTCCCCCAGTCCCCCCACCCCAGTGTAGGGTTTCTCTGGGTAGTCTTGGCTGTCCAGAGATCAGACTGGCCTTGAATTCCAGTGAGACTAATCTGTACATTAAAAAAAAAATTCCTAAATCATGTTAGGGTTTTTTGGTAAAACTAATCTGAACTCAGAATTCAGCTTTTCTCTTTGCTTGTGACCTTGATTGGATGTATGTATTAGATACTGCAACACCAGAGAGAGCTATATTTGGAGGAGTGAGGACAGATTGGAAAATGTAGGAGCTCCTTGCAATTGGCTTGGGAGGAGTAATTGGACTTTGCTGAGTAGACTGAGTGGAGTAGACATTCTAAAGAGGGAAATTTGCATTCACATGGTACATTCAACTACAGGTTGAACATCTTTAATCTGAATATTTGAATGTTCAGCTCCTAAGTCTTTGTAAATGTCACAAAAGAACAATAACGATCAACAAGACAAACAAACAAAAACTAAAAATTACTCAACGAAATCCCTCCAAAACTTGACTCATTTCTGAGTTCAGGTTCTTCACATAAAGATTACTTGTACCACCCTTTTGTGTTTTGTCTCTCATCAAATCTCAGTCTATCCTTTAGATCTGTGTTTAAATTTTCACTCTGCTATAGATTTTTTTTTTCTACAGGAGACAGTTTTGTGTTTACTTCTCTAATTAAACAGGTTCCTTTTATGGCTTGATCTTATATTTGCTGCTATTAGCTCCTTTAAAACCAGCAACCGATGTACCTGGCTCTCTGTATTTAGATTTATAAATCACTATGTAAATTCCTTTTGAGTCAAAGTATTTTGGTCCCCGTTTTCTATAAATAGTTTGGCCTTCCTGTTTGACTAATCTGAATTCAAATCTTGGTTCTGCCTTACTTTCCCTTATGCCCTTGAGCCCAATGTTACAACTATCTAATCCTTTATTTCTTTCACTCTTTGTAGATTTACTATGTAACTATAAATATGTATGTCCTTCCATACATACACATTTCCATTCACTTGAAAACAGTAAAGGAAGGATGCTACTTTCGTTTTTCCTCTCTCAAATGGAAACTGTAGATGAGAGATCTAGATTATCTCACAGTTTCTGTACAGAATTCAGATATAGCAGTGCTATTCAAAATGTGACCCTCCTGAGGTTTGGATATGCATGAGGTGTTTCTTGCCCTAAAGGAGATAGGAAGATTGGGTTAGAATTCAAGTCATTTGAATTCTAAACATACTGCATCTCAATGGGGTACTCAGCTCCACCTCTCAAGACTTTGGTGATGTTGAAGGTAGTATGGTGCCTTTATGGCAGCCTTCTCATTGCTTGGCACTCCAAGTAGCATACATTTAGAGTATTCTTTGGATGGCATTTAAGAAGATCTTCAGTTTTATTTGTATTATTTTCCTTTTGATTGATAATATTTAAAAAGTTTGCTGTCCTTAGCCATGTGATAGATTTGGATCTGTGCTCTAATCTGCTGCTAATTCACTGGGGAAGTCATTGCATTCTAGACCTTATTTTACTTTGCCTGGCTGGAAATGAAGTTGGGTTAGGTGACAGCTGTGGTCTTTTCATTCTGATTTGATTTTTTATTGGTTCTATGTACCCCACATCATGTACCCCAATTGCATTTCTCTCCTCCTCTGTTAGTACCTACCTTCCACCGATAGTGAAGAAAACTGTGGAAACTGCAGTGTGTTCCAGTGTGTCCCTCTGTATACTTCGTGGCTTATAAATGTTCATTGCAGTGAGTCATTGGTCTGGTATAGGACTTTGGCTTCTGGTACTGTCAATACTGGAACCTCACTGAGACTCCTGAATATCCTGTTGTTGCCTTGTGCCATGGAGATCCTGTAGTTTTGGATCTGTGGGATCCCTTTATACACTCTAGCAGTTCATTGATGGGGTAGATATTGGTGTGGGCCAATTCAAAGCCCTGGATATGAACCTGAGAGGTATCTGAACAGGTCAACCCACTGCTCTCCCTCTCTCACACCCTCTAGGCTGGCTCACCAGCAGCCCCTGAAACCAGGGCCAGCTCTGCCCTTCTGCCCAGGCGAGGTCCAGAGCCTGCCTGCTTTCTTGAATGCTGTAGCAGGTGAAGGGCAGGGTAAGCTCTACATTTCTCATAACCTGGAGCCAGCTCTCACACCTGCCTTAGGTGGCAAGGGGTGTGGATGGAGAAGCATCTCACCTCACCCAGTCTGCTGCATGACAGACAAGTTGCCGCGCCAGCTCTCCCATGCTCACACCCTCAGGTCTGGCTCACTCACTCTTCTCACCATCAGGGTCAGCTTTATTGTGTTGCCCAAGCTAGGTGCAGGGCTTGCTCTCCTGAGTGCTGCAGGTGGTGAGGGCAAAAGGGAGGGAAAGGGCTTTATCCCTTACTTATGCCACTGCACAGCAGACACAGCAGTGCTGACTCTCCTACAGTCAGGTCCTCAGGGTCAGCTTACTCTGGAGCCCCACACTGACGGCTGGCTGTGCTGTGCTGCTCAGGTGAGGGACAGGTCTTCCTTGCTGATGACCAGCCTTCATTCTTGCAATAGGTGAGAAGGGGTGAGGGAGTGGGTGGTACAGACAAAGGTGAGACCAGCTTTCCCACACTCATGCCCTTAGAGTTGCTCACCTGCAAGCCCCACCTCTATGGATAGCTCTACTATTCTGCCTAGGCAAGCTACAAAACATGCTCTTTGGAGTGTTATAGTTGATGAGGGATAGGTGCCATTTCTCCTTCTCTCATGACCCTGGGACCAAGTCTCCTGCCTACTGCAGGTGGTGGGGAGTGATTGGGGAGGAGCCTATCTCTTTCTCATCGGTGCCATCACATGTTAGATGAGTGATAAAGCCAACTCTTCCATGCTCATACCTTCTGGACCCACTCACCTGCAACTCCTGCAATGTGGGGAGCCTGATCTCCTGGGTACTGCAGTGTGCTAGAGGAGGGGTCAGCTTTCCTGCTCTCATGCACACAGAGCCAGCTCTCCCAGATGCTCAGGTGTGGGGTGGGGCCGGTTCTACACAACCTTCAGTCACTGACATGTCTCTGGGTGGCAGCCCAGACCAGGGACAGTGCCTGGTTTTTGTAGTAAGAGACCCCTGCTATTGCAAGGTCAGGGACCTAGACATGGCCCACGTGGTGCACAGGCCAGGACCCCACCTTGGTTCCAGGTGGCATCACTGGTTACTCACATCAGGCTGCTCCTCACTACCCTTGAGTCTCCAGTTCTGCCTCTCTTTAGTGTGTCCACATCCTTCTTCTCTTTCTCTTCCAGTTCTCCATCACTTACTTGGTCCTCTTAGTGCTGCTGGAGGTCTTCGAGTGCCTGGACTCTTCTTAGGAGTGATCTCAGGAGTGCTGTGCTCTGCTTATGCCTTAGGGCACCAACAAGATTATTACAGGCATAGTTTGTGCTGGAGTCCAGAAGTCACCCCACAAACCACACGAACACTGTCAGCCAGACAGGGATAGTTTATTGAACACACACCTAAAGACTAATCAACCAGGGCAACAGCTCAGGCCCAAGAGCTCAAAGCTGTGCAATGGACAGTTCTCAGGGCCAGCTTATAAAGGATAAAACCTTAAAAAACCAAACCAGGTTGCTTTGTTTGACTATTGACTATATTGTTCATAAACCATTTATTGAAAATGTGATAGTTCGTATAATTATTTCTATTGTGTATAGATTGTTAATGTTAGAGAAAAGGACAATTATTAAACAGAAAGGGGGATATGAGGTGGAAACTTACGGATTCTTGGGAAAGTCGGTTGGATGATGTTTTGCTGGGGCAGACACATAAAGAAATGTTTCATTACAATGGATGGAGGTGTGAAAGGCTATGGCAGACTTGGGAAGGAACACATGTATCGGTCTGCCTTATATTATATAGTTTAGCTGCATTTGTCGGGATGCCATAGAGAGAAATGCACCAAAAAAAACCTTGTCATGGTGTGCTGCAGTTTGTTGCTGCTTTCAAGGACTTGGGTTGATTGGATGCATGTGCTGAGGCAAGGCACATGGACGGCATGTGATGTTTGGAGGGTATAAATAGACTCCATAGTGACAGAGATAGAGCTTGGCTTGCTGGTACAGCTAGCTGTGTAATACTTGTGGGTCCCTCATCTTCACTGATTTTCGATTCCCTGAGAGACGCACTTCTGATGTTTCTGTTGATCTCTCCTGCTGACTCAAGCGGAGGTTGAGGTCTGACTGTCTCTGCCAGTGTCACCACTGTTTCTAACTCGACTCTACCAAACTGGACTAATGGTATATCTGTGAAGGGCTTGCAAGTGGATTGAGCTGTGATAACCTGTGAACTGAACTTCCAGTTTCCAGACAACACAGTCCAGAGTTTCTCCAAAGAACTTTTCTTAACAGGTCTGCCCTACCTTCCAGACTTTTTTCCCTATTACTTCTGATGGGTGGAAGGTTAAAATCATCATTAAAAATGGGATTTGAAAAAATTAAAAGTTACACCAAACTGAACAATTTAGTCAGAGGCAGAGAGAGAAGCCAGATTGAATCTGTCAGTTTGGAGAGGGGTTTGAATTAGAACAGCTGACTTGAATAGCCAGCCAGAGCTGAGAAAGAATTAGAAAGGTGACCTTATTCAGGAGTAAGTCTCAGAGGCTGAAAACGTTCCAAGCATAGATAAGATTGTGAAGAGGCTAGAAGCTTCCAGGATTAGGCCTAGGTTAGCAGGCTGAAGCAGTAAGCCTCCAGGTGACAATTACTACTAAAGAATCAAAGTTACTCTCCACATAGTGCCAGTTTGGTGGTTGTCTTGGGCTCATTCCTTGCTCTGCCTCTCTGCCCTTATGAGGGTCATCTGTCTCAGTCTCACTTCTGCCCTGGGGCCCGCAGTCTTAGGTGGGGTTCTTCTACTGTGTAGATTGCTCCCTGTCCTGAGAGCCCATACAGGCCTGCCTGGTGCTACTGGTAGTCATCTCAGGCTCGCTCTCTTTTGGGAATGTTAGGCTACTTAACATTCAGTTACTCATAGGTCAGAACACTGAGCTCAGCCATAGCCTCTCCTCTCTCTGCTACCTATTGACTCACAAGTGACACAGCAGCCGTAACTGCTGTGCCAATAGCGGCAGGGTTAAATAGCATTTTTAAAACATGACATAGGTTTTGTAAAGTAGTCAATGAAAAGGTAAAAAGTACTGGAATAGGATCATGGCTTGGATTATTAAACTTCTGTTATCTGTATGTTGGTAAGTTGGTGCTAAACATAATTTATTATATAGCTTGTGATCTTAAGTAGTGACTTGAATCTAGTTTTGTTGTTACTATAAGAGAATAGTTGAGGTTGGGTGATTAGAAGTGTATTTTGGTTTATAGTTGGTTGTAGGGCTGGATACTTAAAGATTGGGTGGCTTCTGGTGAGGGTCTTGTACAAAGGAGAGAAGCAGGAATGTGTATGTAAAAGAGAAAAAAAAAGAGAGATAACCTCACTTGAAGAGAGAATGTGCATTAACACATTCCAGAGGGCTCCATTTTTTTAATCAAAACCTTCCCATTGGGCTTCAGCTCCACAGAACTGATGCATGGAGGAGTTAAGATTGAGCACTGAAATCCACTAGACGACATATACTAGGAGAGATAGACAAACACTTGTATAGCTACATAGATTATAATATGTAAATATACTAGGCTGCTGACTAGACATGCAGGACAGAAGTACATAGAATAGGAGAAAGACTTTAGACTGTAAGCAGCAGACTTTCTGTAAGACACACATTTCATAGACTTGTGGGTCACATGGCATTTATTACAATAGTCAGCACTGTGATGATAGTATAGATCTTACGAACGAGAAGACATCATTTTGAAATACCAATTTTTTGATACCAAGTAGGTATCCTAGAATTCATTGTGGGACTGATACTGAAGTTAGTGTAGAACATTGAAAGGTAAGCGTAAAATCGTCCAATTTGAACTTAATTACTTGGAATCATTATCCATATCATAAGTTAAAGGACTTACAATTTGACACTTTTTACTTGTACTTCTGCCCTCATGATTACATGCTCAGAGGTACCTTTGGTATTAATTGATAGATTTACCAAATTCCATACTTAGAATTTTGTTGAAAAAAAAAATACACGTCCCTGTTTCCCCAAGCATTTACTTAAAAAATTGCCTGGGAGTGGGGAGACTCCCTGAGCCTCTTTCTGGTTCCAGAATTAGGTGTTGACAGGATTAGTGTTGTTCATGAAAATCACAGTGTCTGTGAACCTTGGAGCGGGTGATGTAGATGTCTGAACATCCAACATTCATTAGTCTTAGTTCTTTGAAGCCAGTGATGAGTCTGTAGACATCATAGTCAATTGAAAAATAGGGCTTCCTTGATAAAAATTGACAAGTGTACTGATCTGTGGGCACAAACATAGCTATTTCAAAAGGAATTTGATGGGCATATTATGGCCTTTCAGCGAAACATTAGCAGTGGCTTTCCTAAGACCTTCAACCACTGTGGGCATTTGACTAAGTTTATATATTATGTTTATATTGAATTTCCTTCTGTAGAGTAGGTATCAAATCCACTCAGAAAGTGACGGGCTACTTCTCTAGCACTTGCCACCCTTGCATGAGTAGGTCTCATTTTACCTGGCTGTTCCATGTTGTGCGCAGAGTCTACAGCTGAATGTTAAAAATGGCACTCAACCTTGAAGATGTATTTTAGAGAAAATTGTTTTGGTTCATTTGCACTGCCTTAGACATTTCCCTTTAAAATGCTTAGTGAGTGATTACAGAAAATTATCAGAACAAATGCCCACCTAGTAATGTGTTTTTGCATCAGCTGAGACAGACCTTGGTTCTTTCCCATTAACTCTTTGTGCCTCTAATTCATAAGCCATGAAAATTATGTTCGAAAGCTTAAGTGGTCGGTTCTGTTATTCTGAGTAGTGATCAAGATTTTCATCACTTTATTTGTGATTTTGGCTGAAAATATTGTTGCTAGAGTGTTGTCAACTGTTTGTTGAGTCTGTTCTTGTTTTCAGAGAGAACTAGAACTTCGGGTTGGAGTTTGATTCCTGTGACTTAAATGGGCTTGTGATTAATGAAGTTCCAAATGCAGGCAACTGGTAGGGATGAGAAATTTGATAAGGTAGCATTACACTTCCCCATGAGTGGAAGGAAGAGCATTGGAAGTCTTTTTGGCTGCCTTTCTTCTCTTCCTTCTTTGTGTTCTTTTTGGATAAAGTAATAGTGATTCTTTATCTTGCCTAGAGTTTTCACAATGGAATGAAAAATACTACTTTATCAGTCTCTTTTTAATGTTTCTATTTTAGCATTCAAGAGATTTTCAGTAGTCACAGAGACATTTAGATGGTCCCTAATCAAGTGAAACATTGTAGTGGGCCAGAATGAATTATTTTAACTGGGATAAGGCAGGGTTAGGTTTAACTGCTGCTCACTTTCCCACAACCAGAGAATAAGATGTAAAGAGAATTTCTTAAGAGGATTTGCAGAAATAAATGTGAAATGAAAGTATTGAAAAACTTAATATTTTTAGCATTGGAGCAAAGTAAAACAATCTTTTGTTTATTCTTTCTGCTAGTGACCAGAGTGAGTTAGTAATACTGTCTTTATTCATAAATAAAATCTACTTCAACATAAACTGCAAATATTGAAATAGCTCTTCACTTTTATTAGTTGAAGTACATTTGTGAAAATCAGATACATGTTAACTGGTTTTGGTTCTGTTTGGTCCATTAGGAGAAAAGAAAAAATAGTCCTATCAGTTTTTAGCCTCTAGTTTATTCATGAGGTCAAGCCTCTAACCCTCCCGGTAAACCCTTGAAGTCCAATCCTGTAATTCCAGTTCACTCATGGTTTACATGTGAAGAAGCAGCTAAGAACTTACTTGCCCAGGCCAACCTTTTTCTAAGATTTGCTTCTGACTTAAGCCTATTGGCGATTTTCTAAATGTTGTTAAGAGAAATAGAAACAGCGAGGGCCTTTTTGAGGAGAGATAGATTCATCTTGTTTGGGGAGTAGATTTTCAGGGAAAACAGAAGTGATGTGGAGGATGAAGCAAGTGTCTAAGGGTGAATGAATTAGTTACATTACGGTATTATTAAAGTCATAACTGCTGATTTTCCGTGGTCTAAAGCAAACCATTTCAGGCTCCTGTTTACCTACGCTCCTGTTTTCTGATGGTAGAACAAATGGAACATGGACTGTGCATAAATGTATTAAGTACAGTGAATGCTGACCCTAAACAGTATATAGAGCTATTTCTCTAAATGTGGAGTCATATACTCCTTTCTGGATGAAGTGTTCAGTGTTAAGGATTTTGTTTCCTGTTCTTATGCACACATTATACCTTCACTGATGGAAGGTCGGGGAAAAAGAATGCAATTTAAAAAAAAATCAAATTTATTTATGTTATTTTATGTGTATTTATCTGCATGTAAATGTGTGCATGTGTGCAGTGCCCATAGAAGGTAGAAGAGAACATCAGATACAGCTGGAGTTACAGGTGATTGTGAGCTGCTGTGTGGCTGCTGGCATCCAAATTCTGGGTCTTTTGAAAATGAAGCCGGTGCTTTTAATTGCTGAGTCATGTCTTCATCTCCTAAAAGTTGCTTAAAAATATTTTTCTTTAACTCTTTAAATGGGGATATAGTTTGAATATAAGAGTGCCTCTCATAGGCTTATGTGTTTGAGCACCTTTTTCCTTGCTGACAGCATTACTTGTGAAGGTGTTGGATTTTTAGGAAGTAGAGCTTTACAAGAAGGCCTTGAGGTTTTGTAGCCTGACTTTCTGCCTACAGTTTTCCTTCTCGACTGGGATGCAGTGCGGCTGGATCCTGCCACCATGCTTTCTTTGCCATGATGGAATGTGTTCTCTTGAACAGTAACCCAGAATTAACCTTTTCTCCCTTAAATTGCAGCTCTTTGGGTATTCTGTCTTAGAAACAAGACAAATAGCTAATACAGTGGGCATACTCTAAGCAGTGCTGATCAAAAAGTAACTTTGAGGGGTATTTTGAAAGACTTAAGTTAGTGGTACAATTTAGTACTGACTTCCAAGCCCTTAATGCTATTTATTGAGAGAGAACTTTTTAAAAAAATATTTTTTATTATTATTTTTTATAGTTCAGTTGATATTCTCCTCCTCTGACAGTTCCTTATTCCATTCCTCCTCCTCCATCTCCAATAGGATGTTCCCACCCCAACCCACCCTGTGGCCTCCAGTCTCTTCAGGGTTAGGTGCACCTTTTCTCAATGAGGCCAGACCAGGAATTCTCTGCTGTATATGTGTCTGGGGGTGGGGGTGGGGCTCATATCAGCTAGTGTATGCTGTCTGATTGGTGGCTTATTGTCTGAGAAATCTTGGGGGTCCAGGTTCGTTGAGAATGGTGGTCTTCCTACAGGGTCACCTTCCTCCTCAACCTCTTCCAGCCTTTCTCTAATTCAACCACCGTGGTCTCTGGCTTCTGTCCATTGGTTGGGTGTAAGTATCTGCATCTAACTTTTTCAGTTGCTTGTTGGGCCTCTCAGAGGACAGCCATGCTAGTTCCTGTCTGTAAGCATACCATAGCATCAGCAATTGTGTCATGCCTTGGAGCCTCCACTTGAGCTAGATCTCAATTTGGTCCTGTCACTGGTCCTCCTTTTCCTTAGTTTTTTTGTTCCTTCAGTTCTTTCAGACAAGGACAATTCTGGGTCAGAGTTTTTGACTGTGGGATAGCAGCCCCGTCACTCCACTTGATGTCCTCCTGTCTTTCTATTGGAGGTGGGCTCTACAAGTCCCCTCTCCTTACTGTAGGACATTTCATCTAAGAGCCCTCCCTCCCTTTGAGTCCTGAGCCTCTCACCTCCCAGATCTCTGGTACCTTCTAGAGGGTCCCCCACCTCCTACCTCCCGAGGTTGCCTGTTTCCATTTTTCTTCTGGCCCGCAGGGCTTCAATCCTGTTTCCCCCCAGTACCTGATCATGTTCCCCTCTTCCCCTCCCTGTAACCTCTCCCACGCAGATCCCTCCCTCCCTCTGCCCCCATAAATTGTATTTTAATTGAACATTCATAAATACTGCTGATTGAACCCAGATATTGTGAAACATAAGTTATGAGTATAAAATCTTCAGTCTTGACAAATGCGTGTGTGTGTGTGTGTGTGTGTGTGTGTGTGTGTGTGTGTGTGTGTGTGTGTGTGAGTTTAACCTCTGTTAAAATATGCGAACAGAACATGTTCTAAGAATGTTGTCTCAGGGGCATTCTGAGTGCTTGTGAGAAAACTCCAAGAAAATAAGACAAAAGTCTTGTTACTTTAGTTTCTTCAAAAACACAGAATTGTTCTTGGATTCTGCGTTTTATGTTCCTCCCAGGTGTAGCAAATAGGAGTGAGTTTACTTCAGTTTATTGATTACAACTGGATATTGTTATCTGTTTATATGCCTCTTTGAAAATACTTGTTTTTGTTACATGCAGCTTGTCTAATACCATGTGTGGCTTGTCCACCATATGCATCTGACCCTTATGATTGAACACTTCACTCGTGACTCTTGATCCTCAGAAAATAAACTGTCCGATTCTCTGAATAAAGTTGGCTATTGCATGAGACTTTAGTCCACCTCATTTTTAGGCTCCACTCTCCCAGGTTCACACTGCCAAATAGAGCAGTAAATAATATGCTAATCTCGTCTCATCATACCCTCTTGCCAGTTCATCATTTTCCTACACTCTTGGGCATAAGCACTTTTCTGGTGTTAAGAAATTGAACTGATTTTATAGCTACATCCTATAAAAATAGAGAAGAATGACTATGAACTTCTCTGATCTTATTAGAGGAAGATGAATTTGAACTTATGATCATCCATCTTCCAAATGCTGACATTACAGACATGCATGACCACATTCAGTTTATGTGGTGCTGGGATCCAACCTAGTGCTTAGGCATGCTAGGTAGGTGTTTTAGTCAGAGTTTCTGTTCCTGTACAAAACATCATGACCAAGAAGCAAGTTGGGGAGGAAAGGGTTTATTCAGCTTACACTTCCACATTGCTATTTATCACCAAAGGACGTCAGGACTGGAACTCAAGCAGGTCAGGAAGCAGGAGCTGATGCAGAGGCCATGGAGGGATGTTACTTACTGGCTTGCTTTCCCAGGTTTACTCAGCCTGTTTTCTTATAGAACCCAGGTCTACCTGCTCAGGGATGGCTCCACCCACAATGGGCGGGGCCCTCCCTCCTTGATCACTAGTTGAGAAAATACCTTACAGCTGGATTTCATGGAGGCATTTCCTCAAGGGGGCTTCCTGTCTCTGTGATAACTCCAGCTTGCGTCAAGTTGACACAAAACCAGCCAGCACAGTAGGCATTTTTCCATCTGAAGTATGTCCTCAACCACAATTGGACTCTTAAGTAATTCACTTAAAGAAACTCTTAAGGTTTCTTTCACTTATTGAACAATTTTTCAATTTTCCTCATTTTTAATCAGTTCTACTTACATATGCATATGCTTACATACATATATGTTTGCATGTATGTGAACACACATATGTATATACATGCACAGAGGCCTGATGTTGATGTTGGCTGTCCTTTTGCTTGATTTCACCTTTTGTACTGAGGTGCTACTTCTAGCTGAACATGGAGCTATCTTTTTCGGGAGGTCTGGCTATCCAGCATGCTTTACAGATTCCCTGCACCTGTGTTGCCCACATCAGGTTTACTGAAGGGTGCTGTTCTCACTTGGCTTTTATGTCAGTTCTTGGGGTCCTGGCTATGCTCCTTGTGCTTGACTTTACCTTGTGAGCCAACTCCTGAGCCTGTTAGCATTTTCTTCTTTCTCTTAAGGTTTTTATTTTTATTTTTCTGTTATTGTGTATGCAAGTAAATATGTATGCACAGATGTCTACAGCAGGTGACCTCAAAAGTTAGAAAGTCAGAAGGTCAGAAGAGGGCAGCATATCTCTGAACTGGAGTTATAGGTGGTTGTGAGCAGCTCAGTGTGGGAGCTAGGGAGTAAGCTGTGGTCCTCTGGAAAAAAACAGAAAGCAAAATACATCAAGCAATCTTAACTGTGGCACCATTTCTCCAGCCCCCCAAACTGTTGCTGCTTCTTTTTCTTCCCCCTCTCCTTTCTATTTCTTCCTTCCTTCCTTCCTTCCTTCCTTCCTTCCTTCCTTCCTTCCTTCCTTCCTCCCTCCCTCCCTCCCTCCCTTCCTCCCTCCCTCCCTCCCTTCCTCCCTTCCTTCCTCCCTCCCTCCCTCCCTTCCTCCCTTCCCTTCTTCCTTCAGACTATAGAATGATTAACCGGAGTTAAATTATTCTTTCTCCTGTTTGTGGAACTTCGGGCTGGTTCCTTGAATGTTTATGTATAAATCATTTTAGAATTAAAAAACATATTTCAATAAAGGTAATTATGTGGTCATAGAAATTGTCATACTTTCAAAGTGATTAAAAACATTTTGTGCTTCTAATTGTGAGAGATTCAAGTTGTCCAGAATTTCATATGCTTCCTCATTCTGATGGCTGTATAGTCATGTTTTATTTCACAGTAGTTTTTTATATACCTATAACAAACTTTCTGTAGAAAATTAAACGTTCATTGCACAGCATTGAAAACATACACCCGAAACCAAACAAAGTCCAAATTAAAAGCCTATTTCTAAACTTAAAGATATTAAAGCCCTCTATAGTGAATACTATAAAGCAGAAAAGAAAGAAAATATGGAAGACATTGCAGTGAAAAGACTCTAATGTTTGTGGATTAGCAAAATTTGTACTTTGAAACGGCACTACAGAAGTGGTCTATAGATTGAGTACAATCTCTTAGTATAACCCCAGTGACTGTCTTCATAGAAATATGGAAAACAGTCTTGATAATCATAAGGAAACATAAAAAGGTCCAAAGAGCCAAGTGAAATCTCCCAAGAAGTATTTTCTGAGAGCACAAAGAAACTGTTTTCCAGAGATATCCAATGTTGTATCTTCTGTTACAGACAGACTTGGTAATGTGTAAGAATCACACAGGTGGTAGTGGTTTTAAAGACATGAAGAGGTCATAGGGAGCAGCTGAGGCTTGGTACTGTGAGAGGTCAGGGAAGGTCATTTGTGGAGGTACAGCCTCAGTAGCGGTTCAAGTTGAGGCTTAGCACCATGAAGAAAGCCCATGAAAGGCTATTGGTGAAAGTGCAGCCTAGTTACAGTGGAAGTGATGCCAGTACCATGGGAAGACCACCAAGAACAGAAGTAGCAGTGTTCTACTTTTTTTTTTTTTTTTTTTGGCTATTGTTAAAGGTGTTTTATCCCTACTTTCTTGCTCAGCCTCTTTTTTGTTTATATCAAGGATGGCTACTAATATTTTTTTGAGTTAATTTTGTATTCAACTACCTTCTTGAAGTTGTTTATCAGCTGTAGGTGTTCTCTGGTGGATTTTCTGGGATAATCTATATATGCTATCATATCATTTGCAAATAACAATATCTTGACATCTTCCTTTCCAATTTCATCCTCTTGATATCCTTTAGTTTTATTGCTTTAGCTAGAATCTTACATACTTTGTTGAATAGATATGGAGAGTAAACAGCCTTGTCTTGTCTCTAATTTGACTGGAATTGCATTATGTTTCTCTCCATTTAATTTAATGTTGAGTTGATTTCTTTAAGAAGGCACTTAAGACTTTCCTCTTAGCATTGCTTTTATTGTGTCCCTTAGTTTGGTTATGTTGTGCCTTCATTTTCATTGAATTGTAGAAAGTCTTTCATTTTTTCCCCCTTACTCAGTGGTAGTGAGTAGAGAGGTCTTTGGTTTCTATGAGTTTGTTTCTGTTGTCCCCTTTAATCCCTGATGGTGTCATAAAATAACAAAGAATTATTTTAATTTTTTTTTGTTGTTGTTCAGGCTAATTTGTGACTGTTTATATGGTCAGTTTGGAGAAGGTTTTTTGAAGTGCTGAGGAGAAGGAATATTCTTTTGTGTTTGGGTTGGGTGAAAAGTTGTGTAGATATATAACGTCCTTTAGTTTCATTATTTCTCTTTTTAGTTTCTGTCTCAATTATCTGTCCTTTGGTGTTAAAGTTCCCACTATTAATATGTGGGGTTTGAAGTGTGATTTAAGCTTTAGTAAATTTTTTATGGATGTGCATGCTCTTGCATTTGGGACATAGATATTCAGAATTGAGATGTCATCTTGCTGGATTTTTCCTTTGGTGTATAGGAAGTATCCTTCCCAATCTCTTTTGAATCATTTTGGTTAAAAGTCTATTTTATTAGATATTATAATGGCAACTCCACTTTGCTTCTTAGGTTTGTTTGGTTGGAAAACTTTTTTCTATCGCTTCACTTTGAGGTAACTTCTATTTTTGTTGCTGTGGCGTGTTTATTATGTGCAGCAGAATGTTGGATTCTGTTTTTGAATCCATTCTGTTAGCTTGTGTTCTTTTATTGGGGAATTGAGTACATTGGTGTTGAGGGATATTAATGAACAATGATTATTTTTTAATTTTATTTAATCTTTTTTTTTAACAATCCAGATTTTATCTCCTTCCCACTTCATCCTCTGACTGGTCCAGTCCCCATACCTCCTCCTCTGTCTCCATGAGGATGTCCCCACCTCCCCATCCCCTAATCTACCACACCTCCCTACTCCCTGGAGCTTCCAGTCTCTTGAGGGTTAAGTTCATCTTCTATGACTGAGTCCAGAGCTGGCAGTCCTCTGCTGTATATGTGATGGGGCCTCATATCAGCTGGCGTATGCTGCCTGGTTGTTGTTCTGGAGTCTGAGAGATTTCTGAGGTCCAAGTTAGTTGAGACTGCTGGTCCTCTTACCGATGACCAATGATTATTAATTCGTGTTATTTTTGGTGGTGGTGGTGTGTGCCCATGCTCCCTTGTTTCCTTTGATGTAGAATTACTTATTTTCTGTGCTTTCTTGAGTGTATTTAACTTTCTGAGTTGGAGTTTTTCTTCTAGAATCTTGTTAGATTGGATTTTTTAAAAAATAATACTACTTAAGTTTGGTTTTGTCTTAGAATATCTTGTTTTCTCCATGTATGGTGATTGAAAGATTTTCTGCTTGTAGAGTCTGGGCTGACATCTGTGGTCACTTAGAGAGTGCAAGGTAAGTAACTGCCGAGGCCTTGCTGGCTTTTAGTCTCTTTTGAGAAGTAGTGTGTAATTCTTATAGATCTATCTTTATATATTATTTAGCCCTTTTCCTTTGCACCTATTAATATTCTCTTTTGTTCTTTACATTTAGTATTTTGGTTATTATGCAGTGGGAGGATTCTCTTTTCTGATCCAATTTATTTGGTATTCTGTAAGCTTCTCTTATGTTTATAGGCCTATTTTTCTTTAGGTTGGGAAATTTTTCTTCTCTGCTTTTGTTGAGAGTATTTTGTGATCCTTGGCATTGGGACTTTTTACCTTCTATTCTCATTATTAGCTTCGGTCTTTTCATAGTATCCCAGATTTTTCTGAATGGTTTGTATTAGGAATTTTTTAGATTTGACATTTTCTTTGACAGATATATCATTTTCTTCTGTTGTATCCTGTATGCCTGAGATTCTTCCACCTCTTTTATTCTCTGTTGTGCTTGTGTCTGTTGTTCCTGTTCTTTTCCTGGGTCTTTCATCTCAAGGATTATCTCAGACTGTGTTTCCTTCATTGCTTCTATTTCCATTGCCAAGTCTTAAACAGTTTTATTCATTTCCTTCACCTGTTTAATTGTATTCACCTGAATTTGTAATGGGTTCATTAGTTTCCTTTTTAAAGGCCTCTACCTGTTTGTTGTTGTTGTTTGTTTTTTTATTTTTCTGTATTTCTTTGAGGGATTTGTTGATTTTTATCTCATTTTATCTTTAAAGGCAACTATTATCTTTCTAAGGTTGGATTTAAGGTCATTTTCTTGTGCTGGCCATCTGGCTATCCCTGGTTATTCCTGATGTAGCAGGTCTCCCAGGTGACCCTATCCTGGATGCTTTTGATTCAGCAGACTTCTGGTTGTGTTGGACAATGGTACTTAGCAGGCAGTGTATATCTCAGAGCAGCTGGGAGTGCCCCACAGAATTTGGCTTGCAGGGTATCATGGCAGGGTGTCTAACATGGGATGTTCCTGGTGCAGTATGCAGGTGGAACAGTAGTGGTTGGACATTGGAGCTCAGGGGTGAAGGGGGAATAAGGTAGTTGCAACAACTTCTCAGGGCAGCTGGGTATACCCCAGGGGACTTAGCTGGCAGGGAATTGAGGACGAGAAAGTTCTATCCTGATGTTCATGGTGCAGCAGGTTTAGTGAAGGTAGAATGGTGTTCTGACAGTGGCAGCAAGCAGTTAAGGCAGACTGGCTTTTGTTTTTGTCTGTTTTTGTTGCTGTTGTTTTCATTTCCAGGTTTGTTGAATATGTAATTTGTTGTGCTTGCCAGCTACTAGTTTATGGCCTTTGTCCCTTGATCCTTTGGAATCACTTTCATAGCTTTTGATGGATGGTGTACAGGTTTGTTGCTTATCTTTCTTATGAACATTGTAGATACATTTATCTAAAACATAAATATTCTCTCCTGTACAGGTCTATCAGGTTTTCTTTAGCCCAACAATTTTTATTTTCATACCATTTTAGCAGTCAGAATATACAATGTGCTATAAATTCACCAGATCATTTTTATAATGTGTGACATTATAATTACCTGGAACTTACATAATCATGATTGATCTCAATTATTTATTATTATAATCTCCAGTATTATATAGATTAATAGTTTTGATAACTTTTCAGTGTTTTTCAAAACTTATATAAATAGCAGTTTATTGGGGACCAACAGGAAAATAAAATGCAAACATAATTGAAAGTACATTTATAATTCTTTAAAAATTTGCTTCTCAAAGTATGTATTCTTTTGTCTGGGTTTAATAAAATATTTTAATATACATTTTAAGCAAAAGAGTTAAGGGTAGGAAAGAGGTATTAGTGAAAACAAGAGAAAAACATCTGAGAATATGAATTTGGGCTTTGAGAATCTTACTTTATTGTTTTTATAGTAGTCATATCATATTTTTTATTAAAAATGAAGTGTAATTAAATATGTATGTGTGAAAAATACTGGAGCTAACAGACATCATGAACCTAATGGTCCCAACAGATATCTATAGACCATCTCATCCAAACACAAAAGAATACACCTTTACAGCACCTCATGATATTTTCTCGAAAATTGACCACATATATCACAACATAAATCTTAACAGGTTAAAAAATACCTGAAATAATCTCCTGCATCCTATTAGATCTCCACAGATTAAAACTGTATTTCAATAACAAGAGAACAGCGGAAAGTCTACACAAACTGAACAACTTTCTACTGAATGACTACTGGATCAAGGCAGAAATAAATTAAAATTTTTCTAGAATTCAGTGACAGTGAATGCACAACATACCAAATTTATGGGATACTGTGAAAGGAGCTCCAAGAGGAAAGTTTATAGTACTAATTGCTCTTGTAAAGAAGCTGTAGAGATCTCATACTAGCAAATGAACAGCCTACCTAAAAGCTCTAGAACAAAAGGAAGCATACCTAAATGTATTTGCAGATGTACTTTTATCTGAGTCTGTGTATTCATGTGCATGTGTAGAGTTCAGAGGACATCTCTCAAGAATTGTGGCTCTTTTCTCTTTTTATGTTGGTTCTGGAGACCAAAGTCAGGTTGGCAGCCTTGAAGCAAGTACATTTTACCCCCCTGAGCCTTCTTGCTAAAATGATTTTGAATGTATTATCTTTTAGTCATTGGTAAAAAAACCTATATGAAATTCCAGGGCTCTTGTTGGGTACTTGACAGGCTTACAGTTGATAAGGTCATACCGATTCAGAAAGGTAAGATATTTCTACTGTAAACAAAGTTAATGATCTTGTTTGAGATTCTCAGAAGATGTCTGAGGAAAGGCATGATACCTAACCTATGGTATTACATAATACATTCTGGTCCTAAGCCCAGTTTCTTTGTATTTTAAAATAAAATATCTCTCTATGGAAGGAATATTATGTATACGTTGTCAGCACTCTCAGAAAACATTAATTGTATAGGAATTTTTTATTTTAAATTGTCGAGAAGCTCCTTTCTCTCTTCAATTCTCAACACTTTCCTCTGTCCTTTTATTCTGTCTCAATTTCTTCCTCTGAGACTTTGATTCTTTAATCTTAAGAATGACTGAGGACCTAAGTTCTTTTTTCCAACTTTTTCTACCTTGAATAGGGATGTAGGACCCACCTAAACAGGAATCAAGGTTTTAGCTTTGCATGATCTGGTGGGTATGGGAAAGTTGGAGCTTGCATATTAGAAGATCATTATTTAAAGAAGATCTGTAAGACAGGATATTTCTTAAGGCATCAAAGCATATAGAAGCAATAAAGCATATAGTAGGTTATTATGACTAAGATTAGTACCAAAAGTACTAACTTTTTACTAGTAACAGGACCTTTTAATCATGAGTTGCCTGATAACTATGTTAGATAAGTAAAACTAAAGGCAGAGACTTACAGGTTTGATTTAGATATATGTAAATCTTAGAGCATACTGCTCCAGTTGTCCAAAAGACACAAAGAACTCTAGTACTGGTGGAGGCTTACTTTTTGTATTATTAGAAGTCTTTAAAATACCCTTCCTCTATTAGGTAATTTTTTTAACCTAGGCAATCTGTCTCAATGCCCAGATTCTTAACTCTTACAGAACTCACTTTTATAGTAATTAAGGTAATAAAAACTAAACTGGTTCCTGCCACATGTGACTGTCTATACTTACCTTTCTATCTACATACATACATACATACATACATACATACATACATACATACATACACACACACATATGCTAGGACATACATACATACATATGTTAGGAGGAAATAAATCTGAATCTAGTAATATACTTTGAAGCAAACTACTAGTTTAGAACACAATATAAATCTTGACAATTTCAGGCACACAGGAACACAGAAAGTAACTTCGCCAGAGATCATTGTTGAATAAATTACTAACAAATGTACTCTAGCAAGAAGATAGAAGAGTGGGCTACATGATGTAATAATGTACAAAGAAAGGAATAAAATGTGCCTTTAAGTTTAAGTAAAATTGATATATATTTTTAAAAACTTAGTGAGTAAATGAGAGCAAAGGTAAGTTTAGGCTATATTCTTGGTTGGAGGAATGTAGCTAGTCTTACTGAAATTACAGCTGATGGGAAAAATAAACAACTATAAACTGTTCACGTGAATGCTCACAACCTAGCATTCACTGCATGCTAGGAACATTGTAAGACAAAGTTAAAAAATATGTCAAATTTTCACACAAAATATATCTGATATAATTTTGTTATAGCAAAATATTTGAAATGAACACATTAAGACAAGAAAGATTTGTTTTGTCTCATAGTATTAGAAGTGTCAGTTCCATTTTGTTTTGTACTTGGTGACGTGGCAGAAAGTCATGGCAGAGGAAAGGTATAAATTGATTCATAAAAGCCATAAAGAGGAGAGAGGAGTTAAGGAAGGGAGAGACACTAAGGAAGAGGAGAAAGGATCCAATAAGAAACAATCCCAGCAACCTACCTTTTGCTAGGAACACCTTTCTTAGTTGGCCCCACCTCTCACTGGTGCATTGAACTGAGCTGACATGATGCAAGCACTTCTCACAAGGCCTGCCTTTGAAAGTTGATTCAGCATTTAATTGGGAACTAAGACTTCAGCATTTGAACCCTTAGGAGGATACTTCATATCCGAACTATACCAGAACATTAATAATGATGAGATCATCGAATAATATATAATGATTAAATTTAGTTAACATGTGGTACAGGGGTGGGGGTAATCAGAAAAAGAATAAAAGAATAAAAATGTCTGAATATAGTCCTTGATTTTTGTTGTTGTTGTTAAGGAAACTTCTACATATTTCTAATAAAACAAACAAACAAACAAACAAAAAACCCAAAGACTTGGTAAGCTACAACTTAGAAATTAGTGGTGAACATGGTACATACTAAACTGAAATCTAAGATTAACTTTGAGATACAATATGTGTTTTAACTAAAGAAAAGAAAAGTACCGGGAAAGGGTATGAATGAATTATTATATTAAAGTGATATCTGAGACTGAATGATGTCTTAACAGTGTTTTGGGAAGGTAGAAGACAGGAAGTGGAGCTCCTACCTAATGTAACAATGCCTACAGTTGCATTCTTGAGGAATATTGAGAGAGGGGATTGACAGTCCTGGAATAAAGGGGTTCGGTACAAACAAAAATATAAATATCTTTGAATTCCACAAGAAAAAACAGAAAATACAGGTAAAAAATGAATGGGAGCCTGATATTCCGTCAGGTATGACTGTTAACTTGCAGGGAGTATTAAATACACATACTAGTGAAAACAAGCTCATTTTATCTGTTAAAAATTTCAAGTTGGTAAATAGGATAGATTGCAAATCTGCATCCTGTGTGGCAGATATATACACTGGTTATACAATGACTTAGGCTTATAATAGAAACAGAGTTACAGGAAATTGAATAAAGTGACAGGAAGAACAGGATTTGTTACTGATCAAGAAGGGCTTTAGATTATAAACAAACAAACAAACAAAAAGATAGATGTGATGGTTGGCAAGGGAGAAAATATAAGTGGAAACCAAGAAAACCTGGCAACATCAGTGTGGAAAGCCAAATCCAGTTCTCCGACCACAGCAAATAGTGGGTTTCCCAATTCACCAGAAAAACAAGATGTAGACTTAAAAACATACTTTATGATAATGATGAAGACCCTTGAGAAGCACATAAATAACACACTTAGAGAAGTACAGGAAAGCCAGGAGAACACACGCAAACAAGTTGAAGCCCTTAAAGAGGAAAGAGAAGCTCCAACATGCACCACAATCTTCATAGCAGCCCTATTTATAATAGCCAGAAGCTGGAAAGAACCCAGATGTCCTTCAGTAGATAAATGGATACAAATATTGTGGTATATTTATACAATGGATTACTACTCAGCTATCAGAAACAATGACTTTATGAAATTCTTAGGAAAATGGATGCATCTAGAGAATATCATCCTGAGTGAGATAATCCAGTCACAAAAGAACAGACATAATATGCAGTCACTGATAATTGGATACTAACCCCAGAAAGCTCAGAACACCCCAGAAACAACTTACAGACTAAATGAAGTTCAAGAAAAAACAAAGGCCAAAAAAAAAAAAAAAAAAAAAAAAAAGAAAGAAAAGAAAAGAAAAAAGAAAAAACCATTATGATTAATCCTTACACACCAAGAAAACTGACTATTTCCAGGTTACATCTTGTTTTACATGTACTTTATGCTCATTGTAACTAGTAAGATTTTAATGCATACCATCAAACCTATAAAACAATCAAGTACTGACAAAAATGTATTCATATACTTTTATGCAAAAATGCTTTTTATATTTATCTTTGTTTTTTAAAAATAAAGTTGTTCAATTTATAAAAAAAATAGAAAAAAAAAGAGAAAGTCACTCACAATAATATGTGAGGGAGTTTGGAATAGAGATGAATCATGTATGGAAATCAAGTATGTCCACAGTTAAATAAAACAGTATGTTCTGCAGTTAATGTTTGTTTGAAACGTTTGTGGATAAAACAAAAAAACATTATGCTCAATCCTTACACACCAAGAAAATGTAAACTAATTCCGTGTTACATCCTATTTTACATATACTTTTTGCTCATTGTAACTAGTAAGTCCTTAATGCAGACTATCAAACCTTAAAAAAAAAAAAGTCAAGCACTGACAAAAATGTATTTGTATACATTTATGCAAAAATGCTTAAAATTTGTTCTTTTATCTTTGTTTTCTAAAATAAAGTTAAAAAAAAAGACAAAGAAATCAAAAAAAAGAAAAGTTTGTGGAAGCAGAAATAAAAAAAATGTTATTGACCAAAAAAAAAAAAAAAAAAAAGAGGAAACAGAAAAAAAAACCACAAAGATCACTTAAAGAGGTATAGGAAAGCACTAACAAACAGGTGAAGGAACTGAAAACAGAAACAGAAACAATGAAGAAATCACAAAGGAGACCTCTCTGAAATTAGGAAACTAGGAAATACATCAGGAGTCATAGATGCTAGCATCACTAACAGAATACAAGAGATAGAGGAGCCAATCTCAGGAGCAAAAGATACCATAGAAATCATTGACACAACAGGCAGAGAAAATGCAAAAATCAAAGATTCTAACTCCAAACATCCAGGAAATCCAGGACACAACGAGAAGACCAAATATAAGTATAATAGGTGTAGAAGAGAGCAAAGACTCCCTCCTGAAAGGCCCACTAAATATCTTCAACAAAATTATAGAAGAAAACTTTCCTAATATAAAAAAAGAGATGACCACGAACATACAAGTAGCCTACAGAACCCCAAGTAGAGTGGACCAGAGAAATTATTTCTGACACAAAATAGTCAAAACAATAAATGCTCAAAACAAAGAAAGAATGCTAAAAGTAGTAAGAGTAAAAGAACAGGTAGCATGTAAGGGCAGATTGATCAGAATACATAAAATGCATACATAAATAGTACATAATACATGCAAAATAATAATTCATGCAAAAATACATAAAATGTTGGATACATTAACAGGATTCATGATTTTGCTGCATACAGAAAACTCATCTCAGACACAAAGACAGAAACTACCTCAGAGTAAAAGGCTGGGGAAAAAAAAACCTTCCAAGCAAATGGTCTCCCCGCCAATAAAGGAGGAGTAGCCATCCTAATGTCGAATAAAATAGATTTTAAACCAAAATCATCAAAGTAGTAAGGAAGGATACTTTTTAGTCATCAAAGGAAAAATCTATGAAGATGAACTCTCAATCCTGATCATTTATGCTCCAAATACAAGGACACATTCATAAAAGAAACTCTATTAAAGCTCAAAGCATATTGCACCACACAGAATAATAGTAGGAGAATTCAACACCCCACTCTCATCGATGGACAGATCAAGGAAGTAAAACTGATCAGAGACACAGTGAAACTAACAGAGGTTATGAACCAAATGGATTTAACAGAAATCTATAGTACATTTTATCCTAAGACAAAAGAATATACCTTCTCCTCAGTACCTCATGGCACCTTCTCCAAAACTGATCATATAGTTGGTCACAAAACAGGCCTCAACAGATACAAGAACATTGAAATAATACCATGCATCCTATCAGATCACCATGGACTAAGGCTGGTCTTCAATAACAACAAAAACAACAAAAAGCCCACATACTCATGGAAGCTGAACAATGTTCTATTCAATGATAGCTTGGTCAAGGAAGAAATAAAGAAAGAAATCAAAGACTTTTTAGAACTTAATGAAAATGAAGGCAGAACAAACCCAAACTTATGGAATACCATGAAAGCAGTGCTAAAAGGAAACTCATAGCTACAAGCCCCTCCAAAAAGAAACTGGAGAGACAGTAACAGCTTGACAGCAAACCTGAAAGCTCTAGAACAAAAAGAAGCAGATACACCCAAGGGGAGTAGAAGGCAGGAAATAAACTCATAGCTGAAATCAACCAAATAGAGAGAAAAAAAAACAAAAATAAAAAAGAAACTATATAAAGTATCAACAAAACCAAGAGCTGTTTTTTTTTTTTTTTTTTTTTTTTTTTTTTTTTTTTTTGAGAAAATCAACAAGATCGATAAACGCTTAGCCAGACTAACCAGAGGGCGCAGAGAAAGTATCCCAATTAACAAAATCAGAAACTAAAGGGGAGACATAACAACAGAAAACGAGGAAATTCAGGAAATCATCAGATCCTACTACAAAAGCCTATATTCAACAAAATGGAAAATCTAAAGGAAATGGACAAATTTCTAGACAGACACCAGGTACCAAAGTTAAATCAGTATCAGGTAAACCATGTAAACAGCCCCATAACTCCTTAAAAATATTGAAGCCATCATCAAAAGTCTTCCAACCAAGAAAAGCACAGTACCAGATGGATTTAGTGCAGAATTCTATCAGACCTTTATAGAAGACCTAATACCAATACTCTCCAAACGATTCCACAAAATATAACACTACACAAATCATTTTTTGAAGACACAATAAAGCTCATTCCTAAACCACAGAAAGAACCTACAAAGAAAGAACTTTAGACCAATTTCTCTAATGAACATTGATGCAAAAATACTCAATTAAATTTTTGCAAACTAAATCTAAGAACACATCAAAATGATCATTCATCATGATCAAATAGGCTTCAACCCAGGGGTGCAGTGATAACTCAATATATGGAAATCCATCAACATTATCCACTATAAAGAAACTCAAAGGAAAAAAAAAACATGATCATCTCATTAGATGCTGAGAAAGTCTTTGAAAAAATTCACTCCCCCCACGTTAAAAGTCTTAGAAATATCAGGAATTCAAGGCCCATACCTAAACATAGTAAAAGCAATATACAGCAAACCATTAACCAATATCAAACTAAATGGGGAGAACTTGAAGCAATCCCACTAAAATCAGGGTCTTGACAAGGCTGTTCACTCTTTCCCTACCTATTCAATATAGCACTGGAAGTACTAGCTAGAGCAATCAGATAATAGAATCTGCCCTGTCCTGAGCTACATTTTTAAGGGTTCAGACCTGAGGTACAAATGCAAATGTACTTTCCTGGGCTTCAATCCTAAGTGTTCTGCCCTGAACTTCAGATGTAAATGTATTTACTTCCTGGGCTTAGCACTATGGCCAGGTTCCTGCCTTTGCCAGTTTCAGATTTTCCTGGTTAAACAGGAATTCCCGCAACCAGCTGTCCAGAGGCACCACAAATGCTCTTCACACCCACACATCTATGGTTACATGATCTTTGACAAAGGAGCTACAAACATTCAATGGGAAAAGGACAGCCTGTTCAACATATGGTGCTGGTTTAACTGGTAGTCAGCATGCAGAAGTATACAAATTGTTCCTTTCTCATCTCCTTGTACAAAGCTCAGGTTCAAGTGGATTAAAGACCTCCACATAAAACTAGGTACACTGAAACTAACAGAAGAGAAAGTTGGAAAGAACTTATAACACAGAATCACAGAGGAAAATTTCCCAAATAGAACACCAATGGCTTATGCTATATGATAAAGAATCGACAAATGGGACCTCATGAAATTGCAAAGCTTCTGTAAGGCAAAGGATACTGTCTAAAGGACAAAACAGTAACCAACAAATTAGGAAAACATCTTTATCAATCCTACATCTGATAACAGGCTCGTATCCAATATATACAAAGAACTCAAGTAGTTAGACTCTAGAGAATCAAATAATCCTATTAGAAAATGGGGTACAGAGCTAAACAAAGAATTCTCAACTGAGGAGTAATTGAATGGCTGAGATGCACCTAAAGAAATGCTCAACATTCCTAGTCATTAGGGAGATGCAAATAAAAAAAAAAAAAAAAAAAAAAAAAAAAAAAAAAAAACAACCCTGAGATTCCAGCTTAAGCCAGTCAGAATGGCTAAGCTCAAAAACTCAGGTGACAGCAGATGCTGGCATGGATGTGGAGAAAGAGGAACACTCCTTTACTATTGTTGGGATTCTAAGCTGGTACAACTACTCTGCAAATCAGTCTTGCATTTCCTCAGAAAAATGGACATAGTACTACCTAGACCCAGCTATACCACTCCTGGGCATATACCCCAATGAAGCTCCAACATCTAACAAGGACACATGTTTCACCATGTCCATAGCAGTTTTATTTATAATAGTCAGAAGCTTGAAAGAACCCAGATGTCCTTCAACAGATGAATGGATACAAATTGTGGTACATTTTCACAATGGATTTCTACTCAGCTATTAAAAACAATGAGTTCATGAAATTCCTAGGTAATTAAATGATACTAGTGACTATCATTGTGAGTGACAGAACCCAGTCACAAAAGAATACTCACTGTGTACTCATTGATAAGGGAACACTAGCCTAAAAAGCTTGGAATACCCACAAAACAATTCACAGAAATTATGAAGCTTAAAGAGAAGGAAGGCCCCAAGGTAGATGCCTCAGTCCAAGGGAGAACAAAACACTCATGGGAGGAAATAAATGGACAAATCAGTATTGGAGAAAGATAATCCAGAGATTGCCTCACTTGGGGATCCATCCCATATGTAGCCATTAAACCCAAGCATCATTTCTAATGCCAATAGGAACCTGATATGGATGCCTCCTCAGAGGCTCTGCAACAGCCATACTGACATAGAAGAGGATGCTTGCAGCTAGCTACTGGACTGATAATGGGGACCCCAATGTAGGAGCTAGAGAAAGGACTGAAGGAGCTGAAACCTTCTACAACCCCATGGGAAGAAAAATACGATCAACTAACCAAACCCACTATAGCTCCCAGGGACTAAAACACCAGTCACTGAGTTTGTATGGGGAGACCCATGGCTCAAGGTGCTTATTGAGGAGAGGATAGCCTTTTCTGGTTTCGGTTCGAGTAGAGGACTTTGGTCCAGTGAAGTCTTGTTCTCCCAGGGTAGGGGAATGCCAGGGTGGTGAGGTGGGAGTGGCTGGTTGGGAGAGGGAGCACCTTCATGGATGCAATGAGAGGGGGAGGGGAAATGGGATTGGGAGAAAAGGAGATAACATCAGAAATGTAAATGCAGAGTATATCCAATAAAAACATTTAAAAACAGAAATAGAAATGGTATGTTACATGTTCAACATATGCCTTTTTTATTCCTTATAAGAATATAGCAGAGTCTTTGATTTATTACTTGGTACCATACTACTGTATATTGCATATAGAATTTTTAAATTCTTATACTTTGGTGGTTTGAATAGGAATGGTCTCCAAAGACACATGTGTGCTAGTATGTGTCCTATTAGTACGTGTCTCTATGTATTTTCGTGGGGTTTGGAGTCTTATATGCTCAAGCTATGCCCATTGTGGCACTGTCTCCTGCTGCCTTTAGATCAAGAAATAGATGGGAACATAGTGAGGAAATTAGGAACCAAAAAACTAGTTGGGCAAACGTCAAACTCTTCAATTCCATGTCTGATGTCAAAATGCTCTGCAGATCTCCAACTCATTTCATCTTTCCTAAGGTAACACACTCCTTTCTCTTGGGCTGATTTTGCCCTCGGTTAGCAGCTCGATTGGTAGATATTCCATGGCTTTGGAATCTCAAAAATCTTGGGGTTCCAAGGCAATCTAGGTTTCACCCTTAGTTTCATTCAGTGGCTTCTCTAGTCCTCCATGCAGGGACACCTTTGGCACACACCTGCCCTCAGTGACTTACCATAGCTCTGGAGGAGATTCCATACCTTTCTTCTATTCTTGACTATAAAGCAGCAGAACCACATTGCTAAAACTGCCCTGTTCTTCTGCTTAGTGAGGCTGGAATATAACCTCATCCCTTAATTACATCTTCACCTGCTTTCTGTTTTCAGTGCCTAAGCTTTGCTTTTCTGATCTGTAGATCAGGCTGCCTGCCTCTGTCTCCGGAATGCTCAGATTATATGCATCTACCAGTACACCTGGCTTGAAGCTTTGCTTTAATTACTTTTCATAAGTTGGAAGCTTAACTTGTTTAGTTTGATTCTTTTCATTATAGAGAATGAACACTAATAACTACACAATAGAGTCAGTAGTAGGCTATTTTGAGATTTCCTCTACCAACAGAATTCAAAACTCTCCATTTTAGCCTCAGGCAGTTTTTTGAATAAAGGGCAAACCCAGCCACACTCTTTGCAATGAATGAATAAATAAACAAACAAATAAGCAAGTAAGTAAATAATCTTAAGAACAATCTCTAGGCCACATACTAAAATTCTTCTCTGAAACCTCTTGAGATAGGCTCCCACAGTTCAAACCACTAGCAACACCACCGTATTCCATGTTCCAACTACTAGTATCATCTATTAAGCCTTGCCTAAACATTCTACTGCTTTTCAAATAAAGTCCCCAAATATACATTTCTCAAAAAAAAAAGCATGGTCAGGCCTATCACAGAGATCTTGCCCCAAGGTTACCACTCCCTTAATTCTATTTAATATCTTTCAACACATGATTTAGCTCCATTCCACTTCCAGATGCCCCTTTAGTCTTTGTGCCATTTATTTTGTATTTTTCTTTTTAATCTTGTTCTGCTTGATCAAAATACTCTTCATAATAGCAGACCACAGTACAGAGCCTACTGTAGGCTGTTTTTGAGATTTCCTTTATCAATGAAATTAATCTAAATCTCTTCAGTTTTATTTCAGCCAGACCCTTCAGAGAAAGGTAAAACACAGTTACATTTCTTCAGCAAAATATCACAGTTTTCTTTGAAATCTCTTGAGCCAAGCTCCCACAGTTCAAACCACTATTAGCACCTCAGTCTAACTTGGTTCTACTAGTATGGCACATTAAGCCCCACTTAAAGCATTCCATTGCTTTCCAAAGTCCTGTAATCCACAATCCTTCAAACAAAAGCATCGTCAGGTGTATCACAGCAATATCCTAGGTCCTGGTGCCAACTTCTGTCATAGTTTTCATTGCCTTGACAAAACAAATTACCATGGCAACTCTTATCAAGGGGCTGGCTTACCATTTCAGAGTTTAGTCCATCATTGTTGTGGGAAGTATGGCAGTGGGCAGGCAGACACAGTGCTGGAGGAACCAAGATTTCTACATCATGATCCTCCGGCAGCAGAAGGGGACTGTCTTCTTTCTGCAGGCAGTCAGGAGGAAGTTCTGATTTCACACTGGGAACAGCTTGAGTATGGGAGACCTCAAAGCCTACCTACCCAGGGACCTACTTCCTCCAACAAGGCAATATCTAATCTAATGAGGCCTCATCTTCTAATAATGCTATTCCATCCATATGGGCAAACATTGAAACACATGAATTCATTCCGGTGAATCCTATTCAAGCCACCACAACTGGATCTATTTTTATGCTAATAAGAAGTATCTGTAAGTCTATATTTAGAAGATAATCAAAGGGATCTTGAGTTTATGACTTAATAGAGCAATAGTCATTGTTCTACCAGCTTATCAGAACTTCATCAATGTTAAAACTCTGAACCTTTGACATCTTAGTATAACAATAGCAAAGAAGGGGGAGAATTCTAAAACATTCCCCATTTTTATATACCTTAAATCATTTTTATACTGCCAGAAGTTAATTAATTTTTCATATCTGTAGACCTTATAGATCTTAAAACATTTTCTTTTCATCTGATCACTTACTAGAGACATGAATAGTTTTAATTGAAACCAGTCATTGTAAGGTATTTCCTTTAGTGAAAAGTTACAGCTGAAACCTATTTATCCTTTAATATGAAGCCTGTTAGCAAGGTAATCCTGTCTGCCTTTTCTTAATCAGAGACCTAACTTTAGATGGACTAACAAGGTGGCTGCAGCCTTGAGCAAAGGAGCTGGTTCCCTGCTACTGCCAACTTGACAGAGCTGTAGTCATCCTAGCTGTTAACACCTTTAGAGATCTGAGATGAATAAATCATAGCAGGAAGTATAATATAAGTGGTCTGTGTATTAATTAAAACAAAAGACCAGTTCATTATCTAGATGGTCATCTCAGGTTTCTCTGGTCTCCATGGATTTGTTCTGGGAGCAGAGTTACCAGGGTACCTTTCAGCCTCTAGGCCCAGAAGATGAGAAGCTTTTGTGTCTACAGTGAATATGTGGTGATTGACCTTACTATGTCTAGAGTTGTCAACACTTTGGGTCTGTAGGCAGGGCAGACATGGGAGTAATCTTGCTAAGTGGTTAGTATTATCACAGTTCAGGCATTTCCAAACCCTTAGCTTGAGACATAATGTCCTGGAACTTTCCCATATGGGTAGCCTGGGCATTGAAACCTCAGGGCTCCAAGGCAGGTCAGGAGGGAGAATGATAACTCTGGATAATCTAATTAACAAGATTTAACTAGTGGCTGTGAAACATCTTCCTTTGCCCCGAACTGGAGGAGGGGCATAAACCTCCTCAGATCCTCCTGTAGTTAGAGTTTTACTGCTGTGAACAGATACCATGTCCAATGTAAGTCTTACAAAGGACAAAGTTTACTTGGGGCTGGCTTATAGGTTCAGAGGTCCATCATCATGAAGGCAGGAGCATGGCATTGTCCAGAAAGGCACGGTGCAGGCATAGTTGAGTGTTCTACATCTTCCTCTGAAGACTGGTAACAAAATACTGGCTTCAGGGCAGCTAGGAGTAGGGTCTTAAAGCCCACACCCACAGTGACACAGCTACTTCAACAAGGAGTTCACACCTCCCAACAGTGCCATTTTCTGGGCTGAGCACACACAATCACACTCCCCATTCTCAGATTAGGGTTATGGATCCCCATAACCAGAATCCAGAAATCAGGCAAAAAACAAAACAAAACAAAAAATCAAACCACAGGGAGTAAAAATTGTTTCTCTGACTTCCCTAAAGGAGACTGCCATAAAAAAGACCCGTTAATCTCTTTGTTTGAAATAGCTGATCATTTCAGGTTAGTGTGTGCCCCTTAATTAATATTATAAAATATGTACCCTTGGGCAAGTAATACTGGTCTTGGGGTCAGTATTTACTATGCACTGGTCTTTGTAATCTTGCTGGTGCTTCTAAATGTTAAATCTTGTATTTGACTGAGAAAAAACAGTTCCACAATATTGCACCAAATTTGAATCAAACATTAATTAAATATTAACCAGGATGGATTTACTGAGGTTTACTTTTCCAAATCCCAGTGTGACCCCAAATCACAATAAGCAGGGGAGTAAAGAGGAAAAACTCATAATTCTTCATTTGACATAGTTCTTGCTTTCATACCTGCTGCTTACATGTGGTTGGTTCAAATAGACTTGTTTAGGGAAGTAAAACCACGAGCCTAGTTCTTTTCTGAAAAGCACAGCTCTCAGTATTCTGAGAAGGTGGCTTGTTTTGGGCAGGTGGGACTTATAGAATCATGTTGGCTCTTACAGTATCATCTTTAATCTCTGTGGATTCTCTATTTGGGGTGAGTAGACATGTGTTGCTTCTTCTGAGAAAAAGGTTGTCATGCAACAGACTTTCATGTTCCCTTTATTCCATATCCATTCATTTTCATCCCCATTTCATTCCATGCACATTTTATTCTTTCTTTTGTTCTAATAATCTGCTATTCAATTTACTCTTCATTGATATCTTTATTTTGTTTTTAAATTTCAGACAGTGCATTTTATATGGGTTCCTCCTATTTACTGAAATCCTCAGTCTTGTTTCATGATTCCTTGAATAACATAAAATATAGGCCTGACTCTTCACTAATCTTGTAACCGTGTATCTAAGGAGTTTTCTAGATAGCTAACCTATATCCTGATGTTTTTCTTGGTTTTTAATGCCAATTTTTATTTCATTTAGTTATTTTATTGACATCTAAATAAAATAGAAAACTGTATTGTTAATTTTAAGCTTTTAACCCTCTTACTTCCAGATACAGCTTTGGTTCAGGCTGTTACTCAGCCTTGGGACCCTAGCAGTCTGAGATTATCATAATATAATATCATAAATAAGGGCTTACTTACTTTTTACGGTTTTAATTAATATGGTATTCCAACTCATACTATAATTGCACACTTATAGGTGTACAATTAGTGGCTTTATTACCTTTAGTGTATTGCAATCACTAAACTGCAGAATGTTTCTGTTATTTCAAAAGGAAAACCTGTACTTCCAATTCCCCATTTTTCTTTTGTCTGGTACCATCTAATACACTAGATTATTCTGTCAGACCTTGTGGTGGTTTGAATAGAGATGTTCCTCATAGACTCATGTGTTTGAATGCTTGGCCCATAGGAAGTCACACTGTTAGGAGGTTTGGCCTTCAATAATCTATTCCTTGTAACACCCAGAATCACCTGCCCAGTGTTGGTGCCACCCACAGGGGTTTTGAATCTCTCACATCAATCGTCAAAAGAAGGTGGACCCCTCAGTCCTTCTTAGAAGGGAGAACAAAACACTCATAGGAGGAAAAAGGGACAGATAGAGGAGCAGGGAGTGAAGAAAAGATCATCCAGAGACTGCCTTACCTGGGGGAATCCATCACACACGCAGCCACTAAACCCAAGCACTATTGCTGATGCTAAGTAGTGCTTACTGGCAAGAACCTGATATAGATGCCTCCTCAGAGGCTCTGCCAGACTGATACAGAGGAGGATGCTTGCAGATAACCATCAGACTGAACACAAGGACCCCAATGAAGGAGCTAGAGAAAGGATTGAAGGAGCTGCAGTCCAATGGGAAGAACAAATTATGAACTACCCAAACCTACCACAGCTCACAGAGCCTAAAACACCAACCAATGAGTTTTCATGGAAAGAACCATGGCCCCAGGTGCATATGCAGCAGAGGATAGCATTTTATGACATCATTGGGAGGAGAGGCCTTTGGCCAAGTGAAGGCTCCTTTTTTCAGTTTTGAGATCACCAATGTGCTGAGGTGGGAGAGGGTGGTTGGGAGTGGGCGCACCTTCATGGAGGCAATGGGAAGGGATGGGGGATGAGATTGTGGGAAACGGATAACATCTGAAATGTAAATGCAGAGAATTTCCAATAAAAAAAAATTGGGACAGAAGGAGGTGTGGCTTTATTGAAGTACCTGTGGTCTTGTTTGAAGAAGTGTGTCACAGTGGAGGTGGGCCTTGATGTCTTTTGTATGATCAAGTTTTGCCCAATGTGATACACAGTTTTCTGCTCCTTGCTGATGAAGTTGTAGAACTCTCAGCTCCTCTAGCCTCATGTCTGCCTGGAGACTGCCATGCTTCCTGCCATGATGATAGTGGACTGATCCTCTGAAACTGTGAGCCAGCCCCAATTACAGGTTTTCTTTTATAAGGGTTGCCATTCATTCTTCACAGCAATTAAACGGAAACACGACATACATGAATTCCTACAGGAAGAGAACTAAACCTGTAGGTGGTCTGTTGTGACTACTTTTTGCCTTACATGCTTGGCCCTTTCTATTTTGTTTTTTCCTTTGCCAGTTTTTCCTAAGTATATCTTTATGGTTACATCCAGAACACCTGGTGTGTTGTCAGCGGTCTAATTTAAGGTTTATAAATGCTCCTTTTTAGCTTTTTCATGCTATACTAAAAATCTTCCAAGTTCTCAGCTGCTGTTTCTCCATTCCCACAGTGGGCATTTTTCTCCAAAGGGGAAAATAGTCCCTGTTCTTTGCTTAACTATTACTTGAATTTCCTTGTCTCTGGATCTGGCTTTGTAATTTCTCACTATCTTGATGGCTATCTACTGTTTTCCAATGCAGGTTTTTGTTACTCTTTTTGTATCTAATTTTCATTTGGAACTTATTGGAAGTAGGCTTGGTAAATGGTGAACATTTCTCAAAGTTTACTAAATTGAGAGTTAATTTTAGGTGCTAGCTAGACATTTATATTCTGCAAAACAGATGGACTTTTGTAATCATGGAGATTACTTTTAACGGAAAGATATACATGTTTTATGTTGTATGTCAAATGTGGAAAACCACATGAACAGGTTAAAATAGGAAAGAAGTATAAGTGATATTGTTATGTGCTAAGTGGTATTTTAAATAAAGTCATGTAAGAAACACCCTTTTGATAAGATATTTGGAGAGCTACTGCAAGAGAGGCATATGGAAATTAGGCAGATTGAACCTCAGCAAAAATAAGCTGAGCATACTTAGGCATCATACCGTACGACTCAGGTAAACTGACCCTCGTGGAACTGGAGGTCATGAATACTGCTGTGCAGTTTCAGATTTAACGGCAGAGTGGGGAAGCCACTGTAGTGTTTTGGGCAGAGGAAAGACTCACCTCATGTCCCTTCCACCCAAGGCAATATTTTCATACCTGATATAAACATTAAAAAAAGATGAGGCTCAACACACAAATCTATTCAGTTTCTCTAAGTAATCTGGGAGAAAGGGAGGGAGGGAAAAGTGCTTCAGGTTAGAGTTTTGATAATGTAGGGTTTTAACTATATTTTTCTGGTACTGCCCATTTAATTTGTTAGACATTTAGATGAGGAAAAGGCAATTCTGACATTTTTGTTGTTCTAAATGAGAAAAGTGGAAACTGGACGGATGTGTTTGCTGGATCGTTTGCCTCTGTCAGGAAGATAGTTCTCTAATTTGCTGGTTTCTTTTGCTCAGAATGCCTTCTTTTTTCATTCTTTTAAAGAGTTTCTTTTTAAATTCTTATTTTATGAGTATGATTGCTGTTTACATATATGTATCAATGCTTACCTGGTACCTGAAGAGTCCAGAAGAGGGCGCTGGATCCCTTAGAACTGGAGTTATGGATGTGAGCCACCATGTGAGTATTGGGAACTAGACCTGGGTCCTCTGCAAGAACAGGAGGCACTTTTAACTTCTGAGCCATCAAAACCCCATTTTCCTGTTCATTTGCTCTAAGGTTGCTTCTGCTTTTGACTCTAGAACACTTCATGGAACAAATAGAGTGACCTGCCTGCCAGCCCTTTCTCCCTCCTCCCTCCTTCCCTCTCTTTTCTTTCTCCCTCCCTCCTTCTTTCCGTCCTTCCGTCTTGTCCAGTCTGATTGCCTGTTTCTTTTGAATGGTGAATTTAGAGCATTCAGAGTCATTTTAAAATAAGTGTATTTATTCCTATCATCTTGTTAATTTTTTTTCTTTTCTTATTTCCTAATGTGCTTTGTCCTTTCATGCAGCCTTGTTAATATATTTATCTTTCTTTGGTTTAAAGCATTTTTTTCAGGCTCTTCTGGAGACCTGGCTTGGTGGTCATAATCTCTTTAAATTCTTCATTATTCTGGAGAGTTTCTTTGCTCTTCAGTAATGATACACGACTTTGTTGATTACGGTGGTTTGATGGACAGTTATATTTGAAATAAATCATTCCAAGCTCTCCTGGCTTTCAAGGTTTTGCTGAGAACTCTGTTATTCAGATACATCCGACTTTAGGAGTGACTTGGTACTTCTCGTTTGCAGCATTTCATGGAGTTTCTTGGTTTTGTATATGCTTTTGAATGTAGTAATGTCATGGGAGACTTTATTCATCTTCTCTGTTTGGTGTCCTAATGCCTTTTATATCTAATGGGCATTTCTTATTTCAGTTTTGGAAACCTTCTGTTCTAATCTTATTGAAATATTTTCTGTGTCTTCATCATGTTTCTTCTTTGTCACTGATGAATTGGTTTAATTTTTTCCATAGGGTCTTATTGACCTCGAGTGTTTTATTTGTACCTTATTTTGTTATTTTCTGTTTAAAAACTTCACTAATACTATGGATAAAGAGGGAAAAAAAGGTCAGGACTTCAAAACTGGTAGAAAATCTTAAACAGAAAATAACAAAATATGCTTATATTATATAAAAGTACATTTATTTGATTTTGTATGTGTGAGTGTATTATGCTGGTGTTGGAGTGTGAGCACGGAGGTCAGAGGATGACATTCGGGAGGCAGTTCATTCCTTTTACTTGGTGGAATCAGTCAAGTGAACTCAGGCCTTCCTGCTAGTACCTCTATATACTGAGCCACTGGGATGGCCTGACTGCATGAATGTTTTATTTTCAGTATGACTTGATTCTCTTTTCCAGTATGTTTTCTTGTGAGGTGTGTGTGTGTATGTGTGTGTGTGTATCTATGCACACATATAAAAGCCATAAGTCAACATTAGGTGTATTCCCCTGTTAATCTCTACCTGGCTTTTTTCCCACAGTATCTACCATTGAAGCTAGAGTTTATGAATTTCTTAGTCTACTATGCTCCTGGGATCTTAGTTTCTCTGCCTTCCAGTGTCAGAGTAAAGGCACCTGTTTCTGTGCCCATCTGTTCACATGTATGTTGGGAATCTGATCATAGGTCCTCATGTTGTATGTCAAATGCTTTCTTTACCTGAGTTCTTCTCCAGGGCTGAAATTCTACTTTTCTACTTTTATATCCTGTGTGTGTGTGTGTGTGTGTGTGTGTGTGTGTGTGTGTGTGTGTGTGTGTGTTTGTGTGTGTGTTTATCTCCTCCAGATTGTCTTCACAATTATTAAAGACATTATTTGTGTCCTCTAATTTCTGTTAACATACTTTATGCTGGGAGCTTATACCTAGGCTAGGTCTTCTCTGAAGCAGCCAAGGAGAAGAAGATTGGAGGGATAGGGTTGCTTTCCATAATAACATATACCTATCATGACTTTAAGTTACTCTGAGGCCAGAAGCTGTAGGCCTCTGGATGTATTGACACATGTTGCTGACAGAGGGTTAATTAGGTAAAGGATTTATTACTATTTCTCCCTTCTCTGTTCAGGCAGCCAGAAACTTTTCCGGCTAGGCTGGTTGACTCTTTGTGAACCAGCAAGAAAGGAAAGGAAAAAAATTAAAATGCTTAATACAGTCAAATATACATAAATACATATATATTCATACACCTATCTCTGACTGGGCCTGATTGTCTTGTCACAATCACCTCTACAAGTATTTACACATGCTTATATACATACATATTCCTATACATGTACATATAGACAAGGAGACAAAACATGTGGATAGATGGATGAATGGCTGGCTGGCTGGCTGGTGGATAGGTCCATGGGTAGCACAGAGCTCCTCAAGGCAAACCATCCAACGAACCAACAACTTTATTGCTTTTCTCTGGCCTTCTTATACTTTCTTAGATAAAACATTCTTTAGAAAATTGCCTCAGAGATAAAATGTTACATAAAATGGGAGTTACAGAAGGATATTGATATTAAGTTCAAAGCAGTGTTTAATTCTAATATGCTCATTAAAAGTTCAAAGCAACATTTTTTAACCTTTTCATAGCACACACCTGTGACTTTATCCTTGGACCTAAATGTTTTTCTTTGAACACAAATTTATCCCATACCTGTTTCTATTTTTAGTGTGATTATAAAAGCTTATTATTTTTCTCATGTAGCATTTACTTACTATTTTGAATACTGGGTACATTCTATTCTTGATTCTAACTTTATTACATCTTTCTAGCAAAACAACTAAGACTGTTTCTTAAAACTTTCTTCCAAAAATTACTTGAATCAAGTCAGGAATTCTATAAAATCACTAGTTCTTCCAAATAGCACTAATTCATGAAAGTTCATCTTTATGTTAATATGCAGGAAATCTGACCAATAGGGTAGGCTAATGCCCAGGCATTATTATATTAATTTAATAATAACAGGAAAGGCATATCAGCTGAAAGAAGCAATCCTGAGATGAAGAGATAATGGAATATAATCATATAAAATAAAATCTCTCATGTATCAAGAGACTGAGACATGGAGACCCTATAAGAGATAGGCTAGCCTGTACTCTTGGGAAAGCCTGTCCCAGAGAGAATGAGGGCAAAAAAGGAAGGGGCCCAGGAGAGGAAACTGTTGGAAGAGAGGTACTTAGAACAAGGTAGAAGTGACCTGCCAAAATAATAAATTATTGTTATGATTCAGAATGTCTTTCTGGTTTTCTGATCTCGCCTTGGTCCTTTATGGTTGAGGCGGTGAAAGTGATGGGTGGCCTTATCTCTGCATTCCTTCAGTGATCAGGTTATGAATGCTATCCTTGTTCCTGCAAAGTCTTTGAAGAGAAGGGCTACGAATATTTTGTTTTATCAGTGGCTGATCTTTCCCAGGTCAGATCACAAATCCTGGTCACATTCTGGGAAGTCATTTAGGAGTTTTAATTGCTAAGCCTGGCCCTTTTCTTCTACATCTCCCATTGACCTTGTATTCTTCTGCAGATGTTGTTTCTGACCCTGGTTTCTTTTTGCTAAGTTCTAATGCAAAATTTCATCACAGCTGTAACAGTAACCTTTATTTGCCGGTAATAATTGTTGTCTCTAATGCTTACCATTGTATAAGGTCACTCTTTCTAGTTCTTTCTGAACTCTAGCTGGCTGATTCTTCTCAGCTATTGTAGCTCCAATTCCCCTCTAAGCTGACTGATTTTAGTCTGACTTCTCTGCTTCTCATTGAATTGCTCTGCTTGGCCTCAAACTAACTCTGGCAGTTCATTCTAACCTTCTGGCTCCTTCTTATTCTCTGGCTTCAACTATCTTAGCTTCACGATCTGAATGGAACTAAACTCAGCTCCACTGCACTGGCTCCTGTGATTTACTGAGCTGAACTCAACTGACTGAACAGAACTAACTCAGAGCTGCATGCTGCTGTCTCCCGAGTGCTGGGATTAAAGGCATGTACTATCATTCCTGGACCTAAGCTTTCCAGTACCTGTCACGCGCCCACGCTTCCCTCCGCTAGGAACAGGCGTGCAACAAACAAACATATTCTTCTGCGGATAACCTTTATTGTACAGCACTTTGAGCAGGGGGCTTCTTGAGCAGGAAACTTCTCTCTGAGCCGGGGACTCCCTACCGGGTTCTACTGTCTAGGCGACCTCTCACGCGCAGTCCCCCACCTGCGATCTCTCTGTCCAGTCTCTGTCCACGTGGGATCTCCCGCAATCTCTCCTATCGGGTCTCTCTCCACGTGGTACCTCTCCGCCATCCCTCCACGTGGGGTCTCCCGCAATCTCTCCACTGTCTTCCTCTCCCCCTCACGTGGGGGAGAAATGCACTGCTATATATGCCTAGGAGACTTGTGTCGCTACCTGATTGGTGCGCCCTCCAGTAACTCAATAGTATGCCCCGAGAGCAGGCTATGACGTATGTGGCGCATGCGCATTAAGTCTCTTGGCTGGGCAACAGCTCTGTTTGCTGAGTTCTCAGCGGGAAGCCGGCGCCATGTTTGGGTGTGGCACAAACGGCTCCCTACAAGTACCTAAAACTTGCTCTATACCGGGACTTAGACTCAGAGATCTGCTTTTCTGTCTCCTGGAATTAAAGGTGTGTCTGTATTCTACCCATATCACACAGACCTAGAAAGTCTTTGGATATGATCCCTTGTCAGAGCAGCTATGGTGGTGTATTAAAATTCCTGTATAGGTATCAGCTTAGAAGTATTTTGCTGCCCAGGTTTCCGCATGTAGTTTCTTATCACTTGCTTTGAATTATCCCAAGAATGGGCCTGGGATTGTTAAGCCTTTGATTCCATAAGCGTATTTTAAAAATAGCAATTTGTGGGGCTGGAGAGATGTCTCAGCTGCCTAAAGAGAAGACCCTCGTTTCAATTCCCAGCACCCCCATGATGTATTACAACCACTGTAACCCCAGTTCCAGGAAATTCAATGCCTTATTCTGGAATTTTCTTACACCAAGCACATCAGTGGTGCTTATACATACATGCAGGGAAAATACTAATATAATAAAAATAAACCTTAATTTTTTTTCATATTTTTTAAGTCTGGCTAAGAACCTACTAGAGAGGGCTTTCCTAGGCAGTGTAGGGTGAAGTATTGCACCAACATTTGTTAAAAGTTTTTTAACTGTTATGATAAAGGAATGTAGTTTATAACATTTTATAAGAATCTTGGTTTTAGTATGATTAGAAAATGTACATTTCTTAATTCATTTATTAGCGCCTCTGTTTTCTTATAACATTGTCATCTTATTTGTTTGGCTCTTAAATGGGAGTTTTCATCATCACCTTCAACCCCTAATTCTGGGGGTTGACTCTAGGGCCTTTTAGAGGGCTATAGGTAATATATCCCTCAACTGCATCTCCATATAAGGAGTAACACATGCTCACTTTCTCTCACTGCCCCCTCTCTCTCTTCCCTCCCTCCCTCCCTCCCTCTCTCTCTTCCCTCCCTCCCTCCCTCCCTCCCTCCCTCCCTCCCTCCCTCCCTCTCTCTCTTCCCTCCCTCCCTCCCTCCCTCCCTCCCTCCCTTTCTCCCTCCCTTCCTCCCTTTCTCCCTCCCTTCCTTCCTCCTTCCCTCCTCCTTCCCTCCCTCCCTCCATTCCTTCCTCCCTCCCTCCCTCTTTCCCTCCCCCGTGTGCGCTCTCTCTCTCATTCTCTCTCATTCTATCTCCCCCTCTCTGTCTCTCTGTCTCTCTGTGTGTGTGTTTACATGCATTTGAAATATTAATCAGGTACAAATGTAGAAACTGGAGTATTTATTAAAAAGCAAAATTAACACCCTGACCTTTTAGAACATACAGTCTTCTTATGGGAAGCAATTAATATGTCTCTAAATTGAGTACAGATTATATGTATTGCAATGAAAGAATTAATACTTCTTTTGTTGCAGTACTAGGTAAGTGCTGCACTTTGAACTATGTTACCAACCGTGAAATAATGTTTTGATATAAAGAAAACCTATTGTGTAGGCTGACCTAGGGAGATGTGAACAAATATTTTTTCTTCCCAGATAGTGTACTCACAACAAACTAAAGAACAAGTTTTATTAACTCTTTGAAACAGTGTTTATCAAGGCTAATTACTGGAACATGGTTGACTTTGAACAGCTGCTTGCTCATGATGATGACAGCTCATGGACGCTGATTGCTTTTACTTGCTGCCCAGTATCTGTAGGCAGCTCCACTGAAAAGTGGTTAATGCTTTCTAAGCTCTAGAGGAATCATGGTGGTTCACAACATTGTGAGCTTCCTGACTTTTGCAAGTTTCTGAGCTTCTTTAACCCTTTGAGTTACATCAGCTTCTTGGGGCCTCCAGCCTCCCTCCTTCTGCTAAGGAGAATTTTAATTTGAGGAAAATAGTTGCACAGCATCAACAAATCTGTTATTAAATATTAGATAGTAATAACATAATGAAACTCATACAAAAACCCATGAAAAACATGGCAGGCATACAGAAAAGTGCACAGACATGGGGGCCGGAGGGAGGGTTGATGAAAAGTGATCTATTTTGGAAATGACCCAAATATGTTTAAGGGAAACTTACTGAGCAAAGAGGAGAGAAACATGAGTTTGTAGACTAATAAGAGGATATAAATGGCACAATTAGGTATAAATTACTCCAATTTAGTCGATTGTGAAGACAAGATGTTTTTCGGCAACAAGAATTTTGGAAGACCATTGAAGTGTTTACACTGGTTCCTTATAATCTGAAAAGGTCTTGTTGTGAGACCTGGGTTCCTTGCCTAGATGTGTGTGTGTGTGTGTGTGTGTGTGTGTGTGTGGTGTGTGTGTGTGTGTGTGTGTGTGTGTATGTATGTATGTGTGTGTGTGTGTGTGTGTGTGTGTGTGTGTGTATGTTTTAAAGAAGTCTTCAGAGTTAATAGCATTCTTACTGTTTTTGTTATTCTTTGATTCTTTTCAATTATTCAGTTAATTTTTATGAATGTATATTCAACTTCGCATCAGTTTTCTGACTCAATGACATTTTTAATAGTGAAAGCCTATGAATATTGTCAGTTTTTGTCTGTAAAAATCTTATATGCTTTGTTGTTATTTATAAAGTGGAATAGTATTCTTACCAATGGAATAGGAGCTAGAATTTGAAGGGAGGGTTGCTTTGCAGCCAGTGCTGTGCATTATTACTTCGCTATATTGTTAGATTAGCTGTGAGAACAAAAGTGTACTTATGTCTGTGGCTGTGGTCACTGTTGGATCTACATTATAGACAGTACTTGGATCTGTTGTTATAATCCATTTTTGTAGAATACATAAATGTGGTAACTGTACTTTTGGTAAACCACGTGTGGTTCAACATATGTTAAAGCAGTATCTGAAGTGGGCTTTATTTTTTTGGGAGGAAGTTGACACTCCTTCCCTAGTGTCAGGGCATTTTATGCACTTGGGCATACCTATTTCTATGTCACAGAAAGATTGCCTAGGACACACCTCTAAAGAACACCGGTGGAAAGCAGGCTGAAAAAGCAAGCAGATGTTTTAAATTGTTTCTTTGTTATGAGTCATAAATTTTATTATGTTTATGTCAAAATTACAAAGTTTTTCTTTGTACTACATAATCATCTAAAAGTCATTTATCATGTGTGCCAATAGTTAGTGACAAAGCTTGAGAGGTAAAGGACTAGTGGAGGTATATGTATATGTTCTGAGGTCTGGTTTCTCTGCTAATCCTTCAATGGAATTGAAACCATCTCTAACCTCTGGACTTTCCACTCACACCTAGGCTGACAAAATAAAGACTCTGAGAATTCTTAGATATGAATAAATATCTAGGCCAATAACCTTGGGTCAGTACTGTTAGCTTATAACTTACTTATCCCATTTAAAGTAGTCTGAGATGTTGGTGGTTGGTTACCTAGTGCTCAGTTTCTTGTGATCTTCTTTCTCTATGTCTGGGTAAATCTCCCTGCAACTCCCAGAATTCATTTCTCTCTATCAGATGTCCCATCTTCAAACTCTGCCTCAGCTCATTGTCCAATCAGCTTTATATTGACAGGAGGTGAATGCTTTTGCACAGTACACAAGAGTACTCAAAATGCAGAGAATGTATGACTTTAAATTCTAATTTGATGCTATCATTGGATCCTGAGCAGGTCATTTCATTTATGCTAACATTGAGGGTCACATCACCCAGACATTTTAGAACTAGCAGATACTGCATTCATAATGCTTAACATACAGTTAGTTCAAAAATGATACTTTTAAAACATCCTACTTCTGTTTGCATTTTTATATCCCTTTGAAATTCCTGTAGTTATACTTTCAGATTGAAGAATATCCTTTACAGAAGTTAATAATGAAAGAGTTTTCTATTTTATATTGTCCAAGCTTCTAAGAGTGACTAGAATTGGCTTGTAGTATAAGGTATCTAAAAACTGAAGGGTAGAAGATTATTAAGAATGTTGCAGTTACCTAATTTTGTCGACTCAATTATTCTTTTACTTCCTGGTGTCTGGGGGAAACAAGATAACCCTAAAAAGGTAAAATGATGGTTTGTAATATCCTTCTGCTTAATATGTGACAAATTCTGTTTCTGCCTGTTGTTCACGTTCTCTCCAAATTCTGTCAGTCCTTCTTGGTATAGAAGTTTATTTTTTAATGTAATAGATGGTGAAAGCCACTCAAAATTTAGATGTTGAAGGAAGTGAATTACTTTTTGGTCTTTTACCTAAAATCAAGCATAAAATATGAGAAACTATACTACTTTAAGTTGCTTGTATTTTAAAGGAGTTTTATATATCTTTCTTCTTTTTGTATCTTAAATCATAATAAATGTCACATATAGTAGGGTTATTAGAGGTTTTGTCAAAGTGTCATAGGATCAAAGAAGGAAATACTTTTAATTTTTGAAAAAAACATATTCAAGAAGACCTTCATAAGAAGTGAAAATTGAGTTGTTCCTTCAGAGATGAATTACAGTAGGAAAAAGTATATGGGTTTTGTGCCATACATTATGTTTACAAGTTTTATGCCTTTCTGTGATTTAATTGAATTTTGCTATTGAGTTCTGAGAGTGCTGCACAAAGTGTAGATATGTCTTCATTGCTAAATGTGTGCTTTGCAAGTGTTTCCTTAGCATGTAGGTTTATTAGATTGTGTATCTAGATACAGAATGTAGTTGTATTTATGCCTTGGAATTCTCTTTTCTGTATTTCTCCTTCCTCTCTCAGTCTTCTCTCTCTGTACACTCCATAATCATCCCTTTATGTTTGTATCCCTTTTCTATCTGTCCTTTACCTTAAAATCCACATTCCAGAACGTAAGGGAAACTTATTTTATGAGACAGCGTTGTTTCACTTAACATAATAATCCTTCAGTTCCACTCAATTCCTGAAAATAACGTAATCCCACTTTTGTAGCTGAGTGAGTGTGCAGGCCTGTGTGTGTCCATGCATGCACATTCAATTGCGTGTGTACATGTGCTTTTGGAGGACACAGGTTGTTGTTGAAGAAGACTATTGCTCTCCACTTTATTTACTGAGGCAGGGTTTCTTGCTGAACCCAGAGCGCATTGATTGCTGCTAGTTTAGCTACACAGCTTGCCTAAGAGTCTTGTGTTTATTTCTTAAGTTTTTCTTTGGTCGTCTCTTGCTTGCACTGCATTTATACGGGATCTGAGTGTATATACTATGGCTTTATCTACTGAGCCATCACTACAGTTTCATCTTATTCCTTTTCAGTGGCTGAATATAATTTCATCAGATACATGTATCATTCTCTTAATCCATTCTTGGCTACCTTGACTGGTTCAGCAATTTTGCTATTGTGAAAGGTGCTAGAATAAATTAGCTACATGATAGCTTTAAGGTAATCTGACTTTGATACTTTTGGATATATATTTGATCATTGGTTGTTTTGGTTTTAATTTTTTGTAGCAATCATATTCTGATTTTTCTAGGTGGGTTAGACCTAGAATTTTACATTGAATTTTACATTGAAACAGTTAATTTAAACATCTATGAACAGTGTTCAAATATTCCCTATCCCTGGAGTCCTTGCCAACAGTTGAACTTGTAGTTTGTTGATGATAGCCATATATAGTTTTGATTTTTATTTTTATAATATTTAAAAATCCTGACTGTCATTTCTTTTAATTATTGGCCATTTGATTCTTTCACTTGCAGAAAGACTGTTCAACAAATATTGGTAAATAAAAAAAAAACTTATCCAATGCTCATAGGGATGCAAACCAGTCAGGCACTAGAAATCAGGTGGGAAGTTCCTCAAAAATCTAAAAATCAACTAACTATTCCTCTTCATACATCCAAGAAATTTAAATGAGCATACCGCAGAGGCACTTGCATTTAGGTTTTATTTATTTTTATTTTTATGTTTTAATTTTTAATGACGAAAACAAAAATACATCCAAAAGCGAAGCTTCTGGAAAAACCATTTGTTCTTCCCTGTCTTGTATCGCTCCTCAAACTTGACCTTGGCCTCCCGCCTGGCCTTGCATTTCAATACTGGGTCTCTGAACACATCCTTGTTGAGAACAGTTTTGTCCAAGGGGATACCCACAGAGTACCTTGTGGGCATGAGGTGGTTGTAGTTATAAACTTTCACAAAGGACGTGATCTTGGATCGCTTGGCAATTTTCTCCTTGCCCATGGCAGCTGTCACTTTTCGGGGATATTGGTCAATTCCAGCCACCAGGGCATGGCTGTAAGGGCGGTCTGATGTGCCATCATCAATGTTCTTCACGATGATAGCTTTGCGTCCTGAGTAGCATCCAGCCAGGACCAGCACCACTTTCCTGGGTTTCATGAACTTACCCATTTCGACAGCAAGCAGCCGGCACCCAGCAGAAAAGAAAGAAGCATTTAGGTTTTAATTGCTGGACTATTCATAATAATCAAAATTTGGAGCGTCTCTAGATACCCTAAAGGAATGAAGTCATGACATTAAAAAATAGGTTGTAAGCTGCTACAACCACTCTGGACATCAGTTTGGAGGTTCCTCAGAAAATTGGACCTAGTACTACCTGAGAACCCAGCTGTTCCACTCCTGGGCACATATCCTGAGGATGCTCCAACATATAACAAGGACACATGCTCAACCATGTTTATAGCAGCCTCATTTATAATAGCCAGAAGCTGGAAAGAACCCAGGTGTCCTTCAGCAGAAGAATAGATATAGAAAGTGTGGTACATTTACACCATGGCGTACTACTCAGCTATTTGAAACAATGACTTCATGAAATTTGTAGGCAAATGGATGGAACTAGAGACTATTATCCTGAGTGTGGTAACCCAGTCACAAAAGAACACACATGGTATGCACTCACTGATAAGTGGGTACTAGCCCCCAAAAGCTCTGAATACCCAAGAAACAATCCACAGTCCTTATGAAGCTCAAAAAGAAGAATGGCCAGAATGGGGATGCCTCAGTCCTTCTTAGAAGGGAGAACAAAACACTCATGGGAGGAAATTCAGGGTCAAGTAGAGGAACAGGGATTGAAGAAAAGATCATTCAGAGGCTGCCTCACCTGGGGATCCACCACATATGCAGCCACCAAACCCAGTCACTATTGCTGATGCCAAGAAGTGTTTACTGGCAGGAATCAGATATGGATGCCTCCTCAGAGGCTCTGCCAGAGTCACACAGATACAGCTGAGCATGTTTGCAGATGACCATCAGACTGAACACAGGGACCTCACTGAAGGTGTTAAAGAAAGAACTGAAGGAGCTGGAAATGGTTGCAACCTCATTGGAAGAACAACATTATCAACCAACCAAACCGTCCAAAACTTCCATGGACTAAAACACTAACCGTTGATCACACATTGAGAGACCTATAGCTTCAGTTGTGTATGTAGTAGAAGACAGCAGTGTCTGGCATCAATGTGAAACGAGGCCTTTGGTGAGATGAGGGCACATTTTTCCAATGCAGGGGAATGTCAAGGCACTGGGGTGGAGGGGGTGATCAGGAGTGAGTGCACCTTTATGGAGACAAGTGGAGGAAGGGGGATGGAATCGGGGTGCGGAAAAGGAATAACATTTCAAATATAAATACAGAGAGTATCTAATAAAAAATTACTAGAATCTGTCATTATAGTGGAATAAGCCAGACCTAAAAAGACAAATAACACATTTTATTGTATGTTGAAAGATGAAGCTGGCTTCTGCACATATTCCCCTGACTTCTGCCTGTGTATATAAAGAATTCTAGAGAAGCCACTGTATGAAGGTAAAGTTTATTGAGAAATCCTAAATATTAGAGATACTGAGACTATTTGATGATTTCCAAAGAAAGCATCAGGCGTGGAGTGCAGCTGGCCCAGGAAAAAGGCTGTGTATTTGCTGTAGGTGGCAGAGATGGACCAGTGAGTTAACAATAGCCTCTTTTTCTTTTTATTAGATACTCTGTACTTACATTTGAGATGTTATTCCTTTACTCCTCTCCCCCCATTCTCCCTCCCCCACCAATTGACTTAACAAAGGTGCACTCCCTTCTAATCTCCCTCTCCACCCCATTGCCTTGTCATTCTCCTACATAGGGAAGTTGTGCCCTCTCTCACATTGATGCCAGACACTGCTATCTTCAGCTACATATGCAACTGGATTAGTAGGTCTCTCAAAGTGCTCACAGTGGTTGGAGTTTTGGAGGGTTTGGTTGGTTGATAATGTTCTTCCCAGGAGGTTGCAACCACTTCCAGCTCCTTAGGTCCTTTCTTTAGCAACCTCATTAGGATCCCTGAGTTCAGATCAAAGGTTAGCTGCAAGCATGCTCAACTGTATCTATATGACTCTAGCTTAGTCCCTGAGGGGGCATCTCTGTCTGGTTCCTGCCAGTAAGTACTTTTTGGGACCAGCTATAGTACTTGGATTTGGTGACTGCATATGTGGTAGATCCCCATGTGAGGCGGCTTCTGAGTGATCTTTTCTTCAATCCCTGTTTCTCTATTTGACCTTGCATTTCCTCCTTTGAGAGTTTTGTTCTGTTTTCTAAGAAGGAAACAATAGCCTTTGGAATCCATGTAATTGTATGATGAGCTCCTGATGATGGCCATGGAGATACAGTGTTTCGTGTTTGTCTTGCTTTGGTTCTTGTTATGCCTGATTCTTCCATTTTGGAATGAGAATGTTTGTTTTGTGCCATTGTATGTTGGAGGTCTGCAACTTACTTTTGATATACTAGTAGCAGTCTAGAAAGTGCCCTTAGTCTCAGGTGAGATGTGGAACTGGAAGTTTTAAATTCTTAGAAATGTTCAAATGTGAAGACTTTGGAAGATGGATTGTGGTTTTCATTATGAGGTGAACATGAGACATTGGGAAAAGGAGGGCATATTAATGATTTAAAATGATGTGCTATGTACCATGTTGACAAGAGATAAATGTCACAGCACATGCCTGCAGGTTTCCTTGAGTGTTTTAGTATAGGTGAGAAGATACACACAGTCCCTGGAAGGGACCCATTCCCTGGACTGAGATTGTGTGCTGTATACAAAGAACAGTGGTTTGAGCCGGAACAATGCACACTACTTCTTGACTATGAATGCAAGTTCAACAGCAGGTCTCCATTCCTGTCTGTCTTGCCATAGTGGGCAGTGCCTGTTAGCTGTGAACCAACATACATCCTTTCTCCCTTAAGTTGCTTTTGTCAGGGTAGCTTAGCTACCCTGGAAAAAAACCTAAGATAATATCTTTAGGCTCTAAAATGTATAAATTACATTTATCTCAATAGGAGCCCTAGTACCACCGTCCCTAAACCTCAGCTGGGGCACAAATGATGCACACGTGTCCTCCACAGGCTTACACGGGGACTTCTGTCTAGTCGTTCTGTTACTGGAGTTAGCTCTCCCTGATGGGAGGAGGCCATACATCCACATGAAGGCAGCTTACCAGGAAGAATGATGTACAATGAAACAAAGAAAAAGACAAAATAAAAACTGGAGAAAAAATTCATCATTAATTGATCAGTTGTATAAAGCACCAAAACAAAGCTGCAAGAGGTGATATCATGCTTGAGTGTAGGAGACCTCAAAAGCCCACCTCTACAATGACACAGTTCTTACCATAAGGACACACTTCAACAAGGTCAAATCTCTTACTCATAGTGCCACGCCCTATGGGTCAAGCATCTAAACATCTGACATTATTTAAACCATCACACTTTGTATGCTAATTTTCAAGAGAAAAAGAAATGATGTGAAGTTTTAACAAATCAGGTAGCATAATAGAGACCTTTAAAAAATACTTGATTATTATTTTTTCTTGTTTAAGAGGAGCACACTCAGAAAACAATTTGATGTCTTATGTTTTAAAAGCACATATTTGTAGTTTCACTTTGAGAAAGTTAATTAAAAGTAAAAGGACATTATCTATGTTACTTTGGCTTTTATTGCTGTGACGAGACCAGGAACAAGGCAACTCCTATAAAAAGACTAACATTTAATTGGGGCTGGCTTATAGTTTCAGACTTTAAGCCCATTATTATCAAGCAGGAAGTGTGGCAGCCTGCAGGCAGACATGGTGTTGGAGGAGCTGAGAGCTCTACATCTTGATCCAAAGGCAGCCAGTAGGAAACAGAATTTGTTTCACTCTGGGTGTAGCTTGAACATTTAAAACCTCATAGTCCTGCTTCCACAGTGACAGACTTTCTCTAACAAGGCCATACTTTCTAAAATGCCATTCTCTGTGGGCCAAATATTAAAAAACATGAGTCTGTGGGAGCCAAACCTATTCAGATCACTACATTATCAAATATAAGTTCTTGTTGTCTGTTCAGACCTACTGGTTAATTTGCATTTCAGTGTTGATCAGTACACAAACTTCTAATTTGTCCTTTTAACTAATTTGTCTTCACTGATTTCTCTTTGTGGAAATTTAGTTTTCTACGCTGCTCATTCTTCTCCAGGATTTCCTTTATTAGAGCCATTTAAGATAACTCAAATCTTTGTCTAATGAGTCTAAACCATGCCTGTGTTTTCTCCTAGTTTTTCTTTAGCCTTTCTTCTTCATTCTAGGTGGATCATACTTTTTATTTGTAGGTTTTAGAGGTGTTTTGTTTTTTAACTTGACTTGTAAATCTTACACTGCTAGGAATCAGACCCAAGGCTGATCACATCATACTAAGCAGTCCTTATTGTATTTAGTTATTTTAAGCCCTGAGAATTGGTCATTTATAAAAAGTATAATGTAGAAACGATTGATATGAGACCTAACTTTCTGTTAGAGTCACACCTACCTTGATGTGACTCTAACCAAGGAAATGAAAGGTCTGTATGACAAGAACTTTAAATCTCTGAAGAAAGAAATTGAAGATCTCAGAAGATGGATAGATCTCCCATGCTCATGGATTAGCAGGATTAATATAGTAAAAATGGACATCTTGCCAAAAGCAATCTGCAGATTCAATGAAATCCCCATCAGAATTCCAAGTCAAATCTTTATATAGTTAGAAAGACCAATTTGCAAATTCATTTGGAATAACAAAAAACCCAGGATACTGCTGGGGGAATCACGATCCCCAACCACAAGCTGTATTACAGATCAATCGTGATTACAAACTGTGTGGTATTGGTACAGAGACAGGAGGTTAGATCATTGGAATAGAATTAAAGACCCAGAAATGAACTCACATACCTATGGTCACTTGATCTTTGACAAAGGAGCTAAAACCATCCAATGGAAAAAAAGACAACATTTTCAACAATTTTTGCTGGTTCAACTGGAGGTTGGCATGTAGACGAATGCAAATAGATCCATTCTTATCTTTTTGTACAAAGCTCAAGTGCAACTGGATCAAAGACCTGCACATAAAACCAGATACACTGAAACTAAGAGAAGAGAAAGTGTGGAAGAGCCTAGAACACATAGGCATAGGTGAAAATTTCCTGAACAGAACAGATGCAGGATTAGTAAAGATCTTTCCCCAATCTGTTTGTTGCCATTTTGTCCTACTGACAATGTCCTTTGCCTTACAGAAGCTTTGCAATTTTATGAGGTCCCATTTGTCAATTCTTGATCTTAGAGTATAAATCATTGGTGTTCTGGAACAGAACAGATCCTCCCAGAGCTCCCAGAGACTAGATTCCCAATGGAGGAGTACACATGGGAGGACTGTTGGGATTTTGTAAACCCCACCCTACAGATACCTGGCAATAGCCAGGTATGCTCTACCCCAGTTAACTGGAACTATAAAGGGGGTTGTGTGTCCCCTCCTCTCTCTTGCTCTCTTACTCTCTTGCTCTTTGGCCTCTTACTTTCTCTTGCTCTTCCCTCTTTCCCCTCCTTTCCCCATTCCCTTCTTCCCTCTCTCTATGTGCTCATGCCCTGCTTCTGCTTCTCTGCTCCTTTTCTCTCTCTGCCTCTACTACCCTCTAAACTACACTCCCCATGACCTGAATAAACATCAGTCTGTACTATACTGTCATGTCCTGATCCCTTATGTGGGAGGAATTCTCAACATGGGTTTTACCAGAGGCATCCCTCTTGCCCCCATGCCTTGCCAAATCTCCATGAAGCATGTCCCCCCACTCTCTTCATCTTTTTCCTAAACATTGGTGCTGGAAACCTGGGACATCATCTTTTTTCTAACATTTGAAGGAGGGAGTGGGTGGGGGGGGCACTCTTATGGAGGCAGGGAGGGGGGGAGATGGGGAAGAAGGATTCCAGAGGAGAAACAGGTAAGGGGGATAACATTTGAAATATAAGTAAAGAAAATTACGCCCCCTCCCCCTGAAAAAAGGAAAGAAAAGAAAAAGGAAACTGGAAGGAAATTAAAATACTCTTGTAGAGCCTAAGGGCTAATTGGAGGTCAAAACTTCTAGACTAGCTACTACTTTTTCTTTCGGATGTGCTACTGCTCTGGGCATGTTTGGCTTGCGTGATTCCCCCTCAGTAACTGGGAGAATTAAAAAGCCTTCACAATGTAATAACTCTCCTTTCTCCACATGAATATTTCTTTTCTTTACACAATGCTACCCCTTTAGACTGCTACAACCAGTTCTTCTAAGACCAGATGTTGTCCTTAGCAGTCAGCTAGTCTTAGAAAGCTCTTGTAGTGGAAACAAAAGGAATTTTTTTGTGCTTTTCTTGAAGTTGTCAAATAGATGTGGATCCATGAATGTCTTTGTGAACAGGGGTGACATTGCTGCTTATGGAATTAGCAGTCCTTACCCAGGAGTCTTTATGATTGATAGCTTCCAGTTAGATTCCAAGTAATGGTAAGATAGTAGGCAAATTATTTGTGTTGTTAACAAGAGTAGTAGCTTCTTACCTAGTTGTGACTAGAATCCAGAAGTTTAAAAAAATTTATTCTTAATCTTTTGCCAGCTTTCTTTGGGTAGTAGTACATTGCTTAGTATGCCAGTGTATTTGTGTGTGTGTGTGTGTGTGTGTGTGTGTGTGTTTGTGATTTTACTCCCTAGATTGTTTTTTCAAAGGGACGTGTTACAAATTTAAGTAGAAAATAAGAACTAAAATTGGAAACACTTAAGTGTGATTTCAACAACTGACACTTGTGCATAACATTCCGAATATACTTAGTAAATGAGATGGAGAAATTACTCCTCCTCTACTAGCTAGTTCTCTGTCAGGTTGGCATAAGGTAGAATCATAAGAAAGGAGGGAGCCTCAAGTAAGAGAAGATCTCCATAAGATCAGGTGGTAAGCTAGCCTATTATAGAGCTTTTTCTTAATTAGTGATGGACAGGGGTGGGGTGGATGCTGTGAATGAGACCGCTCTTGGGGTGGTGGTCCTGGGTTCTGTAAAAAGCATGCTGGGCCATAAGGAGTAAGCCAGTACACAACACCCTCCATTGTTTCTGCATCAGCTCTTGCCTCCAGGTCAGCCCTGCCTCAGTTGCTGCCTTACTACTTTTGATGATGAACAGTTAGCTGGAGCTGTGAGTGAAGTAGTCTTTCCTCTCCAAGTTGCCTTTGGGTCTGGTGTATCATTACAATAGTAATCATAACTAATAACACCTTCCTAAGTCAAGAATAAGTCCCTTCAATTTTGTTTAGTATGAGACCTTAGTAACATAAGAAAGAGTAAGGCAACCGAAATATATAGAGTTGAAAAAATACCTTTGGATGTGTTATGATCTCTGAAGCCTTAAGTGTTCTGGTAACTTGAGTAATTCATTATTGAAAGAAAGTGAAAACATTGAGTAGTGAAAGTTGGTGCTTTCTTACCTCCTGCCTTTTATCTTCCCATTCTGCGGCCTTCTCATTCTCTGCTAATTATTAAATAACTTATATGGGCTTGGCTGTGTGGTTGTGGTATAAAATGTAAGTTTATAATAAAACAAAAAAGTTCTTTTTCTTTAAAAGCTTGTTATGTGAGATGTAAAACAATTTTATAAGATATAATCATGCGTTTATCAGACTAGAAAAAAATTCCTGTGGGCTCTAAATGATATGCAGCCAATAAATCTATATAGTTTTAAAAAATGGGAATTTTTACAGTTTAGTTGCTTCCATAATATGTCTGGATAGAGACTTAACTCTGTCTTACAGATATCTGTCTCTCGTAGTATTATCTTGTGGCAGATAGACGAAGGTCTGGTGTCTGTTCTTTGTACAGAAACACTAATCTCATACTGAGTGAACTGCTCCAAGATTTTTATTTCAATTAATTGAGTTCTAAAGATTTCAGCTTCTAACACTGTCACACTAGAGATTAAGACTTCATTCAGTGGATGTTGGAGAAAAAACATGTTTAGTCCCTAATATTATTTAATGACTTATATGTAGATGGATTATAATGGAAATTTAGAGAAAGATAATCTTTCTGGGAAAAGCTTTTGGGATGTTAGCCATTGGTGTTGATAAATATTTGGAGATATATATTGGAGATACTTAGAAACATAATGAAATTTAAAATATTGACGAGAAAACTATGTTCTTTATAGGAAGTAAATGTAAACAGAGTTTTAGATGAAAAATAACTGTATACTTTTTAAAATGTCTTAATCCACGAATAGGAAGTTGACTGATTGTAAGTATTACATTAAGATTTAATGAATGATGTTATAATAAATGAATTGCAAAAAATTCTAACTGGTTTATCCTTTTGACCCAAGTAATACTAATTTATTTTGTATTATCCCAGTAGTCTGTATTTCTTAAAATCTTATAAGATACTTAAAACAGTAGTAGTTAGAATTTCTAATTCCTACATAAAAATGTATTTTCTTGTCATATTTATAACCTTGATGTTTTATCAATAAACTTTCTTATGTACATAAGGTTTTGTCATTAAAAATCTCAGCTTTGATGTTTATTTTGAGGGTTCAGGCCTGTAGAGGTGAACAGACTCCCGTGACAGCAGACTGCCAGAGCCATTCATTGAGAACCCACAGGCTTAGAGTCAGCTTCATTCTGGGGGACAGGGGTTGCTGTACCTCCTGATTTAGTTCACTTCCCAGTCTGGGGACATGACGACCTGCTTAGACTTCGCTGTGTCACATCTCTGTCTTTCAGAATGTTTTCTATGATGTTTTAAACGCTATGGACTCTCTTGTAATTGAATTTCTAGGTGGATGTGGTGGCTCAGGCCTGTAATTCCAGCACTTTTTGCCTGAGGCAGGAGGGATTGAGTTCTAGGCCACTTTAGGCTACCAAGTCTAAACAAACTGCCAGAAACTACCAACTAATTTCTACTTACCCAGTGATTTTATTTTTGTGGTTTGCTTCTCTAGAAATGTCATTTCTTACAGCAAATTTTGTATTATAAGTTAAAAATGTTACTTGAACATAAAACTTTTCTCATAGTGACTGTAATTGTGCCATTTCTGTTGATTTTTCTGTAAGTCTACTGTTACTCATACCAAGTGAGAATAAGACAACTACCGCAATTTTTTTGGAGCCAAATGTAAAGCAAGCTTCATTAAATACTGGTGAGGAGGGGGAACGCTGGCCAGATCCATACCCAGGATTCCCAGAGAATAGTGTGAATTATGTGAGTCTGTGCTTATAATGACAAGACCCCAAAGACTACGCCCCATCCTACCAATCAGGAGCAAGCCTGATTCACTACCTGCCTTTGTACCTCCCAGTGATCAAGCACATCTGTGCAGTTGGCACCCACCCTTGTTTATAGAAGTTAAAACACAACATGTGGCGTGTTATCTTACAAGAACATGCCAGAACTCCAGGAACTTACCTGTCCTGGGGCGAGTGGGGCTTACAGGTTAGAGGCCTTTTTGTTTTATAGATCTCATATGCACCGTAATTTAAACTTCAAATATAAGCTTTGTATTTTAAAATTAAGCTCCTGCATCTAACCCTCTGACGTTATAGTAAAGGACACTTTCTATCTAAACAAGAATCCTCAATCTGCTGCTTCTGTCTGACCTGGGTTATGTGTAATTCATTTGTCCTCACTTTCAACCGTAAAGACATTGACACCTTTTCTTTTCGGAATTGATAGATTATTGTTTAAGTAGAGTTTTGTTTAAGAAAAAGCCACTGCTTTTGCTTCTACGGTTTAACTGCTGATAACTATTAGAGCATTTGTTAAGTAGAGGCATTTTGCTAATTTGGAAAGAGAGTTTCCTACAACAGTCTCTTTAACACAACGGTGTTAAAAACCACCATACAAGCTTTTTCTAGATGAAACAGACACACTCTGCAGTATCTCTGAGGCTTGTTTTTCATATTTGGGCTACAAAATTATGGAACCTTGATTGTAGTTTTTGTAATTAAATGATAACATAAAGGGATATTATGTAATCTACTTTGAAAGATGGAAACTTAGACTTTATGTAGCAAAGCCTAATTGCTAGAATTGTGGGCATCTGTTCTGTATAAAGCAGACCCTTTCTCCTTTATCTGTGGCCTCATATTTCATTACTTTATGTATTATATACTTGGGGGAATTTCTACCAGGCTCTGCTATAATATTTGAAACTTGTTTAACAGATTACTCTAAAAATATTAAGTGATATCCTTTTCATTTTTTTGTTCTTATAACTGGATAGTGCTACAAAATCAGACACAGGGTCACAATACAGCCTCACACCTATTCATGGTAAATATCTATGTTAGTGAGATTGAGAACCTCTTCTGGTTTAAAAAGGACTTGAGAATAGCTTAATACAGTTATGACTAGTTAATTAGACACACAGTAATGATAGATATTTGTTCTTTACTCATATGGAGTGATGAAAATAATAGTTGACTTAGATAGATTCTCAAGAAAATAGAGTGCCATGGCACAGGGTACTGTGTTGGTGGGACATGTAAGAAGATAATGTCATAGCATAGTATATGTTGCATTGTCTGAAAACTGGCTGGCTCCGTTTTGTGGGTCTGCAGCTATACTGGGTCAGAGGAGTACATGTGTTATGTGGAAACTTAGGGTTGTTTCTGCTTTCTTAATGCCGACTGTGCCTGTCATTGCATCATTGTACATCTTTATGTGGGTGAGTGGGTGAGTGTGTGAGTGTGTGAGTGTGAACATAATCTTGTTTGTGCACTTGAGTATAGATGCTGAGGCTGAATGCTAATGCTGCCTATCTGTATCTATACTTTTTTTCTTTTTAAATGGGGCTCATTATGTCCCCCTCATTGGCCTTGAACTCATTGTGTATTTCTGTGTCTACAAGGTTGCCCTCAGACTCACAAAAATCAGCTGTTGCAGCAATTTTCAGAAATAAACTAGAAATAGTAGAGTCAAAGGGATTGAAGATGCAAAAGCAAAACTGGAGAATAGTTCAATCACAGGTCAAAATTTGGGCTAGTTACTTGAAATTAAATTTTGTATTATAAGTTAAAAATGTTACTTGAACATAAAACTTCAAAATTTGAGAAATAAGTTTAAATTTATATGACTTAGAAATTCCTAAATGCATTTTATTTTTTATAGACATTCTCATTTAGGTGGTCTTCTTGGATCTTGGAGCCCCAACCCAATGATTATCTTCATGTTTTTTTAACACTGTATCTGAGATTCTTTTTTCCACTAAAGTAAATATGATAATAGAGTCTCAGAAGATATAAAGCCTTTAAATAGTACTGATGCCATCTAGGTCAGGGGGTGCTGCTGTGGTCATAGCCCTGTGAATACCCTTTGTCCAGACTTGGGAATGGTCCAGTTGTAGGAAGTATGCTTCTCTAGTTTTATTTCCTGTCTGCTACTAATTTCATTTTCTCTGCTTTTAATTTACAGTTTCGATTTTAAACCAGCCTTTATGCTTTATATATATGTGTGTGTGTGTGTGTGTGTGTGTGTGTGTGTGTGTGTGTGTGCGCGCGCGCGCATACATAAATACATACTATGGTCTTGCTGGTTTTGAATAAGATGTACTATATACATGTATACACCTATTTCTGGAATTTACCATTCTTAGTGTGTAAATGTTTTCTTGTCTGCCTGTATATAACAGTTCCAAAAATAGTTATCACAAAACTACTTATTGAAAGAACAAATGAATGAGTATTTTCAAATATATCACTTATTTAAAAAACAGTCTATGTTTTAAAATCTTTTATTCTGTAGACTAAAAGGATATCCATTTTATTACTGTACAATAGGATGTTTCTAGCTGAATATAATTGTCTTAGTGTTTTATTGCTGTGAAGAGACACCATGACCACAGCAGCTCTTAAAATGGAAGTCTTTAGTTGGGGCTGGCTTACAGTTTCAGATTAGTCCACTGTCATCATGGCAGGGAGTATGACAGCATGCAGGCAGACATGGGGCTGGAGAAGTAACTTGAGAGTTTTACATCTAGATCCATAGGCAGTGGGAAGACAGAACTGCGGGTCCTGGCTTGGGCTTTTTTATTTTTCCTCCCGTTAATTAATATCCCAATCCCAGCCCCCTTCCTCTTTTCCCAGTCACACCCTCCACCCCCTCTTCCCCTACATCCCCTTCAAGAGGAGACCTCCCCTGGGTACCAACCCACTTTGGCTTATCTAGCTCATCAGGGCTAAGTGACCTCTCCTACTGAGGTCAGACAACCCCCAGTGGCATTCTTTCTCCAACAAGGCCTAATCCTTTCAAATAGTGCTACTCTCCAGACATTCAAGTTTATTAGCCTATGGGGGCTATCCTTAATCAAATACTGCAGTAATAATTCATGTGGTTTGATCAGTAGAGAATAAGCATGTGATATTTTATTCTCTCTTTTTATCTACTGCTAAGCACTGAGTGGGGCTGGTAATGGTTTTCAAAGTAGTGTGTGGATGGGAACAGTAGCAGCTTTTGAGTTATTTCCCACAAGTCATAATGTTGACAGTAAATCCACTTTTCCCCCCTTTTCTTTTATGGTTTAGATGATAATAAGGCCTTAATATTTCTCTGTACAAATCATTCTTTTTAATGTTTCAACACTAACTGTAAGTTGTTCTTATATCAGTTTCATATTTCTTCATTTTCCATGTGGAAATTGAACCAAGCTGCCTCTTAATTACATCTCTGTTTCTCCCTATGAATTCAATAAGATAAAAATGAAAGTGAATTTTGTGATATTTATGCTTAGATACTGTACCTCTTCTGAGATTTTTAAAAGGTTATTTGTCCTGATTCCTCTCCCTCTCCCATGATTATTCCTCGTAGTTTGTGTGTTTCTCTAGACTTGAATTTACTGTTTTCCTTTCATCTTTGTAAAAATTAGGCCCTGTTCATTGCCTTCCTTGATGTGTGATTGTCTGTGATTACGCAGTGTGGTGTTGGACATGGCCTCCCGTGCCAGCCCTGCTTACTTCTTTCCCTGTTTACTTTCAGCTGGTTGGTGGGGAGTTTGACCTGGAGATGAACTTTATCATCCAGGACGCTGAGAGCATAACGTGCATGGCCGAGCTTCTGGAGCACTGTGATGTAACGTGCCAAGCAGAGATATGGAGCATGTTTACCGCCATCCTACGGAAGAGTGTTCGGAACTTACAGACCAGCACAGAGGTGGGGCTGATCGAGCAAGTGCTGCTGAAAATGAGCGCGGTGGATGACATGATAGCAGGTACGCGCACGGAGAACAGACTTGTGGGATATAGGACATGTTCTATGTTATTGTACGTGTGTGGACAAGAAGCACAGTTACTAGATTCCACCTACTGTCCCCAAGTTTTAGGAAGTCCTGAGTACTATGGAGTAAGTACAGTAGAAAATTATTAGAAAAATCAACTGTTTTTATGTTATATTTACGTTACATATAACTGAACTGCAACACATTTAAAATATTACAGTGCGTAGTTTAGAGCCATTTACCAAGTTTTTCCAGCTCAAGCCTTCCAGTCTGCTGTACCTGGGTCCTAAAGAATGACCAGGGTGTATCTTTTCAAAGTACCTACTGTTGCCTTCCTATTCTTTGGCCTCCGTATTCTCAGAGCTTTTATTGTGGTGGTAAGACACTGCAACTGAGGCTGACTGTGAAAAAAAGTGTTGAATGGCACTTACAGTTACAGAAGGTTGAGTCCATGATGGGAGAGCACAAGGATCCAGGGGGACGACTGACAGTTGTCATCTTCATTTTCAATAAGCGGCCGAGAGAGGCACATGCTTGACCTCTTCCCTTTGAAGTCTCAGTCTGCCCCAGGTGACACACCCGCTCCAGCAAGGCCATGTCTCCTAATCCACTTCACCAACCAAAGACCAAGTGTTCAACTGTGTGAGCTTATGGGAGCCAGTCTCATTCAAACCAGTATGTAGAATAGAACATAAAATATATATGAAGTGTTAGTTTTTGTTCACTGAGAATTTTTTGAAGCAATAATCTTGCAATCTTGGATTTGTTAGTACCAGCTCTTACCTGTGTGGTTAGATATGTTTCAGTAGAAATGTTTTGGTTAGTGATCCCAGAGCAGCAGTTATTTTATCTACAAAATAAGTGCAGTTTAAAATTGTTTTCTTTTTTTTAAACAAATAATTGTGTAGTCTAAATTTATTGTCACAAAAATATTTTCAAAATTATTAAAGTACTAATTTGACTGTACAGTATAATATTTACTCTTTACAGGTAGTCAGAACCTAAAGAATTTTTTAAATTATTTCATATAAGGACTTTAATTTTTAAATTTTCAGAGTAAAACATCAAGAAAGAAGGAAATGAACAGTGGGGTTGACAAGAATAGATTTGAAATTTAAATTAAAATTTTAGCATTAAATTTCTTTACTACTTTGTGATCATGTCTGGTTGCTTCCAAAGTGGCTTGTATTTGTGCTGAGCACGGGTTCAGATGAATGATTAACATGACTAAAAATGAGGTTACACTCGCATGACTTTCAATGCCTAGAGTTATTTATAGGGGATTGTATGAGTGTCTTGAGTATGTTTGTGTGTATTAGTATGGTAGTATGTGTTGTCTGGGGTATCATATGATATTTGTCTCCTATTAGGTAAGATGTGTTTTTTGTTTGTTGTTTTTCTTAAATAAAGTACCTATAACTTTACAGAATAGTTCTAGAAGAGTGCCCTGAAAAAGCACAATGGTTTATAGTATTCCTGAGAGCAGACAGCAGTGAGGGCATGTTCAGCATTTTCTGTCATATGTGAAGTTCTTTAATTCTCTCATCTTTTCTTCTCGGTAGCACTATTTTCCCAAAGGACCTCATACTGAGGATATGAGAAAGGGAATGAGTGTCCTGGAGGAATGCTGCCTAACTCCCTACAGTAGAGATTGAGTGCTTACCTGAAGGCCTGAATGAGCACCAGCGCACTATTACACTCCGGTCTTTGAGTGCTTTGATGTGTTAAATACATATCACTAAAACGTGCTTAAATATTTATAATAAATTGATAAAAAATTATAGCATTGGTAATCTTTTCCTCTAAAATTTTTGTTGAAGAATTATCTGTAATAATAAGGTTAAATTGAACTACTTAGTTATGGGACATCTACAAATTATAATTTGGTCTTTATGTACTTGAAAATGTTAAGAGTAATTTGATACAAATTTTGTCCCAATTATCCAGATAATTATAAATACAAAGTTGATTTTTTTTACAAAATATTTTTATGTAAATATTTTAAAAATCTGCAGTGATAGTTATTTCAACTAAGGGATTTTAAGATTTTTGATTTTTATATAGAATTTTCTTTTAAGCAGCTTGGTTTTATGCACTAAGATTTTATTATTTTAATATTGAGACATTTTGTTTCATTTAAAAATCTCTCAAAAATGTCATACACACTTGTCAAAATTTTTACCACTGAGCTTGCTTACTCATTGAACTAACAAAATATAATGAATTAGTTATTGTTTATGCTAATTAACTGAATTTTGAAATACAGAAATACTTTAATCTTCGATATTCTAGTCAACAATCTGTTGTATTTAACAGTATACATTTTACAACAAAAATGGATCATTTCTGTTCTCCCAACCTACCCTCATATTAATTGGTGATAAGGTGATAATCATTTCTGTTCACTCTAACCTCTCCTCTTATATTAACTGGTTATATATACATATATATTTATATATACATATAAGTATATGTATGTATTTATATTAAATTGCATATGATCTAAGTACTTTAGAATCTGAAAATATATATAAATATTTAGTTTAATCTGTTACAAAGACTATTGAGAGAAATATTAATCTTAATGTATAGAGAAAGTTATCAGACAAGATTATTATTTATTGGTGGGTTATGTGTACAACACATTAGTAAACACATGCACATTAGCTATGTTTAATATTTAAATGTTTAAATTCCACCCATTTTTAGATTAGCCAGTGGCCGTGAGAGTTCTGGAGCCATTCATGCTGCACGGGTTTGAATACTGACTCTGCTGTTTGTTGTGGATGTATTTTTGGACAGTGACTAAGTTATTTGGTCCATAGTTTATCCAAGATAATGATAGCATTTAAAATCTCATAGTCTGATTTTGAGGTTTTCTGATAGTAGTACATACTCTTGAAATAGTATCTTATTGTGGATGGAGTAAATACTCAACATTGTAAATTTCCCAAGAACTAAATGTTTCACTGTCATGTTTTATCGGTCAAATGAGAGGCTTCATTTGAAATTAACCCGTGTGCAATGGTGTCTTGTTGCCTTTGAATATTTGTCCTCCCTTTTTCTACATGTAATGAATTTGTTTGCATTATGAATCAGGATAGACATTAATGAAGACACTGAGTTATTTTACATTTGTAAGGAGAAGTAACATTTAGTAACTTGGTGCACCTTTAAGAAGGTGATGTTTGACAGCTGAGCTCATGCCTAGAGTAGAGAGTAACTGCACTTTCCGTCGTAGATCTTCTAGTGGATATGCTGGGAGTTCTCGCAAGCTACAGCATCACTGTGAAGGAACTGAAGCTTTTATTCAGCATGCTTCGAGGAGAGAGTGGAATCTGGGTAAGCGGCGGTCAGAGGGAGTAGTCCTCAAAACTAGTTCATTAATACTTAATGCTCAACAGATTGTCACTGGAGAACCATATATTTGAATTGGTAATGATAATTATTTCCTTCTTAAGCCATTTAGTAAATCATTTAAATGTAATTTCCTTACTAGTTACCAAACAGTACATATGCCAAAAGTAGCACATGTGCTATTATTGCTAACTTTGTATAATAACTATTTTTTGATTTTGTTTTTTTCAGCCAAGGCATGCAGTAAAATTATTGTCAGTTCTTAATCAGATGCCACAAAGACATGGTCCTGATACATTTTTTAATTTCCCTGGGTGTAGTGCTGCGGTAAGCTTTACATACATGTATTTTTATTTATCTATCTCTATTTTATCTGAGTTTACTTGGTGTTCCATTAGGTTGTCCTTTCTAGATTGCCCTAGGAATAAAACCATATGATATGTGCTTATGGTCCTTTTGCTGCTGTTGTTGTTGAGGAGTCTGGAGACAGTCTTGCTATGTAGCCTTGCTGTGTACCTCACAGACCTCCTACTTAGCTTTCCTGACGCTGGAATTAGGGATGTGCATCTACGCCCTGTTTACTCATCATGCTAGGCAGTGACTTAGACCTTTCTCCTGACTCCAGCACCACTTTCCAGGGCAGGTTTTTGTTTTTATTTTTTAGCTATAACTGTTTAAGCTCCATTAAGAAAATGAAGTCTTACTGAAAACTAGTATAAGGCCTTAGGATCAGAAAATTCTGTGGCATGTTTAGCAGTCACATGTGTGTGTATTGTGGGAATTAGTAGGGAGGGTTGGAGAACAGTCTGGAGCATGCTGAGCAAGGCAGAAATGATACTTAGCCTATTTTATGCTTCAAAAAACATTCTGTAGAAAAATTTTAAATGCAATAAGAGTTTATTTCTGTAGTTGATATTCAGGGAGAGGGAAATTAGACCATAGTTACTCTGTAGTACCATTTTGTAACTGGTAATTTACTTTTTGTATTGTCTTGTAGGCAATCGCATTGCCTCCCATTGCAAAGTGGCCTTATCAAAATGGCTTCACCCTTAACACTTGGTTTCGTATGGATCCATTAAATAACATTAATGTTGATAAGGATAAACCTTATCTGTATTGGTAAGTAATATGAAAAAGTATAGTACTTTAGGCTTTATGTATTTGAATTTTGAAATTATATACTGTACTATAAAACTTATATAGCTAATATTTATTTACTAATGATTCTAGGGTATTATATTCACATTGGTATATTTTCTTCCACGTATACGAATGAAGGATACATCTGTTAGAAGTAGAGTAGTGTTAGTATCTAATGTAGGAGATAAGTTCCCACTAGTTTGTCTACTTTGCCTTTATTTCTATAAGTATAATTCACACAGGGGTAAAAATAACAACAGCCATGCAAGAAATTATAACTATATAAATTGTTTAGCAATCATGTTCTTATTTAGAGTAAAACACACACTTATTGATCTATCACATTATTATAAAAATCATTTTTTGATAAGACTTTTTTGATAAACATTGTAAACTTAGAGACCAAGTTGACATTGACAACATGAACTCTACTGAAATGAGTTTGGAATCAGTGACGTGGTGATGGTCTTTCACATGCAGTCTGCCCAGGACACATTTTGATCATTAATGTGTATAATACCTAGTAGTTTACATTTAAATAGGAAGTTTTCACAGCCTACTCCTTCTAGAGTTAAATTCCTTACTTTCTTTGTTTTTGTAAACATTATGTTTTAGTTTCTTTTTGGCCAATGTATTAACTATGGCTACACCGAGAATTAAGTTTCGTTTACAAGGTTTAGTAGGTGTTGGTACATTTCTTTTAACCAGAGCTTTTGTATTCTTGTATTCATACAGTTTTCGTACTAGCAAAGGAGTTGGCTACTCTGCTCATTTTGTTGGCAACTGTTTGATAGTCACATCTCTGAAGTCCAAAGGAAAAGGTTTCCAGCACTGTGTGAAGTATGATTTCCAGCCTCGCAAGGTAGGGCGAGTAGATGCTTCTTTAGGAAATCACTTCAGTCACCTACCTTTCCCCAGGGCTGTGCAGCACGACTTCTGTAATATTCTCTACCCTTCTGACTTCCAGTGCCTTTCTGTCTCCTGTAATTCTTCTTATCTCCATGTCTGACTTCTGTGTGATGTCTTTTCCTCTCTTGTGCAGTTTGTCACACTAGTTCATTCTAAGTGTGACCTAACTTGTGGCCTTCTACCTGGAAGTCCATGCAGGAAGCCTCTGGAACCAGGAATGTGACAGGACAACAGGAAACACCTCACTTTTTTTGCCACTTATACTGGGGGATTTTTATTCAGTTTTCTAATTTCTTCTACTTTTACTTGTCTGTGCTCTGTTCCTTGGCTTTTCACCAACTGTGAGATGTTCTCACTCCCAGATCTCAGAATCTAAAATTCTGAGCCTTCTCTATCCAGGTCCACATCCACAGAAGCGTTGAAGACCTCTGGTTTAGAGATCTGCCATCTTTTAGTCATTGGGGCATCTTCCTCATCTGTTTTTTGCTTGCTTTGTCTTATGTATTATTATATCTGTGAAATGCATCTGTTTTCTTCTAAAATTGTATTGCTGTTTAACTTCTTCAAACTGCTTTCTTTCCATCTTGCATGTTTTGTAAACTATTTTATACACTAGACTTATTTTTCTGAAGATGTACATTTGCTTAAGCTAATGATTTGCTTTTTAGCAACTACAAAGTAAATTGAAAATGTCTCGATGTTCTTTATGATCCGAATGAATTATTTCTACAACATTTCTATGTGGTCTTTTGTTGTTGTTTCTTCTCTCTGCTCCTCCCCATTTTCTGACTTCCTTTTCTTTCTCTGTCACTGTGGGTCCAAACAAAGAGACACATTCGTGGCAGGAGCCACTGTGTCAGATGGTTGTTCTCCTACCATCCTCCTGGACATACATTATTGTCAGACACAATTACTGCCTTTGTCATTCCTTTATTCACATCTTCAGTATTCACTTATGTGCCCATTTAGGATTGCTGAAACGAAAATCTGTGATGGACTTAATCTTTCATTTTTCTCAGAGGCCTGACAGAGTGTTGAGTTCAGTAGACTGCCAATACTTTGAATAGCTATATAAAAATATGACTTAGACAGGCTGAGGTATGGCTCAGAGATTAAGAGTACTGAATATTCTTCCAGAGGACGTGGGTTTAGTTCCTGGTAACATGGCTACTCACAACTGAGGGGACCTGATGCCTCCACACTGACACATATGCAGTCAAAACAACCACAGCAAGCAGTGTAACTTTAATGAATAAATAAAGTCTTTTGCTTTCTAAAGACACAAATTTCATCAGTCTAGATCCTTGGTTCTTAACCTATGGTCACATAAAGCCAAGAAGTTTAATCTGTTCTCATTTTATTTATTTTTCTTATTTGCTTATGAAAACGAATTCCTGATTATTTTAGCATTTTAAATATAGTAATTGCAGAGGGTCTTTTAAGAGTAAGGCCCAGGGAATGAAACAGGTTAAAAGCATTTTTCTGAGAAGATTTTAATAAACCTTGAAAATGAGAATTATAATTACTTGGGCTTAGTGTTCATTATTATTATGGAAAAATGTAATTTAAATGTTTTCGTTCTTTAATTGTCTAGGACATGTGGTAGTTAACTTGCTATTGTGCTTTAACCAGGGAAAACTTTACCACAGTAACTAGGTTACGGATCTTTCCTAAAAGGATATGCAACTCTAAACCTTTTGTTTGCCTAGCTGAACTACTTAAGAGGTGTGTGCCCTTGTCAAAGTGAGTGTGACTGTTAGCATTGTATGTCCTTTATAGAAACGCTCAGTGCATAGCACCTGCTGATATTTGTGTAAATATTCATTTATTTTCTTTAAGTTGTAATACATACCTCAGGAACTTTTAGTACCACTCTATGTATTTTTCTTATTTCTTGTTGTACATTTTCATTATACATCATTTTTGTATACAGACTGAATGTAGAGCACAGTGTATATGGTTGGTGTCAGTATGCATTAAGCACTCTCCAGGTCAGTTACTGTCTTTAGCTTAAAACTGTCAAGTCAAACATTGGGATCCTTTGAAACGTGAAAGCTCACTTACATATTTTCGATGGTTCCATGAGACAGAAAAATAAAAATTTAACTTATCCAGTAACATTCTTTCTTTCTTGACTGTTCAGTATTTCCTATTAGTTCTGAATGTTTGGCATGAACTTTATTTATTTATAGTGATTTTCCTGTGATTGCCTTCAAGTGTTGTTTTCATGAGTAGTCACTGCTACTTCTCTGTATCAGTGTTGGGGGATGGGTGCTCCTCGGCCTGTGCTTTCACCAGGAAAATAAGAAATGGGAGGAAGGGACATGAGATGTAAAGTCCCTGAGATGCCTTGTAAGCAAAGGCTTGGACTGCATTTTAGAGAGTAGTAACTGCATCGCCTTTGACATCTTAGTTGTTGTATTGCAGTGGTACATGATCAGCATCGTCCACATCTACAATCGATGGAGGAACAGTGAGATTCGTTGTTATGTTAATGGCCAGCTGGTATCCTATGGCGACATGGCGTGGCATGTTAATACAAATGATGTAAGTTTAAATTTTTAAAATATATCCTATAGTATACTCTCTCACTATGATATAGATAACAGCCATTTGGTAGAAATATCCAAAATTTTGTTTGAGGTTTTATTAGTTTATATTATAATTCTTAAGTTAATTTATATTTTTATAATTTATATTTAATTATTATAGTGTGCAGACTGTTTCAGACACATGATTTAATGATATGTATAAAGTTAAAATAGAATGTGGTTGAGATTATACTAAGTCATGTAAGTGCCTCATATGCAATATAGGTTTGCCATCTAACCCAGGACAAAAAGCCTCCCAAGAGTATATTGTAAAAGTCTTCATCGGTCTGGGTGTGGTGGTGCACACTTTTAATCTCAATCAGGGAGGCAGAGGCAGGTGGATCTCTTGAGTTCAGTACCTGCCTGATCTACAGTCAGACCTACACGGAGAAACCATGTCTCAAAAATCAAAACAAAAACAAAAGACCGTAAATATGGCTGCAGTGTTGAGAATTCCGTGACATCAGAGGACTCTGCAAACAGAAGGCAGATCACATGCTCTGTCATTGTACATGAGAAGCTTTCTTCACTTTGTGTGTCTGTGCTGGAGCAGGTGACACTAGATTCTAGACAGAGGAGAATATGGTTGAAATCTAAAGAATGCTTGCACTTTTTTAGTTTGGCTTTTCTCTTTCTTTCCTCCTGGCATTTTAGGGCCGAAGCAAAACGTGGCTTATAGTGCCTAAAGTATCTAAGGCCAGTGACATATTATCCTTCCAGAGTACTTTCTTATAATAATTATGACTGGCTTAAGAAAAGCAAACAAGTAATTCTACTTATAAAATTTGTCTGCATTTTTAAAATTTTAATCTCTTTTACTGCAGAGATTATAACATATTCTCTTTTTCTGTTTACTTTGAAATGAATAGGACATTGTACATTGTCTCCAGTCTGTTTGTAGTTCTGTGGGTTACAAGCTGTCTTGACCCAGCCAAGTCAACTTTACCTTGTTTTCATATGATCTGGAAGCTAAGAGTCTTGGATTTTACTAAGAACAGTTTTTCAAAAGGCATAACCACAGCAGACAAATCAAATACAAATATGCACAGAAGCATGGAACACACAGAATTCTAGAAAGTTCGTGCCTGTGCCTTTATAGGACAAGCTTGGCTGGCTTTTCTGCCCAACACACTTGTAGGCAAATGAGAACACACAAATGAAAATATGCTTCCTGTCTGTTGTCTGGTACTGCAGGGGGATGTCGTTTATTACTAACATAAAAAAGAAGCTCCTGTAGTTTTGTTGACTGACATTAGCTGAAAAGGCAGTATTTCAAAAATGAAAGAGGAAAAATTTTAAATTCGCTGTGAAAGTATTTGCAAAAGACAGAGAAACCTGGTCTTGTATACATTCTTTATGTAGTAGAGATTTTTAGTTTCCACAATCTAAATTACACTTATATGTTTAATGATAAATTCTTGTTTTTCTTTTTCATTAACTTTATTTTTCTGCTATTGTGTGAAGCACAAATGGGATATTATATTTGACAGTTCTGTGTAATGATTGATTCTCTGTGACTGTCTAGATTGATAGCTGAATATCAGTGTGCTTATTCGAGTTACAGTGTATTCTGTATTCTGTGGTGACAAGAGAGGGCAGTGGGCAGTACCTGCTGCCTTTGGCTTCAGTGGCTGGTGTTGAAAGGATGAAGGCATGCCAGGGATTCTAGATGGGGATCCTTTAGGTGACTGATACTCTCTGGAGATTGAGTCATTGTTTCTGCTTCTGTATAATCTCTACTCAGAACAAACTGATTTTCTTCATCATTTGTTATTTAGTGCTGAAAAAGAGGGTGGCATATTCATCCATGCTGAGAAATGAAATAGAATTGAAAAAAATTATTCCTCTAGATAGATTTATAGTTAAGATTTGGTAGTCATTCTTTTGAGTTACTTTAACCTCTCTAAATTTGATCAGTTGTGAATTACTAGCAATTTAAAATTAGCTTTGCTTCAGTAAACAAGCTATAATTTGTTTCTGAGTTACAAAATTCAAGTATAAACAATTACAAAATCTTTGTCGTTAGTGGTACAATTTGAAAAAGTGGTCAAGTCTGAGGATGCGATGAATGGCTGTACAGTTAACTCCTCTTTAACTGACTTTATATATCTAAAACTTGTTTATTTACTTTTATTATTTGAAACATTTGAAAATCACCTTAAGTAGCATTTTTAATATTTTTAGTATCTTAAATATGTTAATAAAGAAATAAAAATTTAAATATTCTGTCATTAAAAATAATAACTTGTTTTTTGTGACTTTTAAAAATAGAGCTATGACAAGTGCTTTCTTGGATCTTCAGAAACTGCTGACGCCAACAGGGTATTCTGTGGCCAGCTTGGGGCTGTGTATGTGTTCAGTGAAGCTCTTAACCCAGCACAGATATTTGCAGTTCATCAATTAGGACCTGGTTATAAGGTAGGAGTGACTGCATCATTATCAGTTCTTGCAAAGGTCTTGTTGTATAATCTGCTTTCACACTGTTGTATTTAGTGGGAATCTTTGTTCAGTGTGGGTAATTCTCATTTCAACTTTTGAAACTTACTGTGATGTTCCTTTTATGTTTTTAATTTATATTTTTTTCATGATCTTTTTTTTTTAGAAGGTGTTCTAATATTTAGGATATTCCTTTAGTTATTGACTCTGAAATTTTTTTTCTGAGCACATTGTTTATAAAATGGTATTTGGAATCTCAGATTTTGAAATATGTACATTGTATTATTATCATACAAAATGACTTGTGCAGGGTTCAGCTGTTAAGACTTCTTTTAAAGGTCCTGTGCTCAATTTTCAGCAAACTCTGGCTTGCAGTTCTCTGTACTGGGATCTGATGCCCTCTTCTGGTATGCAGGTGTACATGCAGGTAGAACATTCATACACCTAAAATACACCAGTAAATCTTCCATAAAATGCCTTGTTGAAAGGGATGCTGTGGGTTAGAAATTTAGAGAAAGAAGCAGTGTCAAATGCTGTCTCCAACTGAGATAGCTCATTTTATTCATTTGCATTTAATTGTCCCTTGCAATGGATACAGAATGGGGTAACCAGGGTGTTTATGTCACAAAACCACTGACACTGACTTATCATATTACTTTGGTTTCTATTTGGCTTTGAAATAGATATATTTTAGGAAAGATACAGCATTAACTCCTATGAATTTGTTTTTAATGAGCACACTTGGTAAGTTTGGGTAGATAGATTATTTAAATCGCTTTTGGACTTGAACAATTTCAGAGTATTTGGAGGTTAGACAATATAAATCAAAGTTGAGCCAGGCGTTGGTGGCCCACACCTTTAATCCCAGATCTCGGGATGCAAGATCTCTAAGGTCTAGGCAAACCTGACCTACAGACTGAGTTTCAGTACAGCCACTACTACACAGAGAAACCCTGTCTCAAAGAACAACAAAGGAACAATCAAACAAACCAAAGCTGATGATGCTTAATGAGCACATACTGTAATTGAAAGTATTACTTCTTTTTTTAAAAAGTTTAATGTTTCAATTAATGGAAGTTTAGTAAGGAATAGTAACATTAAATATTAAAATATTCTTTTAAAACCTTTTATATTCATATTTTTGATTTTATTATTTTAGTTTACACATGGAAATAACAAAATTACTCTTTTAAAAGATCTTTGTGTTCCAGTGATTTGTCTTGGTGTTTGGTGTCAGGGTGACATTACATGTTGCTATCTTGTATCCATTTAGTTTTACTTGTTTCACTAGGGCCTAGATATGAACTGGGTTTAGTATCGCCCTCTTCCCCTAACACCAAACCTCATTTTATTGAAAATAAATTCCTTTCTCACATAATATATGCTGAATACTGTTTCCTGTCCCTCTGCTCATCCCAGCTTCTTCCCACTTTCCCTCCATTCCACACATTAGAAAAGAAACAGGCGTCTAAGAGATACTAATTAAATAAAGTAAAGTAAAACAAAATTTGACATCAGATTTGGAGAAGACAAACAAGGAAAAGAGCCCAAGAGAAGGCATAAGTCTCAGAGAACTGCTTGCTTCCATACTCGGGAATCCCACAAAACCACTAAACTGGACGGCACAATATTAGCACAGAGAATCTGCTGTTCAGTCACTGTGCATGGCCTCAGTTCAGAGGAGCTGTGGTTGTGTTCTGGGTGTCCTCCGTCTGCTCTGGGCCTTGTACTCTTTCCTCCTCTTAGGCAGGGTTCCCTGAGCTCTGGGAGGAGGGGTTTGATGGAGTTGTTCTATTTATACCTAGTGTTCCAAACACTCTCACACTCTGCATGATGTCTCGCTGTAGCTCTCTCTATTTTTCCCTCCTCTGTAGGAGGAGCTCTCTCTGACTGTGGCTGAGTACCACGAAAGTCATTAGCAGCTATTTTATTGCTACTTTTTTGAAGATTAATATTTTACTTCCCCTAGGATTCTGGTGTATTAGTCTCAGGCTCTCAGTCAGCAGTGTTGGGCATGGTGGGTTCTGTGTGACAGAGCAGGCTTTACGTCAGATCAGACATTGGTTGGTTACACCCACAGGCTCTGTGTCACCATTGCCCCATAGCTTTCAGGCAGGACGACACTGTAAATCTGTGGTTTTGTAGATGTGCTGCCTTACATTTATCCTATGGTGGTATACAGAGAACAGTCTTGTACCAATGATTGTAGTACATGGACGAAAGCTCTATGTAGGCAGTAGTTCACCTTCTCCATCTTTGATAATGTGTGCGTGTTGGCTTCAGCAATGGGCCTTGATGTGGAAGAGCAACCTAAAGCTTTGGCAACAGCCTATGTTGTTTGGGAATTTCCATAAGACCCCATTGGCTAACACTTCAATTAAATGTAAACTAGTCCTGATACTAGAAGCTTCATTTGGTGACCAGAGATGCCAATTGGGACTCTCTCTCACCCATTATTTGGTGATTTTATGCAGATCACCTTCATGTATGTGTATATTTTAGGAAGTTCTATTATATTAGATTTTCATACTACCCCTCAAGTGGCCTTTAATTTTAGCTGCCTGTTTACATAATCCCTCCCGATTCCATTTCCCTCCTCCTCCTACTGATCCTCCTGCTCCAGCCTCACCCCTAATCCACCCATAGCTATTCATTATTTTATCTGCCCCTCCCTAGTCTCTTACTCTGTACCCAGCCTTTATAGTTCTACCTTAGTTATTATTGACTTAACAGCTAATGTCCCTGTAAAACTAAGTACATACCATGCTTGTCTTTCTTTGTCTGGAGCACCTCAGCATACTTTTTTCCCTAGTTCCATCCACTTACCTGCAAATCCCTCCTCCTTTCCCTTTGAATTCTTACTCTGCCATGTGTTAACTTTGCATAGGACTCTCAATATTTTTGGCTTATATGTATCTAGCCTTCTGTCTTTTCTTTGCCATGATCATAAAATATTTAAGTTTTGCTTTTAAAAAGTTCTCCTCCCTTTCCCTCCCTTCTCTCCTCCCTCCTCCCCCTCTCTTCCTCCTTCTCCCCTTCCACCTCCCCCTTCCCCTCCATCTCTTTTTTTTTGCTTCTTCTTCCCCTCCCCTCCCCCTCCTCTCCCCTTCCCTCTCTGAATGTACATATGTATACCATATATTTGCCTGGTGCTCAAGGAGGCCCAAAGAGGGCATTGAATTTCTTGGAGATGGAATTGCAGATGTTTCTGAGCTGTGGTTTGGGTTCTGGGGCCCGAAACCAGGACCCCCTATAAACAAATGGTCTTCAGTGTTGAACCATCTTGCCACACTGCGAAGTAACTTTTCTTAAGCACTAATTAAATGATATTAAATACAATAATAAAAAAGTTAAATGGAGGTGAGAAGCTGATAAATCACATAAAATATAAACCCAGTATCACTATTATGAGTTAATTTCGTTATAGGAAATTCAGAGCAACACATAAGGGAAAGGATGAGATCTAAGTTTTAAGTAGTTTTTCCTTTCAGAAAGGAGACTGCATCAGGTGAACAGCTTTCCAATGAGAAATGAATCATTTGGTTTTTTTTTTCTTGGCATGTTTTGTTTTGTATAACAGTGGTAAAATGAGTAGAAGTCCTAAGTCACTGAATCACTGTACAAGTACTGTCCTCCTATAGAGTATGGAGTACTTACACTGAAGTCTGACACTTACGTAAGAAATGTAGGCAAGGAATGAAAGTATCAGACTGAGCTCCTGTGCACCCGAGTCTTTTAAAATGGGGATTGTAAATTCATGAGCACAAATGAATTGTCTCAATTTAAAATACAAAGTACACCAATTAGTAAACAGTTTGTATCTTCAGAATTCTTGGATATTAACTTGTTTTTACTAGAAATGTAGATAACATAAAGAAAGGAAACATGTAAATGAGACTCAGCCACATTCTGACAGGAACATTCATATACTTCACCCCAGTCTCTTGGTAGTGAGCACAGTAGCTGCTGGCAAGAGAGCTGTGTTTTTACTGTATATAATGTAACAGTTATTCAGCAGGCATGGTATTACGTTGCACATGAACACTTTAACAAAGAGCACATTGTATGGTGAGGCCTGTACCTTCTATTTCCATTATGTTTGCAACCTTCCCCTGTACTCCTAAGAGGAGTTTCATACCTTATTCTAGTGTGAGACATCATAGTCACCTATAGCATTCACACATAAGAACCACATGGTCATCATGGGAAAATAATTGCAATGTAAAAAAACTGTGTTGTGTGTAGCTAAGGCCATGTCATTGTGGTTAGCTGTGTCATCACTGTCCACATGGGGTGGATATACTACAACAGCTCTGCTTCTACTTCTGTGCCACACACACACACACACACACACACACACACTATGACTTCCTTAATCTCTATAAAATATATAAACCACAAATGAGAGCAAACACTATTTTTTTATGAAAATGGCTCATATTTGTAGTTACATCTCTTTCCTGCTAATGATATAATTTCCTTCTTTTTTACGGCAAAATACAGGAATTCCATTGTATGTTTGTGTCCAATTTTCCTATCCACTATCCTTTTGTAGGATGCCTGCATTGGCTCCATAACTTAGCTATTGTGGCTACATCTGCAGTGACCACTGATAACCTTAATGTCCTCTGTGATATGCTGACGTGCAGTTCTCTGGGAAAATACCCGGGCATGGTATAGCAGGGTCATAGAATAAATCTCTGTTTCATTGTCTAAGTAATGTTCATATGGATTTTCATAGTGGTTGTACTATCAGATTTTAGACAGAGTCATTCTAGTTTTCTTACTGTGACTCTGTTAAAACTTGATATAGATAGGAACATTATTCTTTTTCTCTAAATTGGCTTTGGTTATCTAGGATCTTTTGTGTGTTGGATTGTCTAGCACATTAACTATAAAAGAAAGTGAAAGAAAAGTATATCTGAGGTAGTTATGTAAAAATATTTTAGGTGTTATAGATCAAAGACCTTTGTAACTCCACTTCCATGTAAAGGTGGTTGAACACTTGGAGCAGCTGAGGAAGGAGGTGGAATGCTTGCCTAGGGGTGCTGCAAGCTCCTGATTCCCAAGTGCCAACTCCAGTCGAAGGAGGAGATGCACGTGGGGTTCTCTTTGGGCTCTGATGTGCTCTTAGTGTTCTTGTGCTTAAGGAAATTGTAAGACAGGTTTGCTTAGTTTTGGTGTGATGGCTCCAGCAAGTATATGGTCTGTGCCAAGCCTAGGAAGGAAGAAGAGGTGAGGGGACAGAAACACGACACCTTTGTGGAGAAGTGTGAAAGACAGGCTTGACATTTCCTCATACTTCACCCTGGGATATCAGCCAGAGGTAGTTGGACAGTCCTCCAGGTGTATGAGGAAATGGACAACTTGTTCTTCATCCTGGAAGGGGACTAGAAGTGCTCCTTTATCAAGTAGCCTACCAGCTCATATTGATGCAGTTCAACTGGGATCTGGACAAGAGCCTGGAGTCATGCCAAACTGCTTATTGATAAGGCCAAGTAGTAAAAATGGAGGAGCACAAGAAGTAGCTGGGGTGCTGTGGGAGCGTGCCAGTTCCTCCCAGAATTCCAGAAGAGCTTCGATGGATGATCTAATGCTGCAGGAGCCATTGAGAGATTTATCCCGTCAGCACGAATGCCATGTTCAGTGCTGCATGTGCTCTGCCTTCTGAGTTCTCCTCTGCCACATTAGTAGGCTGCATTAAGACAGATTATCAGGAATGTCATTTTCATAATGTTCCTTAACAAGAAAACAATCCAGTTTGTTGCATTTATATCGTACAGTATCCTTAGCCTCCTGACTCAAATGTTTCTCAGATTTTCATAAAATGCCTATATGAATATTCTACATGAATATTCTAAAGGCACATGCTAGCATACTTTTGTGAGCATTTAAATTTCCTCAAGGATACTTCTTAATTCTTCTCAGCGTTCTCCACATTGGGCCGGCTTCTTAGGCAGATACCTTCTCTTATCCATCGGATCCCAAGGCTGCCTGTAGGTTTGCTGGACAGCCTTGTTACCCAGAATGCTTTGGGAATCTGGCATATATTCTAGCTGCCTCCTTTTGGCAAATATGGTCCTTATCTTGGTCATCCTTTGCTTGGCTATGCCCTGTCTTTTTCACCTTCCTCTGGCTCTAGGCATCCATGTGTGGCAGCGCTCTGCACGTGCACATGTACGTTATGAATGCATATTTTGCCAGGTTACATGTGTGGAGTTGAGAGGGCGACTTGCGGGAGTTCCCTTTGTTTACTGTGTGGCTTCTGGGGATCAAACCTAGATCTGCAGAGGTGGTGGTAATAGCCTGTACCTACTGAACCATCTTCCTTGCTGTGCAAGTTATACTCTAAGTTCATGTTTTCCATGCCATAGTCTAGACCACTTCCCTCTCTTCCTACTTTTTGGGTGGCTGCTCTTTTTATTCTCATCATTCTCTGCCTATTGACATGGGAAAGTTAGCCCATATGGGCAGCCCTTTTATCATTCATATACTCGGGTAGTTCGCCAGACTCTGGCATATTCTTCTCATGCTTGATTTTGTGAATTGATGCTTACCATTTATAATAATGATATCCAGACCTGAGAGGATCTCCTGTGAAGACCATGTGCCTTTCCTCCTTGCTTTCATACTGTGTTACATTGCCCCTTCTCTGTCTTTCTGTCTGTGTTGGTTTGGGTCTAGTCAACATCCTAGTTCAATTTGGTCACCAATCTAGGGCCTCTCATTCCTGGATAACTGTGTCTTAACAGTCCTCACTCGGATCAGGAGGGTGCTGCCAACAGCATTTATCCCCCACTCCTGAGGGGCTTTGACCTTACTTAGCCCTACCAGATGGCTTTGCAAACTTTTACCAGGGAAGAGGAATAGGAAGAGAAAGGGTTGCACTTGTTACTTGTAGTGGGATTGCTGCTCACAGAATAATGTTGGTTCTTTTCTTTGATCTTTGTCGTTGAGGTGAGGTGGTATTATCTTCTGGTTTTAATTTGCATTTCCTTTGAGATTAGATTAGGTGGCCGTGTATAGGCCTTCTTGTGAGATATGCTCTTAGGGTCTATTGCATAATTTTAATTAGAGTATTTTAATTGTATTTTGTTGTTAACTTTGGTGTGTGTGTGTATGTATGTATATGTATATATATAAAATGTATGTAACTCTCAATCAATATTATAGTTTGCCAGTATGTTCTCTCGTTCTGTAGGATGTTTTTTAATTCTGTTTCTATGCAGAGAAAACCTATTTTGTTTCTCTTTGGATTTAAAACACGGCTCTTACTGAGAGTGTGTTGTCGGTCTTGTTTATTCTCTTAGCTACTTATGAAGCTGATTGGTTGACTCCATCGGCCTTGAATGGTGCTGACATGTCGTACTGCCCTCACCTATGTTTTCACTTGCTGGCTTCAGTCACCTGCAGTATGCTCTGGAGATATTAATGGAAATATGTAGACGACGTTAACAAAAATCTTTGAATCCAGACCTTTGTCATACATCTTGTTTGTCTATTATATATGAAATGAAACATAGAATTGTCTATCGTGGAATCAGTTTATTATGCATGTGTCGTAAAGACTGAAAATCCAGGATCTGTAGTGAAGTACAGGGAATGGAGTACCTGACCTTCTAGGGTGGTCGGAATTCAACACCACCAACCATCACAGCTGGGACTTGTTAAAACAGGGTGCTGTGGGTGAGCTGATTGCTGAGCCAGGAGGTGTTTTTTGAGGATACTTCGTGGAGATAAGCAGGTCTAACTGAATAAGAATACCCATCTTCCCAGGGTACTATAGGCAGATAATAAAGGAATTCATTTCAGAAATTGCTTGATATTGGCAAATGAAGTATTTGAAAAGTTTTTTTTTTTTTTGTAGTGTTAAGTGTACTATCTTTGTGTTAAGTGCCCTGTCTATTGGACATTGTCTTAGTTAGGGTTTTATTGCTATGAATAGACACCATGACCAAGGCAAGTCTTATAAAGTCAACATTTAATTGTGGCTGGCTTACAGGTTCAGAGGTTCAGTCCAGTATCATCAAGTCAGGAACATGGCAGCATTCAGCCAGGCATGGTGTTAGAGGAGCTCAGAGTTCTACATCTTCATCTGAAGGAAACCAGAACAGACTGAGTATCCTTAGGCAGCTAGAAGGAGTGTCTCCAAGCCCAGCCCATGTGACACACTTCCTGCAAGGCCACACCTTCTAATAGTGCCACTCCCTGGGCCAAGCATATATAAACCATCACATTCCACTTCCTGTCCCAGTAGGGTTGTTCAAACACATGAGTCTATGAGGTCTCCAAGGCAGTTTCAATGTTACAGCTCCTTGTTACAATGTCTGAGATCCACACATGATCTTCTGGGATCCTACAAAGGGCTGGCTTCACTTCTCCAGCTCTGCCCTCTGTAGAACTCTTAAGCTCAGGCTGATCACTACACTGCTATGGTTGTTCTTGTGATCACCCCTTGGCACTGGCATCTCCAAGACATGAGGTTCTTCTGTTGCAACTAGGCTTTACCAATAGCCTCTCATAGGCTCCCTTCATGGTGCCTCCAATCCTTTGCATGACCCCTTTCAATCCTGGATTGTCAACTACAACTGAGGCTGATCTTTTACCAGTGGCCTTCCATGTCCTCTCACAGTCCTAAGCCTTTGCTGTTTTTCATCATGACTTCATGCCTTCAAAACACATTACCAAGAACAGCTGCAGCATGAGGTACAACCTTGGTTATCTCTGGAACTCAGCATTTTTGTGCTCTCAAAAAGCATTTCCCAGAAGATTTTACTTCAGTGATGCTGGTCTCTTCTTAATCACCACAAATTTCTTAACTCCAGATAACCAGCATCAATTGTTCCAGTAGTCTCCTCCTTTTGAATATAAACTCAGAGACACATGGCCTAAGCTGCCGAGTTCTGCTGCTTGTAGGAGTCAGAACATTTCCCCCTTGTTCTATTACATTATCACTAGATTCCTTGTTCCTAACTCCTTCACTACCTAAGCTTGGCTGTTCGGGATCTTTCTCTGTAGATTGACCTTGAATTTAGAGATCTATGTCAGTCTCTTGGGATTAAAGATGTGTACAGCCACACCTGGATTTAAACTTTTCTTTACCTAGAACTTGCTCTGTTCTAGGCTGGCCTGAAACTCAGAGATCTATTTGTCTTTGCCTTCTGGGATTAAAGGTTTGTACTAAGTTGCCTGGAGCTAATTTAGCTGGATGGGATTTTGCCACAAGGTCATTAATCCCTTAATTCAATTTAAAAGTCTTGAACTCAGGATTTAGCTCCATTTTACTTGCTGGTGTTCCTTTAATACTGGAACCTTATATTTTATATTTTTCCTTTCTCAACTTGCTAGTTTTCATTAAAATGTTCTTGATAAAAATGAATTTTAGTAACCACACAGCAGAATTTACACCAGGCTGTTTTGAGACTTCCTTTTTCAAAGCAATTAATCTAAATCTCTTCACTTTATCATCAGGCAGACTCTTTGGACAAGAGCAAAAAGCAGCCAATTCTTCACCAAAGTACTACAGAAACAGTGTCTAGGCCACATACTGAAATTCTCCACTGAAATCCCTTAGGCAAAGTTGGTGCATTTCAGATCACTCCCAGTAACAAAGTCTTCCACATTTCTACTAGGATAACTCATTATGCCTCATTTAAAGCATTCCATTGCTTTCCAAATCCAAAGTCCCAAAATTCACATTCTTCCAAACAAAAGCATGGTCATTCCTTTTATTTCTTTATATTTTTCTGCTGTTCTTTTTTTAATTGAACATCTTTTATTTTAAAAAGCAAAGATAAACATACAGATTTTAAGCATTTTTGCATAAAAGTATATGAATACATTTTTGTCAGTACTTGTTTTTTTTTTTTTTTAAAGGTTTGATAGTGTGCATTAAGTTCTTACTAGTTACAATGAGCATAAAGTACATGTAAAATAAGAAGTAACCTGGAATTAGTCAAAGTTTTCTTGGTGTGTAAAGATTAAGCATAATGATTTTTCATTTTCTTTTCTTTCTTTTTTCTTTTCTTTTTTCTTTTTGTCCTTTGCATGGTCATTCCTATCACAATACCCCAGTCTCTGTTACCAACAGAGACTTAGTTAGGGTTTTATTGTTGTGAACATTCACCATGACCAATGCAAGTCTTTTATTTTTTTATTTTTTTAACTTTACTTTTTTTAAATTGTATATTCTCTGCATTTACACTTCAGTTGTAATTATCCTCTTCCCCGAATTCCATCCCCCTTCTTCCTCCCATTACCTACTTGAAGGTGCTTCATCTCCCAACCACCCTCTCCCACCTTAGCACATTGGCATTCCCCTACATTGGGAAAATGAGCCTTCACTGGACCAAAGGCCTCTCCTCCCATTCATGCTAGAAAATGCTGTCCTCTGCTGCATATGTGCCTGGGGCTATGGGTTTCTCCCTGCGAACTCATTGATTTGTGTTTTAGTCCTTGTGAACTGTGATGGGTTTGGTTAGTTGATAGACACTTTCAGCTCCTTCAGTCCTTTCTCTAGCCACTTCATTGGGGTCCTCCTGTTCAGTCCGATGGTTAGCTGCAAGCATCCTCCTCTGCATCAGTATGGCTCTGGCAGAGTCTCTGAGGATGCATCCATATCAGGTTCCTGTCAGTAAGCACTACTTGGCATCAGCAATAGTTTGTTGGTTTAGTGACTGAATATGGGGTGGATTTCCTGGTGAGGAAGTCTCTGGATGATCTTTTCTCCAATCTCTACTCCTCTCTTTGTCCCTTTATTTCCTCCCATGGGCACTTGCTCTTTCTTCTAAGAAGGACTGAGGCATCTACCTTCTGGCATTTCTTCTTTCTGAGCTTCATAAGTTCTGTGAATTGCTTCTTGGGTACTCAAGCTTTTTGTATTAGTATCCCCTTATAAGTGAGTGAACCATGAGTGTTCTTTTGTGACTGGGTTACCTCATTCAGGAGGATAGCTTCAAGTTTCATCTATTTGCCTAGGAATTTCATGAAGTCGTTGCTTTTGATAGCTGAGTAGTACTCCATTGTGTAAATGTACAACAATTTCTGTATTTATTCCTCTTTTGAAGGTCATCTGGGTTCTTTCCAGCTTCTGGCTATTATAAATAAGGCTTCTATGACCACAGTGGAGCATGTGTCCTTGTTAGATGTTGGAGTTTCTTTTAGGTATGTGCCCAAGAATGATATAGCTGGGTCCTCAGGTAATACTATGTCCAATTTGCTGATGAACTGCCAGACAGATTTTCAGCTTAGTTGTACCAGCTTACAGTCCTACCAGAACTGGAGGAGTGTTCCTCTTTCTCCACATCTGTGCTAGCATCTGCTGTCACCTGAACTTTTTATCTTAGCCATTCTGACTGGTGTGAGGTGGGATTTCAGGGTTGTTTTGATTTCCATTTTTCTGATGACTAGGGATGTTGAGCTTTTCCTTAGGTGAGTCTTAGTCATTCTGTATTTCTCAGTTGAGAATTCTTTCTTTAGCTCTATCCCAATTTTTTAATAAGATTATTGGATTCCCATAGAGTCTATCTTCATCAGTTCCTTGTATATATTGGTTACTAGCCCTCTATCAGATGTAGGATTGGTAAAGATCTTTTCCCAATCTGTTGATTACCATTTTGTGTTTTTGATAGTGTTCTTTGCCTTATAGAAACTTTGCAATTTCATGAGGTCCCATTTGTCGATTCTTGATCTTAGAGCATAAGCCATTAGTGTTCTTTTCAGGAAAATTTCCCCTGTGCCTATGTGTTCTAAGTTCTTCCCCACTTTCTCATCTAATAGTTTCAGTGTACCTGGTTTAATGTGGAGATCTTTGATCTACTTACACTTGAGCTTTGTACAAGTAGATAAGAAAGGATCAACTTTCATTCATCTGCATACTGACTGCCAGTTGAGCCAACACCATTTGTTGAAGAGGTTGTCGTTTTTTTTTGTTTTTTGTTTTTTTTTCCTTTTCATTGAATGTTTTTAGCTCCTTTGTCAAAAATCAAGTGAGCATATGTGTGTGTGTTCATTTCTGGGACTTCAATTCTATTCCATTGATCTACCTGCCTGTCTCTGTACCAGTACCAGACAGTTTTCATCACGATTGAGCTGAAATACAGCTTGAGGTCAGGATGATGATTACCCCAGACGTTTTTTTTTATTGTTGAGAATGTTTTTTGCTATCTTGGGTTTTTATTATTTCAAATGAATTTGCAAATTGCTCTTTTTAACTCTATGAAGAATTGAGTTGGAATTTTGATGGGGATTGCATTGAATTTGTAGATTGGCTTAGGCAAGATGGCCATTTTTACTAGGTTGATCCTTCCAATCCATAAGCATGGGAGATCTTTCCATCTTCTGAGGTCTTCTTTAATTTCCTTTTCAGAGATTTGAAGTTCTTGTCATACAGATCTTTCACTTGATTGGTTAGGGTCACACCAAGGTATTTTATATTTTCTTTGTGATTATCTTGAAGGGTGTCATGTCTCTAATTTTTTTCTCAGCCTGTTTGTCTTTTGAATAGAGGAAGGCAGTTGATTCGTTGGAGTTAATTTTATATCCAGTCACTTTGCTGAAGTTGTTTATCAGCCGTAGGAGTTCTCTGGTGGAATTTTTGGGTTCACTTAAGTATGCTATCATATCATCTGTGAATGGTGATATTTTTATTTCTTCCTTCCCAGTTTGTATCTTTTTAACCTTTATGATGGCTCTGACTTATACTTCCAGTACTATATTGAATAGGTAAGGAGAAATTGGGTAGCCTTGTCTAGTCCCTGATTTTATTGGGATTGCTTCTACCTTTTCAACATTTAATTTGTTGTTGGCTATTGGTTTGCTGTATATTGCTCTCACTGTGTTTAAGTATGTGCCTTGAACTCCTGACCTTTCCAAGAGTTTTAGCATGAAGGTGAGTTAAATTTTGTCAAATGCTTTCTTAGCGTCTGAGGGTTGACCATATGTTTTTTTAATCCTTTGAGTTCATTTATATAGTGGATGACATTGATGGGTTTTTATATATTGAACCATACTTGCATCCCTGGGATGAAGCCTACTTGATCATGGTGAATGATCGTTTTGATGTGTTCTTGTGTTTGCAAGAATTTTATTGAGTATCTTTGCATCAATGTTCACGAGGGAAATTGGTCTTTAAAGTTCTCTTTCTTTATAGGGTTTTTGTGTGGTTTAGGAATGAGCTTTGAAGAATGAGTTGGGTAGTGTTCCCTCTGTTTCTATTTTGTGGAATAGTTTGGAGAGTATTGGTATTAGGTCTTCTAATTGGTGTGATAGAATTCTGCACTAAACCCATCAGGTCCTTCCTATTTCTTTCAGTTTGTTAGTACCCTCTGTTAACTACCTATATTCTCCAGTCATGTTTCTGTTATTTTGAATAAAACCAATACACATGAAATCATTGCAAATCAGAAGCCACTGCTCTATTTTAGGTCTTCTCATTGTGGCATGTTAATAGATAATGGGAGGTCTTATAGGAATGACAATGTATAGTAACCATACATACTATATGTTGTCTGTGCATAAATTTTTATAATACATATACTTACATTTTGATATATATTTGTATTTTTTTCCAGGACCTATGAGACTAAAATTAAATTCTCACTTTAGTAATTCTTACCATTATTTAATTAGAAAAATTCTTAAGATACAAATTTATTATGTTAATTATGCCAATTCATGAGTGTGGGAAATTTCTCCATTTTCTGAGATCTTCAATATCTTTGAGAGACTTGACATTATTGTCCTCCAGATCTTTCACTTGTTTGGTCAGAGTTACACCAAGATATTTTATAGTATTTGTGACTATTGTGAAGGGAATTGTTTCCTCAATTTCTTTCTCAGCCTCTTTATTATTTGTATAGAGGAAGATTTGAGTTAATTTTATATCCAGCCACCTTGCTGAAGATGTTTATTAGTTGTGGTTCACTGGTATATTTTAGACTTTTTGGGGTTGCTTATGTAAAATACCAGATCATCTCCAAATTGTGATATTTTTATTTCTTCTTTCCTAATTTGTATCTGTTTGATCTCTTTTTGTTGTCTTATTGCTCTAGCTAGAACATTGAGTACCATATTGAACTGATATAAACAAAATGGGCATCCTTTCCCAGGATTTTAGTTTGATTGCTTTAAGTTTCTCTTCATTTTAATTGATATACGCTGTTAGTTTGCAGTAAGTTGCTTTTATTATGTTTAGGTATGGGCGTTGAATTCCTGATCTCTCCAATAAGTTTAACATGAAGGGGTGTTGTATTTTGACAAATGCTTTTTTTGCACCTAAGGAGATGTTTATCTTTCAGTTTATTTATATAGTTCATTTCTTAAATAGATTTTCATATATTGAACCAACCTTGCATCCCTGGGATGAAACCTACTTAATAGTGGAGAATGATGGTTTTGATGTGTTTTTGGATTTGGTTTGCAAAAATTTCATTGAGTATTTTTGCATTGATGTTCATTCTCTCACTCTCTCTCTCTTTGTTGCAACCTTGTGTGGTTTAGGTATCAGAGTAATTGTGTGTTCATAGAATAAATTCAGTCATATTTCTTCTGTTTCTATTTTGTGGAATATTTTGAGGAAATTTGGTATTAGGTTTTCTTTGGAAGTTTCAAGCTATACTACAGAGAAATAATGATAAAATCTGCATGGTATTGGTACAGAGACAGACAGGTTGTTCAGTGGAATATAATTGAAGACCCAGAAATAAAACCACACACTTAAGGAAATTTGATCTTTGACAAGCCAAAAATATATAATGAAGAAAAGAAATCAACTTCAGTAAGTGGTTCTGGTCTAACTGGCAGTCTGTATGGAAAAAATTGAAAATGGATACATACTTGTCACCTTGCACAAAGATCACTTTCACATGGATCAAGGACCTCAATGTAAAACCAGATACACTAAACCTAATAGAAGAAATAGTGGAAAAGAGCCTTGAACTCATTGGCACAGGGGGAATATTTTCCTAAACAGAATTCCAAAGGCACAGACGCTAAGATCAAGAATTGATAAATGAATCCTCACAAAACTGGACAGCTTCTGTAAGATAAAGGACACTGCCAATAGGACAAATTGGCAACATACAGATTGGTAAAAAATCTTTACTAACCTCACATCTGATACAGGGCTAATATCCAAAATATATAAAGAATTCAAGAAGTTAACCACCAAGAAAATAAATGACCCAATCAAAAAGTGGGATGTAGAATTAAACAGAGAGTTCCTTAAATGAAATGCCCTATTATGGGGATAGGGAACTTGTAGAGCCCACCACCAGCAGAAAGAAGGGCATCAAGTGAAGGACAGGGTTGTCCTCCCACAGTCAAAAACTCTGACCCATAATTGTCTGAAAGACCTACATGGACAAAAATAAAGAAGAGCCAGAGGAAAAGGAGGTCCAGTGACAGGCCCAAAGTGGGATCCAGCTCAAGGGGAGGCCCCAAGACCTGCCACTATTACAGAGGCATAGAGTGCTCAGAAATAGGGGCCTAGAATGACTGTCTTCTGAAAGGCCCAACAAGCAGCTGAAAGAGTCTGATGAAGATATTTACGTTCAACCAGTGAACAGAAGCTCTGACCCTGTAGCTGAACTAGGGGAAAGGTAGAAGAAGGTGAAGAGGAGGGTGATCCTGTAGGAAGATCAGCAGTCTCAGTTAACCTGTACTCGGAAGATCTCTCAGACCCTGGACCACCAATCAGGCAGCACACACCAGCTAATATGATGCCCCCACACATAGACAGCAGAGGACTGTTGGGTCTGGGTTCAGTCAGAGAAGATTCAACTAACTCTCAAGAAATTGAAGGGCCCAGGGATTGGGGTGGTCTGTTGGGGGTGGGGTCATTCTCATGGAGAGCAGGGAGGAGAGGATTTTTTAAAAAAAGATAATGGTTAATGTTTTAAATAGAAACAGTTTTGTACAGAACAAAATTGCATTATTAAATAATCAGAGGTGGGTTTATTTAAAAACTATTTATGCTATTCCAACTATAAATTGCAGAACACAAGAATTACAGAGATAAATAATCTCCAAAACAAAAATTAACCAAAATACATGTCTTAGAAGAGGACATGAAAAGTCAGAGTGCTTAGGAAACCAAAGTTGGTGAAGCACATAGGCAAATAGAAATGAGCTGCACACCCCTAAGGATCAGTAATGCCCCAGTTTCAGTTTCACAGTGTACACTCACTCGTACCCCCCCTAAAGCTCCCGAGCGCTAGCTGTCCCTGTCTCTTCTCTTCCTCCTCACCATGTCCCCTTTTCCTCCTCATTTATCTTCCTGTTCTTGTTTCTCTCTGTTTTATCCCAAGGCCACCCAAAACTCTTTAAATACATAAAATGTCTCCATTCTGGGGAGGTCCGTGCTCCCCTAGTGCACCTAACATCTCCGGGTCAACAAATTGTACCTTGGTTATCATTTATTTAACTGCTTGTGTCCACAGATAAATGAATAAAAAAATAACCCCCCAAAACAAAATAATTCTACCACATTCATTTTCTGAATGTGGGTTATTTCATACAGTATATTTTTTTCATTTTATCTATTTGTCTTCAAATTTCCTGATGTCATTTTTTAAAAAATAGCTAAGCAACACCCTGTTATGTAAATATACCGCATTGTCTTTATTCATTGTTATGTGGAAAGATATCCAGGTTGTTTCCAGTTTCTGAATATTGTGAATAGATGAGCGGTGAACGTGGGTGAGCACGTGGCCTCGTGACAGAATAAAGCATCATTTGGAATCATGGTCGAGAGCAGTATAGCTAGATCTTAGGATAGGTGCACTCCGATTTTCCTCCCCAGTGTGAGGAGCTAGCACACTGCTGTCCATCGTGCCCACCATGAGCAGTGGATGAGTGTTGTCCTTGTTCCACGTCCTACTCAGCCTAAGGCTGTCACTTGTTTATCTTCAGTGTGAGATGGAAGATCAGTAGTTTTGATTTGCATTTCCCTGATGCCTAAGGATGTTGAACATTTTGTAAAGTGCTTCTCAGCCATTTGAGTTTCCTCTATTTAGAATTCCATTTAGGTCTGTATTCTATTTTTTAATTAAATTGTTTTTAGCTATCTAGTTAATTGAGTTCTTTATGTAGTTTTGGATGTTACTCCTCTATCAGATGTGGAGTTGTTAGAATGTTTTTCCATTCTGTAGGCTGCCACTTTTGGGGGCAGCATCAGTACTTGCCTAAATTAATTTTTTTTTATTAATCCTGGTTGCAATTTTATTTTGCTGTATATAATAGGGACAAAAATAAAATTTTAATTTTAAAATGAAATATTTTGAAACTATTTTATCTTGAGAAGTGAGAAGCAATGAGCTTTAAAAAAGTAATTAAAACCAGAAACCGTGAGGCGAGATGTTCTTTATATCAGTTAAGTAGAGTGAAATATCTGATTGAAATAGGGCAGCATTGGTTAGTTTTAATAGTGAAATAACTAAACATTTTAATATACAAGTACCATCTTAAACTTTGAATATGTGTGATTAATTACTCATTTTGCCTTTTTAAATTTATATCTGGTAATTAGAGGTTTGCATTATGATTGGCGATAAAAAGACTACAGAGAGTTGTCAGCCCAGTGGTAGAAAACTTTGAATTTGGCCAGATATACTTGGTCTGCAGTGTTCTTAAGTGTGTGCGTTAATCTAAAAATTAACTTATTCTAAAAATATTTCATGTTCATAGATTAAGCAACTCAGGTCTGAAGTGAGAGTAGCAGTATCATCGGCGGTGCTGTGTAGTGCGTGTATTCATGAAACTTTGTTTTTACAGAGTACCTTCAAGTTTAAATCTGAGAGTGATATTCATTTGGCAGAACATCACAAACAGGTTCTGTATGACGGGAAGCTTGCAAGTAGCATTGCCTTTTCCTACAACGCCAAGGCCACCGATGCGCAGCTTTGCCTGGAGTCCTCGCCAAAAGAGAATGCATCCATATTTGTGCACTCGCCACACGCACTGATGCTCCAGGTGGGCGGGCCCTGCCCCACACTGCCAGCACCACCGCAAACCCCGCTCACCTGCAGATGCTTCTGCTGCCTCTGGTTTGCGATTTGTAAACCAAGTTTCTGTCTTCGACTTTTTGACCTACTTGGAAACTAGTCCCCTCTGTTATCATATGTTTCTGTGTCCTTTGAAATAAAATCTGTTGACTTCCTGAGCATGAAGTTGCTAGGTATAAAAAATATGCTCATTTGAGAAGGTCTTAGATGCCTACTTGAAAGTTACTTGAATGACCTTAAATTTAATAATAATACTTTCTTCTTGAATAACTTATTTTAGCTTTGTAGAGTAGAATAACGGCTTAGCTTATTCGAGCTTTAAAGTGACTAGTCAAAAATACTTAATTTTTACAGGACACATGTATGTCTTGAGACCTTTACAATATCAGAATACACTAACCAAATAGCGATGCCTAGGGTGAGAAACCGTGATGAAAACCTTGTCATGGAGTTTTAACACATATTTTTTCTTTGTTGTAGGACGTGAAGGCTATAGTGACCCATTCAATTCATAGTGCGATCCATTCAATTGGAGGGATTCAAGTACTTTTCCCACTTTTTGCCCAGCTGGACAATCGACAGCTTAATGACAGTCAAGTAGAAACAACTGTCTGGTGAGTTTTCTTTGCTGTACCACATTCCAGTCTGTTCTCTTAGGTTCTTCACGCTGTATTCCATGCCGTGTAATATATTAGTGTTTGGTCTTTTCTGAAATGCTGATAAGAATGTTTTTAGAACTGAGGCAGACATTTCTATATATATGCATAATATAAAAACAGCCATAAAAACATTTTTCTGTAAAGTGAAGGAAATAAGTCAAGCTGTAATAGAGTGTGAATGATATACAGCAAAGGAAAAGCAGCCATAACAAATGTTCATAGTCCTATCAGACCATATTAAACAACTGAGGTGAGGTATATTCAGAAAGTCATGTAGCTTGTAGCTTAAACAATTACTCATTTTATAATGCAACACCATGACCTCAGATTAGAACAATGTTAAGTAACATAAATTTTTCTTTAAATTTACTTCATTTCTGAGGGACACAAAAATGATGATTTGTTAATATTGAGGTAAAAATGAAATGTCTTCAATGAGGTTGAATTCATCTTTACTTCTCATTACTTACCTTTGTATGAAAAATGTGTTATATATCAAGCTCTGTTTCATGTATTTTCTAAAGTATTGAGGATAAATTTTAGAATTATATAGCCTCTTTGCTTTGAATTTTAAGCTTGAGTTATATAGTCAAACATTATTTTTTAGACTAAAACAATAAAGGCTTCATGAATCCATACACAAACATATTTGCCTTTTAATGGGTTTTTGCATTTTAAATTAATGGAAAACTAGTGAATGAGGTTGTGGGAAAAGTTTAAGATCTAGTAAAATGTAAGGCATGCTTTTCTCAAATTAGCTCAGTTGACTTTGTAAGACTTCTTTACAGTATTGGTAGTGATATTATTTCTGTATTGAGATTCATTTCCTAAAACATATTTAAATATAAATCTAATACTTATTTATGATGTTCCATGCCCATCTATGAGTTATCCTTTATTTTATTTCATTGTAGTACAAAGGTTGGAGATTTGAAAGTCTTAATAGCTTGGGTGTGAAATGAAACCTGAGGTTGTGTCCTTTTGGGCTGTTACTTTGCACTGAATGCTTTTTTATTTTAATCCAGTAAATCAAAATAGATCAGTGTAGTAAAACAACAAAAAACAAACTATGCTTTATAATCCTAAGTTTAAATAAAAATTATTTTCTTATTTATCACCTAAGGGAACCTATACATTAAGGTAAATGCTATGAAGAGAAAACAGAGAAAAATGCCTTGCTCTTTAAACAGTCCCTAAGAATTACTTGGAATTTATAATTTTATTACCTGGAAGAGATTGTATGTTTAAGTGAAGATTTAAAAAGATGGTAGTTTGGACTGTTATAAATAAAATTATTGCAATAATGTATTGCTTTATGAATATCTGATAAAATCTTAGTGCTAATATCACATATAATGGTTGGGCCTTTTAATCAGTATATATGGGATTTTTTTCTTGAGATCAGAACTCATTGTTTATATTTATTTTAATATTTAGGTTTTTAATTTCTTCAAAGAGATGAAAGTGGAAAACTTAGTATCCTGACCTTAAATTTTATACTTTGTTTTTGTGATTCATCTCAGTTTTCTCCAACTTTTAAAGATGTGCATTTTGTTCTTAGTTCATAACTAATAGAAACCATGCCATAGGAAAATATTCTAGTCCTTTTTAGTAACAGGGCATATCCATGTCTAAGACACTGTGGGATTCCATTGTATCTCCTTTGGATTGTTACCTATTGTTATTTCATTAATATTTCAAAGTCCTCGATACCTAAGGCATGCAATTTTTAAACATGTGCGGTCAGCTAGCTGTTCAGAATGTTAAAGTTCACTTTTCACATGGACCAGAATAAAATATAGTGTGTTAGCAAGAGAACCATTTATTCCTAAGATGCTAAAGGCAACTCACGACACAGGATTTCTTTTTCACTAAACGAGTACAGACATTTAGCTATTTGGGGGTAAATGTAGAATTTCTCTTTTTATTTTTATTATTATTCATAAAGATAATGAGATCTTAAGATAGGATATATTATTTTATTTTAGCCAGTATTAACTTCTTTTAAATAAGAATCACACTAAACTAAAACTTCTTAATTTTCCAATGAAAATTCAGTATACTTTTGGAAAAAGTTGGTTTAAAAAATATATGGCAAAGTTACAATATTTGTTTTTCATTTTTCAGTGGCTTTTAAGAGAAATTGAGCTAAGCTGTAGTGAAGTTTTATTCTGGTTTCTATGTTACATTCTGAAGTGCTTTATTTTCCATGTACAAACCAGGGCCTTGTAATAAAACTTTTTACTGTTCTGTAGCCTCCGTTTGTGTTCAGTGTAGGCAGATGGAACCTTAAACTCACTCCCTGATGATAAAATTGATTTCTGGTGTCTAAGAGGGCAACTTGTTTGTACAGGATGAATTTCGTGTTTTTATTTTGTCCTGAGTGTTGCATCATTAGGTCATCACTCAGTTCCTGAACTATCAGGTCACTCAGTCTAGAGTTCCAATCCTGAGCTTGACATCGACTTTTAGAGCAGTTTACAGTATGTTATTAGCACTTTAACACCACAGTTTGTACCACTGTGACCTTGGGATAAAATGAAGTTGGAGTTACTCAAGATAAATCCAAAGTAGGCAGGGCAGGTCACTTATGTCCTCTGGGTTTGTTGTGAGGGTAAATGAACTAAGTTGTTCGACAAGTGTTTTTTTTTTTTTTTTTTTTTTTAAATAAACATACTTTGATTTTTGTGTTTTCAACACTGTATATCATCCTGTTTTTAAGATGAAGTAGCTAAGGCTCATAGCTCTTACATGTGGTCTTTTTCTACTAATGATGTTACTTGTTACATAAATACTCAAGTATTGAAATAGGACTTAAACTTTGAGTTTCTGCTGTTATTATGACAGTATGAAAATCACCAGCTTCAGAAACCTGAACATTTTAAGATTAATTTTCTTAAATTGGCCATTGGACTTGCCTTTTACTGATGTACTCAGATCTCAAAACTACTTGTCTTGTTTGCCTTTAAGGAAACTTGGGCTTCCTTGACGTGCTTACAAAGGTGTTCAGTGCTAGATTAGTCGGTAGCTTGATGCAGTGCTCTGGTCAGGAATCAGCCTCCAGTAAGGAAATTGGACCATGTACTGTATAATTCACAGGACTTTCCGTCTTTTACAGTCATTAACTACCTCGAGTAATTATTCCCATGGAAGACAAATCATACAAATATTTTTGATCCTATCTTGGTTCAGATAAATTTAGATACTTTGAAATAAGAAGAGCAGTTTAAACATTCTAGGAAATACATTTAAAACATAATTGATATACTGTGACTTAAACATTTAAAAAATCCTTTAAGCTAATTTTTAATTGAACATTGTTTTAAAAAACCAAGATAAATGTACAGATTTTAAGCATTTTTGCATTGACACATACATTTTTGTCAGTACTTGATTTATTTAAAGGTTTGAAAGTGTGCATTAAAAATCTTACTAGTAACAATGAGCATAAAGTACATGCAAAACAAGATGTAACCTGGAAATAGTCAAAGTTTTCTTGGTATGTAAAGATTAAACATAATGGTTTTTTCTTTTCTTTTTTCTTGAACTTCATATAGTCTGTGAGTTGTTTCTGGGGTGTTCAGAGCTTTCTGGGGTTAGTATCCCATTATCAGTGACTGCATATTATGTCTGTTCTTTTGTGACTGGGTTATCTCACTCAGGATAATATTCTCTAGATGTATCCATTTTCTTAAGAATTTCATAAAGTCATTGTTTCTGATAGCTGAGTAGTACTCCATTGTGTAAATGTACCACAATTTTTGTATCCATTCATCTACTGAAGGACATCTGGGTTCTTTCCAGCTTCTGGCTATTAAAAATAGGGCTGCTATGAACATTGTGGTGCATGTGTCTTTGTTGTATATTGTTGGAGCGTCTCTGGGGTATATGCCCAGAAGTGGAATAACTGGGTCTTCAGGTAGTACTATGTCCAATTTTCTGAAGAATAGCCAGACTGATTTCTGGAGTGGTTGTACCAGTTTACAACTCCACCAACAGTGGAGAAGTGTTCCTCTTTCTCCGCATCCTCACCAGCATCTGCTGTCATCTGAATTTTTGATCTTGGCCATTCTGGTTGGTGTAAGGTGGAATCTCAGGGTTGTTTTAATTTGCATTTCCCTGTTGGCTAATGATGTTGAGCACTTCCTTAGATGCTTCTTAGCCATTCGATGATATTCCTCAATTGAGAACTTTTTGTTTAGCTCTGTACCCCATTTTTTAATAGGGTTGTTTGATTCTCTGGTGTCTAGCTTCTTGAGTTCTTTGTATACCTTGAATATTAGGCCTCTCTCTGATGTGGGGTTGGTAAAGATCTTTTCTCAATATGTTACTGATTTTTTTTTTTAATGAAGCAAAAGTACATTGCACATTTTTATCAGAAGTTATGTGGTAAAAAGGCAAATGTTCTTTTTTGGCTTCGACTCTCTTTTGTACTCCTTGCAGATCATAGGGTTGCCTTGTGCTGATAGAGGTTGTGTGATATTCATTGAGTACTTATTCTTGTGCCTTCTCTGTTCCATCTGAAATACACTTCCTTTGTCACTTTATTGAAGACTTTCCAAAGTCAAATCACCAAACATTCCACCAATATCCTCTTCCTGCACAACATAAATAAACCAATATCCTTGTAAATTATAGCCTAATAAAATATTTTTGATTATTATACGTATGTTATGTGACTTAACTGTAATCCCCCGAAGATGAGAAAGATTGAAAGTGAGCATTCATAGGGCCATACAAATTAAATGAGTGGATGTAAATTGTAAAGCTTTGAGTTCAGAGCCACATAGAGAACCCTATGATTGCTTCCAGAATCCCATTTTAGCTGTATCTTAAACTATAATGTTTTATAAGTTAAAAATTAACTCAGAGTAATAAATCAAATGAAATCGTATAAGCCTGTTTTTCCTAGATAAAATGGTCTTTTACCTTTAATTATAACTGTAGGTTGTTTTATAACATGATAGAATGTAAGATATCATCACACTTAGAGAATTTCACAGTGACCATGGATTTCAAAGGGCTTCTTACAAGGTGAAAATTGGGACTTGGTAGTTTTTTTGTAAAGTTAAATAATTCTCTTGTTTCTGTCTTAAGTAATTCTATCTTGACTTAGCAATGTTATTATTGTAATTGATTTTATGTTCCCTTAGCAACAATTATACTTAATTAGCTCTTTTGTCATATATAAAGCAATGAAATTATCTTTAAACTTAGATGTTTCACTGTGTAACTACCTTAATCTTATTTTACTGTATTCTTAAATGTGACATAAATATTTTATGATTTTTTTTAATTCAGGAGAATATACTATAATACATAAATTGTTAGAATTGTATCATGGGCTTTTAATCAAACTAGCCAAAATATAGCTTATGGTTGTGTCTGTTAAGCCAGAGAAGTAAAACAAGTGACTCTAGAAGATGGTTTCTCCTAGTGGAGATTCTTGTTGTAAATACAAAATATAATTAGCAATTTTATTTTGAATTTTATTTAAATACTTTGTTAAATATTTACAGAAATAATTTATTTAATTTTATTTCCTTGGTTTTTAAAGTATATTTGTGGAAGAACATATTGCTGCAGTTAATAGGCACATTTGCTTGTTTGCCTTTATTTAAAAAGAAATGATTGAATTGGTGAGGAGACCTTACCTTCGAAGTGAAAGTACTCGGGTAAAGCACGTGGAGATAGTAGATGACTGGCAGTCTATTCTGTTAAATCTATTTACACTGTGTAATTATTAACATTTAAATGTTCCCTAAAATCCTTCATAGATTTGAGGGGCCCTGTAAATTATCTCATTTCTCATTTAATACTCACATGCTTTTCAGGTTTTCTTCAGGAAGTTTCAGAACCTGAATGTCAGAGTCTTAGTTTGTGATCTTAGCGGCACATACTCTTGTTTCTGAGAACTTTGAGTATCTGTGAGCAAACTCATCATCTGTTGATAAGCACTTCTTTCTGTATAGTATAATCTTCAGAACAACAAAATGCTTTTCTAGTGATTGCCTGATCCAGAGAAGCCAATCTCAACTGATGTTTTGAAAGTTTAGGGTCAGATATCTAAGATTAAAAATATGGGTTATTTTCAAATTCAAATGTTTTATTTTCCCTTTTTGGTTCATCTGTCATATCTGTAATTTCAGGTAACATTAAGAATTGCTATCTTGATGACCTAAGATTTAGAAACATGGAAGGCTTTTGAAGGATTGCTTTGATATTACTTTTTTGTGGTATCATTTAGGGGCTTGCATGGGGGCGTCAATACTTATCTGTTGGCAGAGACACTAATTTTTTGATGGACAAGTGATTAGCAAAATCTCTGCCTTTAGGTCTCATCGTAAGTCAGTGTGAAGTGGGAAGGTAGTTAAGGTGAAGGTGGACGAGAATCTTGCTGGAAAGGTTTGGAGGTACTGTATTCTTTGAGGTTACAGTTCTCTTAAAGCAGTAGCAGATGTGACATAGGTCACGCCAGATTTAATAGTTCCCACTTTAATACAGTGAAGGCAAGGTTGAATTAAATATGAGGACTCAAGATTTCTAGCAGACTAGCTAGTGGTCAGGAACCCAAGGATAAAAGGTGGTGCACATTGGATCTTGTGAAGGGAATGTCTCATGTGCAGAAATTCATGGTGCCAGGTCTTACCTGCTCAGTCTAGCATGCTGCCTGTGTGGTTGTGAAGAGAACACAAATGACCCTCGAGTCACAGTAGAACGTTGATGAGGATTCACTGCCAGAGTGCTGATCCTGGCACTGGACATCCGAATTTATAAAGGAATCCTTGTAAAAGGACTGTCTTGACACCATGAATCTATGCTTTAAAAAAATACAAATCAAAACACAACACAGACTTGTAGGTGGATGGCTGCCAAGAACACAGAAAAAAGGTATATGCTTAGCCCTCAATTGAATAGTAACATAAGTTTATTTTTGTGGCAATTTCCTATCTCAGAAATGTTTATAGAGTATCTGTCCACTTAATTCCTGTACGAATCCTTGACATTTTTTGTTTTTTTGGATTCTAGTTTGACATTTCTAATATAGTCTGATGAAAACATATTTCACTTTAGATTCTTCCTTTGTGATTCACCTTCATTAATGGACAAAGTTCCTGGGAATCTGAGCCTTGATGATTTTTATGAACAGCTTTTGTGGATGGAATGACTCAAAGCATGTTTTAAAGAGTTGTGGTTTTGTGCAGTTCTCCATGGAGAGAAATTATGAATATTCATTAGTTTTCAAGGAAATGAATGGGATGATTTTGTGTTTGTCTTTAACCTGCCTCAGTTGGGTATCTAGTAAGTACAACAGAAAGGACAGAAATGCCTGAGGGATTCAAAAGAAATTCTGGAGTATACCAACATTCTGTGTGCCAACTCATGTATAAAATAAAGGGAATCTAAAAACTATTTGTAGCAGTTGGTGGAGTGCTAGAGGGGAATCTTGTTTATAGGAACAGCCAAAATGAATATTAGTTAAAAATATTTCTACTAAAGTTGGTACCTGGTTTCACATAAGGAACGTTCAGAACTTAAAACTAGGAAAGGGCAGTGCAAACAGAATCAATAGGTATGGGATTACAACTCAATGGGAGCAAGAGACTCTGCTGTGCTCTTGCACGGTGCTGTGACGCTAGACAGGACAGCGCGGAGGAGGTCGTGAATATCCTCACTGGCAGTGTAAGTGATACAGGAGTCTGTAGATAACTTACACCAATTCCAACACCACTCAGTTATATACAACAGAAAGATAACATGCTACAACATTAATATTCACAGTTACTTTTTTATAGAAAACTGTTTGGAACCAGGAGCTATTAGTACCTAGAAAAAAATATGATTTGCAATGAAGGCCTTCGTGGCTCAGGGTCTACAGAAAATATCCTTAACAAATAGAGGAGGGAGAAGCTGTTAGTTATGTAAGTTGATCAACATGCCATCAGAGTAACATGCAGTGAGGGTTTTATTTTATAAGTGTGAATTCTTGTTAGTTTTGATTTTGACAGATTGTGAATGACTTTGGAGCCCCAACAGAAGTCATGACATCTATTAGTATTATAGCCAAAAGCTAGACATTTTGATTGTTCCATGTAAGAACAGATGACCCACATAAGAACTACTTACCCAGTGTCTCTTACAGACTTTAGTTTATTTACATAAAGAAGCATGAAGTTTTTGAAATGGGATTGTTAGTGCTGCCCTTTTCTGTCTTAATCAAGTGGTCAGGTTTTGTTTTGTTTTGATTTTGGTTTACTTGTGTTTTTGTCCAAAGCTGGAGAAACTTGAGTAAGGATGATGCAATCCATAGAGGAAAACCAGTTTATATTGGCTGGGCATTAGAAGGATTTTTATGATTTATGCTTAAGTTGCTCTTCCTACTTTTTATCTATATATACTGAGAGCAGTAATGGACGGGGTAAAAAAAACTGTTTCGAAGTTGTGTGCGAAAATAGTAATGATTGAACATTGTTCTCATGAGTCATCACTAATGGTGTACATATTAATAAAATAATCTAGTTTTTTGTCCTCCACAAATCAGTGTGTATGTCTGTAAATTGTTTGGTATCCAGTATTATCAGGAACTTCTGCAAAGTGTTGTAAGAACTAAAACAGGTTTGGTGTGGCAGTGGTTTTCTGAGCCAAGTGTACCGGAAAATATAATGTGCAGACAAAGCAGAACTACAGTTAAAGCAGGAGAGACCAAAGTGGGACAAAACTTTGAAGAAGATATCGATGGATAGTGTTTGATTTTTCTAAGGCTTGCTTATGTTAAGATAGGAAATGCAGTGTCAAATCACACATGAAACTTGGTGGCTTTCTTTAAGAAAGGTGTATTGTTAACATGAAAAAATTCAGTTCACTCAGGGATTTAGAGTTTTAGGTCTTACTCATATTTTAGAGGACCCAGTATTCATTTTATTAGGAGAGGAAAGAGATTAGATAACTACACAGAGATTGTTTACCTTTATATCCCATTAGAAACTTCTCTTATTGTGTTGATGACAGTCGATTGGAACTTGGAAATACAGTGTGCATGGACAAGGTGAAGGAACTTAGCATTAGAATTGGTGACAACTGTTGTTGCAGTGTGTCATGCTTTCATTATCATCCATTAGTTGATGGAAATACTGTACATGTCTATCAACCAGCCTCCAGAAGACCAGACAACACTTTTCTTTCTGCATCTGGTTTTATTCACTCAATACCATGTTTTCCAGATCCATCCACTGACCTGAAAATGTCATAATACCATTTCTCTTAATCAGCTGAATAATATACCAGTGTAAACGCACAGCATTTTCATCAACTACTCATTAGTTGATAGACACCTAGAGTATTTCTGTTCCTATGGTGATGGAGCAACAGTAAATGTAGATGAACAAGTATCTCTGGGGTTGTCTATAGTGCCTTTTGGGTATATGCCCAAGGTGGTTGTCTTAGAGATGCCATGACAATGGCAGTTCTTACAAAAGAAAGCATTTAATTAGGGCTGGCTTAAAGTTTCAGAAAGTCAGTTCATTATCATCGTGACAGGCAGACACGGTGCTGGAGAAGGAGGTGAGAGTTCTACATCCTGATCTGCAGGCCACAGGAAGAGAGTGATACTGTGCCTGGTTCCAGCATTTGAAAGCCTATTCCCAATGACATACTTTAGCCAACAATGCACACTTCCTAATCCTTTCACACAGTACCACGGCTTCCTGACTGAGCATTATGAACCTATGGAGCCACTCTTTGGTGGATGGATGGACAGTGTGCTGTGTCTACCACTAGTCTATTGAGGAGCCACTTTGCTTATTTCCATAGTGGCTGTCCCATTTTGAAAAAGCTTTACGTTTTACTTCTGTAAAGCTGCCTAAAATGCATACATAAAGGGAAAAATGCTTCTTCCAGACACCATAACTATCCAATAAAAGCCCTAGTGCAAGGACAGGGTTACCATGTTTGGAGTTGTTGGCCAGTGGGTTCTCATAACCCTGAAAACCTACCCGATTTGCCTGACCAGGCAAGATATCCATTGCTTTAGTAGTGACACAGGTGTGTGTCACCAACCACTTCCTGATTGGATCTGCTCCGAAGGACTGAGCTCCTGCTTGACAGGGTTTATGGGGCCAAGGACTGGAGCTGACTAAACAGGTCATAGGCCTGCTGCAGATTGAAAGAAATAATAGCCATTTTTTATTTGAAGAAGGGTTTATTTCAAGTGGACACAAAGCACTGTCAACCCTGAAATACAAAAACAATCCAATAAAGATGTATTACTAGACATATTAGTAACATTCGTGTCAGAGTAGCTTAAGGTTTTCAACATGACTAGATGATAGTGCTATTGTTATTAATTAGCACTATGCACTTAGAATGACCAGAGGCTTGCCTTTGTTTTTGTTTTTAAATGTTGATGCTGCCAATGCTGGTAAAGATGTGCCATACAATTGGAACCCAGTATTAGTGGGATTACTAAATGCTATGACATTTTTGGAATATAGTTTTACAATTCTGTATAAAGCCAGCCGTATACATGTATAATTGAGCTTCTTGCTACTTGATTTTATTTCTGAGAAAAGAGTGCAGATTGCTCATGAACAAACAGTCCTATATATCTTTATAGTCGTTTTATTTATACTGCCATACTAGAAACCTGGTGCTCCCTTGAGATGAATGGATGCCCAAAGTGACTTTTCAGTTTCTGCCATGAAATATTTATCAATTAAAAGTAATTAGAATAAACGTATTTACTGGGATGAATGTCAGATTTGGGTAATACATAGAAGTCTGGAAGAGACTATGGAAGATCACATACATTCTTCATTTACATGACTTTCTTAAAAAGTCAGAGCTGTAGTGACAGAGAAGCATTCTTGCTACATTACAGATGTTGAGGTGCTGTGAGTCCAAAGCAGAAGGGTGAGCACCAGAACATTTTAATTTGTGGGTGCCCATGGAGGCCAGAAGAGAGTACCAGATTCCCTGGAACTGGAGATACAAATAAGCCACCATATCGGTGCTGGGAACCAAACCCTGGTCTTCTGTCAGAGCACCAGTGCTCTCCACTGATGAGCCATCTCTCCAGGCAATGTATACATTTAACATTTTTGTCTATTTCATTGGTACATCTAAGTAGTAAAATTTTAAAATTTGAGTTCTTTTGAATTTCAAATATAGGATGCTGAAACAAAGGAAGATATAAATGCTTAGTGACTTGAGTGTTAGACAGCCTCTGCAAAGTCTCTTTAAGTATGTGTAACAATAGTAGCAGTTGCATGTTTAAATCACATGAAAACATTGAAATACTGAGTAGACACTTCATGGCAAAAGATATCTGATGTACCACCCATACCTTCTGTCTGTCCTTCCTTTTGCCAGTGTTGCATTTGCTCACTCCTTTAAGTGGTTTCCTTTGGTGGGACGCTGCTGTGCACACAGTAAGGTGGCATCATGTGCACTAAAGAAGTTGTCAGTGTTTCCTAGCATACCCAGGGGCCTTTGAAGGGATGCCTTCAGGAGCACCATGTTCAAAACTGCTAACTATTTGCACTTAGAAATGTTTGGTATAGACCTTTTTCATTCTGAACTGTGTAAGAGGTTTAACTCTTCTGATACATTGTTTCTGTTACTAAAAGTAATTTTTAGGTGCTGGAATTAGAGCCATGGCCCTTACATATGCTAGGCAAGAATTTCTCCATTTTCTTATATCCCTGGAACACAACCTCCTTTTACATTTGTGGCAGTATCTCACAAAGTTTCTTGGGTCATTATTGAACTTTGTTTACCCCACAAACACGATGATCCTCTTGGCCTGGCCTCCCGAGGAGCTGAGTAGAAGTCTATGTATGTTAGGTGACAGACATAGCATCGGCTCCATGTTGTAGTAGGTATTTTATATAATTTTAATAGTCTTAGAAAGATTTTAGTATACTTTAATATTAGGGCGCTTAAAGAGATGAAAACAGAATGTCAGAAAATTTTATTCCTAAGGGTAAATCTTAAATCTTACTTAGAACTTAACCTACTTCTGACTTTGACACTCATTTTGCCTGTACAGTTTTAAAATATTGAATATACCATCTTAAAGGGGGAGAAGAGGTATTGGGTCTCAGCAAAAATCTTTAAATTTTGCATAGGTTACATTTTTAATAAAAAGATGTTTATTGAAAGCCAACCAAGATATGATATTATCTGTTTTAATATAAAAATTAAATATTTAGAATTTATTTTATATGAGATTGCTCTAGAAATATTCATAGATTATTCATTCCTCCTAACTTTGTTTATAAGAAGCAGAGCAATATCTTTTGCATTTGAATATTAAAAGTACCCAAAGATAACAAAACTTCCTTAATTCTACCCAGGAATATTTTACATTACTTAATTTTGTAAAATTAATTGGAAAAGGCAGTGGAACTAAATCAGGCTGTATTTGCATACATCTTAGTGGGAGGAAAATATAGTTTATTTTCATTCAAATTTATCATTATATATAGTAACTAAATAGTCTTCTATGTTGATGAGTATAGTTGATTATTCTCGACTAAGATGGTGAGCAGGCCCTGCCAGAAAGGATCTTGAGCTGTTACTGGTGGCATTCTCTCTCTTCTACCCTCGACTTTAGCCCTCACGACAATGATAAGTGAATATTATTTGCTAACTTAATCAAAAAGCTTACTAAAGTTGAAAGATGCTAATTAAGTTTTCAAGGGAAAATTTCTCAAAATAGCTTTATAATGTCATTTTTCTTACAAGAAAACAGGATTTAAAATCGTCAACCCTTCCCAAAGTAGAATTTTTATTTACAAAAAAAAAATTTATAGTACTTTTACTTGGAAGAGTTAACAATTTTATATCACTTCATAATAATTAATACCATCTTGTCTGCTGAGGAACTCTGTGACATGCTGTCTCTGGCTGGGGCTGTGCTTTGCACAGGCATGTTCTGTGCTGCTTTAGTTCTGGCTGATACGGCTGCTTGCCTTTTGGGTTAGCCTACATATTTAGACCCTCTACACATGAACTGATGTGTTCTAGACAGGAAGTGGAATGCAGGAGATATAGGAATGGGCTGAAGTATCCTTTATATTTGCCTTTATATCTAGGGGAGTTGGAAATAGGCAAGAATGGAGAGAAATTTTGTATGGCAGTACAAAGAATTTTGCAAGTTTATTGTGAGCCCTGCAGCAATCCGATGCATTTTAGTTACTGGTAAGTTTGTTAAATTATGTTTGAAATTGTACCCCTTCGAAGATAGCCATCTATTCACTTTAAGTCCACCGTTTCAAAAATACCTTATTTTTAAAATTCTTCTGAAACAATTTGGTATTATTATTGCATTTGGTTGTAGGTATAAATTAAAAATACTTTGGTGAGTACATGCATTTGAGTTTTCTGTTGTCGCTGGTAATGGCAGAGTGGGGTCGGGACCAATGGTCTTGTGCTCAGATCTCGGAATCATACCAACTGAATCCAGCTCTTGCATTGAAGTGCCACTGTATTTAGAGGTCTGAGTTCCATATGACATGACTGCGAATGGATAGTCTTGTGATAGAAAAGATAAAAGTCCACGGTATCCTTGTGATTTTATGTGGCTCTACATATGTGTATTATTTTTCTCAGAGAATGCTTCCTGGTTTTTCCTAGTGTGTTGTAGGGGCCATTGTGAGGCAGACTTGATTCTCCCCTTTTGACAGTTCTGATGCTTACAAACACACTGCCCTAATTCATGTGTAGGTTTGAAAATTGTGGAATATCTATGTAGCAGCTCTCATTATTTTCAAACATTTAAACACAGTGTTATCTGTAGTAGAGGATATTACCAGGTGTTTGTGAAGTGGACTTGGCTGTTGACTCCATTTAAAATATACTGGATTACCTAAAAGAATCTCAAGGGAATTCCTTGCTAGTTGTGTTTTTCTTAAAAATACCTATGTTTGACTCATGGACAAAGTAAAATGAGTGTCGCTGATTGGTAATGCTAGTTTTGATTTTTCTGTGTGTGGTTTAAGTATGTAGGGCTAGCTAATGTGACTGAGTTTTAATTTCCTGTGATTAAGTACCTTATTTCTGGGTAGTATTTTTAGAATATCAAGTAGTTTGTTCAGCCATCATTTTTTATAATAAAGGTAATGATCATTTAGCTGTTGATTCTTGTCATGAGAAACTGTTTGATTTTAAGTAAAATAAATAAGCAAATAAATAATCATTCCAAATTATTGGAGAAGTCTGCTATAAATCGTCTTGAAACCGGAGAGCTAAAGTAAGTAAAAAGCCAGTTAGCTAGGTTTCTTTATCATTTTTGAGCTTTCCTCATCAAATTTTCTGAAATACCTTGCGGAATGATCACTGCTCTCTTTACTATAAAGAAGTGATTTAAGGTACACTCTAAGACATGTGAGATAGATAGTATGTCAGCCCATGGTAAGTCTAGTATAGGGCACTTCATTGTAATTGCTTTACGTGCACACAGTGAAGGGTGCATTATTGTCATTCTGTGTCACTGTGCTGGTTGAAAACATATGACTTGTGAAGAAATACATTATCAAGGACAAATTCATTGCAAACAATTTCCTTTTGTTTCCTCATGTATTCATTTGGTGCACATACCAAGTGCTCAGCTCTGTCTGGTACTTCTTCTTATCTGATTCTGTGTGTTTGTGAACACTATGTAATTAATTTTTACAGCTTCTCATTTGTGTAATACATGAGTCATTTCTTTACTTTGCTCTCATGAACTTTTCTGAGGGTATGTGTGGACATATGTGGTATGTGACATTTCTTTGGTTGATTTTTTTTATAAATCATATGAAAAATAGCTAACAGCTATGTTCTTCACAAACAGTGTCCTGTATATAGTAAATTTTTGATAGCCTGTTTTTAAATACAATGTTTTGTTGCTGTATGTATTATAGAATAGTGGTATGTTTCTTATGTCAGGTTCATTTGAAGAGGGAAATAGGTTTTTATATATGTAAAGATGCATCTTTATGCTTAACTGAAATACAAATTATACAGTTATTTTAACTTGAAAGATAAAACTAATTGTATCTTCTGTTGCTTGTGGGAAGATTCATGCTTGTATAATGAAAGCCAGATAGCATTTTAAAATAAAAGAGATTAATTTGTTTATTATAATCGTTTCACAACCAAATTACTGAAATGGAATACTATTTTTATGATAAATGTTAATGACTAAAAAATGAAATTATCTGTACTTTACACACAGTGCTACTCTTTTGGCATTCCTGGTTGAACTACTTAAAAGTTCAGTAGCCATGCAAGAACAGATGCTGGGTGGAAAAGGCTTTTTAGTCATTGGCTACTTACTTGAAAAGGTAAGTGACATATGTTGGTGGCTTTTTGTGTGTAGCTTTTGTCACTGGATAGTTAACAATCACTAATTATATTTTCATAAGTTATCTTCAGTTCATAATAAACTGATTAATTAAAGAACATCTTTTATTATGCATTGGCATAGCGTGAAGAAATTGTGAATTAAAGTAGAAATTTTAGAAAATCATTTGCTTCGACACCATCTGCAGCACTGCATTCCAGTGGTGTTCTTGCCTTCTTTTATTTCTTACTCTATTTCTGCAGACTGCCTTCTACCGGCTGGTCTTGAAAATTTTTTCTCCTATAATTAATTTAATGAGATTATGGTTCCTTTCCTTATCCTATAAATACTAATTGTTTTAATATCTTAATTCATTTCAGTTCTACTAGGATGTTTAGTGATCTGTACAGCTTTTATTAACCAAACTATTGCTTCTGATTTTTCTCTCAATATTTTATTTCCCTTTCTATCTTAGTCAGAGTCCTTACCATTTAGCTAAACTTAAGACATTAATCTCTTTTTCCTCACACTGAATCTAAATAGTTGATAATTATTATTAGCCATCAGAATATATCCAAAGTCAGGGATTTGAGAGATGGGTTAATGTTTAAGGAATCTTGTTTCGCTTGCAGAAAACCCAACTTCAGTTTCCAGCACCCACGTTGTAGTCTATAACAATTCATAATTGCAGTTCTTGGGGACCCAAATACCCACATTGTAGTCTATAACCTCTCATAAGTGCAGTTTTGGGGAATCCAAATCCCCCTCTGATTTTACTGGACACTGTGTGCACATGGTGTGTGTGTGTGTGTGTGTGTGTGTGTGTGTGTGTGTGTGTTGGCAATTACACTCACACACAGAAATATAGTAAATAAATATTTAAAATTAAGAATATATACAGAACTAATTGCTATTCTTACTCTTTTTTTTAAACTACATCTATGGAATACCATCATTGTCCCAATCACTCTTTTTCCAAAATAACTACTATTCTAATTTAATACTGTTACTGTGACAAAATATTGACCTAATCAAGTTGGGTAAGAAAAGGGCTTATTTTAGCATACTACCTGATGACTGTCAACCTAACTAATAGGGCTGGCACTCAGACAGGCACTTGAAGCAGAAACCATGGAGAAATCCATGTCAGGTGGCTAGATGGGTGGCTCAGACTCATGCTAAGGTATCTTCATTTTATTGCCCTGGACTACCAGCTCAGGGAATGGTGCCAGTCATAATGGCTGGGCCCTCCTATATCAATTAAGAATCAACATAGCCCGCCATGGGCATGTGCACAGCAAAGTCTAACCCTGGCATTCCATCAATCAAGACTCCTTTCTTAGGTACCACAGGCTGTTTCAGGGTGATGGCTATTTACATATTCCATCCTTTATTTATCCTCACACTACTTCAGTAAAGGTTCTTCCTCATTTGACTGTATTGTTACTCTCATACCTCTGATATCACATTCTACCACTCTCCTTGTTTTCTCTATATTGTCCCACGTTCCCTTCCATTTTGCAGCAAGGACATGTATGCACAGATTGGTCTTTTGCTGTTCCTTGCTCAACTTTTTCATTCACTTTCTTCTGCATGCACCTGTATCCTTTGCACCTTTCTAGTGCATGTCTGTAGTGACCACTTCTTCTAGTTAAATACGGCTTCATGCACTCTCTATCTCCTCTTATAATAGTGCTCCCACCTAGGGACAGAGTCCTCAGCAAACAAGTCTGGACAGTACTTCACACCAAGTGACATCTATAGTGTGTCGGTCTTTATCTTGCCAGGGAGCTGACAGCGCGCTCAACTTGACTTATTAAGGAGAATTTAAGGTCTTGCTGTTTAAAAAGTAAGTAGCAGGCATTGTTGAGGGAATTTGGCTAGTCCTGGAGCGTGACAAGAATGGTTCTTTAGTGAAACTCAGAGAGAAGAATGGTGGACTTGACTGGATTCATGTCTTCCAAAAAGTAGCAGTGTATTGATTTGTACAATGTCCACAGCCCATTTTCCTTCTGTCCGCTAACTACCTGCTGATGGGACAAACTAGTCCAACTTTTAGTTGAAAATCAACAGTCGAGAAAGTTTCTCAGAGTGATAATAAGTTGCACAGTAGTGTAACCAGACTATCCAGTTTGAGGATTTGTGTCTCTTTTGTCTTGCCTGTGGGGGCTGTTTCTTCTTCAGCTGTTTTCCTTTTTGTGCGCAGGTCTTTTGCTCTGTTCCCTTGCATCCAGGTAGAGAGACAAGATTCCATTTTTGTTCACTTTTATTTGATCCGTCAGCTGAGGTCTTGCCTTTCTATGCATGTATATTTATTGGGATGCTATAGTTTGATGCTGCCTCCCTGAAATTATTGTTGTCACTGTTCATCCGTCGTCATTCAGATAGTTAATATAATTTTGTTAGGCTGTTGGATCTCATTTTTGGTATCCGTGAAAAATGAAGTTGATACTAAGGTTCAATTATTTCATGATTCATATTTACCAATTCAAGTACTTTCCACAGTTGTGTAGTATATAATCATGTATGTTTTTATATATTAAATGTCTTGTTACAAACACTTGTGCTAAGCCATCCCATCTTGTACTTATCGGGCACATATTCCGTAAGATTTCATTATAGCAGCCAGTGCTACTATTTGCTGTTTTGTTACTTTCAACTGCAGACTGTAATTATTTTTTAATAGTTAATATTCTGTTTTTAAGTAAATTTATCTATACAATTAATGTGCTATGCAGCATTCTCCTAACCTTCCTTTTTTCCCTCACTTTAAAAAAAGGTTCATTCGTTCAATTGTTCATTCGTTCATTCATTCATTATGGGTCATCTGCCGCCCCCCCCCCCACCCCCGTGTGTGTGTGTGTGTGTGTGTGTGTGTGTGTGTGTGTGTGTGTGTGTGTGTGTACATGTGCACGTGCGTACCAGTTGTGTTCCTGGTATCTTTAGAGACAAATAGAGATTCTCTGGATCTGGCATTACAAACAATTTTGAAGTGTCAAGTAGGTGCTGGGTATTGTATCTGGGTTCTGTAGACAACCAGTGGGCCCTCTCTCTAGCCCTCTCCTTTCTTGTCCTTTTAGATTCCTCTCTTACCAAGCTCTCCCAAAACCCTACTATCATCTTCCCTGAGCCTTAAGCTGAGATTTTATGTGTTCATAGTAGTTGGCTTCAAAGAATTCTTCATAAGAATGTGTTCATGAGTAGCTAGGCCATATCTTATCCAGAAGACAATTTCACAACAGTCTTACATGATCTTGTGTAAGAAAGAGAGGAATGAGACATGGTGATGGGGTGACAAGGACTGAAGCACATTGTCAAACATATGAAATTGTCAAAAATAAAATCAGGAAATTAAGACATTTTACTGTGTGTGTCTCAGATCCCAGAGTTTACATTTCTGTGATGTTGACATTCTGATGACTGAGCCTAAGACTTATTCCTGTTAGTTGTCCAGGTATAAATTGTGTGTGTGTGTGTGAGTGTGTGTGAGATGTGTGTGTGTGTATGTGTGTTTGTGAGTGTGTGTGAGATGTGTGTGTATGTGTGCGTGTGCGTGTGTGTGTGTGTGTGTGTGTGTTTTCCCTAAAGCTTCCCACATGATAGAGGCACTCTACCACTGACCCATATCTATCCCTGAACCACATTTAAAAGGTTATTTTACCTCTTAAAGTAAAAGCAAATTGCAAAATAGAAAAATTTAAAGCAGTTAATTGAAGTAAACACTTTAAGGACAATTGAGTGTTTTTTAAATCTTTTCTAATCTCCCAGTTTATCTTTTCTTTTCTTGTTCTCTTTTTAAATTTAATATGAATGTAGCTAAACATTTACAAAAAAAATTAAAGAGGGACTGGAAAAGATCAATAACATAGTGTGCTTTATTCCCAAGAAAAGAAAAATACATGGAATATATAGGTGATCTGAGATAAGTTACGTACCATTCACAGACAAAACTGCATGCTGTTGTAGAGAAAGTTCATTGTACACACAGTGAAACTAAGTAGAATGAACTGCAGTTTTGAAAAAAAAAATGTTTCTAAAAATCAAGTATAGATCTTAAGCTACTCTCTGGTGGCATAAATGACCATAGGAGGGAAGAATCTGTATTTTTGTTTGGTTTTGGTTTTTTGTTTTGTAATATAGAGGCCGTACAAGATGCTTTTGAAGATGTCTTTCCTCGAATTCAGCAATTTCATAATCTAACTATAAATTACTATCAGATGCTTATGATTGGAATGTTGGCTGCCACTGGCAGGCTTTTAGCATTTGAGATTAGATTGTCAGCTTTTCTGAAGAGGAATATGTTTTCTATGTTACCACATTTTTGTCTGAAATTATAAAGTAGCATTGCCCAAATAAAATACAACTTAAGAATCAAGTGCAAATTAAAATATTTATTAATAAGTTACCGGTGATATTAATGAATCTTATTTAGTCTGGCTTATACAAAACATCATTATAATATCTGATTAGTTATTTTCTTAAAAGAATACTTTTTAGAAAATTATTTACTTACATCTCACTTAGGACAGGCTATGTTTTAAATGTTCAGCTTACAAATAGGATAATAACTACTTTACAAACAATCTTGAGGAATTGGTATGCGTTTCAAAAGGGCTCTTGTGTTTAGTGATAAGTTGGGCATTGTTGTTAACAACTGAACATTTGTGATGAGAATATGGTATACAAAACAATGTTGTGTGAAGTTCAGAGTGTTATCAAGAGATGTTTCATTTGTAGTGAAAAGAGGGCAAAGAAAGTCACACCCAAGCAGAAGTCTCTGGAGGAGTCTGAGGTTGTGACAGCCAGATGAAGAGTCAGGTCTGATTTACCATGGCCCTGCAAGGCCAGGCCAGGCAGCCCTGTGCTGAGGCAAGGGAACTGCATTTGTCTGTGTTGAAAAGGCCTAAAGGAATTAAAGAGAAGGTTCTGCTGTGTTTGTTGTAGAACAGTTTTGAACGAAAGCACTTCTTGTTATCTTTAACTCTAAGTTATAAAATCTGTTGTCATTTTTTGAGTTTCTTACTCATATTGAAAAGTTTCTTATCTGTAATTACACTGGGCTTTACATAACATCCTTTCACTCAAAGGAATACTCTAAAATTTCATATAACCACATTTTTAGTAAAGACAGTATAGGATTTTGTGCTATTAATTTAAACTTTTAGGGACAATTTGAACTGTTGTTATAAACATTATATAATTTGGTTTCACAAATATTTCTTGATAGAATTTCTATTTCTGTTTTAGTCATCGAGAGTTCACATAACGAGAGCGGTCTTGGAACAGTTTTTATCATTTGCAAAATACCTCGATGGTTTATGTCATGGAGCACCATTGCTGAAGCAGCTTTGTGACCACATTTTATTCAATCCCGCCATCTGGATACACACACCTGCAAAGGTCTGTATTTCAGGTTTATTCACTTAGTTTTAGGTTAATGTTATAAAAAATTTATAATATATAAAACTATAGCTAAAAATTAAAACTGGTGTAGAACTAAGTTTTAATATTATTAGATATTGTTCGTACCTTATCAACAAAGAAAATCTGGTATGTTATTGAAAGACTATGAAAAGATAACAGAACTCACGTCCACTTAGACTGGGAAGTTACTATTAGTTTGATCATGACATAAATATTTTTTAAATAAGCATAAACTCAAGCCACATTATTTTTCCTGAAATGTACACAATGCCATACATCAGATGATTGATACTTTTCAAAATATAAGTGGTTATTTTATAAAGAAATGTTATTTTAAACCACACAATAAATTATAATAGTGTGTCATTTGCTGATGTGCATTTGCCTTAAATAGGAATTCATATTTACTATGTACTTTATTAAACTTACTTTCATTATTTATTAGGTTCAACTTTCCCTGTATACCTACTTGTCTGCTGAGTTTATTGGAACTGCTACCATCTATACCACCATACGCAGAGTTGGGACAGTATTGCAGCTAATGCACACATTAAAATATTACTACTGGGTTATTAACCCTGCTGACAGCAGTGGCATTACACCTAAAGGACTAGGTAAGCAGCTCTGTGACCTCTTTTTCATGTTTCTGTGTTTAGATCCTGGGTACTAGATCTGTAGTACTATCCTGGGTACTAGATCTGTAGTACTATCCTGGGTACTAGATCTGTAGTACTATCCTGGGTACTAGATCTGTAGTACTATCCTGGGTACTATAATTGTAGTACTAGATCCTGGGTACTGAATCTGTAGTACTATCTTGGGTACTATAATTGTAGTACTAGATCCTGGGTACTGAATCTGTAGTACTATCCTGGGTACTGGATCTGTAGTACTAGATCCTGGTACTAGTACAGCGCACACATGTGCATGACTACAAATATGTCATTTAGCTCTTTTATTTCTTATGAAGTACAATATTAATTTAGAAGTTGCAATTTTTTTAATGCTATGGTCAGTGAGACAGCTCAGTGGCCACAGGTACTTGCTTTAAAACCTGATGGAATGAATTAGATCTTCATGCTCTGCATGATGGGAGGAAAGAGCTGATTCCTCCATGTTGTCCACTGTCTTCTGTGGCATGTGTGCACCCGATTCACACGTAAATTAACTGTATTAAGAATGTTAATAGTGTTAAAATAGTTTGGAATAAAAGAAATTGATGCACTTGATTTTAATTGAGATGCTTTCTTTGGGGAGCTCTAGAAGATACATTTGTATATTAAAGGTGGGTAAATATAACTGGTTGCCATCAGTAGCTTTTAGTACTTTGGACCTTAAATTGCTTTGAATTTTTATTTCACATATGCTGTTTGACCTGAGTGTGGCAGAAGCTGTTTTAATTTTTATATTCTTACATTTGTGTTTTAAGATTATAGCCATGTTTTCTAACTATACAAAAGTACACTTCTACAAGTACTCTAAATACAACGTAATCTCAAAGGGAAAAGCATTCATAGCCCACTGGCACAGGAAGGAGCACTGCGGAAATTGTAGATTTTGTCTCTCAGTACATTGCTACATGAACGTGGTTAAGCTTTCTACAGAATCAAACGTTTTCCACTTTTAATCTTCTTTCCTGTAACATGCTTTAAATTTTATTCCTTAGAAAATTGCTTCCTTTTTTGTGTGACTGGTTGTCTGTGATTTGTTTAGACTTGACAAGAAGTGTCTAATTAAAGATACTTTAGGGACTGGAGAGATGGCTCAGCAGTTAAAAACAGTATTCTTCCAGAGGTCCTGAGTTCAGTTCACAGCAAGCACATAGTGGCTCACAACCATCTGTAGTGGGAGTCAGTGCCTTCTTATGTGTCTGAAGACAGCTTCAGTGTACTCATATACATTAAATACATTAACTAATTAATTAATTTTAAAAATTTAAATTTTTTCCAGAAATGTCCTACCAGTATATTTTCACCAGCAGTGTGTGATGAGGATTTTCTCAGAATTTTTAATGTAGTACTGACTATTACAGTTACACGAATCTCTTTTAAAAGAGAAAATTAATGTAGTACATTAATATATAGGTAGTTATACATTTTACTTTATATTAGGAGTCAATAGTTGTTACTAACTGTCATCTCTGATCTGTCCTCCAGTTTAATCTCCTGGCTTTTAATTAAATATGCCCAGAGTTAGTTACTGTTTAGTACTTTTGTTAATGTATTTAACCATGTACATTATAGAGGTATATAACATGTTTACATACATACATAACAATGTAGATCTTGTTAATACCTTCCTTATGTTGTCTAGGAAAAAGCTGAAAGTGCACATCCACAGCTCTGTACTACATGTTGTCCTTCGGCTTAACCTCTGCTTTACAATTTTACTTTATGACACATAAAGACTTACTAAGAGTCATATAAGGAAACCGAAGTATGCTTATATATCCATTAGATTTACGTATCTTTTTAGTCTACCTTATTAAATGAGTATGCCCCTCAACAGATAGCCTAATGGCTGGATTGCTGACTAAGAAACTGACATTTTCCTTATCTCTTTGTGTGAACAGTCAAATTATGTACATTATTCTTTCTGTCAGTTAAAAATAAAGTATAGAAAATATGTTTTCTTACCCCAAATGCTTCTCTGTATATTTCCCCAAAGGTCAAAGTTAACTGTGAAATCACAGTGGAAAATAGAGTGATTTAGGAGGCTCTCAGTGAGCATTTGTGTTCATTTTTTTCATGGTGACTTGGCTGCTTCCTTGTTTTGTTCTGTTTTAGACAGGAATAGCACAGCAATCCTGTTTCTGTCTCAGTGTGTGCTGTCAAGCGCACACACACAGTATTCAGCTGCCTGTGTTCACTGGTGTTAACCGTGAATGCCTGTCTAGGGCCTCATCTCCTTGTCCAGACAATGTCTACATCCTGTTCTGCCGCAAAGCTTCACCTTCTTACTTCACCTACTTATCTTCCTGTCAGGTGCCAAGAATGATGCTTCCTAACACCGTCCTTTGTACCCTGCTATCAGAAAGAATGTGGCATTCTTCTGTGTGTATTTATTTGTCGGTTTTCTGTATCCGTGTAGACTGTAGAGTTCCTCTTTTATTCTGTGTATCATATTGTCAGCTGCTGCCTTTCCCAGAAAGGGCCTGAAGTGACTTTAGCTCACTGTAGCCCTCAACTGTGTTCCATACAAGTGACTGCTGTTGTTTATTCGTATGTGAGCGTGCTGTACAGGAACGAGCACTGCAGACACCAGTACATCATGAAGACGTGTCAATGAAGGACTGACAGGGTAGTACAGTGGCCCTTGGGTGGTATCCTTATAGATTTTGATGTTTACACTTTTCTAGATTTTTCTAGTATGGCAGAGATCCATAGGTTTGTAGTGTTTTCTTACTGCACAACACAACATTCTTGGTTCTTTTTATATGTTCCCTGTCCTAACCCTGTTTCTCCAAAGAACCCTTGCTTGCTTAATGTATATGGATTTCTAAGAACTAAATACGAGTGTTAGTTTTGCCTGCTGTGTTTTTGTGTATATGCTCTTTGTTTCTCCTAGTGGACAGGTCCAGCAAATACTCCATGTGTGCACACAGTGTGGACACACACCCTACTCCATTTCTGTGTAAAGCCACGTAGCATAGCCTAGTTTTAAGGCTCTTAGTGCTCGCACGTTCTCTCCACAGTGGAGCAGGTTCCCATTCTTATGTTCACTGTGCTGAGGGAGGCATGCAGCACCGCTGGTCAACCTGCGCTGTATGACCCCTTTGAATGTCACACATCAGACAGTAACAAAACCAGTAAAAAGAAAATAATTTTGTGTTTGGGGGGACAGTTACTCTACTAAAGATTTTCATTAAGAAGGTTGAGAACCACTAATGTAAAGTTATAATTTGTTTGCTCTTCATTTTAAATTTGTCCAATAAATCTTACTTTTACTTTTACATTTTATTTGACTAAAAGTGGATTTATGTCATACAGACGTCATGCACATAAGTTTGTTTCTCTGCAGCGTGCTGTTCGTTGTAGATGGTGACAGGCATATTTTTAGTTAACAGTTACTACCTGTTTACAATTTATATTACTGAAGCACCTTCCACATTGCTTCACATATGCCTCTTTTGTCCTAACATGCATTGTCTTACAGTAATACTGTCACCTTCACCATTACAATGAAGATAAAAGCTAACCTGAGGCATTGGTGTATTTGTATGATCTATAAATCACAATGAGATTGGCTTTTAAAATTAAACTCAAGTAGTGATAAGAAGTGTTATGCACTTTGCAGTTGGTAAAAATAGGCAAAAATGTGACCAACACCTGAAAAAATGTGGACCAAATTTGTTGTTAATAGTAGATGAATGCACTGGGAGACGGTAATCTGCATAAAATGGTTGTGAGCAGATAATCAAGTGTTATAAAAACCTGGGGGAATTACACTTTGAAAACGGATAAAGCAGTAACATTAATTCTGGTTGCTTTTTAAGACCATGATGTTTAAACAATTTTTGTGAGTCTACCTATGTTTAAAAGTGTATTCTATTGTATGTTTTACAGTGTGCATATCCTTTCTAATTCATTTTTTCTGGCAATTATATATCACACAATTACATCCTATAAATTTAGACACTGGAACTCATAAGTATAGTTTAACTTCCCATGCTTGATTTCAGTTACCAGCCCAGCATGTCATGGTGCACCACTGGGGTGTGCAGTGTGGACAGGAGAAAAAGATGCAAACTCGTTAACTGGGTGGAGGTAGATTAGGGCAGTCTTCATGGAATTCAAGGGAGAGTCTATAAGTGGGGAAAATGTGCAGGCCCGAGAAATATTAGAAAGTTTATTAATAAAAATAAAAAACATTTTTAATATTAGGTAATCATGTGTTTATCAGTGGTAATAATATATTAAAAACTTAAAGCAGCTTGTTCTCCTAAATCTAACATTCAGGAAATAACGTGAAACGTTACTTCCTGAAATTAAATTTTATTCTTATATATTCGAAGTTGTAAAACATCAACAGAAACGATTGATTATATTATGAGTTAAAAATACTTTAACTTACAGAATTTAAATACAGTTGCATTAAACTTATTAATGGTGTGGCTTATTTTCTTTGTAGATGGTCCCCGGCCATCCCAAAAAGAGATCATATCACTTCGGGCTTTTATGCTGCTTTTTCTGAAACAGCTTATATTAAAGGTAAAATAACTTTATTTTACAATTTCAATATGTTGGGTGAAAAGGTACTGTTGCCAGAGTTTAAAAATCATTAAATTGTCATTAAATTGTTAAGAATGGCTTTTCATGTTGCTCTACAGAGTATAAAAGTACTAATTTTTGCACTTAAATTTCAGTAACATTATATTAAGATGGCCCAAGTTAAGAGGTATAAATGTGCTAAACAGATGTGCCAGATGAGACAAGGAACATGTGAAAGACAGTAGAGCAGAAACACCCTATTAAATGGCATGTGTTCCATCTTATCCAAGATTGTGGTGTTCTGTCATGGAGGGGTTTGAAAAGTGAGGTGGTTTAAAGGGAATACACAGGTAAAGTTGTAAAATACTACACAAAGGTGATCCTACAACCCTGTGAATTCCCATTGTTGCAGGGAAGCAATAGATAACAAAAGCATAGTAACATGAAATTGTCATGATATGCTAACTCCTTTGATGGAACAAGGTCTTGTTTATGTTATTCTAGCTGGCCTTGACCTAACAGAGGTCTGCCTACCTTTGCTTCCTAACATCGGAGTCTAAAGATAGCCTCTTAACCTTAAGGTTTTTTTTTTCTTTTAAATCTTTATTTTGTATATGAGTACACTGCAGTTGTCTTCAGACACACCAAAACAGGACATCAGATCATATTACAGATGATTGTGAACCACCACGTGGTTGCTGGAAATTGAACTCATGATTTCTGGAAGAGCAGTTAGTGCTCTTAACCACTGAGCCACCTCTACAGCCCTTAATCAGTTAAAATTTGTAAATAGTTACTTTTTAGACTTGAAATAAAATAGTATTTAAATTATGAACCATGGGGGGGGGTTATTGCTTTTATGTTTCTGTTTGTTTTTATGTCACTAATTTTTGATGCCTTTCCTCAATGTCTCAAATTCTGATAGGATCGTGGAGTGAAAGAAGATGAACTTCAGAGTATATTAAATTATTTGCTTACAATGCATGAGGTATAACAGTTTTGTATCTATCATTGTAATTATTTTATTCAAAGATTTTGAGCAAATTTTTAACTAAATAGTTTTATTTCTTATTATGCAGGATGAAAATATTCATGATGTCTTACAGTTGTTAGTGGCCCTAATGTCAGAACACCCAGCGTCAATGATACCAGCATTTGACCAGAGGAATGGAATAAGGTATGACCATAGGGGCAGTGGTGATAGTTGTGCACCCTAGACCTTTCTGTGTATGTACGAAGGGAGGTAAGGGAAGAGCTGCCAGGTCTCCTACTCGTGGGCAGCAAGAGAACTGTATAAAAATTCTTTCAAGTATGAAACTAAATGATTATAATTATTATAGTGCAGACCTTGCATAGTAGGAAAGGCAGACTTATTTTTTTTATGCAAGAGGACAATAAAGAATTTCACAAAACGAGGATGTAAGAGAATCATGGAGAGAGAGAGAGAGAGAGAGAGAGAGAGAGAGAGAGAGAGGGAGGGAGGGAGGGAGGGAGGGAGGGAGGGAGGGAGGGAGGGAGGGAGGGAGGGAGAGAGAGAGAGAGAGAGAGAGACAGAGAGAGACAGAGACAGAGACAGAGACCCAAGATCCACACGGACCAACAGGATTATTGATCTGTATCTTGGTTATTCTGTATGGATTAAGGATTTGTTGTCAGCAGTATTAATGAGAAGGGGAAAACCTTATTTGCTGCTGTTAGATAGGATGCAACTAGGCAGGGTATCTGTAGTGCTTTAGCCCTGAGAATTACATACTTAAGAGGTAGTTTCGAACCAAAGACCAAAATTAATAATTTGAAAAGAGACACGAGTTGTGGAAATTGTGAATTAATTATCGGTAGAGGAAGCATAGTTTCTTGATTAAAATGCTTAAGAGCTAAAACCTGTAATTTACCTCTTAGAGATTTCTTTCAATTCTTTTTGCCTTTTCATCAGAATGAACAAAAAATGAAAAGAATAAATGTTACTCAGTACTTGTTACTTTGTTTTACTTGTGGCTCTGGGGCTGGAACCCACAGCATTACAGGTGGGAGGGGAAGCTTAGCACTGAGGTCCGTCTCCACAGCCAGGCTTACTGTCACTGTAGTTGCACATATGAATCCCTGGTGGTAATAATGACACATTTATATTGGTAAGGCCGGAAACAAGTGTTTCTGGTGAATGCAGTGAACTTGAAGAGGTAAGTTAGGGTTGTTAATACCTATATTATTCACCAATGGGATTATATGTGATTTTTCTCCTACTTTATTATCTCTCTGCTATGACCCTGTCTTTTTCTAATATTGACAATAATCTCTAAATTTTAGAACAGAGAAATATCAAGAAAGCTGTCTGCCTTTATTTCACTTAGCAATCTCAAATGGGATAAAGGCAACATGCTGATGTGTTATAAGTCTTAAGAGGAAGTAAAGATATGGTCTAAGTATGCAGGGATTTTGTTCAATGCTCTGGGAAGTAATACTTGTATTTGTAAAGTATTTTTTCATTTCTAATATTAGTTAGGTGCTTATAAGATCATTTGTTTTTTTTTTAAGGGTGATCTACAAATTATTGGCTTCTAAAAGTGAAAGTATCTGGGTTCAAGCACTGAAAGTTCTGGGATATTTTTTGAAGCATTTAGGTCATAAGTAAGTTGATTTTTTATAATGAATTACAGACATAACTGTTGAAATTTTTATGAGATTTGCATTTCATTTTAGCATATGAAAATTTAATAGTATACTATGGAAAATGTAGAAATGATATATGTGTCTTTCTAAAGTAATATTTCATCAATAGTAGATTATAGAAAAAGATCACAAGTCAAGTAATAAAGTTAATTCTTCACTCTACTGTAGATGCTTTTTGTATTTTAAGAATAAAATGAAAGATTTATTAAAAACAAGGTACACATCTACACAAGTTAAATGAAAGCGAGAACAATGAGTTCTCAGGAGATAGAGCCCACGCACTGACGTGACAGTTTAAAGTGTTTCTTTCCTAAAGGTGATCCCTGTTAATATTCTGTGATTGTGTACCTTAATATGTTAACATTTTCCCAGATTAATTTTCTGTAGATAGCAATTGTTGGCCATGTTGTCCAGAACATACTTATTCTGTTGTAAGAGTGTGTTTGGTGCAGGAGAACATGACTGGGGCTGTCCTAAGTGCTGCTGCCTGGTCCCTGCTCACCCTAGAGCTTCGGTTGTGTTCTGTGCCTAAGTAAAGAAATGGCCCTGCTCACATGTCATCTAAACTGCAGCTGTAGACTAAAAGTAGAAAGGATGCTGCACAAAATTGGTGAGCATGCGTGAAATTGTCTCCGTGAATCATTCTTGGGAAACTTGATGAGAACAGAGTTCAGCCAAATCAGAGTTAAGTGGAAAAGAGTAGTCCCTGCTGGAAACACTGGTAAATCTAACAGAAAGGAAGGGGAGGAAAACAAGCACAAGGCAGTAGAAATACCAACATTGTCATCAGAAATAGGAGCATGGAGTAGGTCCAGAAATTAAAAGGATTTCCTTAGAAGCCAGTATATGAATTATTAGAAATATGTTCTAGAGATTGGATATTGGAAGAGAGAAGTCAAACTTAGGACTGTGAAGTCCTCATTAAAAATTGAGCCTCATTTGCCATTCTAAATTTAGAAAATAAGTAGTTTTACAAAATTACAAAGCTTTCAAAATATTGAGCATCTACATGGATAAAACCAAGAAGAATGTATATAATGGAACTCTTAAAAGGGAAATGTAACTTAAAATGAGTCTATATATAACAATAGACCTCACTTGTAAAAATAAATATGAAAGAGTTTAAATTCACCATCCTAAAAAAATGTTAGTTAATTGCAGAAGTAAAATTGGACAAATAGATATCAAAAGAATGCACAGGGAAGGCCACATAAATGCAAAGCAAAAAAAAAAAAAAAAAATAGTAAGGACCACGACCTTTATATTAGACCTACTAGTATGCAAGCCAAAAAACAATAGTTATATATGGATGAAGTATATTTTATAATGTTGAAGATCAAACAGATCACATGGAATCGCTAATAAAATAGAATTTAGAACCACTTGTATTTTAAAGCTTTATGATAGACTGACGCATGTGCTTCAGTCTACAGAAGTGCAAAGGAAAAGTGTGAGTACGATGAGCATGACATGCCTTCACATACTCATGAAAACACTGTGAACATTGTGAGTGGTATAGAAGATGTCAATGAAAGGGTCTAAAATATTAAAACAAACTGATATTTTCCTTATGGGTATGAAATAACTTGAAGTAAGAACAAAACCCCAAAATTGGATAGTAATGCTCTCTAAATATTTAAAAGCAATGGCTTGGCTGTTACAGGCACAGCTGCTCTCCTGAGGACCCGGTTCTTTTCCAGCTGTCATACCCTGGTTCACCCCCATGTGTCACTGCAGTTCCAGAGGTTCAATGCTGTCTTGTGACCTCCATGAGCACTATTTGCACATGAATCTCAAAGATACATAAGCCAAAACACCTCCAAACATAAAATAAATGCTTAGAGTAATATACATAGTTGTCTATACACAAGAAGGGGAGGTGGTTCAGTCAGTAATGTGTCTGTCCCACAAGCATGAGGGCATGTGTGTATCTCCAGTGTTGCAGGTCAGGGACAGGGACAGCACTATCTTCTGAAGGTTCTATTGCCTTGTGAAACTGACATCAGGCAGGGACCATCCAAGATGTAGGCTCACATAGAAGTGCCTACAGGGGACATTTCATATTCATACCAGAACAGCAGGGAACACTGAGATTACTGGAAGAAAATAGGGCAGCTTATTTTGACCTGTGGGCACTTGTAGCCCTAGCCTTGGAGACATGAAGGATTCTTTTCTCCATGCATGTGTTCTCTTTAGCCTCTTTTATATTGTTTTTATGTTGATATTTGTTACAGACCATATTATAGACTTGAAATTATGTGTTCTATGTGTTATGGTTGAAAATCTAAATACCTTTTATGTAATTACTAGAATCTTTAAATAATAACTCCCAATCATTACATATGATTATGTAAGTTGAATATGTCTCATATTTTAAATATATGGAAAATTTCCTTGAGAACTGTTTAAATAAATTTGTAGGATAACAGCAGGTAGCTGTGTTATAGACTGTTGTTTCTTTTTGTAGAGATTGATAAAACAATTAATGGTATAATTCTGCATCTGTTTCTGTGATTTTTTTTTTTTTAGCGAAGAGTCATGTGATTATAGACTCTCCTGTGTCTTACAGTGTTTATCTCCATTCTCTCCAGGAGAAAAGTTGAAATTATGCATACCCATAGTCTCTTTACTCTTCTTGGAGAAAGGCTGATGCTGCATACAAACACTGTGACTGTCACTACATACAACACACTTTATGAGGTAAAGTAACAAAGAAGCTGACAAAAATCCCTAGTGTATATGCTATAAACCTTGTTTATAATATGCTGGGGACCACTTCTTATACAGTTAACATGCCAGTTACTATAGGTAAGGATGTAGTAACTGTGCTGATTGGCTTTTGTCAACTTGACACAAACCTAGACATATCTAGGGGTAGGGAATCTTATTGAGAAAATGCCTAAAATTGTGCTGTGGGAACACCTAGATTAATGATTGGCATAGAAGTTCATAGGAAGTTTATAGGCCCTTGTGGGCACCGTGTCATCTCTGGGCAGGTAGTTCTGTGTACTGACAATTTGGAAATTTTAGGTTTTCGTTTTTTTTAATAAAAACAAATATAAGAATACGTTCTCATTATAATCCCAGGAGTAGGATATAGGACTATTGCAGATTGTTTACAGCAGCTGACTGATTTGCTCAGTGCAGGAGCATAATTGTGTAATGTTTGGAATTCTGGAGACTTTTCAGAGTGTATATAAATATTGGTTCCTGAGAGGCATAGTGGGCTGTTGATTGGTTGCTTGTTGGTTTCTGTTGATTGTTACTAGTCATGGTTTGCTAAGTAGTAATACGCAAAGAAGAAAAAGAGGAAATTAGATATCCTGACATCGAAGATCAAACTTACCCTAAGGAACTTGACACCCCAAGCAGGAAGCAGTCTTAATAACAGTGCCCACTTTCCTTTCTACCTTTTTTCTCTTCTGTCTATAGTTGGGAAGTTCAAAGGGTGGAAGAAAAGGGGTGGAGAAAGGTGGAGGAAAGGAAGAATACACAACATAGCCAAAGTCTGTCTACAGCTCTGGGTTGTGAAAAACCAAAGCATGCCATGGAGCAAGCCAGTAAATAGCTTTCCTCCATATCCTTCATGTCACTTCCTGCCTTGTGTTCCTCCCCTACCTTCCCTCAAAGATGGAGTGTGACATAAGAGTTGTAAGATGGAATATATTTCTTCTTCCCAAAGTTACTTTTGATCATGATTTTTTATTACAATAATAGATACCCTAAGACAGATGCATAGCTTATATTTTCCTTCTTTTGGAAACACTTTTTGTGCTGTAATGTCCTATTCTTGTCTAAGAACTTTTCTTTGAATATTGCATGGTTTTCGTGTTTGCGTCCTAGTCTTCCCACATAGACAATATTCACACCGACTGTGAATATTGGCTTTACCCCCACATCCTGTTCTCTTTCCCCTTCTACTGTGCAATAATTACCTACCTTAAGATAGAGTTGAAGCTGAGATGAAGTATAAAAAAGAATCATTTGTAAAAGTGATATCTTGAGTTGTGTTAAAAGTCTCATCATTTCCATATAAAAACCCTTCTCAGCCTTTCTAACAACACATCTTAGTCACTGTTCTATTGGGAAGAGAAACCATGACCAAAGCAACTCTTTTTAAGTGAAAGCATTTCATTGGAGACTTGCCTAGAGTTTCAGAGGGTTTCTCCATTGTAATCTTGGTAAGGAGGATGGCTGCCTGCTGGCTGGTGTTGGAGCAGTATCTGAGAGCCTTGTAGGCAGGGAGGGTGACACTTTCTGGTGGCTTTTCAAGCTTCAGTGTCCTCCCCTAGTAACATACCTTATCTAACAAGGACACATCTCACAAGCTTTCCAACTAATTTACCAGCTGGGCACTAAGCATACAAATAGATTAGCTTATGGGAAATATTCTTATCCAAATTGCCACTCACAGTAATCTCCATATATACTGCCTTACAAAAGTAGTAAAATGTCAAGACAGTTTTTGTATATAAATCTTAATCCTACTTTTTTCACGTTGTCTTCAATGATCCTTTTTTGGTATCTGTACTGTGTTGGCAAAGACATATATATGAAGGGTATTTATTATTATTATTATTATTATTATTATTAGTAGTAGTAGTAGTAGTAGTAGTAGTAGTAGTAGTAGTAGTAGTAGTATTGAAAATTTCATCTAAATTTTACATTTTGTATATTAGTTTGCTTTTGACTGAGATGTAAGTTTCAGGGTTCATGTTCAGTTTTACTGGCTGAATGCTGATTGGTTTTGACACTCCCAGCAGCAGACATTGCACCACTGCCTGGTATACCTTTCTTCAGTAACTTAACAGTAATTCACATGACACTTGATGTAATAGTCTTACTTTAATTTTATTTTTTTAAAAAAATAATGTGTTTCTGTCATTTTCAAATAGAAAAGCATTTATGAAGCTACAATTTTGATTGTGGATTCTTTGTTATAGATGTAAAATGCAAGACTTTGTGTCTCTTACAAGTAAGCTGTCTGTAGTTAAGCCAAAATGTTCATCAAATTATTAAGCTGAGCAAAACAGCTTTCAGGAAATATAAAAGACAGTATATTGTCACTATAGATATATTTGTATATTTCAAAATAATATTAGGCAAATAAGAATTCTTTTTTTGATATAAATTATTAGCCATATCTGGTCTCATTTCAGGTTTTTAAAACTTCTCAAATGAAATAGTTTAAATGTGTTCAGTATCCATTAATAAAATTGTCTCCTTTTCTACTTGGACCAGCAGAGATCCTGGGGCACAGGCCTGGTGAGGTTGTGCTGTGAGTACCCAGAGCATAGAGAGTGCTTGGTGGTGCTTGTGGAAAACGTTCCTTTTTAACCCACAGTAAGGCCTAGGTCTTTGTCAGAGGGATCCTGGATCTGCCCAGGAAGGGCAGTGCTTGAAGATCAGCTCCACAGGCCCTCTTACACCTGGACCAGAGGTGAGCCTGGTACATAGGCCCAGGGAGAGCACACCAAGAGTTCTCAGAAAGCAGAAAGTACTGTGTTCTCTGGAAAGGGGTCCGTTTTGGCCTAGAGAAAGAGCCAGGACCATGCCAGCAGTACTCAGGACTTGTGGACAGAGGGCTGAGCTCCCACAACAGCCTCACAAGAGCTGCCACACCAGAGCCCACAAAGACAGAGCTAAGTCACAGCCACCGGGACTCACTACTTGCTCGCAAAAAGCCAAACACTCAGAAGCCATTTTCTTTCTAAGCCCACAAGCCCTCAGATCCACAGGAGAACAGGAGCTAGTCACTGAAAAGACCACATATAATCACAGATAACAAGATGGCAAGAGGAAAACAAAAGAACTTAAGCAGTGGAAACCAAGACAACCTGGCAACATCAGAACCCAGCTCTCCCACCACAGCAAGTAATGGATTGCCAAACACTCCAGCAAAAGTGAACTCAGACTTGAAATCATACTTCACGATGATAATGGAGATCGTTGAGAAGCATGTGAATAACTCCCTTAAACAATCACAGGAAGATACACATAAACAAATAGAAGCTCTAAAAGAGGAAACACAAAAATCACTCAAAGCACTGCAAGAAAACACAAACAAATAGGTGAAGAAATTGAAAATGGAAATAAAAACAATTAAAGAAACACAAAAAGAGACAACCCTGGAGATAGAAAACCTAAAAACGAAATCAGGATTTACAGATGCAAGCATCACCAACAGACTACAAGAGATGAAAGAGAGAATCTTAGGGGCCAAAGATGACATAGAAAACATAGACAAAACAGTCAGAGAAGATGCAAAAACCAAAATGCCCCTAACCCTAAATGTCCAGAAGAACCAGGACACAATGAGAAGACCAAACCTAAGGATAATAGGAATAGAAGAGGGCAAGAGTATCAAATAAGAGACACAGTAAATATCTTCAACAAAATCGTAGAAGAAAACTTCCCTACCCTTCAGAATGAGATGACCATGAGCATAAAAGAAGCCTACAGAACTCCAAATAGATTGCACCCAAAAAGGAATTATTTTCAACACATAATAGTCAAAACAACGCCAAGTATTCAAAAAAAAAAAAAAAAAAAAGAAATAATACGAAAAGCAGTAAGGGAATAAGGACATGTAGCATGAAAAGGCAGGCCAATCAGAATTACACATGACTTCCAATAGAGACTATAAGCTAGAAGATCCTGGACAGATATCATACACACACTAAGAGAACACAAATGTCAGTACAGGTTAGTATATCCAGCAAAACTCCCAATCAACATAGATGGAGAAACCAAGATATTCCAGGGCAAAACTAAATTTACACAATATCTGAACACAAATCCAGCACTACAAAGAGTAATAGATGCAAAACCCTATACAAGAAGGGAAACTACATCCTAGAAAAAGCAAGAAAATAACTAAGCAAGAAAACCAAAGGAAGGAAGACAGACATAATTCTACCTCTAACAGCAAAAATAACAGGAAACAACTACCACTATTCCTTGATATCTCTTAACATAAATGGACTCAATTCCCCAATAAGCAGTTATAGACTATCAGACTGGATACATAAACAGAATCTAGCATTTTGCTGGATACAGGAAACTCATCTCAGAGGCAAAGACAGACATTATCTCAGAGGAAAAGACTGGGGGAAAAAAAACCTTCCAAGCAATCATCCCCAAGAAACAAGCTGGAGTAGCCATTCTAATATCTAATAGTAGATTTTCAATCAAATGTTATCAAAAAATATAAAGAAGGACACTTTTTACTTATTACATGGAAAATTTATCAGTATGAATCCTCAATCCTTAACATCTGTGCTCCAAATACAAGAGTATTCATATTCATAAAAGAAACCCTACTAAAGGTCAATACATTACACCACACACAATAATAGTGGGAGACTTGAACACCCCATTCTCATCAATGGACAGATCTTGAAAGCAGAAACTGAACAGAAACACAGTCAAACTAGCAGACTTTATGAATCAATTGGAATTAAAGACATCTATAGACCATTTCATTCTAAAACAAAAGATACATACACCTTCTTCTTAGCACCTTATGTTACCTTTTCCAAAATTGACTGGAATACTCCCATGCATCCTATCTGACCACCATGGAGTAAGGCTGGTCTTTAATAACAACAAAGACATCAATAAGCCCACATCCACATGGAAGCTGAACAATCCCCTACTAAACAATAGCATGGTTAAAGAAATAAAGAAAGAAATTAAGGATTTTCTAGAATTTAATGAAAATGAAAGCACAACATACTCCAACCTATGGGATGCAAGGCAAGCTGTACTAAGAGGAAATGTCAGTTCTGAGTGCCTCTAAAAGAAACTGGAGAGAACATACGCTAGCAACTTGACAGAACAGTTGAAAGCTCTAGAACAAAAAACAGATACACCCAAGAGGAGTAGACAGCAAGAAATAATCAAACTCAGAGCAGAAATTAACCAAGTAGAACCAAAAAGAACCATTTAGAGAATCAACAAAACCAGGATCTGGTTCTTTGAAGAAATTAACAAGATTGATAAACCTTTAGCCAGACTAACTAGAGTGCAAAGAGACAGTATCTAAATTAACAAAATCAGAAATGAAAGTTGAGATATAACAACTGAAACTTAGGAAATTGAAGAAATCATCAGATCCTACTATGAACGTCTATACTCAACAAAACTGGAAAAATCTTGAGTAAATGTATATACATACCTGATACCAAAGTTAAATCGGGACCAGATAAACAATCTAAACAACCCATAACACCTAAAGAAATAGAAGCAATCATCAAAAGCCCCCAAAACAAAAAAAGCCAAGGACCAGATGGGTTCACTGAAGATTTCTATCAGAAATTCATTGATGACCTAATACCAACACTCTCCAAACTATTCCACAAAATGAGTCAGATGGAACATTACTCAGCTGATTCTTTGAAGCCACAATAACTCTCATTCCTAAACCACACAAAGACCCTACAAAGAAAAAGAACTTCAGACCAATCTCCACTATAAACATTGCTGCAAAAATACTCATTAAAATTCTTGCAAACAATCCTTACACACCAAGAACACATTGACAAATTCCGGATTACACCCTGTTTTACATGTACTTTTTGCTCATTGTAAAAAGAAAAAAAAAAAAAAGCCAAGCACTGACACAATTGTATTTGTATACATTTATGCAAAAATGTTTAAAATCTTTTTTTATCTTTGTTTTTTAAAATAAAGTCTAAAAAAAAATTCTTGCAAACTGAATCTAAATACACATCAAAACGATCATTCTCCATGATAAAGTAGGCTTCATTCCTGGGATGTACGGATGGTTTAATATATAGAAATCCATCAACATAATACACCGCAAAAACAAACTCAACGAAAAAAAGTATATGGTCATCTCACTAGATTCTGATAAAGCATTTGACAAAATTCAACCCCTCTTTGTGTTAAAAGTCTTGGAAAGAAGGCCCATACCTAAACATAATAAAAGCAATATACAGCAAACCAACAGCCAACATCAAACTTATTGGTAGAAACTTGAAGCAATCCCACTAAAATCAGGGGCTAGAGAAGGCTGCACACTCACCTCTACATTTTCAACATAGTACTAGAAATTCTGTCCGGTGCAATTAGACAGCAAGAAAAAAAAGGATACAAATGGGAAAGGAAGAAGTAAAAAATTCACTATTTGCAGATGACATGATAGTATACTTAAGTGACCTCAAAATTTCCACCTGAGAACTTTTACAGCTGATAAACATCTTCAGCAAAGTGGCTGGATATAAAATTAATTCTAACAAATCAGTAGCCTTCCTCTATTCAATGGACAAACATGCTAAGAAAGAAATTAGAGAAAAGATACCCTTCACAATAGTCACAAACAATATGAAATGCCTTGGTGTGACTCTAGGCAATTGAAGAAACCTTGTGACAAGAACTTCAAATCCCTGAAGAAGGAAAATGAAGATCTGAGGAGATGGAAAGATCTCCCATGCACATGAATATGAAGGACCAACATTGTAAAAATGGCCATCTCACCAAAAGCAATCTACAGAGTCAGTTCAATCCCCATCAAAATGAAACTCAATTCTTTGTAGAAAGAACAATTTGCAAATTTTTTAGGAATGAGAAAAAACCTAGAGTATCGAAATCTATTTTCAACAACAAGAAAAATTCTGTGGTAATCACCATCCCTGACCTCATGTATATTACAAAACAATTGTGTTAAAAAACTGTATGGTATTTGTACAGGGATAGGCAGATAGATCAATGGAACAGAAGAGATGACTCAGAAATGAACTCTCACACATATGGTCACATGATTTTTGAAAAATAAGCTGAAAATATTTAATGATAAAAGGAAAGCCTCTTCAACAAATGGTGTTGGTTCAACTTGCACTCAGCATGCAGAAGAATGAAAATAGACCCTTTCTTATCTCCTTGTACAAATCTCAAGTGTAGGTGGATCAAAGATCTCCACATTAAACCAGGTACTTTGAAACTATTAGAAGAGAAAGTGTTCTAAGAAGAAAACCTTAGAACACATACGCACAGGGCAAAATGTCCTGGACAGAACAGTAATGGCTTGTGCTCTAAGATCAAGGATCAATAAATGGGACTTAATGAGATTACAGAATCTTCTGTAACGCTAAGGACACTGTCAAGGAAACAAAATGGCATCCAACTTCTAGATTTTTACCAGTCCCACATCTGATATATGTCTAATATCCAATACATACAAAGAACTCAAGAAGTTACACTCCAGAGAATCAAACAATTCTATTTAAAATGGGGTACAGAGCTAAATAAAGAATTCTCAATTGAGGAATATTGAATGGCTGATAAGCATCTGAGTTAATGCTCTACATCCCTAGTCATCAGGGAAATGCAAATCAAAACAACCCTGAGATTCCACCTCACACCAGTCAGAATAGATAATATCAAAAACTCAATGACAGCAGATGCTTGCGAGGATGCAGAGAAAGAGGAACACTCTTCTACTGTTGGTGGCATTGTAAACTGGTATAACCACTCTGGAAATCAGTCTGGTGGTTCCTAGAAAAATTGGACATGATCCTACCTGAAGACCCATTTATTCCACTTCTAGGCATATACCCGAAAGATGCTCCAACAAACATAATAACACATGCTCCATCATGTTCATAGCAACCTGATTTATAATAGCCAGATGCTGGAAAGAACCCAGATGTCCTTCAGGAGATGATAGGATACAAAATTTGTGGTATATTTACACAATGGAGTACTACTCAGCTACTAGAAACAATGACTTTGTGAAATTCTTAGGAAAATGGATATATCTAGAGAATATCATCCTCAGTGAGGTAACCCAATCACAAAAAACAGACATAATATGCACTTACTAGTAGTTAGATACTAGCCCCAGAATACTCTGAATACCCAAGAAACAACTCGTAGATCATATGAAGCTCATTAAAAGGAAGACCAAAAGGCGGAAGTCTTAGTCTTTCTTAGAAAAACAAAAAACAAACAAAGCAACAACAACAACAAGTGTATAGGACCCACTCAGAGTTATGTACACCTAGACCTTACATCATTAATAACTCGAGATAATAATTGTCCTTGCAATTTTTGGTATTTAAAAATCATTATGTTTAATTTATATACACCAAGAAAACTTTGACTATTTCCATGTTATGTGTTGTTTTACATGTACTTTATGCTTATGGTAAGATTTCAATGCATAGTATCAAACGTTTACAAAAAAATCAAGTACTGACAGAAATATATTCATATAGTTTTATGCCAAAATGCTTTTAAAAATCTGTACATATATTTCTTTCTTTAAAATAAAGTTGTAAGGGAAAAAAAGTCTGAGGATATAATTGTATTCAAATATAGTCTTGAATGACGTTGCAATTTTGTGACCCTAGCAAGTACTATGAGAACATCACCCACATCATTTTACTTTTTGCTGACCTTTGTACTACTGTAATAGAAATGTAACTCCACTACTGTTATCAAACATTTTTCTGCTCATTGTCATTTATGAAGAGGGCTCACATGCATTTATTATAACACATGAAATAAAATGTACCCCTGTACCTCTATAGCTACTCAAAGTATAAAGATTCTTTCTCACAAAGCATCTTTCATAGAGTATCATCTTAAACAAAGCCCCTAGGCCTTTGAAATATTTAATCATGTATATTCCTAATGTATCTTATTACAGTATGTTGATTTCTAGGTAGCAAAGGTATTCAATTCTGATAATGAGACAGTATAAACATTTGGGGTTCTGGTTGTATGATTTTCAAAAGGAGCAATCGATAGTATGGCCCAGTGGACTGTTTCAGCATTACTGCATGCCAGGGGTGCCTGCTGAACCTTGGTCTGTAGTACTCCTGATTGCCATTTTATGCCATCTTTTCTCACCTGCTCGCATTTGCAAATGCAGAAGTGAGATAAGATCTTGGTCTGTCTGTTTACTGTTTCTAAATTCATGTGCTAACTTTTGTTAGTCAATACACAAATTGCTTAATTGGTAAGCTCTATTAACAACCAGTTTTGATTCATGAAGGTTTCTGTTTTTAAGTTGTACATGCAGAGCTGAATAAAACCCATTGAAGTCAAATGCATTGTGCAGTGTGGTAAGGTTTTTTTCTTGTATTCTCATCGTTTTGAGTAACTGATACTATATTTCTTCATAATAGTAATTTTCTTTGATTGGGTACTTTTTAGACCATGGTCCCTTGTGAATACTATTGGTTTGTTAGCTTAGGTCTTAAAACCACATATAGTTATTGATATTTTTCTTTTTTTCCCTTTTTAAAAATTTTTTAATTTATTTTTTCGAATACATTTTTTTAAGGTTGTAATTAAGTATTTGTGGGTACATATACATACACTTATGTATATGTGTAAAAATAATATAGGAAAAGAGGATATTAATTTGAAGGGATAGGAGAGAGACTAGGAGGAGCTGTAGGGAGAAAAGGGGGATGTGATACAGTTCTATCTTAATTAAAATATATTCTATTTTTTTGTTGTTGTTGAACTTCACACAGTCTGTGAGTTGTTTCTGGGGTGTTTAGAGCTTTCTGGGGTTAGTATCCTGTTATCAGTGAGTGCATATTATGTCTGTTCTTTTGTGACTGGGTTATCTCACTCAGGATGATATTCTCTAGATGCAGCCATTTTCTTAAGAATTTGGTTAAGCCATTGTTTCTGATAGCTGAGTAGTACTCCATTGTGTAAATGTACTACAATTTTTGTATCCATTCATCTACTGAAGGACATCTGGGTTCTTTCCAGCTTCTGGCTATTATAAATAGGGCTGCAATGAACATTGTGCTGCATGTGTCTTTGTTGTATGTTGGAGTGTCTCTGGGGTAAATGCCCAGAAGTGGAATAACTGGGTCTTCAGGTAGGACTATGTCCAATTTTCTGAGGAACCACCAGACTGATTTCCAGAGTGGTTGTATCAGTTTACAACCCCACCAGCAGTGGAGAAGTGTTCCTCTTTCTCCACATCCTCGCCAGAATCTGCTGTCATCTGAGTTTTGGATCTTGGCCATTCTGACTGGTGTGAGGTGGAATCTCAGGGTTGTTTTGATTTGCATTTCCCTGATGGCTAAGGATGTGGAGCACTTCCTTAGATGTTTCTCAGCCATTCCATATTCCTCGATTGAGAAATTTTTGTTTAAGTCTGTACCCCATTTTAATAGGGTTGTTTAATTCTCTGATGTCTAGCTTTTTGAGATCTTTGTATACCTTGGATATTAGGCCTCTATCTGATGTGGGGTTGGTAAAGATCTTTTTCCATTCTGTTGGCTGCCGTTTTGTTTTATTGACAGTGTACTTAGCCTTACAGAAACTTTGCAATCTCATTAAGTCCCATTTCCCAATCTTTGACCTTAGAGCTTGAGCCACTGGTATTCTGTTCAGGAAATTTTCTTCTGTGCCTATGAGTTCTAAGGTTTTCCCTACATTCTCATCTAATAGTTTCAGTATACCTGGTTTAATGTGGAGATCTTTGATCCGTTTACAATTGAGCTTTGTACAAGGAGATAAGAAAGGGTCTATTTTCATTCTTCTGCATGCTGAGTGCCAGTTGGACCAACACCATTTGTTGAATAGGCTGTTCGTTTTCCATTGAATGTTTACAGCTCCTTTGTCAAAAGTCAGGTGACCATATACATGAGGGCTCCTAAAACAGACTTACTGAGATTCACAGATTAAACAATTCACCCCAGAAAATACCACTAACACATGCTCATGAAATAGGTAGGTCAACTAACCTAAGAGGAAAAAAGTATCAAAGTTGTCTTCAATCTCTAACATGAGAGTTCTTTTTTGAATCAGACCCTTGCTACAGTGTCACACACTTGCTACAGCAGCTCTGAATGCTGGTGTCTGATGCTGACATGCTTTGTGTCCTTATGTCTCAACCTGTTTGTTTCTTTGCCTTATGATGCTTATCTGGTTTTCTAACATTTACTTTATGTGCATTTCTGTGCTTTTGCTTGTTTTCAGTTATGATTGACAATAGAATCAAAGGTCAATATAATCAGTGAATCCTTACATGGAAATAATGGTACAATGTAACATAATATTTTAAATTTGGAAGCTAATGCTTCTAGTCCTAAAAGCAAAACATACCATGTTCATATCCACACTTGCATTTCTATTAGACTTCTATAAAATGGCTCACTGGTATACACAGCAATATCTTACCAAACATCTGTACAGGCTTTTCTTCTTGTATTCAGATTTGGGTCTTTGTTTAAGTTTTTACTAAGCAAATCCAAGGTGTTACTGGGTATTAGAACCCTGACAGTGTTCATGTTCCAAATATCCTGAAATAGGAATGAAAACACCTGGGTTCTCTCATCGGTTATTTGCTGTGTATGGCTCTTAACATACCTAATGAGTAGAAATAACTTTTGAATTACTCTGAGTTATTAATAAAGTCATTTTAAAAGGCAGAATTATTGTAAATACACTAAAAGTTAGTAAGAATGTTGGATAGTTTGTCCGAATGATCCTACTCAGCACTGTAAGACTGTTCGCTTAGGCTTTAGTCAGCACTACCAACAGGCATGCTGAATTGTGCATTTGTGTTTGAATGAGCAGCTGTTTCTGGGTCATCACATTGAGGATTGTCTCATTTTGGGCAAACATTTGTATCATTTGTATTGCAAACAAGCTATACTCATGACAGAATTATGTCAGTTATATCAATTATATGATATTTAAGTCAATATTTTAAAAATTCTATTAGGATAAAGCTCATTTCATGATGACTTTAAAACTCTTGTATTTGAGATGATTTGTATATGAAACAGTGACTTTTAAAGTATAAAGCCAGGCTTCTTTACCAAGTCCCTTTTTTCATTACTTTAGCTCTTTGCATACATTTTGATATACTCTCTTTTTTCATTCTCTTCTCACCCTTCTCTTCAATGCCTTTACTTACCTTCTCTTTGCCCGGGTTTATGACCTTTGCTTTTATTTTGGGGCCCTTTAGCTTAATGAGGGTCATCTTTGTTGCCTCAGGATTAGGATTTTCTATTGGAGTCTGATGGGGTCACAGTGTAGTACATAACTGAAGGCAGTCACACACACAGACACACACATACACACACACACACACACACACACACACACACACACACACACACCTTCTATGAATCTTTCAGTAATTATTTTAGTTAATATTCTGTTTCTGTTTCATGACTAAGGCAACTTATGGAAAAAAGAATTTGTTGGGGGCTTACAGTTCCAGAGGGTGAGTCCATGGCCATCATTGTGTCCCATGGCATCAGGCAGGAAAGTGGGCATAGTGCTGTACCAGTAGCCAAGAGCATACATCCTTATGCACATGTAGGAGATAAACAGCTAACTGGAAATGCCATGAGTTTTTAAAACTTCAAAGTCCACTTTTAGTAACACATCTGCTCTAACAAAACCCCATATCCTAATTTTTTGCACACTGTTTTACCAACTACTGGCCAAGTATTCAAACACATGAGTTCATGGGAATCACTCTTATTTAAACTACCACAGAAGGAAGTAGTTCCTCAGTGAGCATCCCCTGAGTGCTTGCTCTATCCTTGCCGAGCTGTTGATGCTTCCATCTGCAGCCCAAGTATAGTCATCCTTAGCTGTTGGAAGCTTATGATTGCAATGAATGTACATTGCCTAAAAGATGGAATTTTTCAACCCTTCCCTTATCTTCTGACTCTTAAATTCTTTCAGCTTCCTTTTCCACAGTGTTTGATGAGCTTTGGAGAAAAAGCTCTAAATGTCTCCTTTTCTCAACACGTTGAATACCAATGTGTCTCTGTGTTTACCATCATTCACTGGAAAGAGTGTCTCTAATTAAATCAGAGACTGTTAATTGCCTATAAATGCAAAAATAATGTAATGGGTAGTTAGATGCAGTGTCAGTTTAGTTAATCACCAGAATTAAATAACCTTCTAAGGCCCATGAACTCCCTTACTATGGGTTTTTGTTCAGGCTCAAAGAATCACCTATGGATTCTCTTTTATGGTCTGTGTGGTTAACTCTCCTAATGACAACCCTGATACTGTTGTACAAGTGTTCTGGTCAACATAATGTTATGAGGCAATGAAAATATCTTACTTCTGCTAAAAGCAAACAACACTAACAAAAATGACAAAGATACTCTGTCTCCTATGAGCAATGGAAGTCAGTAAATCACAAAGGAAGCTGTCATAGATAACATGTTAGACTAACATCTTCCAATAAAACAAGGAATAGACTTATGGTCCAAGGCCAGTCCCGGACCAGTTTCATCAGGACTGGTAACCTGCCTGCCCACAGGTCACAGGAAGCTTGGATAAGCTGTAGGAGTGCTCTTCATTCTACATGGGAAGATGAGACAACTTTTTTTTACCCACTGTCCACCCTGGGAGAGGCCACCCAGAATTCAAAATACATGCAGCGGTGGTATTGCCTTGGTGTGCACACTTCTGACCCAAGGCCAGACCTGGCCCAGGAACATCAGGACTGGGCTCTGCCATCAGAACTCACAGCCTACCCTGAGAGAGGACCACCCAGGAACAATCTTACTCTGGAGACCCCTGGCCCACAGACCCACAAGAGAGACAAGCTCCAGTAAGAGGCAACAAGATCACCTAGCATCACCTTTAACAAGATGGCAAGAGGCAAGTACAAGACTAAGAAATGGAAACCAAGAAAACCTGAAAACATCAGAACCCAGCCCTCCCACCACCACCGCAAATAGTGGATATCCCTACTAAATAGAAAAACAAGATTTAGACTTAAAAATCATACTATATGATGATGATGATGGAGATCTATGAGAAGCACATAGATAACACACTTAAAGAAGTACAGGAAAACCAGACGAATAAATGCAAACAAGTTGAAGCCCTGAAAGAGGAAACACAAAAATCACTTAAAGAGATAAAGGAAAGCACAAACAACCAGGTGAAGGAACTGAAAACAAAAATAAAAACAATGAAGAAAAAACTAAAGGAGATGACCCTGACGTTTGAAAACCTAGGGAAAACATTGGGAGCATCACCAACAGAATACAAGAGATGGAGGAGAGAATCTCAGGAGTAGAAGATAATATAGAAATCATTGACACAACAGTCAGAGAAAATGCGAAAATCAAAAAGATTCTAACACAAAACATTCAGAAAAAATCTAGCACACAATGAGAAGACCAAACCCAGGGATAATAGGTGTAGAAGAGGGTGAAGAATATCAAGTGAAAGGCTCAGTAAATATCTTCAACAAAATTATAGAAGAAAACTTCCCTAACCTAAAAAAAGAGTTGTCCATGAACATACTAAAAGCCTACAGAACCCCAAATATTCTGGACCAGAAAAGAAATTTTTCCGGACACATAATATTCAAACAACAAATGCTCAAAATAAAGAAAAAATACTAAAAGCAGTAAGAAAAAAAAGGAACAGGCAACATATTAAGGCAGACTAATTAGAATTACACCAGACTTTTCAACAGAGACTATAAAAGCTAGACGATTCTGCAAGGACATCATACAAACCCTAAGGGAATACAAGTTCCAGCCCAGATTACTATATCCAGCAAGACTCTCAATCACCATAGGTGGAGAAACCAAGATATTTCTGAAAAAAAAAAAAAAAAACAAATTTACACAATATCTGTCCACAAATACAGCCCTACAAAGGATAATAGATGGAAAACTCTTCCAGAAAGAGAAAAACTTCAGCCTCGGAACATCAAGAAACTAATCGTCTTGCGACAAACACCAAAGAAGAAAAGCACACAACCATATCTCTACCTCTAACAATAAAAATAGCAGGTAACATCAATCACTATTCCTTAATATCCCTTAACGTCAGTGGTTTCAATTCTCCAATAAAAAGACATAGATTATCAGACTGGATATGTAAACAGGATCCAGCATTTTGCTGCATACAGGAAACTCATCTCAGCAACAAAGACAGGCACTGCCTCAGAGTAAAAGGCTGGGAAAAAACTTTGGAAGCAAATGGTCCCAAGAAAGAAGCTGGAGTAGCCATCCTAATATCGAGTAAAATAGATTTTCAACCAAAAGTCATCAAAAAAGACAAGGACACTCTTTACTCATCAAAGGAAAAATCTCTCAAGATGAACTCTCAATCCTGTACATCTATGATCCAAATACAAGAGCACCAACATTCATAAAAGAAACCCTACTAAAGCCAATGCATATACTGCACCACACACAGTAATGGTGGGAGATGTCAACACTCCACTCTCATCAATGACAGATCATAGATGCATAAACTGAACAGAGACATGGTGAAAGTAACAGAAATTCTGAACCAAATGGATTTGGCAGACATCTACAGAACATTTCATCCTAAAACAAAAAAATATACCTTCTTCTTAGCACCTCATGGCACTTTTTCCGAAACTGATCATATCACAAAACAGGCTCTAACTGATACAAGAAGATCAAAATAATCCAATGCATTCTATGATATCACCATGGACTAAGGCTGGTCTTTAGTAACAACAAAAACAACAAAAAGCCCACATACACGTGGTAGTTAAATATTTCTCTTCTCAATGATAGCTTGTTCAAGGACGAAATAAAGAATGAAACGAGAGACTTATAATATTTACCAATAATGAAAGCACAACATACCCAAATTTATGGGATACAATAAAAGTGGTGCCAAGAGGAAAACTCATAGCTCTGAGGGCCTCCAAAAAGAAACTGGAGAGAGCATACACTAGCAGCTTGACAGCACAGCTGAAAGTTCTAGAACAAAGAAACAGATACACCCAAGAGGAGAAGACGGCCAGAAATAATCAAACTTAGGGCAGAAATTGACCAAATAGAAACAAATAAACAAAAAAAAAAACTAGACAATCAACAAAACTAAGCTGGTTCATTGAGAAAATCATCAAGATTAATAAAACAAGGAATACAAAATAATTATGAGATAGAATAAAATGTAGTGTTGAACACTGCACTTGTATGTGTATCTGTTCAACACTACAGTTATAAAGTTACCTCTGTGCTTAGAGTTTAGCCTTTCTGTACTCTTTCCACCACCACTGCCACCTTCCATATGTGGCTTCATTGAAAATTTGGATGCATTTAAAATTTATGGCACTCCTCTATCTTCTTCTGTACATTCCTCATAGAATGTCAGTAGACTCTTCAGGGACCATTATGAATCTTAAACTGCCATTAAAAGTGCCATTTATACCTATATTCATCTCTTTCTATTTATACACATTTTTTCTTCCCTTGTTTAAAATTTCACGTAGGTTCTTAATGACAGTTTACTATGTTTTATTGCTTAATAGAGGCATGCATTTATGCCTGTCTCCAGAACATTAATTAAGTAAATTGATGCTAGAAATGCAGCTCCACTTAACAACTGTTTTCCATCTCCAAACATTAAGCAGTGTGTGGGCACATAACTGCTTCTTAACAAATGCATGCCGAAGTCAGTTCCTAAATATATTTGTCTAACTTGTTAAACCTTTCTTATTTGAATAAGTTACAGTCATGAAAGTGCTTTCACAGAGGAACCCTGTAATCTTTATACAGGGTTATAAATGCGCACTACCATTACTGGCTTCAGTGTCACATGATAGAGCAAAGCTTTAAATAGACAACAGAAAATTAAGTGGTGCTTGGAAGCAAATTCTGTTTCAAGTAAAATGTGACTTACTCGCTTGTGGTTGAGAAAGGTTTGAAAACTCTATCCTAGGGAACATGGTCTGGTGTTTTCCCTACAAGTATGCAAGTATTTTATGGATCATCATATTTATAGCAACAATGACTTAGAGTCTTGTATTTTGGGTCTTTATGGAAGATTGGTGTAGAACCCCCTTTTAGGTATATACCAGCGACTATTTTGTGATATATGCTATCCCAAAAGATTTCTTTAATCTCACATGGCAGCTCTCTGTAGTCGTCGGTGTTTAGAGTGCACTGGTAAGAAAGCATTTGGACACTATTTACTTTAACATTGTTCATTTGTAAAGAAAGCATATAGGTGATTCTACCCAGTCACTTAGGTAATAACAGATCAGTGTCTTGTTTTAATTCAGTACATTTTTGTATATGTACCTCATTTATTTAGGTAATTTTTTGTTTTTTTGTTTAGTCTGAGAAAAAATGAAGGAATGTACTTCTCTCTGGATGTCATGGCTCTCTCATCAGACGCCATCTTCCCAGTGTCTACCCTTCCTCTGCCCAGTGTGCTTAGCGCTCCGCATACCAGCCTCAAAAAATTAACACCGATTCTTTTTTTTTTTTTTGCCTCTCTTTTTTGTATTGATTTTGTATTGAACTGTTTTTTAAAGAGAGTATTCAGTGTTGAATATTAGCTCTAAGTGGAGTTCATATCTGAAGTGTTCTGTATATGGACAGACAGGTAGCTAGATGCAACAAGACCTGGAGCTAATCATGGGTGATAAACAAAATGTCTGGTTTTTCTTGAGGGTTTTAAGCCTACATTTTAGTCAAAATTAGAAATAAGAATTTTAGATTTCTTTTCTGTATGAGGCATACTTTTGTTAACAGTTATGGATTTAAAAAAAAAATAACATGTCACAAAACATCAAATATTTCTCATACTAAACAGTCTTAAAAGTGCATACTGAAAGTCTGTTTCTAGCAGAGAAAATTTTATATTACCCAACCTTTCTTTTCTACTCTAGATTGATTAGGTGTCTTGGTTTTGTATTTATCCAAAGCTAGTAAAATTTGAGGTATATACCCTTTAGAGTTTAAGGACATATATAATTTTAGAAAGTTGTTTTGTGAGAGATATTTCATTTGATTTAAAGTTATTCAATATCTTTGACAGATTCTTTACCAAAGCTATATTGTGCAATTGTCTTTAATTTTATTCTCTAAATGAAGTTTAAAATTTTCACCTTTCAGATCTTGACAGAGCAAGTCTGTACTCAAGTTGTACATAAACCACATCCAGAACCAGACTCTACAGTGAAAATTCAGAACCCAAGTAAGCAGACGCTACTGTTTCCTGTATGTGGAAGTTAACGGACATGTGGGTCTAAATCAGAACTTTCCTAACTGTATTCCTCTCGTGTCTCCATCTTGTGACAGTTACAACCACACTGTCAGAACTAAGCACTTAGTTAAAAATTCGTTGCATTTTTAATTTTAATTCAGATTTTGTTTGTATATAGTGATTCTTAAGGTGGTGGCAACTTTGCTAAAGAACTCGACACCAAGTGCGGAGTTGATGGAAGTTCGTCGGTTGTTTTTGTCTGACATGATTAAGCTTTTCAGTAACAGCCGCGAAAATAGAAGGTAAACAGTCTGATTTTTAATTCTCACTTCTTATTTTTTATGTTCTTGACTCTCAATCTCTTTCGAGTGAAAATTCAAATATTTTGTTAAATTCTCTTATATCATTTAAAAGAGGAGTGCATTTCTTAGATGTAATTTATTTCACCAAACTTTATCAGTTGTAACTGCTTTTGCTCAGTTGTCCTGATATTTTTAAATATATATGAATATACAGATAAACACTTTTGTACTTAGAATGTAGTCACACCCCTCATACCTGTCTGTCAGCAACAGTGCCTTTAACTCTCCTCATGTTGGGTTTGTCCGTATTCACCAGTGTCTTCCTGCCTTGCGTTCAGGATTCCTTAGCTCAGAATGATGTACAGTATGAGTCCATGAATTCTGTCTGTGCTCATTTCCTGTTTCTAACGAGTTTCATGCATTGTGTGTGAAACATGGTGATGCCCACGCTGGGCAGTTGGCATGGGCACCTGTAGAGCAGCTCAGTCCATTGGAGGGTTATTGGGGTGTTAGTGCTGAGAAGATTCTGACACAAAAGTTGTTTCTGGCCAGGAAAGTTGGATGTAATTTTGACTTTTAATTCAATTTTTAAAGAAAGAAATTGATAGAGGTTATAGAATATAGAATGCAGGGAATAATTGTGTACGCAGGTTATAATTTCGTCATTTTATTTAAGTTTTAAAGTGGTAAATTATAATTTTGATATTTTTAATGAACTCTGTTTTTTTCTTCTTAGATGCTTACTGCAATGTTCAGTGTGGCAGGATTGGATGTTTTCTCTTGGCTATATCAATCCAAAAACTTCTGAGGAGCAGAAGATTACTGAGATGGTCTACAACATTTTCCGGATTCTTTTGTATCATGCAATAAAATATGAATGGGGAGGCTGGAGAGTCTGGGTGGACACACTCTCAATAGCCCATTCCAAGGTAACAGCCTGTTACCTTGGCATTGATGTTTCTGCAATGGATTAAATGACTGTAAACTTTCATTTGGTGCCACCTAGTGGACATGCTCAGTTATGGCTCATTTCTCTATCCTGGTTTTGATTTTGTCTTTTTTCTGTCCTTTGGTGAAACTGTAGAGCCTGAAGGTGGTTTAAGGTCATTTAACTCTTGAAGTTGGTAAATTAGGAGTTTTGTCTTAATAACACTTTAAAGTAAGTGTGTCTGTGTGAGTGGTGGTATGGTGGCGCGCTCGAGTGTGTGTGTGTGTGTGTGTGTGTGTGTGTGTGTGTGTGTGTGTGTGTGTGTGTAGGTATGTGAGTGTATATATGCACTTCCTGAGTCTGTCGAAGCCAGAAAACAGTTTCTGGGAGTTGGTTCTCTCCTTACACTTATAAGTTACAGGGATTGAACTCAGGACTTTAGGCTTAGTGGCAAACACTTTTCCCTAATGAACAATCCCATGTCTTCTTGTTTTTTTTTTTTTTTTTTTTTTTTTAAATTGTGTATGTGTGTGTGTGTTTTTTTTAAGATACTCTCTGTATTTACATTTGACATGTTATTTTCTTTCCCCACCCTGTTCCCTCCCTCCCTCTTCCTCCACTTGTCTCCACAAAGGTGCACTCACTCCTGATCACCCCCTCCACCCCAGTGCCTTGTCATTCCCCTACATGGAGAAACCTGCCCTCCCTGGACCAAAGGCCTCTTCTCTCATTGATGCCAGACACTGCTATTCTTCACTACATATGCAGCTGGAGACATGGGTCTCTCAATGTGTGCTCAATGATTGGTGTTTTACTTCATGGGGGTTTTGGACGGTTTGGTTGGTTGATAATGTTGTTCTTCCCATGAGATTGCAACCCCTTTCAGCTCCTTCAGTCCTTAGCACCTTCATTGAGGTCCCTGTGCTCAATCCAGTGGTTAGCTGCAAGCATACTCAGCTGTATCTATATGACTCTGGCAGAGCCCCTGAGGAGGCATCTCAGTCTGGTTCCTGCCAGTAAGTACTTCTTGGCATCAGCAATAGTTCTTGGGTTTGGTGGCTGCATATTGGATGTATCCCCCAGATGAGGCAGCCTCTGAGGGATCTTGCCTTCAATCCTTACTCCTCTATTTGACCTTGTATTTCCTCCTGTGAGTGTTTTGTTCTCCTTTCTAAGAAGGACTGAGGCATCCCCATTTTTGTCTTCCTTCCTTTTGAGCATCATAAGGTCTGTGAATTGTTTCTTAGGTATTCAGAGCTTTCTGGGGCTAGTATCCACTTATCAGTGACTGCATACCATGTGTGTTTTTTTGTGACTGTGTTACCTCACTCAGAATTATATTCTCTGGTTCCATCCATTTGCCTAGGAATTTCATAAAGTAATTGTTTTTAATAGTGGAGTAGTACTTCGTTGTGTAAGTGCACCACAATTTCTATTTAGTTTCTCTTTGGAGGTACTCAGAGCTGTGAGTTTTCCTCTTAGTACTGCTTTCATTGCATTCCATAAGTTTAGGTATGTGGTGTCTTCATTTTCATTAAATTCTAAAAAAAAAAAAAAAAATCTTATTTTTTTTATTTCCTCCTTGACCATGTTATCATTGAGTACTGCATTGTTCAGATTCCATGTATATGTGAGCTTTTTGTTGTTTTTGTTATTAAACACCAGCCTTAGTCCATGGTGATCTGAGAGAATTCGTGGGAGTATTTCTATCTACTTATATCTGTTGAGGCTTGTTTTTGACTGACTATGGTCAATTTTGGAGAAGGTACCTTTAAGTGCTGAGAAGGTATATTCTTTTGCTTTGATAAGGATGACATGTTCTGTATATGTTTGTTAAAAATTCCAACTGGCTCATAACCTCTTCTAATTTCGCTGTGTTTCTGTTCAGTTTCTTCTTCCATGATCTGTCTATTGATTAGAGTAAGGTGCTGAAGTCTCCCACTACTATTGTGTGTGATGTAATATATACTTTGGCTTTAGTAGGGTTTCTTTTAAAAAAGTGGGTGCCCTTGTATTGGAGGATAGGTATTCAGGATTGAGAGTTTATCTTGATAGATTTTTCCTGTGATGAGTAAAAAGTGTCCTTCCTCATTTTTTGACAATTTCAGTAGAAAATGTATTTTATTCAATATTAGAATGGCTACTCCAGTTTGTTTCTTGAGACCATTTGCTTGGAAGGTTTTTTTTCCAGACTTTTACTCTTGAGGTAGTGCCTGTCTTTGTCTATGAGATGAGTTTCATGTATGCAGAAAAATGCTGGATCTTGTTTACTTATCCAGTCTGATAGTCTATGTCTTTTTATTGGGGAATTGAGCTTATTGATATTAAGAGATATTAAGGAATAGTGATTTTTGTTTCCTGTTATTTTTTTTAGAGGTAGAATTATGTTTGCGTGGTTCTCTTCTTTTGGGTTTGTTGCAAGAATATTATTTTTTTGCTTTTCCTTGAGTGTAGTAATCCTCTTTGTGTTGGTATTTTCCATCTATTATCCTTTGTAGGGCTGGTTTTGTGGACAGATATTATATAAATTTGGTTTTGTCCTGGAATATTTTGATTTCTCCTTCTATGGTAATTGAGAGTTTTGTTGGATATAGTAACCTGGACTAGTATTGTGTTCTCCTAGTGTCTGTATGATGTCTGTCCAGGATCTTTTAGGTTTCATAGTCTCTGTTGATAAGTCTGGAGTAATTCTGATTGGTCTGCCTTTATATGTTATTTAACCCTTTTCCCTTACTGCTTTTAGTATTCTTTCTTTGCTTTGAACATTTGTTGTTTTGACTATTATGTGTTGGGAGGAATTTCTTTTCTGGTCCAATCCATTTGGAGTTCTATAGGCTTCTTGTATGCTCATGGTCATCTCTTTCTTTAGGTTAGGGAAGTTTTCTTCTATGGTTTTTTGTTGAAGATATTTACTGGGCCTTTTAGTTTGAAGTCTTCACCCTCTTCTACACCTGTTATCCTTAAGTTAGGTCTTTTAATTGTGTCATGGATTCCCTGGATGTTTGGGTTAGGAGCTTTTTGATTTTTGCATTTTCTCAGACTGTTGTTTCAATGTTTTCTATATTGTCTTCTGCCCTGAGATCCTCTCTTCCATCTCTTGTAGTCTGTTGGTGATGCTTGCATCTGTGACTACTGATCTCTTTCCTAGGTTTTCTATTTCCAGGGTTGTCTCTTTTGGTGATTTCTTTATTGTTTTTATTTTCATTTTCAATTCTTTCACCTGTTGGTTGTATTTTCCTGTAGCACTTTGAGTGAATTTTTTTTATTTCATCTTAAGGGTTTCTCCTTGTTTACATGTATTCTCCTTTAATTAATTGTTTAAGGGGGTTTATTTAATGCAGTTCTTGAAGATGTCTCTCATAATGAAGTATGATTTTAAGTCTAAGTCTTGTTTTTCTGGTATAGGGAGAACTGGCTTCTGACATTGCCAGGTTGTCTGGGTTTCTATTGCTTAGGTTCTTGAACTTTCCTCTTGGCATCTTATTGTCTGTGATTCCAAGTGATCTTGTTGTGTCTGACTGTAGCTTGTTTGGCCTGTGGGTCTAAGGGCCTGTCAGCTTAGGAGAGAGATTTCTCCTGAGTGTTTTGCTCTTTGCTGGTAGGTAGTGAGTTCTGATGATGGTGACTTCTTTCTGTCTTTGTGGGATCGTTTGGGAGACCGTTTTTGAGGGTATTCTGAGTGCTCAGCAGTCTGTGAGCAGGTCCTGAGTCCTGATAAAGGTGACCTCTGTCTGTCTGTCTGTCTGTCTGTCTGTCTGTCTGTCTCTCTCTCTCTCTCTCTCTCTCTCTCTCTCACAATTTGGAATCTTACTATATATATCTGTATCAGGCATGAGAGCCAGTTGGTTTTTAACTAAAGCATACTTGATCACCCCCCCCATTGAATATTTTCTGTAGTTACATTTCAAATGTGATCCCTTTCCCCCTAGTCTTATCTTCCCTCCTCTTGCTTCCATGAATGTGTTCCCTCTGCTAACCACCTTTTCTACCTCAGCACCTTGACATTCAATACACTGGGAAAATGTGCCTTTACTGGCCCGATGGCCTCTTCTCCCATTGATAACAGACATTGGTATCCTCTGCAACATAGGCAACTGGAGCCATGTGTCTTTCCATGTGTGCTCATGGGTTGGTGTTTTGGTCCATGGGAGTTGTGGAGTGTTTGGTTGGTTAATAATGTTGTTTTTCCCATCTGGTTACAGACCCCTTCACCTTCTTCAGTCATTTTTCTAGCTTTTTCTTTGGTCCCTATGTTCAGTCTGATGGTTAGCTGCAAGCATCCTCAACTGTATCAGTATGACTTTGACAGAACCTCTGAGGAGGCATCCATATCTGGCTCCTGCCAGTAAGCAGTTCTTGACACCCTTGGTTTGGTAGCTGCATATGGGGTGTTTCCCCAGGTGAGCCAGTCTCTGGATGATCTTCTTTGAGTCTCTGCTCTTCTATTTGTCCCTGTATTAACTCCTGTGAGTCTTTTGTTCTCCCTTCTAAGAGAAGAATTACATTCTGGCCTTCCTATAATTCTTACAAGTATATTTCATGAAATAGTAGCTGAATTGCACTTTTAAAGATGTTTTTGAAGTAACCAGATTTCTTTCCATTGTAAAATGAATAATAAATACATTCAAAAGGGGCTTGGCTGTGTGAATAATGCACTTTTTATACAAGCACAAGGACTTGAATTTGTATCCCCGTCTTGGCTGCTCACACTTCACCCCATGTTGGGGCTCTCAGGCCAGCCAGTCACTCTATCCCAAACCACCTATTCTAGGTCACGAAGAAATGCTGTCAAAAAATGAGGTGCCAAAGGTAATGGAGAAAGGCATTGCAGTGTTAGTGACAATGATAGATATATAATTGTTTTTGACTTAGTGTCTATTTGGCTCTGGCTGGCTTGCAATTTGCTATGTACAGTAACCTTTAAGATTTGTCTCAAATTTACAAAGGTCTCTCTGCTTCTGTCTTCCTAGTATTGAAATTAAAGTTGTGCACTTTTGGTAATATTTTTAATCTTGCTGTAGTTAGTGTTCCATTGCTATGAAGCTAGATCATGACCAAGGCAACACTTACAGAAGAGCATTTAATTTGAGTCTTGCTTGCGGTTTCAGAGGTGAGTTCATGATCGTGGAGGTGAGCATGGTGGCAGGCAGGCATGGTGCTGGAGAAGCAGCTGAGAGCTGCTTCCTGACCCACAGGCAGTAGGCACTGGGCCTGTTGTGGGCTTTGAAACCTCGGAGCCCTTTCGCAAGACCACATCTACTCCATCAAGACCTCACCTCCTTATCCATTTAATTTTTTTCAGATACTCCTTGGTAACTAATGTTCAAATGTATGTGCCTACAGAAACTATTCTTATTCAAACCACTACATATAGCATGTTTAACATTTAATTCTAAACTCTGTGTCTCCATATTACATTTTAAATAGCATTTATCCTTGGCAAGGAAAGTAGTACATGTATGTGCATTTTCTGTTCTAGTACTTCAAAGCTGTGCTTCTTCAACCTGAACATACAAAATTAAGTTGTTTGGTTAGGTTGCAATTAAGTTCTGGGGGTTAGAAAGCTCATTGTCTTAGAGTTTTATTGCTGTGAATAGACACCACGACCAATGCAAGTCTTATAAAGGACAACATTTAATGGCAGCTGTCTTACAGGTTCAGAGGTTCAATTCAGTATCATCAAGGTGTGATCATGGCAGCATTTAGGCAGCCATGGTACAGGAGGAGCTCAGATCTCTATATATTCATCTGTAAGCTGCTAGCAGAATACTGACTTCCAGGCAGCTAGCATGAGGGTCTTAAAGACCACACCCACAGTGCACACCTACTTTAAGAACGACACCTCTTCAAATAGTACTACTCTTTGGGCCAAGCATATACAAACTGTCATACTCATGTAGTTATTTCTAACAGAATTACAAAAATGAATTTAGAGACCAAGTAATACATATTTTAGGCTTTCTGGTCTGTCTCTAATGAAGCTGCTCAATTCATCTGTATAGTGTGAAAGCAGAGAGGAAAGTACTTTAGTTAACAGTTGTATTACAAAAAATTTTTACTCATCAAAATAGATGACAAGCAGATTGTGGCCCATGGGTAACAGGTTTCCAACCCCCATGATTGGGGAGATTTTTTTTGTAGGAAACAGATTTTATATAATGTCATTCTTGAAAAAAATGTCAACCAAAATACCTTGTCAATAGTCAGGTTAACATAAATTAATTTTGTGTGCCTATAAAGAAAGATTTTTTAATATTAGAAATATTTAGAATTTATGCCTGTTGTAGTTCTACATTTTGCAACTTACACACCTTGCATTTGTTATTCTTTAATAAGTTTTACTATAATAAAGGAAAAGATATTGCAAGTTCTAACACAGATCAAATTCTGATGTTTCTAATTCAGACAGATGTCTAAGTATAAAACTGGTACAGTGCCTTATAAATGTCTTATGTTTTCAGATCCATCTGAGGAACTATTGAATATTATCATATGACTAGTTCTTAAGCCTAAACAATGTTCACAGATTAGATATCATATGACATTGGTTAAGGTTGGAGTAGTTAACTTATACAAAGATGTCTTGATGGTGTGGTTACCCATGTGGCTACAGAGAAGTCAAGAAACAATGTATTACTGTATTTCATCATTTTTTCCAATTACACAATAAAACTAACCCATTATATTATTTAATAAAACTAAATATTATGGCAATTTTATTGTTCTTATTTCTGCCTTTGCCTTGGTATATACATGATACCTCAGTATTCTCTTATTTCCTAGGTTACTTATGAAGCACACAAAGAATACCTGGCCAAAATGTATGAGGAGTATCAACGACAAGAGGAGGAGAACATTAAGAAGGGAAAGAAAGGAAATGTGAGCACCATTTCTGGTCTTTCATCACAAACAGCAGGAGCAAAAGGAGGAATGGAAATCCGGGAGATAGAAGACCTTTCCCAAAGCCAGAGCCCAGAGAGTGAGACAGACTACCCAGTCAGTACAGAGACACGGGACTTGCTCATGTCAGCAAAAGTGTCAGATGATATTCTGGGAAGTTCTGATAGGCCCAGCAGTGGAGTGCACGTAGAAGTGCATGATCTTCTTGTTGACATAAAAGCAGAGAAGGTGGAAGCAACAGAAGTAAAGCTTGATGATATGGATTTGTCACCAGAGACGTTGGTGGGTGGAGAGAATGGTGCCCTTGTGGAAGTGGAGTCCTTGTTAGACAATGTGTATAGTGCTGCTGTTGAGAAGCTCCAGAACAATGTTCATGGAAGTGTGGGTATCATTAAAAAAAATGAGGAGAAAGATAACGGTCCATTGATCACACTAGCAGATGAAAAGGAGGAGCTTCCAAACAGTAGTACATCCTTCCTCTTTGATAAAATACCCAAACAGGAAGAGAAATTACTTCCAGAACTTTCTACCAATCACATCATCCCAAATATTCAAGATACTCAAGTCCATCTTGGTGTCAGTGATGATCTTGGATTGCTTGCCCACATGACTGCCAGTGTAGAGTTAACTTGTACATCAAGCATAATGGAAGAGAAAGACTTCAGAATTCATACGGCATCAGATGGAGTGAGCAACGTCTCTGAACGAGAGTTAGCATCATCTTCTAAGGGACTAGACTATGCTGAAATGACTGCCACAACTTTGGAAACAGAGTCTTCCAATAGCAAAACTGTACCAAATATCGATGCAGGAAGTATAATTTCAGACACTGAACGATCCGATGATGGCAAAGAATCAGGAAAGGAAATCCGAAAAATCCAGACCACTGCTACAACACAAGTAAGCTGTCCTCTGGGAATTCTAGAAGTAAACAGAGAAGCATCAGATAGGCATTGAGCTGCTAGCTACAAAGTCCATGGGATGTAGAAAACAGAACTGATAGGGCAAGCGCACATACGTGTGTGCGTGTGTGTGTGTGTGTGTGTGTGTGTGTGTGTGTGTGTGTGTGCGTGTGAGATTCAAGTGATTTGAATTATATTCCCAATTCTTTCGCATTCTCTAATTTTACAATTTTGTTCTACCTCTGGCCTCAGATCCTTTTGTTATATTAGACATTGTAGTAAATTGAAATATGACAGTTAAGGTCTTGCATGTGCTCACAGTTTTTAACGAACTACATTTATATCTCTGTACTTGAGATATTCATTCTAATCTTGTGCTCCAGGACAATCGTGTTCTGGGGAGTAATAGACGAGATCCAGCTCCAACAGATGCATGAACAATAGGTAAAGGGATTGTTATCTATCAAATGACTACTGTGCTCTCAGCATTGTAGTAGACTTTTCAGATTCAGCTCTCAGTGCCCCTGCGAAGCAGGTAATGTAGCTGAGAAAATTGGGAATTATTACCAATGAGCTTTCTTTTAAACAAATAAAGGGGTAGAATTTGTTAATGTTTAAAAAGGAAGCAGCTTAGGCCTGTTAACATTTGCCTGTCCCTTAGACAAATGTTATTGCTTCGATTTTGGCCACTGTAGTAAAGCTGTAACTACTGTCGTCTAACACAATTTGCGTTATGACTACCTAACTTTTAGACTAAAGCAATACTTTGTGATTAAGAGTTAATGAGATTTTGACACTTGAGGATTTGAATTTTGTTAGCCCTATGGACTTTCTACCTGGCCTTTTAATCCCATTGAAGGTAAGTTTATGTTTCTATTCCTCCTATATTAGAAAGACTAAGCCATGACTTACTATTGTCTTTGTACTCCAGTAAGGATACTGGATGGTGTATTCTATTTGTGGGAAAGGTGTGTTACTCTTTGTTTGTTAGCAGTCAGTTTTCATTTTGGTGGCTGTATTACTACAGGGATAATTGGCATGGAGAGGGAATATTGAATAAGGTACAGATTTTAAATAAATGAAAACAGATCATCACTTACTAGACATAATAATTATGAGGTTTGCCTGGTTTTTCTTCTTTTTTGTTTTTGTTTTTTGTTATCATTTTTATTAGGTATTCTCTGTGTTTACATTTCAAATGTTATCCCCTTCCCCCACTCACATCCCTCCTCCCTTGCTTCCATAAAGGTGCTCCCACTCCCAACCACCCTCTCTCTCCCCCTCAGTGCCTTGGCATTTCTCTACACTGGATCATCAGCCATCACTGGCCCGAAGGCCTCTCCTCCCATTGATGCCAGACAGTGCCCTCCTCTGCTGTATATGCACCTGGAGCCCTGGGTCTCTCCACGAGTACTCATTGTTTTGTGTTTGCAGGCATTTTTCCTAGTTTATTTTCTTACATCATACAGTGTGTTTATTTTTATTGAAGTATTGTGAATGACTTGCACATTGAAGTTAATCAGAATCCCCTTTAGTGACGTTTCTCTGCACCCTGTGCTTTCAGTGTCACTGAGGACATTCACCTCTTGCCTTATTGTATCCACACTTTGTTGCACAAGGGCATCTTTTACTAACATGAAGATCCTGTGACCAGTAAAAGAAGATCTGTTTTTAGTAGGAACGTTAGCATTGCCCTTTGGTGCCCTTGCCGAGATTCTGAAGTATCAAACCAGAAGTCAAACTAGCAGCCTTTAGATGATCGGGCTTCTGTGCAGGGGTTTGAAAGGCACTCACATGCAAGCTCATTAAGAGTTCTTTCATGCTCCTCCTTCCCTTTGTTTAGGCTGTTCAGGGCCGGTCTTCTGCTCCACAGGACAGAGATCTCAGAGTGGATTTAGGATTTCGAGGAATGCCAATGACTGAGGAACAGCGGCGCCAGTTCAGCCCCGGCCCCCGGACTACCATGTTTCGGATTCCAGAGTTTAAGTGGTCTCCAATGCACCAGCGGCTTCTCACTGACCTGTTGTTTGCATTAGAGACAGATGTGCATGTGTGGAGAAGGTACAACTGGGTTTTGTTTTGTTTTTCTACATTTTGATGACCTTCAGTTGAGAAAAATGAATGTATTTTAAAATTTATTTTACATGTATGTGTGTTTGTATTTATGTCTGTGTAGCATGTGCGTGGTCTGTTACCTGCTGGGGTCAGAGGAGAGAGTTGGATCTCTTGGAACTGGGAGTTACAGATAGTGGTGAGCCACCATATGGGTGTTGGGAATTGAAATTGAACCCAGATCCTTTGAAAGGACAAAAAGTGCTTTTTCCACTGGGTCAGTTGTCAAGTCTAAGAAATGTTTTTATTTACTCTGCCAACTAGTTAAATGATTTATCTCATCAAATAAAGGGTACAAAATAAATTTGATTACAAAATTAAATATTTAAGTTTTGGCATCTTGTATTGTTAAAGTATATTATCTATATTATTGTTTGGTAACAATATGATAACAGTACCAAAATAAAATATTAAAATAGCCTATAACATATATGTCATTGGGACCTATATGTATAAATAAGTTGTAGATGTTGATTTGTGTCACATCCTTAGACTGGAGTTTTCTTCCAGACTTTTCATTTTCCTTGAGTGTTGCCGGCGGCCATTCTCCTTCCGTTCTCTACCTTCTTTTCTTTTCCCTACCCTATGTTTTCTTCTTTTCACCAACATTTATTTCTCTTGAGTGAAGCACCTTAAGACATTTCTCCCATACTATCAGTTTGTAGTTTCACATGTAAAACACCCTCCAAAAGGAAATGGGTTTCTAATGACTAGGCTGTGTGGACCAAATCTGATTAATAACCCAGTAACTGGTGAGGTCAACTAGTGCATGAGACAGACCCTGGGGTGTTGTGGAGATGACGCGCTGATGTGGACCCTGTCAGTGTGTCTGCTAAGGGGTTCTGTGTTTGACTCATCACAGACTGTGCTGAGGGTGGTTGTTGTATGCTGTGCACCCTGAGATGGCTAAGGAAAATCAACAGCATGACAGGCTGACAGGCGTGGCTGCTGATGTGAATGTCCATGGGTGGGATGAAAAAGGGGATTTGCCCAGTTTTTCTTTGAACAACAAACTCTGTGTATGTGTGTTGTCTAGCACTTCTGTATTTTATATTTGATCTCATTTTACATTTTTTATTTTGAATAAGGTATCTAATCCTCTTACAGTTATACAAAGGAAATCATGTCTTTCTGTTTCAGCCATTCTACAAAGTCTGTAATGGATTTTGTTAACAGCAATGAAAATATTATTTTTGTACATAACACAATTCACCTCATTTCCCAAATGGTAGACAACATCATCATTGCCTGTGGAGGAATTTTACCTTTGCTCTCAGCTGCCACATCACCAACTGTAAGTTCTTTATCTCCATCTAGTGGTTGTATTTCAGAATGACATGCATTGAGCATTCCAGTCCTTTCAGATGCAGGGAACAGGCAGATTTTTCAACAGTTTCTCCTACAGGTATTTAAAGCCATTTATTAGATTTATATCCCAGTCTCTTTTATTTACCAGTATTTGGATCTTCCTATGTAATTTTATTAGAGTATTTCTCAGGTTTTTCTGGTGAAATCTTTTAAGAAGAACTCTTACTTTTTATATGCTGCATGTATCTTTAAATCTCATACAGTACTAAGTTGTTAAAGTCCATTTGTCACATAGTGTGACCTTATTTACCAATTTGCCATTATAACTATCTTTCCCTCCCTTTATAAGACATTGAAAATACTAATACTGAGATTGGATGTTCTTTACAAATGCGGTAGACGAATGTTGAGCCATGTGTAATTTTTATCTAATAGATATCTTTATTTCAGGGCTGTGGTGTCTATAGCTGAGGAACAGTGCTATTGTCTAGCATTTGGGGATCTTGGATTGTTCCACAGAGTCACAAAATACTGCCTGGCTTATGTAAAAATGAGCTAATGTAGGTGTAACTTGAATGATGGGAAGAAATATAGAACTCTGTTTGCAGAAGAGTTTATCTTGGTCCTTCTCATAAAAAACTAGTTTGTAAGCCCCAGAACACACCTTTGCCATATGCTTGTATTTTGTTAACACTTCTGTTAGTGAGCACATGCTTCTGAACTGGTTCTAGACTTTATTTCATCAGTAAATGAGTTTCCTATGTGACTTTTCTCACTCCATCTTTGGAACAGCCTTGAGGTTAAAATACGAGCTACAACAGACTGTCGCTATTACACTTCCCCTGGCACTTACCTGTGTTCTTGATGAGCTCATCCAGAAAGTTACAGGCAAGCAGGCTTCTTTGGGACAGCGCAAAAGGGCAGCTCAGCATTGGGGTCTTGTGGCATTACTTAGTAACCAAACCAAGGAAAGAGCCTGTGAATAACAACCCAAAGCAGCCATGATCTGTGAAGAAGGCTGGTGCCTACCACTTGTCTGTCACCCCTTCTTTCCTGTCTTAACATTCCTCTAGCAGTGTATACTAAATTCTAGTAAGTTCTGCACTCTTGTTTTAAGATAGGGAGGGTCTTCTTTTCTGTACATCGAAGACTTAATACAATGTTTTCTGTGTAACATGATATAAATTGTTGTTTGTTGTCAGGAAGTTCCAAGAGACTGTATCTTATATAAATATTGAATTTTTAAAATTTTTGTACAAAACAAAAATAATCATTCTGCAAAGTAGCATAGTAATAAGTTATTTAAATTTGCAGAGGTTTGAAATATCTACACTACCAAATACTTTCAAATTTTAGTGTCAAATATTTCTGTTAATAAAATGTTAAATTCAGTACTCATACACTTGTTAAATAGGCACAATTTTAACACAGTTTAGCTTATTTTTAAATTAATTTTACACTGTGAAATACTGGCATCTAAAACTTTGACTCCCAAGAATATTTACATATACTGTTTTGAACACTAGCTTGGGATGTTAAATTGCCTATTAATGTTCTTGGCAGAGTTGGAAGACAATTTGGTTGTAGAAATTTTTATTAGTTTTGTTTCTATACTTCTGTTAACTGGCTCATTAAATAATAGTACATATATTGTTTTGCAACACATTTATTTATTTATTTAATACTGTTTCTTTTAAAAGATTTATTTTATACATAATAGGGAAATGTGAAAGCTATTAAGTATTGATTAGTGTTTCCGGATTGTTTCAGTGTTCTATTGGGATTTAGTGGGGAAAAAGGGAGAAGGGGGCCTGAATAAAGAACAGAACTCTCGGGCCTTTTAGGTGAAAACGTTCCAGTATAAAGTTTCGAGGATTCTGGAGCAGTGAGAGGGAGGAGGGACTAGGGATGCTCTGGTGTGTCAGTGGGGCGTGCTACTCCATGGGGACATCAAGTGGCCTGGGGATTTTAATCATACATTTTTTCCACAGTTTATGTCTTGAAACCTAACTTTTAAAAAATCTGATATAGTTTTCAATATTTGATTATACTTAAAATTTTCTCTTCTAATATTTACTGTGGCATTCTTCTTAATGTACATATTTAGCCACAAATATTTCAACATCAGAAACATAACCTTCCCTATAAGTCATCATTAATTTTGTAAGACATTTTGTGTCAGCAATAGAACCCCCAAGGGTGGGCTGATGTTTCAGTTCCCACACAGTTGCATTCGGTTTTACTTAGTCAGTAGTGAGATACCTCTGAGAGTAACACACATCAGGATTGTGCCACACAATGAGAGGAGTGTCCGAAGCAACAGCTCCACATATGACCATTTGTCAAGGACAATTCAAGTTTACCAAGTTTAATACAGACAGAAAATTATGACATAAATCATGGCCTTACTTTAAAATGTAAGACTTATGGACAGATCCTTATTGGAACCTCACGAAGAACTGATGAGCTTGGAGTATTTTAAGTTTTAAAATACACAGAGGAAAATACTTTGAAGGACTTCTTCATCTTTCTCATCTTTTTGGTCCTTATATTCCAGAACCTAATACCATCACTGTTCTCAGATGAGGTGTCTTATGACTTTATCCTGAGAGACAGAAGAGGTGGCAGAGTATAAGCCCCCAGACAGCAGGTCTGTGGTCATCTCTCCTCCCTCACACTGACACTGTAGACTGCATGCATTGCAGTGAGGATCATGTGACATGGGATGGATGCATATTTTTTTTCATTTTTATTGTTTAGTTTGTGTCCAGAAAAATGGTTATTTCATCATGTAACATTTCTATATTTCTGGAAAGATTTTCTCTTTTGATATTCTTGAATACTTTTCTGACTTAGGACTATCCTTTCAAAGAATTCTTAAAATATTTAGAACTAAAAAGAACCTAATGAGAAGCTGAAACTTACCCATTGGTTGAAAGTATTGATTCTATCTTGTTATTAAAATGTGAACATTTATTGTATATTCAGTGAGTTATAGTGTTAATAGTCTTGTGCTTCCCAGCAGGTGTAAAAATTAATAAATATTTTTAATAATAAAAAGAACTGATGTGCTTGAGGGATTCGGAGGTGTTTTGCAGGGACCTTGTAAACTTAAAGAAACCATTGATAACTGAGTGATTTCCACACCTTTACTTTTAGAGCTTGGGAAGGAGGCTGGGGCAGCAGGGACTTCTCCCATGCCAGGCAACTATTCACATCTTCTTCCTGCAAATTCAGAAGTTAACTACTATTTTTAGCTGTGATTCTACTTTAGGTTATCTTACTTTAGAAGGTTCTGTCAACTTAAACCAACAATTGATTGTAGTTAAATTTATGATTATCTAAGCATATCATTATACATTGTACATGTAATTCATGATACTTGCTATAAATTTTATCTAAGAAATTTTTAACATATTTAAGTGCATTTATGAATGTAACATTATGAGACAATAGGATCATTGTGGCCCTGAAAAGAAAACAAAATAAGTCATGAAAATCAAAAATTAATAAGATCATAATGCAGATCTTATATTTCAACATTCTTAAAATCACAGTTTTAATTTATTCCAAAAATTAACATTTCTTTAATATAATTTAAAATTACATTGTAGAGTGCTTTTAACATCATGCTAAATAAAATGTCTAGAAATGCTTGTGACACTTGTTGCCACATATTTTAAGTCCCATGTATGTCACGGGCATCTGTTTATTAAATGTATGAGAGGTGCTTGCTGTTTTGTTTTGTTATTTATCAAAGGAGCCAAAATGAAGAGTAATTTTTGATATCAATTTTGTGGAAAAATACATTTTCTAACAAATATGTATATTAGTTTCCTTAACTTTATATATTTCATGGTCTTGCTCTAATACTTTTTTTTCAAGACCATATTGAGCACAGAATTTTCTGACCTTCATTTCAGATAATTAAGTTTTGGCTTATTTAAAATACATACATACATACATACATACATACATACATACATACACACACATGCATACATATACATATACATGCATACATACACACATACACATATGCACACATATATAAACATATACACATACATGCATATACATGCATGCACACATGCACACATACATACATACATACATATATACATACATATACACACATACATATATGCACACATACATACACATACTATACATACATACACACATATACACACATACACGTACATACATACATACATACATACACACACATACACACACATACACACACAAACACACACACAAACACACACACACACACCTACACTCAGCTCCTGCACTGCACTGCCCTGAGAATGGGAGTGGGAAAGGCTGTCATGAGAGCTGTGTGGTCCCAGAGGAGCAGATGCAGATTCTAGGTATGCTGTGTATGAGATAAGAATGACACATAGAAATCTATTACTATAGAATGGTCATTCAGTAAATTTACTCTTTTTCATGATATAACTTGAAATTGACTTGTTGACTATTAAATGTAACTATTTTTAGCAAATATGTTATCTCTTAGAAGATATATTTTTTCTACTATTTTTGTCATTAAACATTTTAATGTACAACTCTATTAAACTTGAAAATGTAAATATGAGGATTTTTTTTTATAGTCTCCTATTTTAGAAATAAACTAAAGCTTAACCCAGACGTAAGGCTTTGGTATTTCTCAAGGCAAGTGCTGCATTCTGCTGATTACCTGCTGCTCGGACAGAGTCCTTAGTGAGATCAGATCCAATGCACTGTGAAGTTTGGATTGAATGGAAATAGTGGAAACATCATTGTGATATGTGTTTAGTCTGGGCTGTAGCACTTTTTGGGCATGGCCTCTGCCTTTATTTCGTTGGATAAAAGACAATGATACTTATCCATCAGAAAAGGCATGAGAAAAAGCAAGTGTGTCACGTTTCACCTGTACTAGATAGGGAAGCCTTTCTTTCTCCAGTGCCTTCTGTAACTTCGTTTTTAAAGTCTTTTGATTAGAACACTCTAAAGTATAGAATGTTCTGGATAATTTAGTTATGATAGACAATCCATTTTGATGGCAAGATATTTGCTATTTCTAGGGAACTGGCCATTGAAGTGCCCTGTTTCCTCCCTGGAACTATAAATAAACACAGGAGTCTCTGTGCTATAGGGATAACATTCTGAATTTACTCCTATAGTGTCATTGTTCTAGAAGAAAGTTATGAACTCTTTAGATTAATCTGACCTGGAAGGAAATGGCATAAGAGAGTCTTTAAGATAGCTGAAGATGTACATTGCATATATTATAATAAGCAATCTAAAAGACCTGTATTGTATTGTGATTCTGGATCCCTGTTTTACTTATTTAAAACAGTATGCTATGCTAAATGAATCACAAAACTGCTTTAAATAAAAATAAATTGATAGTTCTCACTTAAATATTCATGATAATATTTAAACACTTGGCCTGGCATGGTGATGCCTGCCTAGGCCCAGCACGGGGGCAATAAGAGCAGATGTCTTTAGAATTCTTGGTGAGTTCCAGGTCACTCTGATCTATAAGGGGTACACAGTGATACTGTCAGTCTATGAATAAATGGCTGCATGGAGAACTTAAGGACTCTGTGAATGAAAGAATGAGTTTGGATCACTTCCTATACAGTTTGATTAGTGTTTGTTTATGAAAGAGATATTATTTTGTTGAATTTTGAGTTAAGTTTTCCAGAACTAGTTAGTCGAGTTATTTCATTTATTTTCTACCATACTCGTGTGTGTTGTGAGTGAAGGCAGAGAACTGGAAGGGAACACTGAGGCGCAGCAGAGAGTACAGGACCATACATTCCTTTGGCTTTGTTGAACTCAAGATTTTAAGTTGACCATTTTTGTCAACCATCTAGAGCACTGTGTCAGATGTGGTTTACTGTTTTCTGTACCAGGAAAAAAAATAGAGACTGTCATTTTTGGTTCTTCATATAATTGCATCATCATAAAGAATGAAAGCAGCCTTTTCTTTGTGCCAAGCATACTGGCAGTGGTAATTGTTAACAGGATACAGGGTTGGGACACGTAAGACCTTTGGTTTCTATGTTATCTCACAACAGTGATCTTACTGGTAGTCTCAGGAATTTTTTATATTTTATCCAAGTGAATATTCATAAAATAGCGTATTTTGAAATTTATATTTATTTGTTATAAGAACTCAGATTATTGTAATTTTGTAATTATTGTAAAGAGTATATTTTTATTATATGTACATGATTCTTCAAGCTCTGAACTCTTACGTAGTATGCAGTCACTTGTCCTTATATTTTAGGTCATAAATAGTTGTGTCAGTGAGTTATTTTCTGACACAAAAAGTGAATTTTAATTTTTGATTACAAATATTTTATTTTACGTTTATATAACAAGTTTTCTGAATATTTGAGGAAACAAATTATAATATTATTTCCTCATAGAGGAGGTCTAGATAGTCTGTAAGTAATAATTAACTTCCCTAAGTTGTTTCTGCTAAAGTCAGTACTAAGTGTTTGTCTCATTAATCATCCATCAGGGAAGTTACTTGTTTCATAAAGTAGAGTTTGCTTTCTTTCTTCTATATTTGCTGTACATATATTTATACACACACAGTTTGGGGCAGTTACTCAAAATAAATTTAAATGTTTCATATTTAATCTTAATCATAATCATGTACTTTATAAAAAGAATATTCTGAGAATTTTGTTTTAATAAGATAATCAATTATAATTTAAAATATTATTTTGTGTTTCAATTTTACTCGTATTTTTATTTAATTTTAATAATTTCCTTTTTCTTGTACTTTTTTTGGTCTGTTGTCTGTTTTGTCTAATGCATGTCCAGGGTTCTAAGGTTAGTATTACTTTTGCAGTAAATTATAGGCTTTTATTTTAAATTTTATTTTTACTTAGAAAAATTTTCACTTGGTTACATTTTGAGTTTTCATATCATCTTTTAATTAGGTATATTTTTGTGTATGTTAAAAATTAATTCAGAGTAATATTTACCTAGTATATTGATGAATTTGTTTTATTAATCATAGCAATAAATATCATAATACAATAAGAACAATTAATAGAGTAATGTGTGAAGTCAGACTTGAATTCCAGTTACAGGAATTGGATGAGATATATTAAGATTTAATGAGAATTATATTAAGTAAACATCATCATTGGATGCTTACATAACATTTGTAAAATACACTAATAGAATGGAATCAGAATTATTTTGTAGGTTATTGTTCATGTTAAGAATACCTTCTCCTTTCACTTTTGATAGTTTAGTAGAGGGATTTTGTTAAATTGAATGGACAATTTAATATTTCTGTATTTAATATTTGTTTCTAATTCAGTATTGTAAAATTAGAGCATGTTTCACTGGTTGGATTTGTAGGTTCTAACTACAAAACAAAGCAGTGACTAATATGGGAAGGTAGTGCTCTCATTTTGAAATGATGAAGTATTTAAGAACATGTCTGCAGATACACTAAATTCTAATTTATCAAGGAGTTACTAGGAATGTTTGACTGGTCTAAGCAATGGCTAGTGTTTCATCTTAAAACAATTGAAAATAGAACAATAGTCATTTTTCATAACTGTTAAGCTGTGGTCACAGCTGTTTAAATTTGATGCTGTGTCAGGAACAAAGCCCAAATACTTAAGCAGCCTGCATTTCCGAGGGCAGTGTGGAAGTCAGTGGGAACAGGACTCGATTTCCTGCGCCCGCCATGTACTTGACTTTACCATTTGGTTACAGGGAAGATAGAAAGTTTGGCTCGGGCTTCCTTTTCAGAGCCTTGGAACAGCATTTTTAGTTACACAGCATCTCTTTTCTTTGCTCTTTCATGCACCAAGAAAGCTAATTCTAGTTATGAAATTAATAAAATTATTATACTGTCAGTGCAGGATGAAACATGAAGAAATGCTGCCATTGTTTATAATTATAAACAGAATACATTTTAATATTTCCCCTGAAAGCAGGAGGTGACATTTTATTAGAGAAGGTAGTTAGTGAAAATTTAACTTTTAACAATGCTACTTTCTCCCCCTATAGCCAGGGACTTGTAGTTCGTTGGTTAAGTATCTAAAGGAGTGATCCTTCTGATCATTTTGACCTTATGAGCCCCTTAATATTTCAGTTTATTAATCTGCAATAGATAAGTCGCTAGTGTGCATTCCATCTTGACAGTCACCTCACTTGATAGCAGAAAATGCTGTGCATTATTCTCATTATTGAATACATTTGTAAGAAGGTCAGTTTTATACACACACCCCCCTCTCTCTTTTAACTGAAACTAGAATAAGAAGTTACGTATGGCTGTCTTTAAGTGTCCTTGTAAAACTATATGAAATCTTTAATTCAACTAATACAGTATTTTAAACTAATACTAATTTAAAAATAGGCATTTTATTTACGAATAGTGTGGAGGGAAACACAATTTTGCAAGGTCCTTTGATAGGTAGTAATGAATATTACATTATGCACTTGTAATATATGCTATGCACCATCTTTTCCAATGTCAAACAAGATGACTTCTCCTTTTTAAAGACTGAACTGGAAAACATTGAAGTGACACAAGGCATGTCGGCGGAGACAGCAGTGACGTTTCTCAGCCGACTCATGGCAATGGTCGATGTCCTTGTGTTTGCCAGCTCTCTAAACTTCAGTGAGATTGAAGCTGAAAAAAACATGTCTTCTGGAGGGCTAATGAGACAGTGCCTACGGCTAGGTAAGTCCACTGAGGCAGCGATGCTCTCTGTAACTACCATGATGGTGCCACTCTGGGGACAAAAAGCATGATTGAGAATGGGGATTGTGCAGCTTAGTAACTGTCTTGTAAATCCTTAGGATTACTCAGGCTTAAAAACTTGTACCTTAACATTGGAGACTGTGAGGAATCATCATTTATGCTTCAAACATATTTAGAATTAGGCAGAGCCCTTTGTGAACCTTGTTTGTGTCCTTGACAGGCAAACAAGAAAGGACATTGGGACTGTAGAGCCCGTACCTAGAGTAGGAGAGGCCCGAGGCTAACAGCCAGTATTACCAAGAGAAACACTGGCTCAAAGTTTGTATGTTTCTGAAATAATGATTAAATGCTACTGTAAACTGCTCTGCTGTGAAGATAACTATTATAATCCCTCGAATGAAGGATGCCTGAAAGGGAAAGGTGTTCTCTGTAGGGTCACTGTGACGCAAGGACACAGCCTTATTTACCTTCTAAAGGCTAATAGGAATTTGTGTGTTTGTATAATTACATAAATGTATAGCTGTGTGTGTGTGTGTGTGTGTGTGTGTGTGTGTGTGTGTGTGAATGTTTGTATATATGTGTGGGTATGCCTGCCATTTTATGATATCCGTTTTATCATTTTCCACTGTATTCCTTTGAGAATCTCACTGAACCTGGAGCTGGGCTGTCCTCTCTTACTCCAGATATGAGTATGGGTGCAGAGTTTTGACTTTAGGTTCCCATGCCTGTACAGCAAATTCTTTTACCTATAAACCATCTCCTTCTCTCATAGACCTTTTATGCTATATCTATGTGTTAAAATTTTATTGGTACAGGATATTTGTGTAACAGGGACTGTTGGAGGTTATAGAGTAAGGAGACATATTTTGGGAGTTTGAAAGGTCCTGATAATCTGTTTCTTCTGACCAGAGTATATGAGTATTTTAATTAATATATATTCTATATATGTTGTACCTTCATTGTCAAATTTTATAATATAAAATTTATTTAAATTATAATGAAAATAATCTATGACAGAAAAAGAAACACAAAAAAGAAATAAATTTAAAACATTTTTCTATATAGCCATGTCAACAATTTGTGCTAATATCTTTCTGATTTCTTAGTTTGTTGTGTAGCTGTGAGAAACTGTTTAGAATGCCGACAGCGACAGAGAGACAGGGGAAACAAATCTTCCCATGGAAGCAGTAAAGCTCAGGAAGCTCCACAAAGTGTGACTGCCACAGCAGCATCCAAGGTAATCACCCCTTTCCTCTGCAACTTCTTTATAGTGAGAACAGTACTTATGGTTTCTAATGACAGAGACTTGAGGCTCTAGTGCTGGCTTCCCTGCTTCTTGGTTGTATCTGAAAGGTTTAGCTAACCTCTTAGGTTTTCACGTATATGTTAATGAAGAAGATACTAGTAATTTCTTCTGATGAGGTTTTAAAACTTACATTGGCACCTAGGCCTGGATATTTCTGGTATTTCTACTTTAAAGTTTCATCTATTTTCAGAGGTCAGCGTATAAACAAAGCACGTTTTTAAATGGATGAACTTTGGGTGAAAGACTAGTTATTGGCTGCCCATCGAATGAATTTTATCTAATAGTTTGAAATATGTTGTCAGTTTTCAATACAAATGAGTTGTCTTCCTGTGTTTAACTGACACACATGCCTCTCTATGACTTTGAAGATTTATATGACTGCTCTGCCGTAACCTCTGCAGCTGGACCTTGTGTGTTTACTTTCTCTTGGTTGTGACCTACACACACACAGAGAAGACCACTTTTAGCTCATAAAAGCTTTTAACTTCTTAAACTTCTATGTAAGTTTCCTGTCTTGAAGTACTTTCCCTTATAGTTCATCTGTCTTAAATACATTCACATAGGTCATTTTAGGTGCTGCTTCCCCAAGACTCAGGTTTTTGACACCATTACCATGCCCTGTGTAGGGGCAGCAGTTGTGATGGTTTCAGTAAAGCCTGCTTGTCTCTCTATGCCTCACAGTGGAGCACTGACTCAGCCATTCTTACTCAACAACTGAAGACATAACATGATGCTTCCTTAGTTTTCTAAGTTCCCTGTCTGCATTGCTGGAGTTTGTGCTAAGCCAACTGAATGTGCAGAAAGTCTGACGGGTGTTTAGTTCTGCAGCCTGTTTTCTTGTTCACGGCTGTCAGGAGACCGTCTGCAGCATGTGGCCCACATTTTCTACTGCTGACCTGCGTTACTCGGGAAGCTGAGTATTGATGTGTCAGCAGTTAGGCTCACATTCACTTCATAGACGTAGTGAAGGACTCGTCACTACAGAGTTTTGACGACACAATGTACATCTCTGGGCCTTCATGTTTCTGATTTATATTCTGACCTCTGCCACTTAACAGAGGATTCTGAGACTGATTTCTTTGTCTCCCATATCTCAGATATCCAGTATTTAAAAATGAATGAGATTCTTAACTTAAAGAATATCGATGAATTAAAATGTAAAAATAATTCATTAAAGCACAGTGGTTCCTGGAGTGAGGTGCCTCTCACTTCTTACTTAGGAGAGGTGGCTACACCACTGCTGGAGCCTTTGGTCTTGACTGTGCTGATACATTTCTTCTAGAGAACTATCAGTGGGTAGAGGGAAGTCCTTCAGAATCCCTAAATCAGCGGTGCTTCTTCTCACAAAATCTAGATGGCACACCCAATGGGACAGAACACTGGTTGTTGAGTTGAGTGTCTCTATAAGAGGGTTAGCTGTGAGGAACTGGTCAGTGGTGACACTCGGGTATTTGGAAAAGATTTCACTTGTTAGCAAAGCACATTCAACATAGAGAAGAAAAGTGAGTGGTGGATATTTGTTCTTGCATTTCAAAAGTGGCACTTAAGGCAATCAGACACAGTTGATTTTTAATCCGGCAGAAAAGCTTTCTGGTATGAAGTGAACACACTTCCATGAGTGGTGTATCTTCATGGAGCCGCATTTTCATACTGGAGCCAGTAATCTAAACATGTCTTCACATAATCTGTATGAGGTCAGATGGGATTAGGGGACCCTTTGTAAACTATAAACTGGTACATATATTATTTTCATTTTTATATGCACTGTAGATTTATCTATTCTATAAATTATAGATAATTTTCCATAATTATCCTATGCTAAAAGTATTAAACTATTATTTAAATGTTCTAGTTGAACTTTGGAGTAGTTTCAGAACCACAGAGACTGGGTAAACGTGATGATTTTAATAAAAAACATTTGCAAAACTAATGTACTGAAGCACACAGTGGTACCTGGGGTGAGATGAACCTTGTAACTATCAGACTTCAAGTACTGTCTTTTTCCTATATCATGTTCCACAGGAGTGTCAGCACTTCCTTCAGGAGTGAAACACCGCAATGGTGTCTGCAGGGCAGTAGGAGTCATACAACAAGCACATGCTCAAGTGAGCCGGACAAACTTGGTGCACTTGATAATTTATGTTATGAATAATTATCTAAAATCCTTAGATTTTTGTTTCTTCAACTATAGAAAGTAATTTTAATGGTATATTCGCTAACATCTGCCAAGTATAGTGAGCTATGAGTAAGTGAGTTTTAGAGCTTACCTTTTAAAAATGGATGATGAAGTAACCACATATGTAATTGAATTATGTTAACTAGTAATATTTTAATTTCTCATATATATGGTGAATAAATTAAGGCAATTATATATATTTATTAGCTAGAAATGTTAGAAGCCAGTATTAATCTAGGTAATAGAGGTTTGTTCTCAGTTCTTTTGAAAGGCGAGATCATTTTCTGTCTTATACAGCCTTACCTGCCTTTGTGAGACCACACAGGCACTATGCCGATAGCAAACCAGTACAGCGAAGAGTGGAATGGAAAAGAAGCCCTGTGCTAGTTCAGTGAGGAGGCAGGAAATGGTTTGGGAAGCTCAGCCCAAGGTAGAAATACTATAAGAGATGCTCCTAAATAATTTTCTAGAACATACTGTTTCTTAATAATTCTCTTGTTTTCAAGACTCCTTTAGAAAATGTTCCAGGCAACCTTTCTCCTATCAAGGATCCTGATCGACTTCTTCAGGATGTTGATATCAATCGCCTTCGAGCTGTTGTCTTTCGAGATGTGGTAAGTTATGGATCTGCTTGACTTCCTTGACAAAGCAAACACTGTCCTTTGTGTTAAACTGCGAAGTTGGTAAAGAATTTCTATCATAGCCAAATGTCCGTTTACCTGGATATATTGCATACCAGGATATAGTTGATGGTAAAATGGTTGAGCCTCAGATTTTTCCAAAAGCTTACTGATAGTTTACTTTAAAATTGATATGTATGTGTACAAGGCTGGGGAAAGGCTCGGTGGGTAAAATGCCTGCAGCAGGAGCATGAGGATGTGAATTCAGATCCCCAGCACCTACACAGAAGTCAGGCGTGGGCTGCACATCGGTAATTCCAAAGCTGGTGGTGCAGAGGAAGTGCCTGTCTCACAGAGAGTGCGGTCTCCAACAGTACGGAGTGATAGAAGACACTCGGTGTCCACCTCTGGCCTACACATGCGCACACTCAGGCGTGCACACAGTGTAAGACCTGTGGAACTGTATTTGTGTTCCAGGATTAGAGATAGCCTGAAATAGTAAGTTGACTTTATCTTAGGTTAACTGGTCCTGCCTTTTATATTCTTTACTATTTCCACATAATGGTTATTTTTATTCTTAATGTTTATTCTTACACATACGATGGGGTATTAATAATGGAAGTTACTTTTAGTTTCGGGAGACATTTCTTTCATTTAAAAATATCAATTATTATTGTGTACCTGTGTACTCATGAGTAGTTCATACTACAGAGTTCATGGAGCGGTAGAGAACAATTTTCTTGTAACCTATTTTCACTTTCCACCTTTATGAGGGCCCCAGGCATTGGACTCAGATCCAGGCTTGAGCAATAAAAGCCTCTACCCACTGAACCATCCCACCAGCCCCTGCTTTCACAAATTATGGTGTCTGCAGGAATCTGAATTAGAAAGGTGGCTTAAAAACATTCAGAGAAAAAGATCACTTAAGGAGGGCTTAATGGAACTTTTTATTCCCTGACTGCTTATTAAGGGGATTAAAACTAAGATTGACCTTTTTATGAATTTTATAGGAGTAGTGTTTCAGAGCAGATTAAGCAATAATAGCAGTTGTTAATATTGGCATTATAAACCATCCAGATTATATCTTGTAGCTGATTAAAGTAATATTTAAGAAGTATATGGTTGAAATGTGTGTGTAACCATCAGTTAAAGGAAGTGCTTTGTTGTTTCCAGTGTCCTTGCACTCGAGTGAGACATGGGGTGTGATGACTCGTGCTGTGAACATACGGCCGAAGAGTTGTTAAATCCAATAAGTCACTTTGAAAATTAACATCCAAAAAGTAAAGTAGGAAAACATAACAGATTTAAGAAATAAGTATAAAATGTGTAATATAAACCAACAGTGTGATTAAAGGTCTCAATAAATAACAGTGACAATTAAAAAGAGTATTTTCAGTGTTAAATGAACTAAAACCTTAAATGATGATGCTTAGCATTGTACAAGTGGAGGACTCAGGCTTTTTTATGTAATCACTGTTACATAAAGATAAATTGGACAACCTTTTTATAGTTCTTCACTAATATTTTAGAAAAAACCTCGTTCTTCCTTCAGTGTCTCAAATCCCAGCAAATGTACTTGAAGTGTGACATGTGCTTGAGTGATGGCACCAGCAGATGTGCAGAGCCAGAGCTTCACCTTTCTGTCCCTGTGCCTGTAGCTTCCAAGTGCATGTCACACTGAATAATCTGGGGCCTTACAAGTCCTTTACAGTTTTCAGTACATTAATTACTTGTATTTATTAATTGTAAGAACTATACTTTATTTTCAAGCTTTTTATAGAAGAACAGGCACATTTACTCTATTTAATTTTTGAAATATATCAGACCTTAGATTAGGTTTTAGGAAATATACATACGTATATTACTTTTGTGTGTGTCTGTGTGTGCATGGATGCGTGTGTCCTTCAGGCAAATAACTGAATATTTGACAGCAGTTTTAGGGAGGAAGCTTGAGTGCCTCCTCCTTGAAAAATTCTCAATTGTTTTCCTTTTTCAGGCACACAAATTGAAATTTTAAGCATAACAAACATTATTTTTGTTTACCTAATTGTTTTATATGGAAGTCATATTTAAAAATAGTATGAGAAAAGGGTAATATTCTGTAGCACATTCAACAGAATCTTACTATGGTGCCTTTTAGAATTATTTAAAGCTGTAGCACAGATGAAACATTCTAGGCATTTTGTGTATATATTTAACATAGTACTTAGTAACAATTGAGAGTTATCAGCCACTAATTTTCTTGCAACTTATATTTATTTTGTGTGTGTGTGTGTGTGTATGAGAGAGATGTGTGTGATGTGATGTGTGTATGTGTGTGTGTGTGTGTGTGTGTGTGTGTGTGTGTGTGTGTTTTATGCCTTTACATATGCTCACTTGCTGTTGGTGCCTAGGATCAAATGCAGGAGGCCTCACTCCCCAAACCATCTGCACCTGATCCAAAGGTTTATTTTATTTTGATTTATGCTGTAAATGTGTATGTTTTGAGCCTGAAGAGGTCAGAAGAGGATGTCACATGACTGGTGGATGGGGTTTTAGATTATTGTAAACCACCTAAAGTAGGTGCTAGGACCCGAACTCTGGTCCTCTGAAAGAGCAGCAGGTATTTTTAACTACTGGGCTATCTCCCTATCCCTCCTCCCAGCAGCTTTTAAACCAAGGTTTAATGTATAATAAAACAAAAATGGTTTCTTATACCTTGTGAATTTATATCATAAACATTTTTAGTCTCAAACTGCCCTTTTCTTTTTCCACAGGATGATAGCAAGCAGGCACAGTTCTTAGCTCTGGCTGTTGTTTACTTCATCTCTGTTTTGATGGTATCTAAGTATCGGGACATATTAGAACCCCAGAGAGAGACTGCAAGAACTGGAAGCCAACCAGGTAGAAATATCAGACAAGAAATAAATTCACCAACAAGTACAGGTATTTAATATTTTCTTTCCATTTGGCATTTCACCAGAATCTCTTTTTTCCCCCGATAACACTTCTTCAGACATGTTTGAACTGTACTTACTCGTAGACATTTCAGACACTGCAGACTTGATAGAGATACTTACTCAGTACACTGTAGGTCTACACAAATGTACGGGGCATGTCTACATATATTTGCTATTGCTCTCGTGTCGGAAAAGCTTTGGGGTTACCCTTTCCGATTTAAGAATGAAAATCATTTGGCTATGCTGTTATTTAATACGCAAAGAACGCATGCCTTTCAACAAATTTCTCATGAAACTTTTATGAGCATGAAAAATAGAATGTTCTCATATAGTTGTTCAAAATAAAAATAAGGTGAAATACCAATCTTTACTGCCTAACTTAAAAATTCCCTCCTTCCCTTCTTTACTCTCTCCTCTCCTTGCTATTAAGTGAACACTTAATTTATCATCTAAATATTATATAAGTTATATAACATGCAAACAAACATTTTTAATTTTGTGCAAGTTGTAAAAGGTTTATACAAAGTTGTCTTCAGTAAGAGTTATGGAGAACGGAGAAGTCACCTCAGACAGCAGTGCACCATACTGGGTTCCATTGGCCTCACGTGCAACACACACACTCATGTTGCACAAGCCTTTGCATGATTGACTGTCACAGATCCAGAGACAGTGGCACCTGGGAGAGTGCAGCCAGTAAATGAGATGGACTAGGTGTCATGCAGTAGCCTACTTTATCTATAGCTTCACACAGTAGAGTTCTCCATGAGGTCAAGCTGTATACCATCACAAGACAACCACACATGTCAAAAACATGCTTTGTCAAGAGGTATGTAAACAATAGTTTAAACATTTAATTGTTCAGAAGTAAGCTCACTCCTATGCACTGTAACTGGGAGCATCTGAAAACACATTCTAAGAACAATTGGGTGGTTTGGGGAAAATGAGGTCACAAGACTCTTGTCTTGTTTCTTGGAGTGTTCTTACAGGCACTGAGAATTCTCCTCACACAAATCCATTTTTGGACTATGTCCTGACAATTAATTAGTCTTTCCTACTCCGCTTGAAAATGTTTTGGGGCAACTAATCATTTGCATTTTCTACCAGGTATTTGTACCATGATGATTTTCCTGATGTTTGCACTGTAACTTTAACTATTAACTATTTCTTGTGCTATTAACTTATAAGTGAAATTCTTAAGTAAACACATATGCTTTATAAATGGATGTTGTAAAAGTCAGTAGAGATTTGTGCTCAAACACTGTGTCTCCTTACATGCAACACACCTCATTTTCTCTTTACTTCTATTTTGAAATAAGAGATCATATTTTAACTCTAGGATTTTCTCATGGTGGGACATACTATTTTATTATAACACTATTATTTTAGTTTTAGCCTGAAATTTAATCATCAGCTTGATAACCATGTTGATGGCCTTTTAAAGCATGCGTGTGTCATACATGTATAAAATGAGCACTATTATAGTGAGCCTATTAGATCTAGTTTGCTCGTATGTTTTCATGTTGGTGAATGTACTGCCTACTCCCTTTCCCTCCTTAGGTACATGTTCTTTAGTATGTTCCCTGATGCAGTAGGATAGAAATGTCATGAGTGTTTCATGTGGACTGTGTACAGACTGTCACTTTCCTTCTCAAATTTGGCTCCATGATTCTCTACACAGTTGTGGTCATACCGTCTATCCCTCATCCAAGTTTGAACCATGGACTCCTTGCCAAGCTGATGCCTGAGCAGAGTTTTGCCCACTCATTTTACAAAGGTAATACCAACATTATCAAAATGACCCATTTGTTATTCCTGTTTCAATAATCTTCTTAACATAAATAATCACTTCTGAAGAGGGTATGTTGTAGTTCTACAATGTGAATACTGAGAAGCAGTTATAGCTTTTGTTCTTGCATTCTATTCTATTTCTTGGGTTAACATCTTCAAATTATGGGGTCCTATTACTATTCACTATGCTGGTGTACACTAACGGTCAAGCTACAGTAGTGCAATTAAATTAGTCTAAAATGCAGCATACTATGGATTAATGTCACTACGACCAGCAGAAAAGGAGCGAGGACACAGCGTTCTTCTCAAAGCGGTTTATTCAGGAACCTTACATCATGCAAGTGAAAATCTTTCTGTCCCTTTCTGTCTCTCTTTCTGTTTCTCTTTCTCCCCCCTCCATCCCCAAGCACAGTCCCTTTTTCCTCTCTCAACTCCACCTCCTCAGTCCACGGTTCATGGCTGCAGTTCATAGGTCCACGTCATCTGGCCTGATCTTTCCTCATGGGTGCGCCTGCGCAGCTCGCACGGTGGGAGTGGCTAATCTGGGGGGGGGGGCAGGAGGAAGTCAGGTGCTAGTCACAAGACTAGGCCGGAGTCCCAAGCGCCATCTTCGGACTGCCGCCACACCCAGATTAAGCACACACCTGTGCTCTCCACAGATTAAGTAGGAAGAAAAGATTGAACGTAATTCTGGTCAAACTCACCCATTGTTTATTTGATGTCTAGGCAGAACATAGTTACAATACTCTAAAAAGAAATTCAAAACAAGTCTATCATGAAAAGAGATACAAAATTAAATGTTAAACATCCAGTAATCCTTTCATAGACATACTTGGAAAACATGAGCATGAGGAGAAAAAAATCATTGCAAAGAAATAGATTGTAAGCAACAGTAGATGGTACAAATAAAAACATTGCAACAGGCACCACTAAAAGTATAGTCGAGAAGTATCTCAAGTGACGGAAAACTGTGAACACGATGAGGGGACCATGAATCACTGCACTGTCGAAGATGAAAAACACAGCGCCCAAAATGAGGTATCTCTGCTTCCTGTTAATAAAAGGTCAGTGGTGCAGAACAAATGTGTTTTACCAGGCCATGGACTCTTGTTCTGGTGGATTTTCCTGTGTGCACAACTCATGGGATGTTGAACATGAACTGTATGAGTTTACCTCATCTGATTGGTTACAGCATTAGTCCCATTCATAAGAGGGAATATGTGGGTTGTAGAAGACGGATTCAGGGACACTTTGTAAACTGTGAGCAAACACTTGGCAGCAACTATGTGACCTAAGAGCATTGCTCAGCTGCACCAGCAAGACTCTGGCAAACTGAGGCCACAGCCGAGAAGGAAGTGATCTCTGGTGATGACTGGAATGAAACCACAGTTTGAAATATTCTGTAACTAGTACTGTCCGAGGACAACCTTAGAACAAATAATGTTAGCAAATTATTTTTTATTACACCTGATGAGCTATCATAATTTAGGGTTTGGGGGAAAGGGGAAGTAACAGGCTTTCGAAAATTCCTTTGTGTAAATTAGTAAGATAAACATTGTTTGGAGTTTGTTGGGGTGATACGAATTAAACATTCTATTAAAGTCTTAAAATAGACATTTAACTTCTAGATGATGAGTGTAATTTATTTTTTGCCAACCATCAATATATTTCATTTGTAATTATGCTTAGATTGTACATCAAAGAAATTAATTGTCTATTTTATGGCTGTATGTCTTGCACTGAGAGTGTATTTTTAGTTTGGATATAGGTTTAATATAGGCATCTCCAACTCCGAGTTGTCATTCCAGCAATATATTTCTATGACACTTATATATAAACAACGTACTAATACATTACATTCCAAAGAGTGGAATCATTGTTAGTGTGACTAGAATTAATTTTTTTAAAGTTTTTTAAAAAAAAGTCATTGTCTTGTCATAAGCTTTAAATACTGATATTCCTAGTATTTGCATAAAATATTTAGGTTAGTGGAGCTGGAGAGGGAGGTCAGCAATTAAGTAGGGAGCTTGATACTTTTTTCTGCTCTGCAAGTACCTACATGACATGTGGTGCACCATCTTGCTCAGTAACACATACTAATACAACCGTAAATACATAAATCTTTTTATAAATAAACAGATTTGCATGTCTTTTACTGAATAGTTCTTTGTTTCAACCATTGTCTTTGATGTAATAAAGGGAAGTTACAAATGTAATTGCAGCAATCCACGCCCACTGCGATCTTGAGCATAGTATCTGCTTGCTTCCTTTCTTCAGCTTATGCTTTATTAGAATATGTACTTCCATAAGGTAGTAATGTGTCACACGCCCACACTTCCCGCCGCTAGGAACAGGCGTGCAACAAACGAACAGCTTCTTCTGCAGAATAACCTTTATTGTACAGCTCTTTGAGCAGGGGCTTCATGAGCAGGAAACTTGTCTCTGAGTCAGGGACTCCCTACCGAGTTCTACTGTCTAGACGGCCTCTCACGCGCAGTTCCCCACGAACAATCTCTCTGTCCAGTCTCTGTCCACGCGGGGCCTCCCGCAATCTCTCCTATCAGGTCCCTCTCCACGTGGTGCCTCTCCGCCATCCCTCCATGTGGGGTCTCTCCGCCATCTCTCCACGTGGTCTCTCTCTCTCCGTCTTCCTTTTCTTCTCACGTGGGGGAGAAAATGCACTGCTATACATGCCTCAGAGACTTGTGTTGCTACCTGATTGGTGCATCCTCCTGTAGCTCAATCACATGCCCCTGGGGTGGGCTGTGACTTATGTGGTGCATGCGCATTAAGTCTCTTGGCTGGGCCACAGCTCTGTTTGCTGAGTTCTCGGCGGGAAGCCGGCACCACGTTTGGGTGCAGCACAAACGGCTCCCTACAGTAATGAGTGTGTAGTTTATTTGGATTCTGTTTTTAATTGAGTATTTTATTTATTTACATTTCACATGTTATCCCCTTTCCCGGTTTCCCCACTGCACACCCCCTATCCCCTCATCCCTTACCCTGCTTCTATGAGGGTGCTCCCCCGCACTCCCACCTCACCACCCTAGGATTCCTCTACACTGGGGCATCAAGCCTTCATGGGACCAAGTGCCTCACCTCCCATGGATACCAGATAAGGCCACTTCAGCTCCTTCAGTTCTTCCTCTTAACTCCTCCATTGGCATCTCTGTGAATAGTCCAGCAGTTGGCTTCAAGCATTAACATCTATACCCATCAGCATCTGGCAGAGCCTCTCAGGAGACAGATTAATCAGGCTCCTGTCTGCAAGCACTTCTTGGCATCAGAAATGGTATCTGAGTGTAGTGTCTGCATATAGGATGGATCCCAGGTAGGGCAGTCTCTGGATGGCCTTTCCTTCAGTCTCTGCACCACTCTTTGTCCCTGTATTTCTTTTAGACAGTTGCAATTCTGGGTTAAAAATTTGGAGATGGGTGGGTGGCCCCTCTGTGATACTGTGATCCTGGGTGTGTTATAGCACCTGGAATTCAGGTTTCTTCTGGGTGTTGTAAGAATGGGTGTGGAACCAGTGTGTAAGGTCTTCTCAGGGCACAGCTTCAGACAGGAAGAAACCTGTACCACTGGCTGTGTGGAGGTTTCTGCATCCCTGGTTCCCGAGGGGCCCATTTTCTTTGGGTGTTGGGGCAGATGCTGTGGCCTGCTCACCTGTAATCCTGGGCATGTTAGAGTTTCTGGGAGTCAGGCTACCTCTGGGTGTTGTGGAAATGATGGGGAACCAGCACCCAAGGTCTGCTCAGGGCCTAATAATCTTTATAGAAAAAGAATCGTACCGGTAACCTGTCCTATAATAAAGCTATATGTTACCATTATTAACAAATCAAATAAGTTTAAGTAATTGTAACTCATATTAGTGTACTAATTTATTTTCAAGGTAAAGCATTAAGACAGGAAACAAATGAAATAATATACTCTTAGAAAAGACACGTGCATTTAAAGTCTAAATAGGCTAAATAATTTTGTGTGTTAATACATGAGCATTCTAGATATTATAAATATGTTTGCTAGTCAAGTGGAAACATTTCTTGACAAAGGGGTACATAATACAGTTTTAAGAAGGAAACTATATTTTTTCTTTTGTGTGTGTGTGTGTGTTTTCTTTCTTTTGAGATAGAATCTTGCTATACAGCCAGAGGTAGGCTGAGAAGAGAGCCAAATATCCAGCAAAATTTAGATTACCTGTTGGTTTAGTACGATAATCAGTGGGAGAGCAGCTGTTTGAGTTGTTGCAGTTCACAGGCAGGACGCAGTACTGTATTGCCTTTGAAAACCTTCATTCAGGAACTGGTTTTAAACTAAGGGCGTACTGTTGGTTTCTATTTTTGTCAAAATGTTAACACTGATTTAGGGACTTAAGCCAATCTGTATTTTTATAGCACCTTTGGTTAAAAGTATAACATCGTTTTATATAATATGAGTAATTGGACTAGTATCAGTACATCAGCAAAAGTGTGATTTTGTTTCCTTGTTTGTTTACTGGACTGTCCATCCCCCCCCCCTTTTCCATTTTTTAGAGGCTTTTATACTCCTTGACTCAAAGCCTCTCCCTCCATTGACCAGTAATTGGTTGGTGCCTTGTCAAAACATTCTTTCATTGTCTCACATTCCTCTAAACAAAAATAGGATTTTCTGTATCAATAACTTGTTAGATTAGAGTTACTTCACTTGAGAATCCCAAGGCAACCTTCCTTTTCAAGGCTCTTAACTTTAATGTTTCCATGTAAAGCCAAATATTTATATATTTACATATAGTTTATGTATTTACATTTCAAATGTTATCTCCTTTGCCACTTCCTCCATCTCCCGTTTCCCCTACTCCTGGTTCTAAGAGGATGCTCCACTTCTCCCCCACCCACTTCCATTTTCACACCCTGGCATTCCTCTACACTTGAGAAAGAGCCCTCATAGAATGAAGGGCTTCTGCTCTTATTGATGCCAGACTAGGCCATCATTTCCTACATGTGCAGCTGGAGCCATGGGTCCCCCGATATGTACTCTTTGGTTGGTGGTTTAGTCCCAGGGAAATCTGGGGGGTCTGTTTGGTTGATAAAGTTGTACTTTTTATGAGGTTGCAAACCCCTTTTGAAGTTGTGAAAATTGGATATTTGATGCTATAGAAGTAGGTATACTGCTACATAGGATAATTTTAAAAAGCAGTTGTAGGTACAGTGGAGAATGTATTAAAGGGACAGGCAGAAGGGCCAGACCCTGCCCAGGTCCATCAGGACTGGCAGCCCACCAACAGGTCACTGGGAGCTCAGAAGAACTGCAGGAGCATTTTCCATTCAAAGTGGAAGGGTGAGTCAACAACTTCTGCCCATTGTCCACCCTGGAAAAGGCCACCCAGAACTCTCAAAGCACAGGTAGCAAGCAGTACAGCCTGGTAGTGCAAACTTCAGGCCCAAGGCCAAAATCAGCCCAGGTACAGCAGGACTGGGCTCTGCCATTAGACCTCACAGCCTACCCTGAGAGAGGAACACCCAGGAACAAATATCCCTCTGGAGACAAGCCCACAGACCCACAAGAGAGACAAGCTCCAGTAAGAGGCAACAAGATCAACTAGTATCAGCTATAACAAGATGGCAAGAAGCAAGCGCAAGACCCTAAAAATGGAAACCAAGAAAACATGGCAACATCAGAACCCAATTATCCCACCACCGCAAATAGTGGATATCCCAACTCAAAGGAAAAATAAGGTTTAGACTTAAAATCATAATTCACAATCCATCATAATTCACAATGATGATGGAGATCTTTGGGAAGCACATAAATAACACATTTAAAGAAGTAGAGAAAAACCAGAGGAATACATGGAAACAAGTTGAAGCCCTTATAGAAGAAACACAAAAATCATTTAAAGAGCTAAAGGAAAGCACCAGGTGAAGGAACTGAAAACAGAAATAGAAGGAATGAAGAAAACACAAAAGGAGATAATCCTAAAGATGGAAAACCTAGGAAAGACATCAGGAGTCATAGATGCTAGCTAGCATCACCAACAGAATACAAGAGATGGAGGAGAGAATCTCAGGAGTAGAAGGTAATATAGAAATCATTGACACAACAGACAGAAAAAATGCAAAAATCAAAAAGATTCTAACATCCAGGAAATCCAGGACACAATGAGAAGACCAAACCTAAGCATAATAGATGTAGAAGAGGGCGAAGAATATCAACTGAAAAGCACAGTAAATATCTTCAACAAAATTATAGAAAAAAACTTGCCTAACCTAAAAAAAGAGATGACCATGAACATACAAGAAGCCTACAGAGCCCCAAATATTGGACCAGAAAAGAAATTCTGGACATATAAGAGTCAAAACAACAAATGTTCAAAACAAAGAAAGAATACTTAAGGCAGTAAGAGAAAAAGGACAGATAATGTATAAAGGCAGACTGATCAGAATTACAGCAGAGTTTCAACAAAGACTATGAAAGCTAAAAGATCCTGGAACAACATCATACAGACGCTAAGGGAAAATAAGTTCCAGCCCAGGTTACTGTATCCAGCAAAACTCTCATTCATTATAAATGGAGAAACCAAGATTTTCCTGGAAAAAAACAAATTTACACAATATCTGTCTACAAATCCAGCCCTAAAAGGGATAATAGATGGAAAACACCACAAAGAAGGAAACTTCAGCCTAGGAAAATCAAGAAACTAATTCTTTTGCAACAAACACCAGAGAAGAAAATCATGGAAACATAACTCTACCTCAAACAACAAAATAACAGGAAACAGCAATCACTATTCCTTAATGTCTCTTAACATTAATGGACTGAATTCCCCAATAAAGAGACATAGACTGCCAGACTGGACACGAAAACAGGATCCTGCATTTTACTGCATAAAGGAAACTCATTTCCGGAACAAAGACAGGCACTACCTCAGAGTAAAAGGCTGGGAAAAATCTTTCCAAGCAAATGATCCCAAGAAACAAGCTGGAGTAGCCATCCTATCATCGAATAAAGTAGATTTTCAACCAAAAGTCATCAAAAAAGACAAGGAAGGATACTTTTTACTCATCAAAGGAAAAATCTATGAAGATGAACTCTCAATCTTGAACATCTATGCTCCAAATACAAAAGCACCCACATTCATAAAAGAAACTCTACTAAAGCTCAGAGCATATATTGTACCATACACAATAATAGTGGGAGACGTCAACACCCCACTCTCATTAATGGACAGATCATGGAAGCAGAAACTAAACAGAGACACAGTGAAACTAACAGAAGTTATGAACTAAATGGATTTAACAGACATCTATAGAATACTTTTTCTCCTAAAACAAAAGAATATACCTTCTTCTCAGTAACTCATGGCACCTTCCCCAAAACTGATTATATAGTTGGTCACAAGATATACTTCAAAGATATTAAAAAGATAGAAATAATTCCATGCATTCTTTCAGATCACTGTGACCTAAGGCTGGTCTTCAGTAATAACAACAACAAAAAGCCCACATACACCAGGAAACTAAACAATGCTCTACACAATGACAGCTTGGTCAAGGAAGAAAGAAAGAAATCAAAGACTTCTTAGAATTTAACAAAAATGAAGTGACAACATACCCAAACTTATGAGATGCAATGATAGCAGTGCTAAGAGGAAAATTCTTGTCACTGAGCGCAGCCAAAAGGAAACTGGAGAGAGCATACACTAAGAACTTGACAGCACAACTGAAAGCTCTAGACCAAAAAGAAGCAGATATACCCAAGAGGAATAGATGGCAGGAAATAATCAAACTCAGAACTGAAATTAACCAAATAGGGACAAAAAGAACTATACAAAAATCAACAAAACCAAGACCTGGTTCCTTGAGAAAATCAACAAGATTGATAAACCCTTAGCCAGAGGGTGCAGAGAGAGTACCCAAACTGACAAAATCAGAAATGAAAGAGGAGACATAACTACAGAAACTGAGGAAATTCAAGAAATCATCAGATCCTATTATAAAAGCCTATACTCAACAAAGCTAGAAAATCTAGAGGAGATGGACAATTTTCTAGACAGATACTAGGAACCAAAGTTAAATGAGGATAGATAAGATAAGATAAACCATCTAAACAGTCCCATATCCCCTAAAGAGTGAGAAGCAGTCATCAGAAAGCTCCCAACCAAAAAGAAGCCCAGGACCTGATGGGTTTAATGCAGAATTCTATCAGACCTTCATAGAAGACTTAATATCAATACTTTCCAAACTATTCCACAAAATAGAAACACAGGGAATGCTATACAACTCATTCTTTGAAGCCACAATTACACTCATTTCTAAACCACACAAAGACCCTACAAAGAAAAAGAACTTTAGACCGATTTTTCTCATAAACATTGATGCATAAATACTCAATAAATTTCTTGCAGACTGAATCCAAGAACACATCAAAAGGATCCTTCACCATGATCAAGTAGGAGCTAAAAACATTCAATCAAAAAAGGACAACTTCTTCACCAAATGGTGCTGGTTCAACTGTCAGTCAGCATGCAGAAGAATGCAAATTTATCCTTTCTTGTCTCCTTGTACAAAGGTCAAGTGCAAGTGGATTGGATCAAAGACCTCCACATAAAACCAGATACATAATAGAAAAGAAAGGGGGGAAGAGTTTAGAACACACAGACACAGGGAAAATTTTCCTGAACAGAACACTAATGGCTTATGCTCTAAGATCAAGAATTGCAAAGCTTTTGTAAGGCCAAGGACGCTGTCAAAAGGACAAAATGGCAACTCAGCCTCCAAACAATTTAGTCTCTTCAAAATCAACAGTTAGTGTATCAGTGCATCAGCGTCACGATATGAAGTTTGGCTGCCTGTTTCCCACACATGAACACATAACAGTGTAGCTGCCAATACCTCAGAGATACTGTCTTAAATCCTATCTTATCACATAAAAACATAACCCAATTTAGAGGTATTTCAGAAACCTATTCCCCTGGGTTGATATATGCCATGTGTTATTGTCTAGAGTTTGTTCAACCAAGTTACTGGTTTTAAACAAACTTTCTGTTACCAATATTACAAATTTTTAATCATATCCAATTACTTATAAGCCAGTAATTTACAACCAAGACAAGTAGAGCATATTTATATATTTTTAAATCAGCCAAAAGCAAACATGAAGTAACCACACATCTTATATATTTAAACTATAATTTTTACTTTTTTTTTTTTTTTTTTAGCTGTAATTTTAAGAGATGGGTACCTTGTCACCTGTTGAGCTCAATAAACACAGTCAGAGAATTTTCTAGGCAAAACAGCCAGCAGCTTTAAACTGACATCTTGCTGGCACCTTTACAAGCATCTTGTGCAGACATTCAGCTCCCAGCAGGTCTCCAGCTGAGCTAACTTTGGGTGCAGGGCTCTAAAGGCCTGCTTTTTATTTTACTGTTTATTATTACCCTTTTAAAACAGGAGTTAAAACTGAATCACAGGGCGAACAACCAACACATAACGTTTTAACCATTTTTTTCTTTTAAACATGAAGCACAAAGCAACACTCAATTAAGACACACAAATTGACTCACGTGGATGAACAGACAGCTTGGCGTGCCAATAGACAAACACGAGAGAGAATAGAACTGCATGTGTCGAAGGAACCCGGATATCTTTCCTAGGGGACTCAGAACAAGAAGTAGTCATTTCTCCAGTGGGAACCAGTGAGTCAGAACATCTCCTGACTTTCCGTTGTCAGTAGGAGACCTCTAGGGACATTCAATTTTCCTCTCTTTCACCAAATCATCCCAGACAAGAGAGAGGACCGTTTTTTCTGAAACCCATTCTTTCTCCCTTGCCTGATTAGACTACCTCTTCGCTCCTCTAAATTTTTAGCATACCTATAAACACATATACAAAAGACATTTTACCTTTACCTCTACCATTCATTACTTTGTACCTTTTTACAAAAGGTTTATTCACTGCTGGCCCAAACTTTTCTTCCATGTGCCCCCCCCCACCCCGTGGAGTCCTTCACTGAATCCAGCATACTGGGTCCATGTTAAGGCACCACTGTCCCAGACCAGCTCAGACAAACAACAGGTTCCCCAGGGCCGGAGCAAGGATTGAAAGAAAAATGACTTCAGCCAGACTTTACCCTGAAGCCTCAAGGATGAAGTGAAGCCTTGTTTATTTAGTCCTCATTTAAATCACTTTAATTACAAGCAGAAAGATAGCTTCAGTTCTGAGACAGAAAACAAGCAAGTTAATATTCAAAATTCCCATAAACATCTTTCTGGAGACTAAGTGTGAAGATCACAGCCAATAGGGAGTCCCAAGAGACAAAGAGATGCCACACCTACATCCCCTGAGCCTGCCTTGAGCTTCAAATGCAAATGTGCTGCCCTGTGCTTCAATTCCAAGTGTTCTACCCTGAACTTCAAATGTAAATGTTCTTAATCTGGGCCAGTTTCCTGGGCATAGCACAATAGCCAGGTTCCTGCCTTGGCCAGCTTCAGAGTGTCTTGGTAAAATAAGATTATCTGCCACCAACTGTTCAGAGGTGCCAAAAATGCTCTCCAACAGCACTGTCAAAAGGACAAAACAGCAACCAAGAGATTGGGAAAAGATCTTTAGCAATCCTACATGTGATAGAGGGATAGTATCCAATATAATAAAAGAACTCAAGAAGTTAGACTTTAGAGAACCAAGGAATCCTATTAAAAATGGGGTACAGAGCTACACAGAGACTTCTCAATGGAGAAATATGGAATGGCTGAGAAGCACCTAAAGAAATGCTCAACATCCCTAGTCACCAGGGAAATGCAAATCAAAACAACCCTAAGATTCCACCTCACATCAGTGAGAATGGCCAAGATCAGAAACTCAGGTGACAACAGTTACAGGAGAAGATTTCTAGAAAGAACAGTCCTCTACTGTGGGTGGGGTTGTAAACTGGTACAACCACTCCAGAAATCAGTCAGAAAATTGGACATTGTGCTACCTGAGGACCCAGCTATACCACTTCTTGGCATAAACCCAAAAGTAGCTCCAATATCTAATAAGGACACATGCCCAACAATGTTCATAGCAGCCTTATTTATAATAGCCAGAAGCTGGAAAAAACCCCAGATGTCCTTCAACAGAAGAATGGATACAAAAATTGTGGTACATATAAACAATGGAGTACTACTCAGCTATTAAAAACAAGTTCATGAAATTTCCAAGCAAATGGATGGAACTTGAAACTATCAAACTGAGTGAGGTAACCCAGTCACAAAAGAGCACTCATGGTATTTTACTCACATATAAGCAGATATTTGTTCAAAAAAAAAAAAGAAAGAAAGAAAGAAAGAAAGTTCAGAATACCTAAGAAACATTTCACTTAAGTTATAAAGCTCAAAAAGAAGGAAGACCAGAATGTGAATGCCTCAGTGCTTCTTAGAAGGGAGTACAAAATTGGAGGAGAAAATATAAGGCCAAATAGAGGAGCAGGGACTGAAGAAAAGATCTCCAGAGACTTCCTTACCTTGAGAAGCACCCAATGTGCAGCCACCAAACCCAAGCACTATTGCTGATGCCAAAAAGTGTTTACTGTCAGGAACCAGATATGGATGTCTCCTCAGAGGCTTTCCCACAGTCTTATAGAAAAATATGAGGATGCTTGCAGCTAAACCTCAGACCGAACACGGGGACACCAATAAAAGAGCTAGAGAAAAGACTGAAAGAATTGAAAGGTTTGCACCCTCATGAGAAGAGCAACATCTTCATCAGCCAAAGCACTGAGGTGGAGAGCTTGATTGGAAAAGGGAGCACCTTCATGGAAACAAGTTGAGGGGGAGGAGGAAGGGGAGTGAGGGGTAGGGTATAACATTTTAAATAAATACAGAGAATATCCAATAAAATTGCAAAAAGGGGGAAAAGGGGACATGCAGGGGAACCGATTAAACTAGTATGATGGCAGCAGCAAGCACACATGTTATACTACTCTGTGTCTTCTGTGCACTCTTATGTATAGTATCATGTATAGTTAGGTTAAAGCCACTGTATTTATGATTCTGTGTAGGTGTTGTAGATAAAGGAACAAGGCTAAAGAAATTAAATTTCTTGACTCATCCTTATTCTTAGTGGTCGTAAGTACTAAATAAGGCTTAAGTGGAAGTTGAAGACAGTCCTAATTTCCAAGGCTTCACTCCCTATGTAATTGATATCATGTGCATTAATATGTGCTTGGCTCTTTACCAGTCTACAACACTTTATTATTAATTTTAATGGGTACCTCCTAAACATTAAAAAAGTGTTTAAAGAACAAGATACAAGGCAAGACAAAAGAAAAGGGAAAAGGAAATTTGTGACAAGTACTTTTATGATAATTGATTCAAGATGTGGAAATTGAAACTGTATTAAAAGTTAATTTTTAAACCTAAGTTGGAGGTGAACCTTGACTTTGAAAAACACTACTTTTCCAGAAGAGTCTTTTGAGAACTGGCAGCAATGGCTAAAATCAACTCCCCAAGTGTCTTAAAAGTTAATAATAGATGGGAAAGAACCCAAAGAGAAAATTTAGGGAGTATTTACAGTACAGCAGAACAAAGAATGATTTACCTCGGTTGTGTAGTAGCTTTGGAAAGTAGCTCTCAGTGGCCCCTACAGATGGCTCAGGTTGTTCTCAGAGCATTGGAGAATCTGAGATGGTGAGAACCTGAATTTCTCCACTCATAAGATTTGACCTTCTTCACAGGCTGGGTGGAGATAAAATCTGTTACTACATTTGTTGTAAACAACATTAGTAATTAGTTTGCATTGTTACTACTGAAAGCTACTATTGGTAGCAGCAGCAACAACAACAGCAACAATAACAACATTCCCATCACCACCAACAAAATTAACAGGCTAACATCTTAAAAAGAATACCTAGGAATGAGGTCTATATACTTGGCTCAACAGGACATAGTCTTTTCTCTGTTGGCCTTAGTTGCATTCCACACGTAGAAGTGCAGGCAGTCTGCTCAGACACACAGCCAGAGTCTAAAGAACAGAGTAGGTGATTTAGGGTTTCACAACTTTTAAGGCATTGTCTGCTACCTGCAGATAACTTCTGTCATGGTTGGGCATAAACTCTTTATTGTTGATGATAAGCACATTTTACAAAATTAATTCCAAAAAGCTAATAAACAGAGTAACAACAGACTATGTCGAATGGGTTTGTTTTTTCAGATCTCCATGCTATTTAAATTCTCTATTTTAAATTAAAAACTTTGAGACAAAGAACAGAAACATATCAGTATAGACAGTGCAGAAAGTAGTTGACAAAAATTCTACCAGTCAAGTCCAGATATTGCACATATGTTTTAAACAGGCAGTTATAGGTCTGTGCCAATAAAAAAGCGTATCTTCTGAAAATGTGGAAGTATGAGGATCGTATCTCAACAGTGTGTTAGAGAGTTGAGAGAATCAGAAATAAAACTGTATTAAAGAGCATACAGAAATTCTGGAGTTGAAATTGTAGTAAGAAGAAGGAGCAGCTCACAAGAGGAATTGAGAAGGTTTGAGCTGAGAGCAGGAAAGATTTGCACATTCCGTGGTCGGCCACTTGTGCCTTCAGATCAAATGAAGACCCAGGGACTTCAGATATGAAAGAAATCAAGGAGAATATAACAAGAGAGAGTTAAGAAAGAAAGGAACAGGTAAAAAACAAACCATGTAAAGGATCTTGGAAGAAACAATGGCCTGTACAAAACCTTCAGTGCACTGTAAGTAGAATAGTGTGACCCGTACCTAGGCAGTGTGGTCACAGCACTGAGAGGTTTTCTTAATTTATCATTGTGTCGTCTCTTTATTGCTCATGAATAAATTAGATTCCCAAGGCTGTGTTCTTTTGATGGCTCTACTATAGGAAACAATTGTGGATAAGTACTTTGCAATCTCACTGTATTGAGACTGAAAGTAGAGAGTTTGGAAAGTCCTCATGTAGGAGGTTAGGAAAATAGCAATTTCGGGTCTTTAATATGTCACACATATTATGATCATTTTGAAATGGTAATTTTGATGGAGGGCCAGAATGAATGAGGTACGCTTATAAATCTCATGTCATTTGTTGAAAATATATATATATACACACACACTCAGTATACTTTAGGTGAATTCATTTCATTCAGTGGAAAGCACTGAAGAGGCATCTGGCATCTAACTGTCTGTTTTGGGCAAGCTCACTCAGTCTAGGAACCTTTCTGATTTGTGTGTCGCTTGGCCTATTGGCTATAAAATCTAATGAGAGCTATTGAAAACCCACATAGTACTGTTATTACTATAATTATACAGATGCCCCTAACTTTCTGTTAAAGTCATTGCATTAAATCCTCAGAGTGTATAAAAAAACTGGAACCTGCACTATGGTGTCAACTGAAAACATGTTCTATAAGGGTTGTTGAAGGTACAATGAGAAATTAATTTGGGTGTTAACCTTGTTTTGTCTTGTTTGTTTTCAGTTAATCGTTACTCTTACAGTGTTTCCATAGAGCATTTGATTTTCTTCTCTGTAACACCATCAAGGTGTGCTTTAAAATACTTGTGTAGAACTTGTATTAAAATTTCAAAATCATTACTTCATTTTAAAAAGTCACTCAGACTTGGAAATAAAGTTAAAACTTTTTATTGATGTGTAAATATTTTATGAGCTTCTAAAAATATTTTAGTATTGAAGGTTGATGGTATTTTAATTGAAATACATAAAATTTCACCTTAACTTGGAACACAGCACTTATATTGAGTTCTAAATATCTTATAAGTTATAGATTTGTTAATGCTATTGAATGTCAGCAAACCAAGTGAGAGAGTAATAGTTGGTGTAAACAGCATGTCGCTGTGGAAACGGAGTGATGGACAGCTGAGCAATCCTAAGTGTGCTCTCTGCAGTTTATAAGGAGTAGATTTCAAACTCCAGCACCCACGAGCAAGACCTTCCAGAAACATCTGTAACGCCAACTGTGAGGGATTTAGCTTCCTCTCTGGCTACCTTAGTGTATACAGGCACACATCTAAGTTGCTTTTGGCCACATTGGTTGACCACAGTCATATTAAACTTAACTAAAACATATTCCTTTTCTAATAGGACCAAATCAAATTTTATACTCACACAAACATGAGTAAGTTAATTAGTAAATAAATAAATATTTAAAAATTTGGCGGCATGTGGTAATTTAGGAACCACAAATTAAAGATGTTGTTTTGTGTGTGTATTTACTGGAGAAATACTTATCTCTTGTTCTAATATAAATAATAAGTTTGAAATTTATATATAGTTTTTAATGCAAAGCGTACCATAATATGGTTGAGTATCATATTAGTGTGAGGCCAAAACTCTGAACCACATCTGTAATTCTGTAAATTCAGGCCAAGAACCGGAGTATATTCTTGTAATTTTTAACATGTTTTAATGGCTAAATTGTGAGGTAAACAGTGTTAGTAACTGTCACTGGTGGTATGGTGGCTGCTCTTGGAAGTTCTTTCACTTTTATTGTCTGCTCTTTGTTTGAAGACTACATAACTGCTTTTCAGTGCTCTCCACGTTTTTTGCTGCAGCTTAACGGCCTCAGCCATCTTCTCTCCTAACTCTGTATCCCTAAGCTACATATCAGCTTCCAAAGTCTACTATAAATTGGTGTGAATGTGACCAGGATTTATACCTTTTTGTGTGTAGTTTCTAGGCATAAGTATTGATGATTTTGTAGACTCATGATCAAAAATGAATTTGTATCTTCTGAATCTCTCTCCTAGACGTGTTTCATTAGAGGTTTACTATGCTTTCTTCTCTTCATAATCTATATTGCAAAAATAATATATTTATTTATATCTTCCTTATCTCTAATGCTATCATTTTTAATCTTAGTCTTTTTCTTATAGTGTTTTATTTTTGTTAAAGCTTTAGCTATGTTTTGCAGTCAGTTTCCCTGGTGTTTCTTGTTGTATTCTCAACACTAATACAATTCCTTTAATTTTTAATCTTTGAACGGTACAAGAGTATTTTTTTATTTTGATTACTTTGTGTTTGAATGAATATTCTTTCCCTAGTTTTCAAATTAATATCTTTTAATCCCTGAGAAAACATGGCAAATAAATACGCAAAACTAAAGCTATTTAACAAATATAGTAATGACTGTGCTTTAGCATTACATTGTTATATATGTATATTTGCCTATTTAAATGAATATTGTACCATTTAAAGTTTGAATAAAAAAATGTTAAGTTTTTCTGATTGAAAACATAAACTTCAGTATAAATCTAATCAAAATAAAAGAGGATAATGTTTCTTAGCCTCTTGAAGTATGGCAAAATAGTTATAAAATTTGTTTAGAAAAATTTATAAGATCATGTTTATGCCATGGTATTCTTCTGCGTTTATGAGATTAGCAACTCTTTAACCACACACCCAAGAGCTGAGCCTATCACTGGAAAATTTTACAGGATTGTTCACCTTCGTGTATAGACAAACTTGCAGCAGATTTGAAGGAGCATTCCTCTGTGGTTTTGTTAGCTCGTCTCCCAGGTTTCCTGAGCTGGGTCTCCTATCAGGGGGCAGTTCTCTGTTTAGTTTCTTACCCAAATAACCTTTTAAAATACAGAAACAAACCAATAGTTTCAGTAATTAGCTATACCATAAATAACTCAGGTATATCCTTTTTAACACATTTGTGTGCGTGTGTGTGTGTGTGTGTGTGTCTGTGTGTGTGTGTGTGTGTGTGTGTATGTGTTTTCTGGTTCTACACCTGTATGTACACCCTTGAGCTTGGCACATTTTAGGTGTAGAGGTAATAGGACAGCTTGCAGGAGTTGCTTATCTCTTTCGATCATATGAGTTCTGGGGATAAAATTCAGGTTATCAGACTTGTTGTCAAGCCCTTTATGTGTTGAATAGTCATACTGGCCCAGATTTGACAGTTTAATAATTTTTTCTTTTAATCTAGTTTGATTAGTAGCATATGCACAATTCCTTTTTAAGAATAAATGTTTCTGATTTTGTTCTTACAAGTGGAGATTAATATTTATCCATAAAAATTAGCAAGAATTTCTAAAATAATTAAAAATAAAGGTAAAAATAGGTTAATTACTTACAACACATTATGGTATAATTAGGAATCTATCTTTTTGAAGTAACCACGTGACAAATTTTACATTTAAAAAATTCACAATTTTATGTGTGACTTGAGAAATATATCTGGAGTTAATTTAAATATTTTGGATATTTCTTTATTAAAACACCAGAAATGTACTTATATGAGTATTTTTAAAGGACAGTAATGATTTTTAGGGAAATAACAGGATGTTTTTCTTGTATGTTGCTTGAGAGCTAGCAGTGGATAGATGGTGGGAGAGCGAGACGATGCTTCGATGGCTTGGGGATGGGTTGAGTTATTCTCTTAAGGACGTGTTTTAGAATAGCGTCAGACAGTTTTTAATCTGATCGTATTGCTGTGTCCTGAACAAGATGGTAGGTGCATATGGATGAGCCATGTTGTACTGTGCGTGTTTGCTCATGGCCATGAAAGTTTTACTTGCTTCTCACGTGCACAGGAAACCATTGAATCAGACCAGTTTTCTTTCATTGCAGAAACACCCGCTACATTTCCAGACACTGTAAAGGAGAAGGAAACATCAACCCCTGGTGAAGATATTCAGCTAGAAAGTTCAGTTCCTCACACAGATTCCGGAATGGGAGAGGAGCAAGTGGCTAGCATCCTAGATGGGGCAGAGCTAGAGACTGCTGCAGGTCCTGATGCAATGAGTGAACTTCTATCCACTTTGTCATCTGAAGTAAAGAAATCACAGGAGAGTTTAACTGAACATCCCAACGAAATGCTGAAGCCTGCACCATCCATATCAAGCATTAGTCAAACCAAAGGCATTAATGTCAAAGAGATACTGAAAAGTCTTGTGGCTGCCCCAGTGGAGATTGCTGAATGTGGTCCTGAGCCTATTCCATACCCAGACCCGGCGCTGAAGAGAGAAGCACATGCCATTCTTCCTATGCAGTTCCATTCCTTTGACAGGTATGTCCTGACCTGACCCTCAGGGTCATGTGCACAGTGAGCTCTGTGACTTTACAAAGCACTAGGAGGTTCTCACCAATGCCTCATTGATAAATGCTGATTCTTAATACAAAGTGTCAAAGTGCTAGTCTGCAGGACCAAGTCTGGGATGAGCCATCCTGTTGTAAGTGACTATCACACTGGGAATGGGGAACACAGCATCAGGTTAGAGCCTAATCCTGAACAATGATCACACATTGAGGAGTCTGTTTGTCTCTTCCACTTTATTTTTCTCCATGTGAAAGACAGGGTAACTGTCCGAAATCAGTTCTGATCCTCAAAATCTATTATACTGATAGAAGATATTGTAACAATTATTAAACATTAAGTAACTTCCTTTAAGTAGCCACAAATTAATTTTAATTCTAAATTGATCTATATTGAAAAATACAAAAAGGCTTGTAATTTTGGTTGTAAAAAAAGACTTTAGTTTTCTCGTAAGTATAAACGGATTAGATATTTGAAAATAAATACTCTTGAAAAACATTTCTGACTTAACTTAGAACCTGGCCCATGTATCTACATCTATATGTAAAATCATTCAAAAAATTTGAAAGGAACTAATTTTTAACCCATTTTATGTTCAATTAAAGTAGCATCTTAATCTATCTTACAATTTAAATCAAGTGTAGCCTCAGAAATATACTGTAGGCATTCACTAATTTCCAACAAGAGTGCTTGAGTATTGGTTTTGCTCTATAGTTTAAGTTATGTTTGTTTGTTGATGTGTAAACAAAAGAAGGTATAGGTTTACTATATGGACTAACATTACTGATCATTAAAACATATCTTTATACCAAAAATATTTCCGTGTGAGAAAGATTATTGATAAGCAAATACTGCCAGCATTAGTGATAAAGATTTAATTTAGGAATAAATGTTTCTTAACTAAAAAAAATCAAGATTAATATATAGGCAAAGAACAAGCATTATTAAGGTCTTACTAAATTGTTATGTAATGTAACTTTCACAAATAGTCACATAAAAATGATTATTTAAAGTTTCTAAAAAGAAATTAGGCAAATTATAAGACTATGAAATGTAGAAAATGCTTTTCTGTTCTGAAAAGTCTTGATTAAATAGTTGTTAACTCTGTTTTCTCATGTTTATTCATATGGTGGCTCTTCCTTTTGGATTTCATATTACATATCTATTTCACATGCCCAATTTATGTTTACAGGATATGAGTGTGTTTATGCCTATGACTTTGTGTCAATCTATGTTTTTTCTATGTACACATAAGACTATCAGTGTCTCTATATTAAATAACACAAATCAATAAGCTAATTGAGGTTGTGTAATTTAATTTTAAATTGTAACTTTACATTTTTGTAAAAATACAAATGAATAAATCTAGGTAATTATTGAGATTTGCAGATGATGATTCAGGATAATTAAGCAAAAATAATTTTATGTTGATTTGGATTTTTATTAAGGTTTTTTTATTAAAACTTACATCTGTCACCTTAATGACCGCTATTCTTAGCTACACATCATTTATACTTTTCAGAATGTTATTTTGAAACACTGAGACTTTTCCTATGTTCCCGGCACCATTTGTGCCAAATGTAGAAGAAGTGAAATCATTATTCTAAATTGTTGACTGTTAGAATGGAAGAGCACAAAGCATGTTTTCATGCTTTATTCTTTTGAGGAAGAGTCCTGGTGTGGTTAATGTATGCAGCAGCTCCGTCCCAGCAAATGTAAATGATGAGGTGATACTGATGAAAGGAGGGATTGAGGTCTCAGGGGCACTGGTGAGGGATGGAACAGACGTGGCCTTGCGCTGCACGTAACTCAAGTCTGTCGTCCTCACTGCTCAAAGCCATAATGGGAGGTGGCAGTCTGAAATGAGTTGCCACGGCGAGGAGTATTATTTTTGAAATGCTTTCACACAAATCACTAGGCCCTGCATACAACTTAGTTTCATGGTTTAATGTCATCAGGAGGCACAAATTGGTGTGTCTAATTGTTTGCCACCTGCCAGCAAAACGAGCTGCCAGCCAGCCAGACGGGTCTGATTGTCTGTCAGCCATTCAACTGATTGAGAGTGACAACATCAAAAATTTAACTTCAAACTCCGTAGCTTTGAGCAGCTTTGCAGAGACATCTTCCCCACAAGAACTCCTGGACTGCTGCATTTTCAATTCTATTTCCAGTACATTGCAGAAATTTACCTTATTTGTCCTAAGGTAGCTAGCTATAATTGCATTATGAGGTATCTAAACATTTTTCTGAAACTCTAAGTCTGGAATCTAAGTTATGACATATCTTTTAACAAAGAATTGCATTCCTTGAAAAATGGAATCCAAGATGACAGACAGCCTTTAGAATCAAAGTTGAGAAAGCTCCCAGTGAAGAACAGAATTATCCATAGAGTACTTGGGTTTACTTTTAGTTGAAATAACTGTAAACTCAGTTGCTCTCAGTTCTTTAACTAGCACTTGTGATTTCCTGTTGCTGACCGACTGCTGGTCCGCCACAGTCATTGCCGCAGGGAATTTCTTATGCTAAAGTCAGACTGAACAGAATAGAGTTCTCTTCTCTTGTCTCTTCCCACCTCGGATGGAGCTGTGGAGAATTTTGATGTTTAAAGGTTTATAATTTTTAATATGTAAATAGCAACATCAAATTTTAGAAATGCTTAGGTCTAATAAAACAAACTTATTTTTAGAATTTGATATTTCCTCAAATTGTATATGGGTTTCTATATATAGATCTACATGAACAGTAAGTGCTGGTTCCTTTTATTTTCTTGTTGTATCAGTGAAGACGTAAGAACATGTCTTTGATTACACTGAATATCCCCCAAATTACCTTACCCTAAGCACAGTGTATATAGAGATTGCACAAGGTTTTTATCATTGAATGAAAACATGTGATGGCTTTGTATCTGACAGCCATCTGGAAATCAGCACATCCAGTTAGAGAATTCTTAAGCAGCACTGCATCTCTTGGTAGATTTACTAGTAGACTATGGTTTGTTAATAGTTCTAATCAAGCTGACACTAACCACACCACTGTTAGCTTTTCTCCAAATTTCCAGTAAAGCTTTGGCCCCACCTGCCCTCTATTAGCTAAAGTTAAACTCTGTGTTATACATGTTTAGCATAGAAAGATAATAAATTTATAAACTTAAATTTAAATAAATTTTAGAAATTGTTGTAATTTTAGGCTGTTATAGAAAGCTTGCAATTGTATGGCTTCTTTGACTAACAGAAGCCAGTACAGTCAATATTACATATGTCATCTTTTCCTGTTCACAAAGTTGGTTAGTGTTCAAATCAATGTAGTCAAGCAAAGTAGTTATATACTTTTTCTCACTTTTTAATATTTTACCTTCAACTTGTTTTCTTTTCTAAAGACATAAACATCCCTGAAATAAAATCTGTGGCTAAAATAAGTAAGGCAAAAAATAACCACTTTACTTAAAATTTTCTATTTTGACCAAAGTATAAGCTTAGTAGTATATGTGTTTTTTCACTTTATTAGATATTTAACATTGGCTTTAGTGCTCAAAATAAAACTATAAACCATGTATGTAATAAAGAAATGTTCACAAGAAGATCTTCCTTGTCTAACCACAGGACTATGATTGTTTTTAAAAAGCATAATTATTGTGCCAGTGTTGCATTACAGCTTCTTTCTGTTTGTTGCAGGTTCTATTTTGATTATATCATTTGAAAGACAAAAATAAATATTTTGAAAATGAATTATAAACCTGCCAGCTTTTACTAATCAGCACTTTATTGTAATTTCTCATTTTATCCTGTCTGGAGTGGACTTTGACTGTTTGGCTGGACTCTGTCCCTTTGTCTTTACTGGCATCTACAGAGGGTTTAAGTGAATTAAATAATGCATCTCATCTCAGAGGAGCATTGTTGAATTTCACTGGTATTCTCCAATACTGTGAAGAGTGTATAAACATAATGGATAAAATATTCCATCAATATCCCCGTGCTACCTTTTGAAATTCAGTGAAGAGTTATGATTCCTAAGCTATTTAGCTCATTTTTTTTCATGTAGTTTCTGTTTTTCACACAAGACTTTTTGGATAACGTGTGATAAACTGGCAATGAATTAACCTGGCTAATTGTATGACCTCTATATAATCTGTTCTTCTTGTTCCTTCCCACTGTCCTCTCCATGTCTTGGGTGTCCTCTGGAAATTTATGTCAGAGACATTTTCCCATTTTATTAGTTTTCTTTGACAGTTTCATAGGTTTGCTGAATGCATTCTGATCACTCTCACAGCCTGCCCTTCTTTAGCCTCTCCCATCCCTGTCTGCCACTCTCTCCTTCCTGGTCCCTCTCCCAGATACATGTCTTTACATTTTGTTTTGTTATTTTCAGAGATATTTACTCAAAGGTGTTCACCTCTGAGGGTTGCTGGAGCCTGGTGGGGTCCCAGCGTATAGACACCTGGAGGCTGTGACTCCCCTGCTTGTGGGTTCTGACTGTGGCAAATGACCCAGCAGTGAAGAATAGCCCTCTGGCCCCGCCCCTACCAGTGCCACTGTTCCTGATCCCATTTCAGGCAGTCATCATACTTGCTGAGAATTTGTGGTTGCAATGACTTTATCACGGCCTTCCTGCTGGTCTCCTGCCTCTGTGTTTCTCTCCACTTCAGTGTCCCTTTCCCCTGAACCTTGGAGCGGGTGGCATACATATCTTATTTAGAGCTCGGTGCTCATCTGTCATTTATGTTTAGCACCCTGTACATCCATGAATCTCGGTTTATTCTCGGTCACTGGAAAGGCTTCTCTGATTAAAGCTGAGAGGAGTATTTGTTTGCATTATAAAACTGAATGTTTAAATAGCACTTTGACATTTCTCCATCTTAGCCAAACAGCTATATTCCATTCTCTGCCAGGGCCTGTTCCTTCCTATGGGTCTTGAGTAGGTTTTATAGTACCAGACATAGCTCCCCTTGTGTGGAGAGGACATTGAATTAGATAGAAATTCCGTATCCTTAGGGCAGTCATGCTGTTATTTCACTGGTGAACACATCTTACCTGCCTGGCTCAGTTCATGATTTGTCACGTTCACTAGCAAGTAAGACCATCAATACATTTTCTCACCCAGCAGTTTGGATAGCACTTTCCGATACTGTAAAAGGTAGCCGGTAAAGAGGAAGAAGGTTCTAGCTCAGTTTCTCCAGGTGCAGCCAATGTAGGTGATCTACTATGTAATGGGATCTTGTAATCTAGTTCTTATAAGCAACCAAGAGGAATGGCAAGAGACTGTATTGGTTTCTAAATCCTCTGAAGCTTGGGTAAACCATTGAGGGAGACTTTGGAGTGCATATTTCTGAGCTTCAGTTACTTTACTCATTATTTTCCAGTTGCATCCATTTACCTGTGAATTTCATTTCTTTCCAGCTAATTCTAATGTGTGTATGAACCATATTTTCCTTATTTACCAGCTGATGGGCATCCGACCTGATTCCATCTCCCAGCCATCGTGAATAGTGACGGTGAACACCTTTGAGTAAATATCTCTGAGAAGAACATTTGAGTCTTTGGCATATAAACCCAGGGATCAATAGTTGAGATATAACACTTCTATTTGTAGGTTTTTGAGGAATCATCACACTGATTTCAATAGTCAATGTATCCGTCTGTACTACTGTTGACAGTTACTAAGGCTTTCTTTCCTCTCACATCACCAACTTTGTTATCATTTGATTCCTTGATGATAGTCATTCTGATTACCAGGAGATGGAATCTCAAGGTGGTTTTAGTCTACATTCCCAGATGTTGAACACTTTTTAAAACTGTTTTTTCATCATTTGTAATTCTTTATTCTTTTTAGAATTTCTTGTTTTTATCTGTAGACTTTTTGGGGACAGGTTAGTCAGTTTTCTTAATATTTTTATTGTGTATCCTATTATTAGTCTTCTGATTGCTGTATAACTGGCAAAGAATTTTTTTCTGTTCATTCAACATGACAGTTGGTCCTACTAGAATCTTTAAATCTCCCTTTGAAACTTTGCACGCCAGGCCTCCATTATCTGCATTGCCCTCAATATTCTTGTCTTCCCAGCTCCTACAGCACATCCCACTAAGCTCTCAACACTCACTGGCCTTTCTATTTAACGTTCCAAATACGTTCCACAATCGTTCCCAAGACATTGTCAGATCTGTAAAAGTAGTACCCCACAATCCTGGTACCAGCTTTTATCTTTCTGTTCTATTGCTGTGAGAGACATAACCACCACAGCAACTCTCATCTCCCAACAAACAGCATGGTCAGGGCTGTCACAGCCAACTCCTGGTATCCCCTTGTCTTAGTCAGGGTTTCTGTCGCTACCATGACAAAAAAAAAGCATGTTAGAGAAGAAAGTGTTTAGTGGGCTTACACTTCCATATCATCATTCATCACTGAAGGAACTCAGGACAGGAAACCAAACAGAGTAAGAACCTGGAGGCAAGAGCTGATGCAGAGGCTGCAGAGGGGTGCTGCATACTGCTCCTGGCTTACTCAAACTGCTTTCTTATAGAACCCAGTGTCACCTGCCAAAGGGTTGCCCCTCCTAAAATGCACCAGCCCACACACATCAGTCACTAATTAAGAAAATGCCCCACAGGCTTACCTATAGCCATATATTAGGGAGGCATCTTCTCAGTTAAGGCTTTCTCTCTGATTTCTGCTTGTGTCAACTTGACACAAAACTGGCCAGGTCACTCCCATTCGAGCAGCTGCCATGTCCTTTGATTGGCTGTGTCATTTGCTGTATAGTAGGATTTTAGTTTCATTGAGTCTCATTTATTGGGTCTTTTTTACACTAATAGTTCTGCCAATACATAAACAAAAGAGATCTTTCTGTCTTAGCGTGTCTTCCTCAACTTCTTTCTTCAGAGATTTAAAGTTATTGTCGTAGAAAACCTCCATCTCCTTGTTTAGTCTTACTCTGGGGCATTGCTGTTATTGGCAATTGTGAAATGGAATTGTTTGCCCTGATTTCTTTCTCAGCAACTTTGCTATTGGTATATAAACGGAACATTAATTTTTGTGTGTTAATTTTGTTTTTCACACTTATTGAAACTGTTAATTAAGTTCTTGGAGTGGTATGTGTAAATCTATATGGTCTCATATATAGAATTCTATCAAGAGCAAAAAGGAATTCTCTTAGTTCTTTCCTTTTTTTTCAGTTTTTGTATATCTTTTTTTAAAACTTTATTTTACAAAACAAAGATAAAAGGAAAAAATTTTAAACATTTTTGCATAAATGTATTAAAAACATTTTTGTCAGTGCTTAGCTTTTTTTTTTTTCTTTCTTTCTTTAAAGTTTAATACTCTGCATTAAGGTCTTACTAGTTACAATGAGCAAAAAGCACATGTAAAACAGGATGTAACCCGGAATTAGTCAACGTTTTCTTGGTGTGTAAGGATTGAGCATAATGTCTTTTTTTGTTTGTTTGTTTTCTTTTCTTTTCTTTTTTTCTTGAACTTCACACAGTCTGTGAGTTGTTTCTGGGGCAGTCCAAGCCTCTGGGGTTAGCATCCCACTATCAGTGACTGCATATTGTGTCTGTTCTTTTGTGACTGGGTTATCTCACTCAGGATGATACTCTCTAGATGCAACCATTTTCTTAAAAATTTGGTTAAGTCATTGTTTCTGATAGCTGAGTAGTACTCCATTGTGTAAATGTACCACAATTTTTGTATCCATTCATCTTCTGAAGGACATCTGGGTTCTTTCCAGCTTCTGGCTATTATAAATAGAGCTGCTATGAACATTGTGGTGCATATATCTTTGTTGTATATTGGAGTGTCTCTGGGGTATATGCCCAGAAGTGGAATAGCTTGATCTTCAGGTAGTACTATGTCCAATTTTCTGAGGAATCGCCAGACTGATTTCCAGAGTGGTTGTATCAGTTTACAACCCCACCAACAGTGGAGGAGTGTTCCTCTTTCTCCACATCCTCTCCAGCATCTGCTGTCATCTGAGTTTTGGATCTTGGCCAATCTGACTGGTGTGAGGTGGAATCTCAGGGTTGTTTTGATTTGCATTTCCCTGATGGCTAAGGATGTGGAACACTTCCTTAGATGTTTCTCAGCCATTCCATATTCCTCAATTGAGAACGTTTTGTTTAGCTCTATACCCCATTTTTTAATAGGGTTATTTGATTCTCTGTTGTCTAGCTTTTTGACTTCTTTGTATACCTTGGATATTAGGCCTCTATCTGATATGGAGTTGGTAAAGATCTTTTCCCATTCTGTTGGCTGCTGTTTTGTTTTCTTGACAATGTCCTTAGCCTTATAGAAACTTTGCAGTCTCATTAAGTCCCATTTGTTAATCTTTGACCTTAGAGCTTGAGCCATTGGTGTTCTGTTCAGAAAATTTTCTCCTGTGCCTATGTGTTCTAAGGTTTTCCCTACTTTCTCATCTAATAGTTTCAGTGTATCTGGTTTAATGTGGAGATCTTTGATCCATTTACACTTGAGCTTTTTACAAGGAGATAAGAAAGGGTCTATTTTCATTCTTCTGCATGCTGAGTGCCAGTTGGACCAGCACCATTTGTTGAATAGGCTGTCCTTTTTCCATTGAATGTTTACAGCTCCTTTGTCAAAAATCAGTGTATCTTAGTTCTTTTCCTACTTAGTATCTCTTCTGTTTTTTTTTTTTTTTTTTTTTTTTTTTTTTTTTTTTTTTTTTTTTTTTTTTTCTCCTGTTTTACAGTTCTAACCAAGTCTTTATTATATTGAAGCTGAGTCAGGTCTTTGCATAGGCTGGTCACTTTCTGCAGAGCCAGACATAAAATTGATGTTGATAAGGGGTCCTGGTAAAGGCAGGGGGTGGATCTTGGGTTTCCTATAGGGAATAAAAGGAGAAGGCCCTAACAAAAGTAAGTTTATTGTGGAGTACAATATAAAAAAAGCATACTGGGACCTGAGTGACCTAGAGAGAAAAATGATATATGCTCCTGGGGAAAGAAAGCAGGTGGCTATTAAGCAGACTCCAAAGACGTGAGAAAGACATTGCTGAGGGTAAGCTTGGCACAGCATCCTAGGAAATGTGGGAAGGATATTATGAAAGCTTTCTATCCAGATTTGGGATTGGAACAGGACTGTGATAATCTTAGGCACAAGAATTTTCAGTTCTCTGATCCTAGGCAAACAATTTGATAATATTATCTAAAACAATTTGTCTTCAACAATTTAATAAAGTTATTGATGAACACAAATATCTGTAAAATCAGTCAAACTTGCCTTTTTGTTAAAATAAGTTGAATCCTTCCCACATTGTCTTCCCAGCTATTTGAGCACCCCTCCCACTGCAGATTAGCTGGTAAATATCACAGAGCTTTCTTGGGGCTGCTGGTCCTGACTTCATATTACATTTCTTTAGATGTTTAAAATGTTACTGCATTTTTTATATTTGTTTTAGGTTTTCCAAGCTTCATAACACTGTTTTCTTTATGTTCAATTGTAAGTGTTCCTTTAAGATCTATTCTTTTTGTTACTACTGAAGTACAATGCCTCAAACGCCTCTTACGTTTCTCACTTGTGTAGACAACAAGGGCCGAATGTCAGGGTTCTAGCTTCTTTCAGGCTGCGTCACCCTGTGCATCAGCACTGTGCAAGGTTCCACGGCTGTATCAGTTCCCTGAAGTGCAGTGACGATCTGTGATACACGGGTTGGGCTGAGCACTTGACAGCAGTTTGATGCAGTGCAAACGACTGGAAATCTCATTGTAATGGTGAAGAGAAAGGAGCTGACAGAGACATGCTCCATCCCACACAGCTAGCACTTGTCAGAGCTAGACCTCTAACCCAGGTTGGGACACTAGAGGACATGCTCTCAGGTCCGGGCTTTACCTCGTCCACTGGAATCACTGGCAGGCTTCAAAATGCTGCAGATGTTTGAGGTTTTTGCATGTTGGTCATAAAGTTTTACTACAGAATCTTCATACTTAGTTTTCATGATCTTTCTTGTAGGTTCTGCACAGGGTAAGGTATTATGGATAAATGCTCCTAGATGCTATAGAGAGTTTGTTATATGAAATTTCGCCCATTATTGATAGTGATGACAATTTTAGTCAAAAATTTATGAAGCTATTTCTCCTACCATTTATAGACTCACCTTACAGCATTGCCAACTAACTGCGTGTGTGTGTTAGAGTTGTGTGTGTGTGTGTGTGTGTGTGTGTGTGTGTGTGTGTGTGTGTGTGTGCATGTGTGTCTGTGCGTGTGCATGTGTTAGAGATTGATGTCATTTACCTTTTTCAGTTGTGTTAGAGAGGAGTTTCTGACACAAGGCTTGTCACTGGTCTTGAGCTCATCAATTTGCTAAAGTGACTGGCTAGCAATCCCCAGGAATCCTCCTCTCTACCTCCCCAGTGCCCAGTTTTGGGCTTCCTGGAACCTTCTTGAGCCAAGCGTTGCATACAGCTGTCCTGGATCCCTGCTCAAGTCTTCCTGCTCGCACAGCAAATGTTCAGCAACTCAGCCCATGTCTCTTTATCTTAAAAACAATTTTAGAGATGCAGAAAAACGTGAAATAATTTTACTAGTAAGTTACTTTAATTTAAGAATTGGTGTAGAAAAAAATGAATTGGTGTTTATGTTTTCTTGATAGCAATCCAATAAAATTGTATGCTGCATATTATTCTTAATCTTACAGAGAAGTTTTGATGATAAACCAAATGTATTAGTATTTTGTCTTTTTTGTTATCCTTATATTTTTGAAAAAATAGATACCTTAGATCCTATAGGTAGAAAGTTCCTTGAGTTTAGAGAGTGATAAAAGTCATTAACAGTTGTATAGTACCTCAGAATCAATCAAGCCATTCTGAATACATCCTTTTAACCTCCCAAGTTATATGGGAGTGATGGCCATCTTTGATAGTGAGAAAAAAAGTATCTCTAGAGAGAAAGTAGAGAAATTTTATGGTATTATTAATATCGTTTAATATTACAATACCTTTAGTTTCAAAAAGTTATATGAGCTCATTAAGAACAATAATAAAATATAAATTTTCAACATTGAAATAGTTACTGAAGAAATTAACAAAATTGCCTCTTTGAAAAAGACAGGGTCATGTTAAAGAAAGGTAAGTAGTTTGGACTTTAGTGTGTTGTGTTCGTATAGTTTCACTAGGGGGCTTAACTTTCATCAAAATTACAAAGCAGGGTACAAGTATAACTCTTCATTTGGTGGAAGTATTGCTACTACCCTGCTAAAGAGCAGCCATGTTGAGAGCCTCTGATTTTACCTTTATGAGAATAAAAATAACAACTTGACAAGGACAGTCCAAAGAATAAATAAATAGACAATGAAAATGGACATGCTAACAATGAATTTTCTGTGCATTAAATGACTATGTTGGAGATGTTTACATTGTCAGTGACTGTTTTTCATGCTTTACATGTGAACTTGAATCATCTCATGAATCTTTTTCTGTAAAATCATCTGTAAAATCATAATTGAATAGCACTTAGAAGATATTTATGAATTGAAGTTTGAGGTGATATAAATTTTGTAAAATAACCCTTTATAGCATAGAGATGCAGATCCTAACTGTTTTAGCAATTCACATTTAAAACTGTGCAATATTGGAGTTTAAGACAGTAAAGTGTTCAGAAGATTACTTAAGTGAAATTCACTTGAAAGTTTTGAGTAAATATGAGAAAAAAATGAATTTGTATGTCCCTAAAGTTCAGGCACACAGGTAAGCTCTATGCACACGCTGTCCTCTAAATTTTCCTGTGTTGTTGAGAACTTTTGATGAGAGAACTAAAAATACAGCCCTTCATTCCTTTAGTGTGTTTTGCTATCTCACTTCTTTTTTCAGCATCACGCTTCCCACTTCGGCTGTCAGTGTTTATTTATTGTTTTATAGACAGACAGATAATTTTATGGCAGATATAGCATTTTAGCATGTACACACTTCCTGGAGATCTACAGACTTTGGGGAGTCAGTTCATTCACCTTGCTGGGAGGAGAAGGTCTTGTTTATGCTGCATAGTGCATGAGTTTCTGGGTGCCCTGTCTGCACCTCCCATCTTGTCTCACTGGTGCTGGAATTACAGATGCTTCCACCAACAGCGGGCTGCTTTACTAGGGTTGCAGGACTCAGGCTCTCCAGCACATGAGGCAAGCGCTTTAGCCGAATAATCACTGGTTGTCCAGTGTCATGGCCTGTTTTCGTGTATGACAGCATTTGTTTCTCTGATATGTGGGTATTTACATTTGCCATTATAAAAGATGTACAAACTCCAGATTCTACACTAGTGTTTATCAAATGCATTTTCACGTCAGAAACTTTTCAGTCTGTTTAAATCCTGCATTTCTTTGACCAATGAAGTTGGCTTGCAAGTTAACAGTATGGAGGGTCAGAGAAGGACAGCAAAGGACTGGTGAGAGGGAGCTGGGCTGAGATGAGCTGAGCTCCTCGTTGGCTTTTTGTATCTGGTGTTCCATCATGGGGACAGGCTGTATCTCAAGTTTTGGTGTGGCTTTCTGTCTTTCTACAGGAGTGTGGTGGTGCCTGTGAAGAAGCCACCTCCAGGTAGTCTAGCTGTCACCACTGTGGGAGCCACTGCTGCGGGAAGTGGGCTGCCAACAGGCAGCACCTCAAGTATATTTGCTGCCCCTGGAGCTACACCAAAAAGTATGATTAACACGACAGGTATCGTCCTTATAGACTTTTGTGAAGCTTCATCCTTTTTTCTCCGTTTGCTGTAGCTTCATTTCCCGTTTTATTTTAACAACTAAAGGCCTAGAACATTGAAGGTTAGTTTAGTGTTTAGTCTTTAGTTTTGTCTGACAGTTTCTTAGAATATGTTGCTGGCTCTAGGACACAGACACGGTGGTCACTTTCAGGAGACAGTTATCTCAAAACAGCATACTCTACTTTCAGGGCAAATCAAATTATTGGAAGACATTTAGGGGGCAAAAGGCGATCTAGACCCTGGAGAGTGACAAGTGAAAATAAACATGAAGCGTGTCACACATGCTAGAACATAGATATTCCAACTAAACCCTGGGATGTATCCTTTGCTAAGCCCTTCAAGGAAATGGCAAGATTCCCTAAGAACTTTGATGATTGCAAGAGCCTCACATTTATTAAAAGACCATATGAATAAGGACTGTCACCTCACACTGACCTACAAATATGCCTTAATTCATTGCAGATATGTTCTAAGACTCTAGAAACCACAAACTTCAGATCACTATAAAAATTTAAAGCCTGACTAAAATCTGTCTTGTCTCTCTGTCTATCTGTCTCTGTCTCTTTTTCTCTTTCACTGTCGCTGTCTCTCTGTCTCCTCTCTCTGAGTCTCTCTTTCCCTGCTGTCTCTGTCTCCAGTCTCTCACTGTCTCTGTCTCTGTCTTTCTGTCTGTCTCTCTGTCTCTGTCTCTCTCTCCCTCTCCCTCTCGCTCTGGCTCTGGCTGTCTCATTTACAGAAATGTTCCTGTTGATTTTTAGCTAAATAAATCCTTACCCAGATCTTTGTGATTCCATTTTAGGTCTTTATACAACGCAGGATGAGCCTGACTTTCCTTCCCTGACTATAGTAGTCTTCTGTTCTCCAGACTGTGTAGCCTTGAACTTCTCCATTTGTTGTCATCACTTAGACTCTTCCCATTTCTATTGGTTTTTTAGCTTGATTTTGTGCTTACTGTCTGTGCCTTGTTTATCTTACCATCTGAGTCTGACATGCCATGAACCTCAGGTTTATACATTTATGGGGTGTAGTAAGTAGAACACTCTCTTAAGCATGTGTACTTGTCTCAGTCAATGAGCAGCGTTGTGGCATTGTGAAATTTGTAAGGTTTTTCTCAGTTTTAAAAATATTCCAGTGTAGTAGAAGCTGAGTGATGAGTAAATAAAGTCCTCATTTTTCTTATGACTGCAGCAAAATGAAAAGGTTAAATTTCCTTTTGTCTTTTATAAGACATTATACTTGTAGCTTCTATTTTTAAAAGTAGCATTTGATGCATAACAGTATAAGCTTTTCATGGTACAAAATATATACTAAGTAAAAAATTAAACCTTTCTCCGTAATTACTTGATCACCTATAGGTAGATACAAGTGTGAGCGATGATGTGCAGTTTAGATGTCGGCACACGGCACTGTGTAGCTGTTACAGTAGGAACCCTGGAGCAACTCCCTTTGTTGGAAATGGCATAAGATATTTAGGAACACTAGATGTCCCTCAACGTCACAGTTCTTTGATGTACTCACATGGCACATTACAGTAAATCTTCTCCAAAATGGCATTTTCATATCATGGAGGAGAACTCATTATTTTAAAATGGTTGAACTCATGATAGGCCTTCTGAAGCAGTCATCTCAACAGAGTTAGAATGTAACGCTCTGGAATGATAAAATTAGGCTCCTAGGGCTCTGTACATTATGCTTTAGATCATGAGGTCCAAGAATATTACAACAAAGCAATAAAAGGGGGAAATTTTTCACATTTAAATTTGCATTGTTTTATCAGCCTCACTTAATGTAGAATTTTTTCATGTGTTTATGTCTTTTATTTATACCCATTTGTAACATGGAATTTTGTTAGATTAACATGAGTAAATCAACTGAATTTTAATGTACTGTATGTGGAATTTACTAGTATACTAATGAGCAAATAATTTTAATTGTCAAATTCTTGTTAGAAATTTTGATGAAAAGTTTTTTGAAATTCAAATAAAAATGAAATAATCAAATTATTTTGTTAAATGAGTTTATATTTAAAACTAAAATTATTATTTTGGGTACAGGTGCTGTGGAATCAGGGTCCTCCTCCTCTTCCTCCTCTTCTAGTTTTGTTAATGGTGCTACCAGCAAAAATCTTCCAGCTGTACAGACCGTAGCCCCTATGCCAGAGGATTCAGCTGAGAACATGAGGTATGGATAGTGATTTGTTTGTTTTACCAATTTTACTGCCCTCCCCCTTTAGAACACAGTGAAATATCCAGTGGTAGGTTTACATGAGGTAAGCATTCTTGGGAATATCAGCTAGTTACATACTCTTAATATATTCATAACTCTGCCCCACCATGGCACTTGGGAACAAGACTCAAAGCCAGTGTTATACATACAAATACAAACTGGCAGTCTCCACTAAGACTGCCTACAGAGCTGTTCATTCTCTGTTGCACATACATGCTAACACTCCACCTATTGTTCCAGTGTGCAAAGACAGGGTGGTAGGAATCAGCCATCTCTGATTAGTAACAGTTTTAACCAAGTTGAAAACAAATTGGTGTAGCTTCATGTAGTCTTTACTATTGGAGCAGAAATACTAAAGACTGCTTCGTTTATTGTGAGTGGTGACTTGCAGAATGGACTGCCTGCCCCTCATTATAAAGTTAAAGTTCATAGACATTTAGAATTTTTCAGTTTTTATTTATTCCAAATAATGCTATTATGTAAGTGGTGTTGTGGGCATCTTACTGTCTGGGTGCACAGTGTGTTACTGTGCATATCTGTTAAGCAAATAAATGATTAGAGTGAAATTGCTGCCCAGCTTTTTCGTCTCCTGTTACCGCACTAGACCAAGGCTTTCTTTTTCTGTGCATTTATATGAGTTTACTGCTTTGCAGATAAAAATAAAATGCCACTTACTCTCATCTTAAGCCATTTTAGCCATTTTTTGTATCAGTATTACCGTCAGTATGGCCTGTCTTAACCAATAGAAGATACACACACACACACACACACACACACACACACACACAAATTTCCCCTTTTTTCTTTTCTTTTCTTTTTTTTTTTTTGTTGTTGTTGTAAAAGACCTTTCTTCAGATCTTTCTATTGATGTGCATAATCAGCTGGAATGGCTTTTGTGACAAGTGTGTAGGAAGGAAGACAACTGGCCCTCATTTGAAGACATCTTTACACCACATCTGTCATAAATCATGTCCCTATACTTTTGTCTTGAGGTTCACAGTCAGTCTCTGCTCTGACTGTACACCTACTAAGCTTACAAAATTAGCTTCAGGGATACTAATGACAGTAAGGGCCTTGAGGGAGGTCTTTGCCCCTTTCTCCTGAGAGAGATGAAGTTGTTCTCAGTGCTTCATAATCTTTTAGAACTTTCAATTTAGGGTTCAGGAATCCCTGTTAAAAACAAATGTTTTTTCACAGTAAGGAGTCTTCAGAGGCTGTTTCTGCAGTGGACTGGACATTTCTTCTCTCTCAATGTTTTTATTTCCAAAATAGGAACATCATACAATCATTTCAGAATTTAGTTTTTCTTAACTAATAGTTCTTAGCAGTGTTACTTTTTTTCATTGTATAATTCTTAATATGTTTCTGATTTTACTCAATTTTTGTTTATTTTTACTGTCCAGTCATTGCCCTCTTCCTGGGCTGCCTTCCCACAGTATCTCATCCCTTTCCTCCTCCCCCCCATCTCCAAGGGGATGTTCTTCCCATTCCCTTCTGACAGGGCTTCTCATTCCCTGGGACTTCAAGTCTGTAGAGGGTTAGGCACTTCTTCTCCCTCTGTCAGGGACCTCTTATTAGCTGTATGCTGACTGATCGTGGCTCAGTGTCTGAGCAATCTCAGGGCTCCAGTTTAGTAGAGACTGCTGATCTTCCTATGGGGTGCCCTCCTCCTCAGCCTCTTCCAGCCTTTCCCTCATTCAACCACAGGGGTCCCTGACTTTGATCCAGTGGATGGGTGTGTCTGCTTTTGTCTCAGCTGCTTGTTGAGCTGTTGCTGCCTCTCTCAGAGAAGGCTCCTGTCTGTAAGCATCAGTAATGGTATCAGGCCTTAGAGCCTCCCCTGGAGTATCTTCTCCATTTTTGTCCTTGCAGTTCTTTCAACTGTATCGAGACCATTTGTTTATACTGCTGAAACACAGTAGAAATGACTAGGATTCACATTTTAATGGTATTTCTAGTATCTATTCTGGTAAAACCACATTGAAGGTTAAAATGATAGAAAATGCATTTGCCAGCAGCATATGCTTTTCAGCTTTTTCTTCAAAATTTTACATTCCAGTGTTTGAAAAGGATGGGAGCATCATACAGTGTGTACTGATTTTTGTCTGCCTGCTTTCACTTGGTGTATTGATTGTTGATTATCTCCTTTATGACTGCTCTCTTCTTACCTTCAAATATTCCATTCTGTGACTCAGAAATGTTATCTGTTTACTCACTTAGAGGCATTAGCGTTATTCCTGTTGGTATATTACAGATAAAGACTTAGGAATGACTAAGTCTTAGTCTTCCCAACACATTTCATTTCATTTCTGTTCAGTAAACAACTAGGAATAAAATTGCTGGACAAATAGTAAGTAAATGTTTAAAATCATGAGAAAATGCAAAGCCATTTTGCAAAGTGGCTGTCATTTTACTCTCTGGGGCAGTGTCTAAAGCATCCCATACTTTACATTTGTCAGTACCTGCTTTGTCATAGCGAGTATTTATGAAGTGGGATAATTCTATCTACGCTTTTATTGCTCTTAGAGGTTTGGCCTGGGTTTATGGGTCACTGGACTCCTCTGTCTTAGAATAGAGTTTGTCTTATAACATGTCAGAGTTAACAGGAAACTCTGTGACGTCCTTTCTTAGTTACATGCTTGTCATTCTCTCATCTTCGACACTGATGAGCAAAAACTTTAATTTCCTTGAATTTTGTTGTCTCAAATAATCATTTCCTTTGTGATTTATGATTTCTATAATAACTAAATTATCAGTCAGTAAAATCTTGTGTTCTTCCTTTCTCCCTGTAATTTCCCCATTGGTGGCTAAGTCCTGATCTGTTTGAGGCAGATTTTGGTAGACAGCTAGGTAAATATTGAAGTTGGCTCTTAAGTATATTAGTTCAATTTTTCATTGGTTTCTGTAAACAAACAAAATTGGTGATATTTCATTTGGCTGTATTGATCCGTTCGGTTGGTGGAACATCAGTATTTCCTACTGACTATCTCCGTCAGACCTTACAGCTTCTATTGTAACAATCTTGCACGTTTTATGTGCCTTTAAAATACCTTCCATGCCTTTGATGGTGTTTTAAGTCAGGATTTGTCTTTGATAACTCCTTTCAGAATTTGTGAATTATCAGACAAACAGACAGTGCATAGCTAGGTTGAAATGTAGAGGAAGTTCCATTATATAGAATTGCAGCAAATGAAAGTAAATTATCCAAGTGGAGGGCAAATGAGCGACTCCTTTGCCAATGAAACAGGAAGGGCATCTGTTTTTGCATTTGTCACATGAAAATAAGCAATTGGCTTTTGTCTATTGATTATATACTAATTTTTAGTTATTTATAATTTAATTTTATTAATTATAATAAATTATTTAGAATTTAAAAATATTACCTAGTTAATCTATACTTTCTGTAGATTCCTTGTTATTTTTCTTGGGATGAGATAACACCTTTGGCAGTTTTAGTGCAAGTCAGTTGTGAAGAAGCCATAGCAGATGGCTAGAGGTCCAAGGTAGTATCAAAGTCCCAAATAGTTATCTTTCCAGAAAGTGAGTCAGGGTTTTTGTTGTTACTGTTTGTGACCATCAGTGGAGATACTGCCACTGCTGGGTGACCTTGATCCAGTCAAAAGAGCGGCTGTTTTTACTACCTAGTGCTACTGTACAGAGCACATCAGTTACTTCCTGTCTTCAAACCTCAGAGCATCAGTAAAAAACGTTTACTCACTTTCTCAGTCACTCAAAAGACCTCTGAGAGACAAGTGAAACGGAGCCTACAGCCACTTTCTAGGTTTCTTTTCAGTCAGTCATGGTCCAATGCTGCTTCTTATTTTAGATTTTACATTCACAGACTTTAAAGATGGGATTGAACAATATGGAGTTTTGTCAGCCTTTTTTCACTTGAGTAATTGACATATTGATTCACTTATCTCTTTCCTTATGACTGTTTTATTACTGTTTAGTGCCAAATTGTATTTTATGTTGTATTGTCACCAAGCGTGGCTTGGTTTCATTTTGTCCAGCTCTTTTACTTTTTTTTCTCAAAGCTGCAGGAGGAGCTGCTGTCTCAGGAAGGACAAGGATCTAAGTTACTTTATTCTAACTAGTCATCCCACATTTGAAAGAGAGCTATTAGAAATCACTTACTTTCTTAAAAACCAAATAACCACAAAAGCCCACTGATTTCAATTGAGTTATATCCATTCATTCGATCTTTTGTCATGAAAGATATATTATTTATATAATTCACAAATTATAACATATATGGTTTTCTATTGCTTTTTAATTTAATTTTTATTTATTTATTATTCCTTTTTATTAAAATTTTATTATATTAATCATTCTATTCATTTCCATCTCAAATGATCTTCTACTTCCCAGTTACTCCTCCACAAACCCCCCATCCCACATCCACTTGCCCCCTCACTTTTGTCTCTGTGAGGGTGCTACCTCACCCACCCACCCTCTCCAGCAAGATTGCTCCGGCATCACCAGTCCCAGGGCTTCCCCTCCCATTGATATCAGACAAGGCCATCCTCTGCTACTTATATATCTGGAGTCATGGATCCCTCCCTATACACTCCTTGGTTTTTGGACTAATCTCTTGGAGCCCTGTGTGTTTCAGCCAGCCTACCATGTTCTTCATATGGGGTTGCAATTCTCCTCAGCTTCTCCAGTCCTTCTGCCAGCTCTCCAACCAGGGTCCCTGAATTCAGTCTTATAGTTGGGCCCAAGCCTCCATATCTGTGTTGGTCAGTTGCTCTTGAACCTCCCAAGAGGCACAACATCAGGTTCCTATCAGTTAGTCCCCTGTTGGCAACAGAAACCGTGTTGGCGTTTGGTATTTGCAGACAGGATGGATCCACAGATGGCCCTTCCTTCAGTCTCTGCTCCATTTACTGTCCCTGTCTTTCCTTTGAATAGGAACATTTCTGGATTAAAAATTCTGAGATCGGTGGGTGGGCCCATCCCTTGACCAGGGGCCATGCCTATCTACTAGAGGTGGTCTCTGCAGGTTCTCTCGCCTTTCTCTGTGCATTTCAGCGAAAGTCATTCCCATTAGGTTCTGGGAGACTCTCTTCCCTGGTTTCTGGGATTCTCCAGTGTCTATCTCCAGTTGCTCATCCTCCACTGCTACACATTCTATTCGATGTCCTGATGCTCTGTACCTCTCTCCCATGCCCTCTAGTACCTGATACTGCCCACCCTTAATGCCTCCCCTGCCTCTCTTCCTTTCACATAACCCATTCCTCCACTTCCCATGATCATCCTGTTCCCCTGCTCAATACAAGACTGAAGCATCCACACGCTGGTCTTGCTTCCTCTTAAATACCATATGGTTTGTGGGTTGTATCATGGGCATTGTGATCTTTGGGACTGATATCCACTCATTAGTGAGTACATACCATACGTGTCCTTTTGTGACTGGGTTACTTCACTCCGAATTATATTTTCTAGTTTCATCCACTTGACTGTGAATTTCCTGAGGTCATTGTTTTTAAAAGCTCAGTAGTACTCCATTATGAAAATGTACCACTTTTTCTGTATCCATTCTTCTGTTAAGGGAAATCTGGGTCATCCAGCTTCTGGCGATTATAACTAAGTCTGATATAAACGTAGCAGAGCATGTGTCTTTGTTATATTGTGGAGCATCTTTGGGTATTTGCCAAGAAGTGGTATAGCTGGATCTACAGAAATATTTCTAATTTTATCAGGTACCTCCAGATTGATTTTCAATGTTGTTTTACCAGATTGCAACCACACCTGCAATGGAGGAGTGTTCCTTTTTCTCTATATCCTGACCACCATCTGCTGTCACTTCCATTCTTGGTCTTAGCCATTCAGAGTGGTATGAGGTGGAATCTCAGGGTTATTTTGTTTTGCATTTTCATGATGCCTAAGGATTTTGAACACTTCTTTAGGTGCCTCTCAGCCATTTGAGATTCCTCAGTTCAGAATTCTATTTAGAGTTATATCCCATTTTTATAGTGTTATTTTGTTCTCTGGAGTTTAACTTCTTGAGCTCTTTGTATATTTTGGATATTAGCTCTCCATCCATTGGATATAGGGTTGGTAAAGATCTTTTTCCTAATCTGTGGGTTGCCAGTTTCTCTTATTGACAGGGTTCTTTGCCTTACAGAAGCTTTGCAGTTTCATGAGGTCCCATTTGTAAATTTTTTTTTTATCTCAGAACATAAGCCATTGGTGTTCTGTATAGGAAATTTTCCTCTGTGGCCTTCTCCACTTTCTCTTCTATTAGTTTCAGTATATCTGGTTTTATGTGGCGATCCTTGAAACACTTGAACTTGAGCTATGTAAAAGTAGACAAGAATGGATCAGTTTGCATTCTTCTATATGCTGACCTTCAGTTGAACCATCACCATGAGTTGAAAATGCTGCCTATTTTTCCCACTGGACCATGTTAGCTTTATTGTCAAAGATCAAGTGACCATAGGTGTGTGAGGTCACTTCTGGGTCTTAAATTCTATTCTATTGATCTGCCTCCCTGTCCCTTTACCAATACCATACAATTTTTATCACTACTTCTCTGTAATACAGCTTGAAGTCAGGGATGGAGATTCTTTCAGAAATTCTTTTATTGTTGAGAATAGTTTTTGCTATCCTGGTTTGTTTGGTTTATTTTAGTTTTTTTGTTTTTCTGTGTTTTGTTGTTGTTCCATATGAATTTGAGAATTGCTCTTTCTAACTCTATGAAGAATTGAGTTGGAATTTTGATCGGAATTGCATTGAATCTGTAGGTTGCTTTTGGCAAGATGGCCATATTTACTATAGTAATCATTGCCAATCCCTGAACGTGGGAGATCTTTCATCTAAGGTCTTCTTTAATTTCTTTCTTGAGGGACTTGAAGTTCTTTCCATACAGATCTTTCACTCACTTGGTTAGAGTTACACCAAGATAATTGATAACATTTGTGACTATTGTGAAGAATGTTGTTTCCCTAATTTTTTTCTTAGCCTGTTTATCCTTTGAATAGAGGAAGGCTACTGATTTGTTTGAGTAAATTTTGTATTCAGCCACTTTGCTGTGATTGTTTATCCACTGTGGAAGTTCTCTGGTAGAATTTTGGGTGTTGCATATCTATACTAACATATCATCTGCAAATAGAGATATTTATACTTTCTCCCTCCCAATTTGTATCCCTTTGATCTTCTTTGGTTGTATAAATGCTCTTGCTTGAACTTAGAGTGGTATATTGAATAGCTAGGAGGAAAGTGAGCAGCCTTGTCTTGTCCCTGATTTTAATGCTATTGCTTTGAGTGCCCCCCTTTAGTTTGAACTTGGCTATTGGTTTGCTGTATATTGCTTTTATAATGTTTAGGTATGGACCTTGAATTCCTGCTCTTGCCAATACTTTTAGCATGAAGAGGTCTTGTATTTTCTCAAAGGCTTTTTCATCATTTAATGAGATTATTAGGTATTTTTTCTTGTAGTTTGTTTGTATAGTGGATTATATTGATAAATTTTTCTGTATCAAACCATCCCTGCATTCTTGGAATGAAGCTTATTTGATCATGTTGAATCATGGTTTTGATTTGTTCTTGGATTTGATATGCGAGAATTGTATTGCATGTTACTGTATTGATATTCATAAAGGAAATTGTTTTGAAGTTCTCTTTTGCTGTTGGGTCTTTTTCTCATTTAGGTATCAGTGTGTGTAACTGTGGCTTCATAGAAAGAATTGATAATGTTCCTAATGTTTCTGTGGAATATTTTGAAAAGTATTGGTATTAAGTCTTCTTTGCAGGTTTGATAGAGTTCTGCACTAAAACCATCTGGCCCTTGGCTTTTGGGGGGGAAGGTTGTGGGAAACATCTACTTATTTAGTTTATATATGTGAACACACTATTGCTGTCTTCAGACAGCATCAGAATAGGAAGTAAGATCACATTCCAGATAGTTGTGAGCCACTTTGTTGTTACTGGGAATTGAACTCAGGACCTCTGAAACAGTAGTCAGTGCTCTTAACTTCTGAGGGTTGGGAGACTTCTAATGACTGCTTCTATTTTCTTAGGGGTTGTGGAACTGTTTAAGGGGGTTATCTGATCCTGAATTAACATTGGTACCTGGTCTCTGTGTACAAAATCATTGGTTTTGTCTATTTTCCAGTTTTGTTGAATATAGATATTTGTTGTAGAATCTGTTTTTATTATGTTTTTTAATTTCCTCAATTTCATTAGTCTTCCTTTTCATTCCTAATTTTGTTGATTTGCATGATGTCTCTGTGCCCTGTAGTTAGTTTGTTGAAGCTTATATCTATCTTGTTAATTTTCTCAAAGAAGCAGCACCTAGTTTTATTGTATAGTTCCTTTGCTTCTACCTGGTATACTGCAGCTCTGAGTTCGATTATTTCCTGCTGTCTACTCCCCTTAGGTGTATCTGCCTTTTGTTTTAGAGTTTTCAGGTGTGCTATCAAGCTGCTAACGAATGCTCTCTCTAGTTTCTAATTGGAGGTACTCAGAGCTATGAGTTTTCCTCTTAGTACTGGTTTCATTGCATCCCATAAGTTTGGGTGTGTTGTGCCTTCATTTTCATTAAATTCTTTAAAAATCTTTAATTTTTTTCTTAACAAAGTTATCACTGAGTATATCTTTGTTCAACTTCTATGTGTATGTGAGCTTTTTGTTGATTTTGTTGTTATTGAAGACCAGTGATCTGATAGGATGCATGGGGCTATTTTGATCCTCTTGTACCTATTTAGGCCTGTTTTGTGACCAACTAAATGGTCAATTTTTGAGAAGGTACTGTGAAGTGCTGAGAAAAAGGTATATTCTTTTGGTTTAGTATGAAATGTTCTATAGATATCTGTCAAATCCATTTGGTTCATAACTTCTATCAGTTTCACTGTGTCTCTGTTCAGTTTCTGCTTTCATGAGCTGTCCATCAGTGAGAGTGGGGTGATGAAGTCTCCCACTAGTATTGGGTATGGTCCAATATATGCTTTGAGGTTTCGTAGAGTTTCTTTTATGAATGTGGTTGCTCTTGTATTTGGAGCATAGATGTTCCAAATGGACAGTTCATCTTGATTGAGTTTTCCTGTGATGAGTAAAAAGTGTCTTTCCTTGTCTTTTTTGATAACTTTTACTTGAAAAATCTAGTTTATTTGATATTAGAATGTCTACTCAAGCTTGTTTCTTGGGACCATTTTCTTTGAAGATTTTTTTCCAGCGTTTTACTCTGAGGTACTGCCTGACTTTGTTTCTGAGATGAGTTTCTTGTATACAGGAAAATGCTGGATACTGTTTATGCATCCAGTCTGATAGTCTATATCTTTTTATTGGGGAATTGAGCCCATTGATGTTAAGAGATATTAAGGAATAGTGATTGTTGTTTCCTGTAATTTTTGTTGTTAGAGGTAGAATTATGTTTGTGTGGTTCTCTTCTTTTAAATTTGTTGCAAGAATATTATTTTCTTGCTTTTCCTAGGGTTTAGTAATCCTCTTTGTGTTGGCGTTTTCCATCTATTATCCTTTGTAGGGTTGGTTTTGTGGACAGATACTATATAAATTTGGTTTTGTCCAGGAATATCTTGGTTTCTTCCTCTATGGTAATTGAGAATTTTGCTGGATATAGTAATCTGAGCTGGCATTTGTGTTCTCTTAGGGTCTATATGATGTCTGTCCATCATTTTAGATTTCATAGTCTCTGTTGAGAAGTCTGTAGTAATTCTGATTGTCTGCCTTTATATGTTATTTGACCTTTTTTTCTTACCACTTTTAGTATTCTTTCTTTGTTTTGAACATTTGTTGTTTTTACTATTATTTTTCTTGTGGAATTTCTTTTCTGGTCCAATCTATTTGGAGTTCTATGGGCTTCTTGTATGTTCCTGGTCATCTCTTTCTTTAGGTTAGGGAAGTTTTCTTCTATGATTTTTGTTGAAGATATTTACTATTTTAGTTGGGAGTCTTTGCCCTCTTCTACACCTATTATCCTTAGATTTGGTCTTCTCATTGTGTGCCGGATATCCTGGATGTTTTTGGTTAGAAGCTTTTTTATTTTTGCATTTTCTCTCACTGATGTCAATGTTTTTTATGTTATTTTCTACCCCTGTGATCCTCTCTTCCATCTCTTGTATTCTATTGGTGATGCTTGCATCTATGACTCCTGATCTCTTTCATAGGTTTTCTGTCTCCAGGGTTGTCTTCTTTTGTGATTTCTTTATTGTTTCTATTTCTGTTCTCTATTCTTTCACATGTTTTGTCATGTTTTCCTGTAGCTCTTGAACTGATGTTTGTGTTTCCTCTTTAAGGGCTTCTACTTGTTTATATGTGTTCTCCTGCAATTCTTTAAGGGAGTTATTTATGAGCTTCTTGAGAATCACCATTATCATCATGAAGTATGACTTAAAGTGCAAATCTTGTTTTTCTGGTGTGTTGGGAAATTCACTATTTGCTATGGTGGGAGAACTGGGTTCTTACATTGTCAGGTTTTCTTGATTTCCATTGGTTAGGTTCTTGCACTTGCCTCATGCTATCTTGTTGTCTTTGTTGCTAGATGATCTTGTTGTCTCTGACTGGAGCTTGTCTCTCCTGTGGGTCTGTGGGACATTGGCTCAGGAGGGAGATTGCTCCTGTGTGTTCAGCTCTCTATGAGTAGGCTGTGAGTTCTGATAGATGTGAACCAGCTCTGGCTCTGGGCGCAGATTAGTGCCGGAACAGTTTGTTCCCAGGCAGCATTGTGCTACCTGCACCCAGAGAGTTCCTGGGGACTCTCCTTGGACAGTCAGTGGAGAGGAAGTAGGGACTCACCAATGGACTCAGGCGGGAGAGTGCTCCTGAGGCTCCTCTGGGTTACTCAGCAGTCTCCTGTATTTCTTTAAGGGAGTTATTTATGTCCTTTTTATAGTTTTCTATTATTATATCAAGATGAGAATTGAGATCTGAGTCTTTCTTTTCAGGTGTGTTCCAGTATCTAGGGTTTGCTGTGTTGGGAGAACTGGGTTCTGATATTGCCTAGTAATATTGATTTCTGTTGCTTGTGCTTTTGAGCTTGCCTCTTGCCATCTGGTTATTTCTCATGTTAACTGGCCTCCATGTCTCTGGCTGGATCCTTTTCCTATTCTCCTGTCTTTCTATGATCCTGTTATCCTGTGATCCTGGATGTGTCAGTACTCCTGAGGGTTGAACTGCTTTTGGGGGCTGAGTGGTTGGCGATCCACTGTTGCTCTGCGCACAGATGCAAAGGATAGTGGGTCTCCTGCAGTGTGGGGTACCTAAGTCATGGGGGTCCTAGGTCTACCAGGTATTGGGGCAGGGATTCGTGTCTCATCTGTGATCCTGGATGTGTCAAACCAGTTGGGGGATGGAGCTGCAGCTGGGGTGTGGGGTAAGTGGATGGGGATCCAGAGCAGAGACTCAGCTCCAGGCACAGCTACAAACCTAAGGCACCAGGTCTGTGGCTGGGTGGGATATCTGTGTCACAAATGCTCATCCCTTTCCTTCCTTTTTAAAAACAAGTCCATTATTTTCCTGATTAAACTGGGAGTTTTTGTACATGGTATTAATAGATCCTATATAAAAACCGATAGTTTTTTATATAGTCATCATATTTTAATTACCAAATCTGGATAGTTTCTCTTCATTGTGAGGAATGATTTGCTGACTATCATTTTTGTTCTTTCAGCTTTCTGTTCTTGATTTCCCTCTGGTACTTGTCCTGGGTTCATGGAGTTTTATTTTCCTTTCTCTCATCTTCTCTATTGTTGCTTTATAAATATTTAAGGTTTTTATGTTGTTTTAAAATAACACAGTTGAGTAGTATCTTTTGCTTATAACGGTTGCTCTTATGACCCTTGATACTAATTCATCATACATCTTCCTTCTAATAGTTAGATGGAACCTAGTTATGACAAGAAATCAGCACTTACTAATCATCCATTGTGCTGTGATTTTATCTCCAGTATGCTAATCAAAACAAACAAAAATAGATAAATAAATCAATAGAAATAATATATAGTTATTGGTTTTGCCCATGGCTGTCTTTCTGTATGTATTTTGTCCTGTACTCCAAAATTATGTAAATCTAGTGTTTTGCTCAGGAATCATTATAGTGGAAGAGCTTCTTAAAATTCAAGGTAACTACAAATATTTTTGCACTATTTCTTGTCTTTATAAGCTACTAGTTTTGCTTTCATATCATAATAACTTTCTGAATAGGTAGAAAGTTGTTGACCTCTGGGTTTTTGGAAATAGATTTGGGGTATACTTTATTTTTTTGTTTTCAAGCTGATGTTTTTCTGAAGAGAACTGCAGCGTTTTTCTTTGTTCTTCATAAACTATTGTAATGGTTTATTATGACAAATTTGAGTTATTTACTATTAAAATTCCACTTTGCATTTCATGTCTTTTGAGTATGTGCTTTTGGTTACTTTTAGTCTTTGTGGAAAGTTCTTAACTGATAACCATGTATTTCTTTTATTGTACCTTTCATTTTTTTTGTTTTGTTTTGTGACCATATCAAATTCAAAGAAATCAAGTATTTCATGATCTTTTTTATTACTTCCCTGAGTTCTGCAGGCTGCAATTCTAACACTTTCAGACTGAACTCGTAGCTGGACCACTTTCTTCTGGAGACGGTTATCCACTTTCAGACTATTTAAGGCTGTGAACATATTCAGTATCTCATCACATAGAACTCATGGACCTGATGCTTTCCTTGTTCATCAGGGGCGATCTTGGCTCTCAACATTCTGTCCTTTTTTTCTGCATTTAACTCTATACTCTGAACAAGCCGTATTTCAGATACCCCTCACACTGAGGTTGTTACTGTTTCTATTCCACCCTCCCTTTCCTGTCCTTTTTGTTCGCAGTGCTTCCTGGAACCATGGAAGTGTCTGCCTTTTATAGTGCACATGTTTAGACAGCATAGTTACAGGGTTATCTCCCTGTCCCAATGTACATACAATTAATTTGACCTGAAAAGATAAATTTGACATGAACATGATCTATCTATAGGTTCCATAGACTATGTGGTTCAGGAATCTTTGCACAGTTTATAGTTTATTGCCCTTCTAGGATTTAGTAAGACGTGTAATGGCTGTCCAAAAGTAATACCTGTCCAAAAGCTCTTGAATTTCTGTTTGATAAAATGCTTGTGTGTATATGTGTGTGACACATTATTCTTATTATGTAAAATTACTGTAGTGTAACATTAGAACGTCCTGCTTTATACTTGAAATGCTTTATCCCTTGAGCAGGAACTCTCATCCACCCTCTTTCTCCCTACCTCCCGCCTATGAAACTGTATGCAACTCACAATTTTTAAAAGATCGAGGGCTTTTTAGATCTGTGTATATGTGAGATCATGCAGTATTTGTATTTCTATGCATGATTTATCTCATGTTGCATATTGTTTTCCAGGCCTATCTGTATTTGTTGCAGATGACAAGTAGCCATGGGACAGTAAGCATTCTGGGCATGGTGTACATACCACGTCTTCTCTATACGTTCACCTGTTCTTATACACCAGGGTTAGTTTTATATCCTGACTGTTGACAGCAGTACAACGGGAAGCAAGAGCGGCTTTGAAGTCACTGTTCTTCATCTGGTTTTCTTAACTGTGTCAATTCATCCAGTGACAGCATTTCATCTCTTTTAACTGTATTCTTCATTTCAACAATTGTTTGATTGTTCCTTCATGCTGACTTCCTTGCCATGTCTTAATTTTTACAGGTGTTAATAGAACCTGCTTTATATTCCTAGAAAGTTCCAGCATTAGATTTACTTATGGTCTTGATTGTATCAGTTTATCTCAGTTGTGTTTTTCCTACTGCTTTGGATGCACTGTGGTTTGGTTGAAATGCAGTTGTGGATATGATAGTGTCTTAGTATCATTAAAGCCTGCAGTGTGCCCTTTTCTACTTACGCTCTGCTTTTCGTGTCAGAGGCTGAGGCAGCCTAGCTTAGAGTTAGCAGAATGTTCTACTCTTGGTTAATCCTAGTGAACTGCAGCCCTGAAGCTCTCAGTCTTTCACCTTCTACTTGAGCAGGTGTCATCCGTGGTCAGTCTTCCCGTGCCCTTTGTAGGCTGCTTGAGTGGTGTGCATCAGAGAGGCTCTGTCATGCCTTCTGCAGTCACAGACTGCTGCTCTTTTACTGAGTCTAAGGGTGTTGTCACACAGCTGTCCTGTTCCTGCACTAGCACTGTATGGGCTTTCTTCTGTTTCTGAATTGGCAAAATTGCTGGCTTTGCCACAGCCTTCTTGAAGCTGTTAACCTTGTTCTCTGGAGGAGATGGGAGGAGGGTCTAAACAATGCTTTATGCTTTCTTGCTGTAGTTATTGTAACATCTCAGCTTGCAGAAGATGCGAAGGATATTTTTCTCCTCTCATATATTCTGTCCAGTCTTTTTTCACCTATTGGTGAGGCTAATGAAAAATAGTTTGAAAGGAATTTTACTATCTTCTCATAAGGTTACTAACTACTCTGAGAATTTTCAGTCTTCCGTAGTATAATGCTCTCAATTTCAACTTCAGAAATTTGGGGGATGAGACGGGGGCTGCAGAGAGCAAACTGGGAGGTGAAATAACATTTGAAATGCAAATAAATAAAATAAAAGGGGGGCATTATTCTTGCTGGGTGGTGGTGGCACATGCCTTTAATCCCAGCAGGCAGATCTTTGAGTTCAAGGTCAGTCTAGTCTACAGGGAGAGAAACAGGAAAGACAGGACTGTACAGTCTCACCCCACTGAAGAGCCTCACCCTTGGTATGGAAAATTGAAGTTCTTATAGAAATTTATTTAATTTTCATATTCCTGAGTTACTATCAAAAGAGCCAGTCTGGTTACTCTTCTGTTTTCTGTTTCCTTTTTCACGTGTAATCTCACTCTGTTACATGCCTTCCTAACATGTAACACAGAGTACTTCATTGTGACATAGCTTGAGGGGTGGGTGCCACAAACGGTGATCAGGTGGTATAGCTTAATCTTTGACTTTCGGCCTCAAAAATTCTGGAGTAAATAAACATTTTTCAGTATAAAAAAAGAAATGTGAGACTAGCTCACGTGGGGCTGTGCATTTCTTCATCTGCTTTGAGGAGTGAAGCAGGTCCCGCTTCCTCTCCCTGATGAGAAGTGTTGGTTTCAGATCCACGGTCAGTAGCTACTTGGCAGATTTACATGCTTCAGTGTCAGAGTAGGAGTCTCTCCATTCTGTGGCTTCCTGTGTAGTTATTTTGCGTGTGACTTGTGGTTTCTTCCTCACAAGTAGATGTTCTTTATTTCTCCTTAAGTGTTCAAGTTCTTATTTGTTGACTCTTCAACTTAACATTTTCCAAAAGACCATATCAGCTGCAAGCTAGTCTACAATCTTACTATTTTTCTGCTTCAGGAAACAGCTCTTTAAGTAAAGCAGGGTGTTGGTCTTGTTTGCTGGACAAGGTTCCAGAGAAGAGCTCTTATAAAAGCTTGGGAACTAGAATGGGTCTGAAAGAAAGCAACACGGTTTCAGGAGCAGAGCCCTGGCATTGCATGGGAAAGAGCCAGGATTGCAGTAACCTTGACAGAAATTATCCGCAGTTAATGAAGGCTGGCTTGCTTCACCTTTGCACTGACCAGTGTTGAGCAAGACATTAAGTGTAGGAACCTCTCTTCTGGGGCACTTCACAGTCTCTGTCAGCTCTGCAGGCACTGGCATCGCTGAAACAGCTACTGTGGCATTATTCTCTATGGATAACTCGTTCCGTAGGGTGTTATTTCTATATCAGAAATCTAAAACAAATTCTCTTGGCACTTTATGTCACTGGGCTTGCATCTCATTAATGGGTTATTTTCTCGCCTTTATATTTTATATCACTATAGGGAAGTTTGGCAACATCTGGTCAACTAGTTCACTTGAAGAACAACTGTGTTTTCATGTTCATTTGTTTCCTTTCCATCCACAAAACATCCAAATAACAGTTTCCAAATGTGTACTCGAAATTTTTCAGAATCACTTAAAAACATTTTAAAATCATCAAGTTTCTTAAAAACATGAAAAATGTTTACTTGAAATTTAGTTTACATCATAAAGTAATGAACTTCTTATCTAGAAACTTCGTTCAGCCTCAGTTTTTAATTTTGTGTAATGCTATTTTCTTAATGTGTACACTGTGCTCTTAAAATATCACTCTAATTAAAAGAAATTGGGAGAATGTTTAATTTATATTTTCTTATATCATAGAAAAATAAAATAAGCACACCTTTCCCCAGCACCATGTTTTGCTTAGTGGTGGCAATCCTAGAAACTTACAGCTTAGAAACTGTTTAACTCTATGCTGCTGGCTGGAATTTCTGTTCTGTTTACCCATCAACTTCAGTGTGCTACTCATGTTTCATAGCAGTAATTGAATAAAAGCCTGATAGATGTTTAAGCCAGTGCTTGTCAATTCCTAGTCATAACATGTAGTTGATTAAACAACCTTAGATGGCTTTTCTACCATAATGCCCCCCTATGAATTTTTTAAAACAAACCAATTTATTTCCGTATGCCTACATCCAAATAGAAACATTAATTGGTAAAGTGTTTGTACCACAGAATTTCCTAATAGAATTATTTCCTATCTGCTGTATCTCTGAAGTACATTACTTTACATAGTAGAGTTGCTTACTTTAGCTTTATGTTCTGTTGTTATAACTACCCATTTCTTTTTGGTAATAATGAATTAATATGTTTAAGGATTTTACCAAACAAAATGATAACTTTTCCTATATTTATGTGATTATTCTAAGAAACTAAGATATTACAAAATAATTTGACATTGGGAGTAAGTCAACATTATAATTTTATGAAGCAGCATAATTATAATAATGGCATTTATTTAAAATTTCATAATTTTGTGTATAATGTCCAAAATGGGTTGTGATCACAAGTTTTCTAGGATAGCAGCATGGAGGAAGTGTGCTTTTTATCTGTTTATAAATCTTCCTGTTCTGCTGGAATTCCTCTTACAGTCATCATGGCCTTGGAAAGAGCTTGAGGTCAAATCTTGTTTAGAAACAATTAGTAAGTATTGTACTCATGCTGTTTTCTCCCAGGACCTAATTGTGTCTTATTTATATAAATTTTTTAGAGTTTACTAGGTCATAGTAAGTAAATAAAAAATAAGGTACCAACTGGGTATAGTGGCACACACCCTTGATCCCAATACTTGGCAGATAGAGGCAGGCAGATCTCTCTTTGATCAAGGCCAGCCTGGTCCACAGAGTGAGTTCCAGGACAGCCAGAGGTACATGGTGAGACTGTGTCTCAAAACAAACAAACAAAAAAGTAAGTAAGCAAGAATCTGATTTGGGGTTAATAAAACAATATTAAGCACTTGTATTTCAGGTCGAAATGTTTTGTTATTAGATATCACATCTATAAACTCTTTTGAAGCATCATTACCTCACACCTCACTTGAGGGTTTTATTCTCCTCTAAGTAATTTTTTTAATAGTTGATAAATCGCTTCAGTTATGAGCATTATTTTGCATATGGAAATCAGTGGTGCTCTTTCTTAAGGTTTTATACTTTCTATTCCTAAAAATGGCCACGTTCAAAGGAGTTACTGATCTAACCTGGTGTATCATTACACAATCACTGCACAATGGTGTGTGTGTCCTTAGTGTAGTCAAGTAAATAGCAGAGGCAGGAGAGAGTGAAGGCACAGGCTCAAACAGTTTTGGTTCTAGTTCCCAGGTAACTTCTGTATTTAGGCCAAAACTCTCTTCAAGTGTAACTGGCTGTGGGGTCAGTTCTATAGTCACTGTTCTTTCAGATTCTGTGCACTAAGTGGATGGTTTTGTAAAGGAAATAACCTCCTCAGAAAATAAAATTATTATGACTCCCTCCTAAAGTAAATTAAAGTGTGCTCTAGTGTGCTCAACTGTATTCTTGATTTGTTTGTTTTTTCTATTTGGTAAATGGTATGCGTTTGTTTGTGGTTTTATGTTGTAGCTCAGTCTGACCTAGAAATTACCATCTTCAGCCCCATCCCCAGCAATTGCATTTATTTTGTCTTTGGGAGAAACTATTTACAGGACTGAAAACCATAGAGTTCCCTCCTTTTCTCTGAGAAGAAAAAGAGACATGATAAGAGCATTGTAGGACCAGCACCTGTCTTTTCTGTGGAGGGATTTCATTCTTTATTCTGACCAGTGATATGACTCTAAAGATGAACCTTATGTCTCTTCTACTCGTTTTAATAACTACATATGGATGAACATGTATTTTACCCTTTTTTGAAGGCACGCTTTGGGTAATCTTTACATATCAACATCAATAGTAACTGTCAGGTTTTTAGTGAAGAAAGAAATAATAAAGTTTCTCACTTAGAGTGTTTTGTGGTGTGTGATAAAAAAATCTAGTAATATGATTTGGTGATAGATAGAAACCTCCAGAATCTTGAATTTTCCCATTTCTGTGTGCTTATTCATGTTAATCTTAAATGCAACTTAATATTAGTGCTTCTTTCAGATATTGTCTTTAGAAAATATTCATTATCTAGATCTATCTAATTTGTTCAATTGTAAGTTCTATTTATGCTTTCGTAGTAAATAAAATTACTTTAATTGGGAAGCTATAGGAAATGACTCTTCAGAAGAAAAGAAATTGGAGGTGCAGAAAGCAGCTGTATGACCAGTTACAAAATGTCAAAAAAAAATTTACAGGGATGGTGAGAATTCAGAGGCTTGAGGTAGTCGTCAGCTTTTGGGCTAATCCTTCTTTGGTATCAGTTTCTCTTTAGAAGTGCCAGTGGTCCATCATCCGCATCACCATCACCTGACATTCATAAGCTCACTGTAGTGTAACTACATGCTCAATCAGAAATGAGTGACTAAGCTGTCTGTGACAGTAGGCTCTGCAGTGATTCTGCCTCACCCTGTAGCTAGAGGGCCTGCCTAAAATAGACACATCGCTGCTGACTCCTCACTCTGTATCCATGTGGCCAGGTGCTCATCTGGTGTTATATTGAACTTGATTTTGTTTAATATGTCAGAGCTGTATATCACAAGAATATGTATGGGTGGGTTTATGCAAAATGTCACTTACAAAACGAACATTATGTACCTCTCCCTGCGTGGTAGGTGCTTTTCTGCTCAGATTTTGTGGCTTAGCTGATTAGTCTTCAGTGGGCAGATACTAGAATCATCGTTCTTCAGCAAGGCAGAGCTGATGTACACATCATGTGGCTCAGTCTGTGACCCAGCCAGGATTGTCCTCTTCCATTTTTTTTTCTTTTACTTATAACCTGTACCTCCAAAGCAACTGCTTACGCTACAATACTGAACAATATAAATACTGTTTCAGAGATTGAGAAAGTAAATGGGCTTAGGAAATGAAAAATGTTACCTTCAATGCAAGTCACCTGACTTCCAGTAACTTTTGTTATCCAGCTTTTACAGGAAATGTTTCCTGAGAAAAGGAGTTTATATTCTTTGTAAGTGGTCTAGTGATCAAAGATATTTTCACTGATGATGCACAGAAACAGAAGAATGTGTTTCTCCTGATATTCTGAGCTCTGTGGCAGTGTCTTTTCCAGTGTAGTTCTCCTTTAGCGTCAGTCTGCAGAGTACACTCTCTGTGCAAACCTGTGTCCCTTCCATATGAAATTTCCTGTTTTCCATGGGCTAGGACTGGACTTTCACTGTGACTTATAAATATTTCAATTTAGAGCTAAAGTTTATTTGGCATTTATATTGAATTATATTTACTAGTCTTTGTCTTAATTTCAACAGCATCACTGCAAAACTTGAAAGAGCTTTAGAAAAAGTTGCTCCTCTTCTTCGTGAAATTTTTGTAGACTTTGCCCCATTCCTATCTCGTACACTTCTGGGCAGTCATGGACAAGAGCTATTGATAGAAGGTATGATCTCTCTCTATTCTACATATTTTACTCTCATGCAATGTACCTATGAATCATGGCCTATCCTGTGCATATTGACAGATATATATTGCCAAACGTTAAAGATACCATAGCTGCAGATTCTCATGAGACTTTTTGTGTATATGCCTTCTCCTCACTCACTCTAAAATGCCACTTTGCAAAGTCAGTGTCAATGACAGAGGTCCAAATGAGGGACTTTGGAAGGTCTTAGAATGGGTAGTGGCTCTTGGGTCTTCCTAACACTGTACACCCTTTCACTGGACAGCATTTGTTAAGCATAGGTTTCTCTAACATTCCCTGCTGTTCTGAGAACCAAGAGTTTTTCAAATGACTTTTCTTATCCCTGTGATGTTTTTATTGTAAGAAGCTGTAATCAGGACGTTAGTAAAAAATGTTGAGAATACTGAATGGACACTTGATGAGGCTGTCATCTCCTCCTCAACAACAGCTTAAGTAATGAATGGTGGAGATTTCATTTGTACCCTGTCCTAGCAGAGGAGCTTTAAAAACTACAGCTAAGTGAAGCTTTACCTTATTTAATTGTTTCAGTTTATGACTGTTTCTGAGCTTCATAAAGGAGAGATCTGCATCAAGATGGCCCTGCAAGTCACAGGGTCCTTTCATGCCCTTTTGGTAGCCCTGGACTTGGTGCTTGTGGCTCCCACTTACAGAAGCAAGGGCAGTTCCCTGTTCTGGCATTGTTCTTTGCCTCCACAGTGTTTCTACAGAGGCAAAATGGTGGCAGTCAATGTCCTGTTTACTTCTACTGGTTACCCTGTGGCCTTTGGGAATTTCTGAGTTACTATAAGATGAATTATTGGATGAGAATAAAACTGCATCATGCATATAAAATTTCCAAAAAAAGTGGTAGCTTAGAAGGAAAATATCCATGTCTCTTGAATGGAGCTGCATGGATTAGAAAGTACCCAGAGAGAGGTGATAAATCTTTGTTTCACCTTGAGTGATTGGTGAGCTGTCACAGTTGTGGGAAGAGTGAGAAGGTCACTGTTGCTGTCCTTACTTTTACCCACAATGTGAAGTAGAAAATGTCTGGGATCATGACTGAGCATCTAAGTAACTATAAGTTGTGCCATAATGAAATTCATGCCTGTACAAACTTAAAACCTCACCTTGCTCACAGATTGTGCTTGCTCTAAGTGACTGTTCCATTGAACAGTGCCTGTCTCGTGGGTGCACTGACTCACCTGTCCTGAGTACTGTGATGGGAGGACCAGATGCATCCGTCAAGGAGCTGGCAGTCTAGTGGACAACAGCTATCCATGTACATGGTAGAGCAGAGTGCGAGGCCAAGTGCCTACATAGCTGTGGGCCTCTGTGCTGAGATTAGCACGTGCATTATGAGGCTTAGGCCTGCCTGCTCTAGGGGACTTGTTCTTATCTTCACAGGATTTCGAAATGTTCTTGCTTCTGTTATCTATCTATGGCAGCCCAACACCGTCCTATGACTTCTGGACAGGGTTTGAGCCAGACAAAGCGTTAGCTATTAGATATCTCTAACTGGACAACCCAGGCACCCCAAACACACTTGAAAGTCTTTAGCAACCTTTTCACATTACTCAATTGTCTTGTTACTAATATCACTATTAATGTGTAAACATTTGAAAAATATCTAATTGTTCTTTAAGTTGTTTCTCTTCCACTTGATATTTACAGAAATTTGGTAAGAAGGGATGCTTTCTGAAAATACTAATTTGAAACCTAGTTCTTCAAACAGTACTACAAATAGTGTATCTAAAATATAGATTTTTTTTAAGGGGGCTGATGCTTGATGGTGGATTCTTTTCACTTCCTTAATTCTTTTGACTTCATTGTAGTATATTCTCCTGAGGGGCAAGAAAGTTGGTAACTTTGACTTCCATATTTTTTGCAACATGATAATCTTGCTTTAAAATTTTAATAATGATTGAAGATGAGTGTAAATATTTTCTCACATCCTGTAAAATAATTTTTCTCTGCTAATATGAATCTTTTTCTAAAATTTACAGAAATTAGAAATGTTGATTGAAGATATAGTTAAGGTAGTAAAGCCAGTAATATAATAATGCTATGTAATGGGCCTATGTTGTTTAAATCTAACCACAAGTTTTACATGAGGTGTCAAGAAGCCAGAGCATAAGTAAAACTGGAATATTAAAAATAAGGCCCATGTATGCGGTTCTATCTTGTGTGGCGTAGACCTCAATTCAAATAAGATATTGGCTGGCTCCACCTACAAACTCCAATCCACAGTTGCATGTGTGTATCCTGCGGACAACACCCATTGTAGATAACAAAGCTTACGGGAGTGTTGATGCTAACTTCCTAAGGATAGGTACTGAACATGCCAGAAACTATATCTTCAGAAGTAACTGTTGTGCGGCAGGTCTTTAAAGGACTCTTGCCAATCACCAAAATAGGCGATAGGTTTGATCAGCTGAAAGAATAGCTTAGAACTGAAAAGTATACAGTAAGTACATATGTGAAGACTCAAACTTCTTCCCAATCACATTCATATTTTTACAGCGGCCTAGCTGTCTAACATTTGCCCAGTATATCTTCTGAGAACTTACTCTCTGATCCCTGGTATGGTTTCTGGGATCTTTTTCCTTCTATGATCATAATTAAAATGAATCTGGATTTTTTTAAAGATCACATTATTGAGTCTATAATGAAAATCTAAAAAATAAATTTCCCAATTAATATTTTAACTACTGTAATTTGTATAAAATACTTTCGTGTGCAGCCTTTTTTCAGAATTTTTTTTCCCAAACACCTGGACTTTTTTTTTACACCCTTTCATTAGTAGATGAAAGGCAAAAGAAATGGCTTGGTGTACTCTTAAGTACCCCTCAAATATTCTTAATCTAGATGGAAGCCTGTGAGTCCCTGTGGCCTCTGTTGATGTCAGTGAGGTTCTGAGGATAGACAAATGAGTTTTCTAGAGCTGAAATTCGACCACGAGGGAGAAATAACACATTCACGTTTTCTCTTCAGGCTGAATGTAATTTCCTCCTGTAGTTTTTCTGTAGTCAAAATTACAAATATACAGTTCTAAGATTTTCTATAATAGTTGGGTCCTTTCTCGATAATGTAAAAATGGCATTTCTTTACAACAGAATGATAGGAAATGGAAGATCGTTAAGTAGTGGGTTTTATTTTTAAATGTCTTTCGTCGGGAAAACGAAATGTTGATAACCTTAATCCAGGACCTTGCAAATGACCTATTCAATTCATGTTACCTGGGACTTACTCTTCTGTAACAGAACCAAGTTCATATCTGCCAGAATTTGGTTCATTTCCAGATTCATCTAATCTCCATTTCTTGATGTAGGCAGCTGGTAAACGTGAGCAAGTCATACATTTCTTTGTTTTTATTTTCTTTATTGCATGTAGAATTGTTTTTCTTTTGCATAGGATTCTCTTCCTTTTATATAGATAGACCTCTCTTTCTTTTAGATGAAGTTCTCTTCCTTTCCTTCCTTCTCCTCAAAGTTATACTCATCCTTCAACCCCTATGACAGAGTCTATAGGCAATGTTAAGGCACTTTTTTCAGTGTTTCTCTGGGACTTCTTATTGTTCGTAATAGAAATATTTTCATTCAAGAATGAAAAGTATCTTAATACTTTTGTTGCCATTGTCTCACATAAATTTTATTACATAATTAGAAAGAACACTGTTTTTTACAACTGATGTTTTATGTAATGGTAACATTGGAAAATAAGAGAAGCTGGGTAAAAATGTGTGTTCTTTTTAAGACTTCCTGTTGTTGATCTGATGCTGCTCATACCCGAGAGTTTTCTACTTCCTTCTTGACTGCTCTCTTCTTTACCGAATTGAGGTGCATGTTGTCTCCTGTTTTTGCTTGTTTTTCATTTGGGGATCACACCCAGGATCTGAGGTGTGCCCAGGGAGTACTGTGGCACTGAGCTCATCTCCTGTGGCCACACTCTGACTCACACCCTCATCCTTCCATTGCCCACCATCTTAATAGGACATCCCTCTGTCTTAAGAAAGAAACTTGACAGACAGTTGTGAACAAGCCAGGGAAATGCACAATCACCTCTTCATCTGCTTAGCCATCTGCTTGAAACGTTGCTTACCGTGAATAAAGCCTATGACTATTGATGTCACCGTATATGTGTATCTTACAGAAGTAACCTGAATTTCTGTAACTGGAGCCAGTTTTAGGTTTTAAGAGGAGAAAATGGTTGTCTGTATAATAAAATATATTTGAATTGTATTCGTTTGGATGTTGTGTGTTTAGTTTTCTTCCCTATACCTGTATTTGTTCAGTTTCTCTCTACAACAGCCAATTGTGGATACTTTCAGCTGTGTTTGTTTTTTACAGTCAAGCTAAAACAAGATTCATTTTTATATCTATCACTGTTATTCATAGGCTTTATTGTTCTTACTATGTGAGTCCAGAGAAAGCACTAATGCTGTTTGTATTTTGCCTTTGGTGAACAAGAGTGTAGTTATTCAAAGCGTACCTGGATTCCTTTAAAAATGTTCAAATTCTTTAGGAACTACTGTGTTAAAATCACTTTGAGTAGGTAGGGAATTTCAAAATCTACACTAAGGATGACAAAAACATTTGAGGAGGAATCAAAAGTGTTACATGTGTAGCCTGCAGCACCAATGGAAACTACATGCCAATGAAACTAGAAAGCTAGGGAGGTGGCTCCTCATGTCCACACAAGCATGCGGAATAGAATGTGCATCCCCAGGCCCTGTGTGAATGCCAGGTGGGGGTGGCATCCTGCTGGTGACTACAGTACTAGTAAGTAGAGGCAGGGAGTTCCAAGAGCAAACTAGCTACCTAGACAAGCCATGTGAGAGAGCTCTAAGCTCAATTGAGAGACTGCCTCAGAGAATAAGGTCAGTTCCTGTTAATCCTGTGTTATCTGTCTTTAGCTCCCACAAGTCTATAGAGTTGTTACAGCTCCAGTGACAGTTTGTGGTCTACTCCTTGGAGACACTTTTAATTCTTTATTCAACTTAGTCTCTCCCTGGTCTCTCCCTGTCAGTTCTGCTATACTGAATGCCACATAGAAAATCCACTGCTTATTAAACCTACCTGAACCTGAACAACTACAAGTCAATGATCTTAAAAATCCAATTTTAAAATGAAAGTTTAAATTACCATATGATTTTCATTCTAATAATATCCACATCGTTGTTGATTGCTAGCTTATCAATGACTATTTTTTTAAAGTAAAATAAATGTTTCCAATGAATAAACTGGATAATAACCCAGGAAGACTCTCCATCCTCAGACTTATACACACACACACAGTGTGTGTGTATGTTTTACAGATGCCAGCATGCATATATATGCACATCCATACTTTGAACATGTTTTAATTTTTGACACTTTTAAATCATACAGAACCAGGATATCACGCAAAGGTGGGGAAGGGAGAGAAACAGTGAGCATCAGAAGATAGGGAGGGAGAGGAGAGGAGAGGAGATGTATTCAGGGTCACATAACTGCTATAAGGATTTAGATGAAACTTTCTTTAGTTTCCTAGGACAGGAGGAAATATAGTGTGACCTTAGGTAGATTAGAAATAAGACAGGAAAGTCAGTAATGAAGACCACTACACCTTTTGACTCAAAACAACTTCATAGTTTCTGGTTTCTTCATCTCTCTGTCTTCTCACCAAACTATCTTCTGTGCCATAGTCATCAAAATGGAGGCCATCATAGCCCCTACTCTGTTTTCTTTTAATGGGATGTCTTTCATCATTTGCCTGGAGGCTAACAGACAATCTGATCGACTCAGATGCTTTTGTTCTTTTTTTAAAAAATCATTTTATTGGATATTCTTTGTACTTACATTTCAAATGTTATCCCTTTCCCCCCACTACCCTCCCCTTCCCCTGTCCTCCCCTTGCTTCCATGAAGGTGCTCCCACTCCCAACCACCCTCTCCCACCTCAGCACCTTGGCGTTCCCCTACACTGGGAAAACAGGACTTCACTGGACCAAAGGCCTCTCCTCCCATTGATACCAGACAATGCTGTCCTCTGCTGCATATGTACCTGGGGCCATGGGTCTCTCCATGCTTTTTTTCTTTTTGGCTTAGTTTTTTGTTTCCACTAAAATTAACTTAATTCTGGATAGGGGTGGGATAACTAAAGTTGTAGGATATACAAAGCTGACATTTTTAAAGCACTCACATCACTGGAAACATTTGGAAGGAAATACTATAATGTAGAAAGTCTAATTTGAATGACATCAATAATTGTTTATTAAAGTTCAGTGCATAAATTTTTTAGAGTTTCCAGGAGTGCCATTTTTAAAAATGTGATGATATGCCATGAAGTTTACACCTCCTCCAAAGGAGGGTTTCGGTGGACTGTTAAGAGGAATGAGCCTTGTTTAGAAGGTATGTGGGATCCACAACACTATGGCAACAGTATAAAAACATTGTATCCAGTTGTATTTTTATTTTATAGAAAAACTATGTACTAAAATGTGATTTCTTTTTCCCCTTGGGTGTGACATGCCATGTGTGTGCATATGTGGCCTTTGCATGTTATAACATGCAGGTGGAGGACTAGAGAACCTGATGTTGGGAGTTATCCTCCCTTGTTCTACCACCTTGCTTACTGAGAAAGGCCTTTAGGTCTGACTCAGAGTCACCATTTGTCCAGGCCTCCTAGCCAGTTTGCTCTGAACAACCTCCTGTCTCTGTCTCCTCAGCACCAAGATCTGGATGACATGCCCACCCAGCCTTTTGTGAGGTCTGGGGATCAAAGCTTTGGTCCCTCTGTTTTCAGGGCAAGTACTTTAACCACTGAGCCATCTCCTTAGTGCTAAAAAATTTTAATGAGCATTTTAAGTTTTCATAATGGAAATAATGAATTCAACTACATCGCAATTGGGAACATATTATGTTATTAATATCAGTAGTATAAAAGACCTATATAAGATAACATAATAGCTGACGAATGTTCCCATTGGCCCCATATCGGGCTCTGGGAATCATCCAGTCAGCTGCAGAACATGACATTTATTTGTATCTGGAGCAGACCATAGGAAGCAAATAATCTTTTAAGAAACTGAGTCTGCAAATCCTCAGTAGAAAACTCTGAAGGTGAACTTGAAAATATGAATTAAAAGATCACTGCACTACAAGAGCCGAGACTGCATGGCTGCTGTGACTGCGTCAGCATGACTAGAGGTATCCAGACCCCATGAGAAATGAACCAGAGCCCCTGAAGAATAAGGAGCAACATCTGTGGATAGAATCTACACTGAGTAGCAGAAGGTCAAAAGTAATACAGAGAAAAATCCAAATAAAACTGTTAAAGACAGCCAGTTAAGAAATTATCTCATCTGTAAAACCCAAGAACAGGTTTTGTTTTTATTTTTCTTTTGTCTTAATTGTTACTGTTTTGTTTCATTGATCATGGTCTTAAACATTTTGTTCTATACTCATTTGACCCCATTCCATTTGGGAATTGCATGCAGAGATTCATAGCTCATGGGAAGAAGAGGAAGCTAAACTAAAGATATGTAGGCATTGGTACCATAACCTACTAACCACTGTCCCCCAGTGTCCTAACATCCGTTCACTAGATACCAAATACTGAAGATTGCATCACTTCCTGTAGTGCCAAAGGACAGTGACACCATCCGGAAACACGGAAGAGCTGTACTGCAATAAGAACACCTTAGGAGCTGAACATAGAGGTCAAATATTATGTAAAATGTGACCTGAAATAAGGAAAACAATATTACATAAAGATAAAGAATATTAATTTTATTTATTATAGTAAAAATGGTGAGAAAAATCACCATGTCAGAATCATTTTAAATGAACCAAAGAATTTATATGAGATGAAAGAACTTTTTAAATCAGAATTAACAAATTATAAGTCTAGAGAAAGAAATTAGAAAGTAAATATAAAGAGAAAAAAATCTTTGACATGGACTTACAAGATATGAAGAATAAAAATGCATAAATAAGGCCGTAAATGCAAATACAGGAAGGAATAATACGAAGCCCAAAGTGTCAAGAAGACGAGGGGATGAGAAGGAGAAGGACACATCCAAATGTCTAAACTCACGGAAAACTGTCCATCTACTTTTCAGTAAGGAAAACAAAATTAGAACTAACAACCAAATTGTCATGGAATCTTTTAATGAAGAAATTGGGAAATATATCTTCAAAGGACAAATTGGAGCTCTGTGTAAATTAGCCCAAGGTAAACAGTATTGATATATGTTTGTAGATAATTTGTTATTAAAATACTATGAATGCACATAAAGTGCAGAGTAATGGACAAATGAGGGAGAAGCTATTATCATATTTTTTCCTTTAGGAAATGAATAAGTGATAAACTGGCTTTGTCTACAGCAACTACAAATAGTTAACATGCACAGAATGGGGAAATGGTTTCTCCCTCTCTCTGATGAATTTACAGTAGTATTCAGAAAACACTGGTTTAAGAAGTCTTAATCCAGAGGCTCAAATACAGATATGTAGAGATTATAACTAAGTCTTTAATCTGAAAACTGGTACAGACAAACATCAAGTACTCACTTTCTCTGTCGCCACCCTTTCTAACAAGAGATTGCATTGGGTAGGGTTAACTTTTTCTTTATGAAATGTATTCTCTGATAAATGCTGCAGTGATAGGACATTGGCATAGTATTTGACAGTCTCCAAAGAATTACTAGATCTAAACAAGGCTTTCCACTTTCACAAGTAAACATTGACAGTGAGATGGGCAAAAATCTATTTATTTCAAACCAAGCCTGAGAGAATAAATAATATGAATGCCTACATAATCAAAACATTGAATTACACCATAGGAGTTCAGTGTTCCAAATGCCTGTTTTCTCAAAACAAATCATACATGGGGGGGGGGGGGTTGCACAGTGGAATACTACTCAGCTATTTAAAAAACTGAGTTCATGAAATTCCTAGACAAATGAATGGAACTTGAAGCTATCACCGTGAGTGATGTAACCCATCACAAAAGAGCACTCATGGTATGTACTCACTGATAAGTAAATATTCACTCCTCCCACAAAACAGCTCCGAATATCCAAGTAAACATCCACAGAACTTATGAAGCTCAAAAAGAAAGAAGACTAGAATGTGGATGCCTCAGTTCTTCTTAGAAGGGAGAAAGAAACACTCACAGGAGGAAATACAAGGTCAAATAGAGAAACAGGGATTCAAGAAAAGATCTACAGAGACTGCCTCACCTGGAGAACTACCCCATATGCAGCCACTAAACCCAAGCACTATTGCTGGTGCCAAGAGGTGTTTACTGGCAGGAACCAGACATGGATGTCTCCTCAGAGGCTCTGCCAGACTCATAGAGATACAGATGAGGTTGCTTGCAGCCAACCATCAGACTGAACACGGAGTCCCCAATGAAAAAGTTAGAGAAAGGACTGAAGGAGCTGAAAGGTTTACAACCTCATGGGAAGAACAACATCATCAACCAGCCAAGGCATTGAGGTAGAGAAGGTGATTGGGAGTGGGAGCACCTTCATGGAAGCAAGTTGAGGGGGAGGAGGGAGGGAGGAGGCAGTGTATAACATTTGAAATGTAAATACAGAGAACATTTAATAAAATTGAAAAAAGATTTAAAAGATGTCAAAAATAAATAGTAGAACTAAGTTATTTAAGCATGTAAATGTAATTTAGGTTGTGAAGCTATAAAGAGAAAGAAGATTGTTATCATAAAAGGATAATGGTTTAGTATAAATTTGAAGAGGAATTTAATTAAGACAACACACACATGGGGAACTTTAGGATAGTTGTCAAAAGTCTGTTTCTGTGGCTTTGTAATGATTATGACATCATTTGCTTCATATATGCAGTTTGAGCTAATTTGATAAAGTTGTGTTAAAATTTGCTATTAGGAAATAATATTCTGGTGTTAGGAATTGTTTGAACCCTAGAGTATGTCAAATGCTCACTCCACCATTGAACTCCGCCCTCATATCCCAGACAAGTTTTTTTCATGTTTTCTGTTGTCTGAAGTAGTAAATAAGCCTGCAGCAACATTTCAAACCTACGAAGTGACAAACTAGATCATCATTCTGGAAGGGAAACTTGCCATGAAGTTATTGCAGTGAGTGCTAAATCACCCATTCTTAGGAATTTTGCATTTAAACATCTAAAATTATTGTTGTAGAATTTAACAAGCCCTATTTTAAATTTTGTATTGGAACAAGGAGTTAAAAATATCCAAGATAAGTATAAAACTGAAACTCAAGTTGGAATTAAAACACAAATTTCTGCATGACAGTGTATATTGTAGTGTCATCTCACCAGCATGTGTTCACATTTGGTAATTTTATTATAAAAATACTCAGAAGAAAGTGAGATAACAATGGAAGCTATCTCAACATAATCGAGGCCTCACAGAATGTTTGGAGTCACATTCCTAAGCATTGGTGCCCTGCTAAATGCTTTTTCTGTGCCTTCTCGTGCATCAGAGAGATCTAACTTCTGTTTGGAATAGTACAAGGAGTTCAACTAGGTGTCTGTGCAAGATAAAGATTTACACATACATTATACAGGAAGAATCAAAGGCTGTCTGTGTTCTCATAGGATCCCTGAGTATACCTCTTAGCGGTAATAAATGGATTTAATCAACTTGCAGGACACAAAATTAACACCTTCCACATATCATCAGTCTTTATGCATTGACACAGAGTACTCTGCCAAAGAAACTAATAGCATTTAGAAGATTTCTTAGGCCTAAATGTAACTAATATAGTAAGTTTTGTATTATGCAGATTTCAAAACATTGCACAAATTAAAGACATTCTAAATATTTTAATTAATTTGTAAAGTTAAAAATTAGGATGTTAATACTACAATTCTTGTAAGAAAATTCACAATGACAGCTTTTATAAAAATGAAAACATAGTCTATTATAAAATGTATATGTAATCTCAAGTCCTCAGAATAGTAAAAAAAGAAAAAGTCAGAAAGTTGATTGAAGCAACTGATTTAAAAACTACAGTGTTGTAGTAACCAAAATACATGTTGACAGGAATAATCAGACACAGTTACATCATAAGCTTTTCTGCTTATCTTCGGTGTTTTAGATTTTGAAGAACTTGGCCGCCTTTCAGTCTCAGAGTCTTGACTGCTGGGATGGCAGGGGTGAACCATTATATAAGGATGCTTTCAAGAAAAATACTAAATGACTTGCGCTGAATTTTCTGTGGGATAACATGCATGATGGGATAACAGCACATGAACTTACCTTCTGCTTAGTACCACTAGAATACTTGACACATTCTGTGAATCTACAAGTTTTATGCATTGAGGAGCAGGCCTTAAATACCTGTAAGCCCTGGGGAAACATAGGAATAATTTGATGTACTCTGGTTTCTGTCATGCTTTTTCTGAAGGCATATTCTACATTGGGGTACAAAAAAATTCTCATGTGATTTATAGTAACTCTACTGAGTTGAGAGTGAATAGAATTGAGGAAGCTGTAACAAGTTTTAGAGACCAGAGAGCTACACTTTCAACTAACTCTTAACGTTATGTATGGCACCTTGAATCATTGAAGCAATTAATACAATATCCACAAAGCTAGGTAAAATTCATTTTAATTTCTTCTGTACCAAAGCTTACTCTATATTCATTCTAATCTATGTTTACTCCAAAGCCAACAACTAACTTTCATTAATGGACTTCACAGTATAAATAGTATTGCATACAATTTAATTGTGAAAATGAAACATCCCAACACATATTAAAGAATATTGCAAAATGCAAGCATTCACCAATGTGGTATACACAATGCCTTTATCCAGATGAAATTGTTAGATAAGATGAAGGACCAGTGAAACTTAGTGCATTCTATTCAGGATTTTGTTAGAAAAGACAGAAAGGGCTCTTTAATAGAAAAAAAAAGAAATCATGAGACAGTAGTAAGTAAGAGACAATATACAGTGAAGGGAGAGATCAAAATCTGAGAATTTGAAGGGAACATATGAAACGTGAATTAATATGATGTGTGGCAACCTTTTCTTCTTAATAAGAACATTTTTAAAGATAATAAATAGCCTTTCCCAGATGAAACAGAAGAAAAAGACTTTGGAAGAGCAGAGGATAGAAATGGGTATGCTGAGTCAGTCCAGTGTACTGACTCTGCATTGCATGAGAAAGAACACCCGGCATAGGGTGGTAGAAGAACAGGAATCCGGAAATGAATATCATCTTCAGCTACACAGTAAGTTCCAAGCTTGCATAACTTCCTGTCCCAAAAACGATGGAATATTCTGTATTTTATACTATGGTTGTCTGGCCCAGGGATAGGAGGGAAAGGAGAAGATAGAATAATAGTTCAATGTCTTTAAACTATAAATCCTACGATTTATGAAAACTAACCAACTGCCAGCTCATCAAGAAAGACCAAATAACACACCACAGAACATGTTAAAAAGGAAATTTCAAAATAACTGGCTGATGAAATACAAGCACCAATCTATTTAATACTGACTTGAATATAAAATGCTTAGCCGATGATATTCAAGGTCCAAATGCACCTTAAAAGGTCAGCAACATTAGCATGTAGGTACATGTAACAGTCAGCCACCAACCACTACAAACACATGGAAGTTGTTAAGACGTGAACCATGACAAGAAAAAGTAAGATGCCATCAACAGAGCCACCCAAGGATCTCACTGTGGTTTTGAGGATGCAAACTAATCCCAGAGGAAAACAATTAAGGTGGTTTTCTGAGTTGATCACTTGCTGGATAATCCAGTAATCTCATTCTTAGGTATTTTTCCCAAAGGGAAAATACAAAGTAATTCAAGTGCATGTTTGTAGCAATTGTGATTGTGATAATAGCTAAGAAATGGACAATATCCTTTAACCATGTTTTGATGAATTTGAAGAGACCTAATCACTAAAAGAAATTTATTTATTTACATATTTTATATTCTCACAAAAATACAAACCAATAAAGCAATAATAGCAACAAAACTCTGCAATAGAAAACACATAAGTGGTTTCCAGGGGCGAACAAAGAGAAAAAAACCCTCACTGTGTGAGATTCCGTTGGTGGGAAAAATATGATTCTCTGCCTTAATGATGACATCATTATCATTATCTTTAACATAGGTTAGGATACATGTTAAATTTCACAGCATAAAAATATGAGACTTGCATAATGAAGACCTAGAGTCATTGTTGGAAGAAATTAAAGTCTAAATTAGACTTAAAGTGAATGAAAACTTTGCTGCTGTTACATCATCAGTACTACCCAGAATAACCCATAATTCATTGCTATCTTCAAGAAAATCTCAGTGTTTGATGTAAAAAATTAAAAAAAAAATCCATTGTAGAATTCTATTGAATTCTCCACCATTCATGGTGATATATGCCTTGATCCCAGCACTCAGGAGACAGAGGGAGGGAAATCTCTGATTCAGAGGCCAGCCTGGTCTACAGAGGGAGTTCCTGGATAGCTCTGGCTATACAGAGAAACCTGTCTCAAAGAAATGAAATGATTTCTCAAGAACAGACAAATTATGATCCCTAAATAATGGCATATACAAAAAAAGGCATGCTGTAGGATGGTAGTAACAGGACTGTAACACACCTCTTTAACTGACACGTTGTATATTCAGATAGAAAGACATTTGTATATATGCTCCTCATTGCAACATATGGACATCTCTCACACACACACATACACACACACACACACACACACACACACACACACACACACACACACACACACACACACACACACATGGGAAGCAGAGGGGAAACAGTCCAAGCTAGATCACATTAAGCCAAAAACAAGTCTTAACAAATACTAATACAAAAAGGCTCAGAAGATCATCACTTAGGCCTACAGTGTATAGAAACAAACTAAAAGGAATTTTACAAATATTGAAACTCATCTGTAATTTTAATTTTTTTAAACCTTATTTTTAATGATGGCTCTTAAATGCCTTAACCTCATGTTCAGCCCACAGCCCACCAAAAGTAGTGGGAAAGGAAGGATATGGGGGAAATGGACCTATTTAGAAGGGATTCTTTGCATTTGCCTAATAATTTCATAAAGTCACTTTCAATAGCTGAGTGGTACTCCATTGTGTAAATGTACCACATTTTCTGTATCCATTCCTCTGTTGAAGAACTTCTGGGTTCATCATGGTATGCATTCACTGATTAAGAGGTTAATAGCCCAAAAGCCTGGATTACCCAAGATACAATCCACATGAAGCTCAAGAAGTTGAAACACAAAAGAAGGGATTTTAAGAAGGCTTCAGTCCTTCTTAAAAGGGGGAATAAAATATTCACAGGAGGAAATACAGAGACAAAGTTTGGAGCAGAGACTGAAGAAAAGGCCATCAATGCCACCAAACCCAGACAACATTGTGGATGCAAGTGCATGCTGACAGGAGCATGATGTAGCTGTCTCCTAAGAGGCTCTGCCAGACCCTGAGAAATACAGAGGCAAATGCTCTAAACCAACCATTGGACTGAGAATAGGTCTTTAATGGAGGAGTTACAGAAAGGACTGAAGGAGCTGAAGGAATTTGCAGCCTCACAGGAAGAACAACAATATCAACCAGCCAGAACCCCTAGAGCTCCCGGAGACTAAACCACCAACCAAAGAGTACACATGGACGGACCCATGGTTCCAGCAACATATGTAGCAGAGAATGGCCTTACCAGGCATCAATGAGAAGAGAGGTCTTTGGTCGTTTGTGAAGGTCCAATACCCCAGTGTAGGGGAATGACACGGCAGGAAAATGGGAGGGAGTGGGGGGACCTCTCATAGAGGCAGGCAGAGTGGGGATGGGATAGGAGAATTCCAGAGGGGAAACTGGGAAAGGGGATAACATTTGAAATGTAAGTAAAGAAAATATCCAATTTAAAAGAAGAAATGAAGAAAAGATGGAGGGAGCAAGGAAGGAAGGAAGGAAAGAAGGAAGGGTTCTTTGGAATAAATCCTATCTGCATTGTATGGAAATCAGTAATTTAGTTCACAGGAGTCAGCAGTAGCAGCTTGATCCATTGTCAAACATTTTATGGATAAACCAATAGTCCAGTTCAGTGAAGTTGGGTTAGCAGCAGTGGTGGTGACATGATCTAGCAGAAATAGCCAGGCCTTGGCTTCTGCACAAGTCAGCAGGAGGGATGGGGCCAACAGGAATGCCAGGAAATGTTCTTTGCTATGCTTCTCTTAGCATTGCACAGCCAGCTCTATAAGCAAGCCACGCTCAGCCTCTGACTCCCTCCAAGGAGCATGTGGTTTCAGTGGGTTTGCCTCAGTGTGTATCCTGCCTCAGCATAAGTCTTCAGCAGCAGCAAGAAACTGCAGCTCACCACCAGGTTTTGTTTTTTCATTTTGGGTTTTTTTTTTTTTTTTTTTTTTTTTTTTTGGTGTGTTTTGTTGCATTAAATATTAAAAATGGATTGCTTATCTCTTTATTGGCAACAAAGTCTCACTCCATAGGCGCTGCTTTTAGCGTTTAGTATAGAGCCTCACACACATGGACTCTGTCACTTGGTCCTCAATCTCTACACGGATACCTTCTCTAGCAGTTTACTCCACCTGCCCTACTGCCTTTGTCCCTGGTGGAATTACTGCCCTGACATGTTTCTTTACCCCACCACCCAACACAAACATGGCTCTAGGGCCCAATAGCTTTTCATACAGGTTTATATATCAAACTCTCAATCCACAAACCCTCTACACAGTAAGATTACATCACATGGACAGAGATACAAACTGCCTTTCTATATGAGATAAAAGACCTATAAAACCTTTAAAATGTTCATAGCTACCTAACGCCAATTAAGTCCACCTGGATCCAGTTCATCCTTCTTGATCTCCATCTTGGTCCTTTCTTTCTCCCTCGCTCTCCCTCCTCCTCTGACTTCTGACTCTCTCTCCACCTCCTTTCCCTGCCCAATCACCTCCTCTCGCCTTTATTTTACTAATTGAAATGGGAAGGTTCTGATGAAGTTACCTGAGTATGTGACTAGGCAGCCCTTCTTGGGGAAGTGGCATTAACATCAAAATACAAACTGCTGCAGGACAATCTATGTGTTTCTTTCTCTAGAGTCCCAACATATGCAGCTTAACTGCACTATGTAAGGTGGACCAGTAAATGCATGTCCTTAGTGAAGAATCTTTGTTCACATGCTTGCTTTAGCAGAACGTCTTTTCTCCAGTGTCTGCTTCAGTGAGACGTCCTTTCACGTTAGTCATGCCTTAGTCTTTCCCTCGTGTGCACTTCAGGAAAACACTCCTTCACATGTTTGTTCCAGCAAAACTGCGTCCAATAACCTGCCTCTCAAGAGAACCCGTAAGTTTCCACCTCACTGAGCAGCGTGTTTCTGACAACCCGGACATCAGTTGAGGACGTTACAGAGAATGCTTTAAATCAGTTTGAGAGGACAGGAAATAGAGGTCGCAATGGGCACTGCAAAGTGCAGGTTTAGACAAGATTTGTAGAGCTAAGTCACTACATTCAAAAGGCAAAGGAGCTTAGGCAACCCGCTAAACCATTATGAAACAAATTTTTTTAATTCAAGTTTATAAAATAAAACAGCAACATTATTAAGAGTAAATGAAATAGACTTTTCAAAACTGTAAGAAAATACGGATAAAATATTAATCTGAAAGGGGCAGAACATTCACAAGAATAAAAAATGTAAGCATGTAAAATCCCTGTGAAGTAATGGGGCATTTTATTTTATATAGCTATTAAAAAATCTTTTAGTAATGTGAGCCACTTGGCTGAAGACCCAGAGACACCAAGAACTGATGGCCCAGAGACAAGCGGTACATACATGGATGTGGAGCTGAGATTGAGGTAGCTATCTGTAACTGACTACCTACAATCAGGACTTAACTGTGTCTAGCAGGCATAGTTGGAAAAGTAGCGGGCTCAGCCTTGAACGGCTATGACACTCCATTTCGGAAAGGCTTTAGTTGTGCTTGCTGATGAGTTTGCACATAGCAAACTCAGCACAGACATAGAGACTGCACACTGACTCAGCTTCCGCAAACTGCCACACTCAAGAAAAGGTCTTCTGTATCTATGTCCCTGGAGGGAGATGTGGATCCCACTGAGAATCTGCATGGGAACTCGAACTCTCATTGCAAGCAGCTAATCAAGGAGACCGGTTCTTGCATTCAGAAGCTTGAAGGACTTTCTAGAGGTATGGCTAACATCTGGCACTCCACCTGTGAAGCAAGCCTTCTAACCCAACCACATCTGTAACCAGATTTCCAAAAGAAAGGCCCAGAGTCAGGACATCTGAAAGCCACATGACAAGCAGGTTATAATTTTTTTGTACCCTATACTTCCTCTTTGTCTCTTCTTTTGTCTCCTTTTCCCATTCTTTTTTTATTTTCTCCTCCCAAAGAACATAGTACACTGCTCATATTTGTGATTACAGATATCTGTACCTCCAGTCTCCCATAAGCTGGGAATGACATACCTCATGTAAGTCATGTATGTGTGTGGTTTATATCTTTTCTTTTTCTAGTCTAAACACTGTATCATTCTAATGTACTTTGTTCCAACCGCTCCCACTTTTCTGTTTTCATCTCCCCAATTTTCCATGTTGTCAACCCAGTATTAACCACTAGTTTTATCATAAGTCTTCTTTTTCTTTCCATTTATTCTCAAAATAATAAACATATTAGTTATGCACACTACTGTTGGTTAGCCTTCCCTCGATAAAATTGTTGGCATGTATAATATGATTAAAGTTTCAATGATTGGCTGTTCTTTTATTGGGCCACTACCCTTTGATTGTGGTTGCTTTCCCAAATAATATTGTAGTCACCGAGAAGAGATAGTGTTCAAGCCTCAACACATAACCATCTGTGAGTGTATCAAAGAAAAACAACACCAGAACTCTATAAGAACCAGCTCTTTTAAAGAGGGCAGCCATGCCTTCCAAAAGATTTAATATACCTAAAATAAATATAAATATAGTCTGGTTCCTCACTCCAGAAAAGCAAGCCGCAGCATAAAGCACAAATAGAAGAATGAAGGTGAACAATTTCTTAAAAACAATATTGATTCCATAGTAAAAAGCCCCAGTGAGATTGAATTGCATGGCATCCCAAAAAAATAAATTAAAAAAGAATAACAGAAACTATATGTACATGACTTAAGATAATTCTTGAAGGACGCTAAAATCAAACAAGATACTGAATCAAATAAGAGTGCAAAATATGAAGTAACTTCCTCAGTAAAGACAGTTCTGTGGAAAGTTATACCAACAGACTGTGTTGAGGACAGGACACATCTCGCTTTGAAGACAAAGTGGGGGAATTGGAACATTTAAACAGAACAATTTTAACAATTCTCTCACAGTATGCAAGGTGCCACATAAGGAAAGACAAAATTTAAGAATCATAGGAGAATATCTCAATGTATAGAATATATTTTCTCCAAAATTATACTAGAAAAATTCTCACAATTAGAGAAAGATATGCAAGTTCAGATGTGAAAGGCATTTAGAACATTAGACAGCACCAAATAGGAGCACCTCATCATATCATAATAAAAATTCTAAATTCATAGAACAAAGGAAGTATAGTGAAAACAGCAAAAGAGAAATACCAAGTCCTAAATTAGAGCAGAGTTCTCAAGAAGTTTAAAAGTCATGAAGGCCTGGGATAATGTATTTCAAGTTCTGAAAGACCAAGTCTGACAGCTCTTTTACTGGCCAAGCTACCCATCACAACTAGAAGAAAAAGACAAACTCTTATTGTTGCTGCCAAGAATGCATCTTTCCATAAAAAAAGAATTCCTCAGAGGTGAAGAATGGAAAAGGTATCAAATAAAATGTACCTATGGAACAAGTGTTTCTCCTCTATATCTGACGGAACAGCTTCAAACTAAAACTGGTCAGAAGACTGTTTTCTTTTTTGAAAGGCTATTCCATAATGATTAAGAAAACAATCCATGAAGACCATGTAGAGGGCATTATAATTATAAGCATATATATGCCAAATGTGTGGACCCAATTTTATAAAACAACTATTCCTAGTAGTAAAGATACAGATGAACCCTACCACACTCCTGCACCTCTCAAATTGACAAGTCCACCTTTAAAACTGTGAGAGACACATCATGACATCATAAATCAAGTGAACTTAACAGACACCTGAAAAATACACAGCCAAGCACCACAGGATACCCATTTATCTCAGCAGTTCGAATAAGTTTCTGCAAAGTAGAAACAAAGCAAAGCTTAGCAAAAAGGAAATGTGAAGTAGTTTCTTCCATCTGGTCACAGAAAAATGCAACTAAACATGGAGAGAACTATGTAAACTTTCGGAGTGTAAATGCCGCTTTTATTTCCTCATGAAGTAATGGAATGACAGTCATACCCAAACTGTGCAAATAAATGGGTTAGGATGAGCCCAGAGAGTTTCTCTGCTCTAACTTTCCCTAGGCCTAGGCCTGGAGGCTTCTCGCTGGATTTGATAATCTTCAATCTGCTCTCTCTCAGCTTCTGGCTGAATTGTTTTTCCTGACCTCATACGATATGTTCTAATCTTCTGGCTCATTCTGCCTCCACCCCTGTCTAGCCTGTTCTCTCTGTAACTTGTATGTCTGTAAAACTTTCCTAGTAAAACTAACACACACATACCACACACACACACACACACACACACACACACACACACACACACACACACACACACACACACTTACCACCACCACCACACTTTTTCTTAAGCTCTCTCTCCCTTTAGTAGCCTCTCTTCCTCTGCTGTTCTGTGAGTTGGGGTTATCCTAACTGACTCATTCTGTCAAATCTTTCTTTGATTATTCACTTTGCCTGCCCATCAAATGGACATCACTTTCAAATATAGCCGTTTCCTTCTCCAAACTAACCTTTAATTATTAGGGATTAAACGTGTTTACTAAGGGTATGTATTTTAGACAAATCATACTGTAATCCAGGGTATGCTTGCATTCTGTTCAGATCATATCTTTGGATGTGGTCCATTGTTGCTGGATTGCAATTCCTCTACAGTGGAGATTAAACAATACATTATTATATGAGTGGGTCATTGAGCAAAGTTGTAAGGAACAAAAGAAATTAAAATTAAAAGGAAAGCTTGGCATACCAGTTCCAGTAGGATGCAGTGAACACAGTTCTAAAATAGAAGCATATTGCAGTAAGTGCCTGCACTGATATCCCAAGTATACAACGTGATAGTACACTTTAGTTTCTTGGGAAAGCAAGACCAAGGAAAGCCCCAAGTGGGTAGAGAGAAAACAATGAGTAATATCAAAGTAGAATTGGTAAAGTTGGATGTAAGTCGGAATAAAAAGAATCAATGAAAAAAGTCCATGATACCTTAGTGTAATATTTTCTAATTTTATCAATTAGATGTACGGATTTTATGATTTCATTGTTCGTGACATCTGAATAGAATTCCATTGTCTATATTCTACATGTTTATTGTCTATTCTTCAGTTTCAGAACATTTAAATTATTTTCATTTTCTAGCTATCGTACATAAAGTAGCAATGAACATGGCTAAGCAAATGTGGCAGGAGTAGTGTCGAGTTCTTTGGGCATTATCCAAGGAATATAGCTAGACCATGTTGGAGATCTACTTTTAGATTTTTTGAGAAATTCCTCACAGATTTTCATAATCACTTCACCAATTTACAATACCACCAAAAATTGTAATTTCTTGCTGTTAGCCATTCTGACCTTGGTATGAAATCTCAAACTACTTTTAGGTTAGTTATATTTCTTTAATTGATAATGATATTGAATACTTTTAAAGATATTTTTCTTTTGTACATACTTCCTTTAGATCGATAGCTCATTTTTAAATTTGAGTCATTTGCTTTTTTTGTTTTTCTTTGCTTTTTATTTTTATTCTTTTAGTCCTTTGAATACTTGGATATTAATCCTTAATTAGATAAACGTTTGGCACAGTTGATCTCTCACTCTATGGGCTTCCACTTTATCCAGTAGATTGTTTCCTTACTTCACAAAAGCTTTTTGGTTTTACGAGATCTTGTTAATTTTTGGTCTTAATTCCTGAGAATATAATGTCTTATTTAGTTTATACCTCTTAGCATGTTGTCAGTGTATTTCTTTTAGCAGTTTTAGCATTTCAGGATTCATACTGAGGTCCTATTGGAGTTGTTTTTGTACAGAATGGTAGATGTGGATCTAATTGAATTTTCTACATTTCAACATTCACTTTTCCAGGAAGTGATTGTTGAAAATGCTGTCTTTCCTCTAGTATGTAATTTTAATTGTCAAAACCAGATGGCTGTTTTTTGTATATGAATTTCTGCATGGGTTTTCTATTTTATTCCATTAATCTAAATATCTATTCTTATACTAGTACCATTTCTTGGTGGTAATCAACTGCTGCCTAATTGGACTTAAGGCACTGATCAGTCAGAAACAATGCTTACCTGGAACTATAAGCCTAGCTAACTACCTATAACTGATGAGGTCATGAATCTTAGAGGATAAACTACTACAGTGACTTTTCTAAACTAGTATAATTCCCAACTATATTCTAAATACTTGTTTTATCCAAAGATATGTGTAACTCCAGCCCTTCCTCAAAGAAGCCTCTTTTTGCAGTAGATGGAAATTGTTACATAAATCTGGAGGCAGTCAAAATTCAGACTATATTCTGAATACTCAACCCCAGTAGATACCTTTATAATGCTTCCTCTAAACCTAAGATTGTGAATATCATGACAGAGAGCATGGAAAATTTATAAGAAGCAGATCAGGACATGTGGTGTATATATATATATATATATATGGCAGCTGAACCCATGAAAGCTCTAGGAATTCACCACCTAAACAGGACCTGCATAATAAGAACATCAGTGTGTTGACATGCCAGTGCAGTAAGAAATCTCACAGGATCTTATTCCTAGTGAAGAGTGATAGAAAACTAATTGCTGATGAAAATAATAGGTTATCCAGTCTCAGTGGTCAGCTCTAAACACTTATACGTATGAGTAACACTAAAGGGACTGACTCCACGGGTGGTACTGGAGTGTGAGTGTGTGTGTGTGTGTGTGTGTGTGTGTGTGTGTGTGTGTGTGTGTGTGTGTGTGTAAAGCAATAATAGTTTAATGATAGGCTAATTATTTGAAAGAAATTTCGGTGACACCGGAGATTTGGAAGTAGGAGACGGCATGCATAGTTGAAATAATATAATAGTAATATATAAATTTCTCAAAAGTAACTAATAAAAAACATGATACTCTAAGTCTTTTCTCAAAATAAAGTTCTTTGAAGGAAAAAACACAATGTCAGCCAATCTTTATGTAAAATAAACAAAATAAACAAAGAACAGTCTCAAGCTAATTAAATCAGAGTGAAAAGGGGGACATTATGATAGATACTAATGAAACTCGGGCAATTATTAATAGAAACTTCCTTGAAATGTTATATTCTATTAAATTTAGAGTATAAGGTAAATGAATTTTTAGATTCATATCAACTTAACAAAATTAAATTAATAAGATAATTAAAACAGATCCATCTAAAACAAGTAAGAAGACTGGTGCAGTAGTTAAAAATATTTCCCCAGTGGAAAAAATTACGATGGGTCCGGATGGATTCATTCCAGAATTTTTTGAAATTTCAAAGCAGAAGTTTTTATTAACCCAAACAGCATGGTAGTCACACAAAACATATATGTAAATCAGTGGAATGAAATAGAAGAGCCAAAAAAAAAAAAAAAAAGAAAAGAAAAATCTATAGTTCCAGCCACATAACTTTTGAGAAAGGCACCATATATAAGAGGAAGACAGCCTCCTTAACAAATAAGACTAGGAAAACTTGATATCGGTGTGTACAAGATCCCTTTTCTCTGCACAAAAATTCCAAAATCAATACCCTAATGTAGAAGCTGAATCTCAAAGGAAAAGGTTGGGAAACTACTTCAGAAGTAGAAAAGGATTTTGTCAATGCTGTCCCTGTTTCAGCCAATACTGAATGGATATGGTCGCCTGATACAGTTACTCAAATGAAGAAGTGTCGTGGAATACAAGAAACACCTTGCCAGATACTTAACAGAATTAATATAATAATTAATTCTTGGAGAATAATCCAAGTCAAAAAACTAAAGAGCAAGAAAACAAAGAACCTAACCAGTTATGAAATGGCCAGCCAATTCTTAAAAGATTTGCCAGGAAACATGAACGTTTGGGAATTAGTTAAAAACTAGATACAAATATAAAATTTTGGTAATATCAATAAAATTTCCCAGTTCTGAGAGCTCAGGTGAAGCTCTAATAGTAAAAGATCTCAAAGAAAATTTAAGAACTGGTTACTGTTTACCAGTAACATTCTGAATGTCAGTGATATCTACCCAAATTGAATTTTAAATGGCAGTACAACTTTTTACAGGCATCCATATGTAGACGTTTTCCTGGGCTGTCAGACATATCTCCCTTTTTGTCTCTAGTTTCAGGCTTTGAGGTCATGCCCAGGGCAAGTCAGCTCTGACCATTAGTCTCCAATCAGTCCTACTCGGTGTCAAGATACAATTCTCCACATACAGATACTTCTTAATTAGGTGGGGTTGCCACAGCTTATGGAAACTCTGGATAGCAAGAAAAAACAAGTAATGAAGGACTCATTTTCGCTAAGGAAGCCTGAAAAAAACTTAGACAAGAAATAAACATTTGCTAGGACTTCTATCCCTGACCCTTTAATTTTATATTGTTCATTATATGAATGGACAGTCGACAGTCTTAATGTATAAAAGCTTTTTCCAAATGTGTTACTTACAATACATCTTTAATGGTATATAGCTTATGTATATTTATATATATTTAAATACTACATATAATTATATATCTTTATTATCTTTTGTATGATTAAATTATATAGCCAGTATATAAATATGTAATTACACAATTATATATTGTTCTGTTTATCAGAAAAGATTGACTAGTTTACCTTGGCAGGATCAGGAGCAATTAAATTCAAATGGCCATAGATCATAAGTGCTTATATTTCAGTAGTATTTCTAAAAGCTTTCCAAATTTCTAGATTGTGAACTACGTTGAGAACTCTAGATGTAAAAAAATTTTTTGAAATTCCATATAAATACAACATGTGCTACAATTTTTGAATGTTTCCCAGAATTCTTCAAATAGTTTGCATTCATACACACACACACACACACACACACACACACACACACACTCGCACATATAGCTGGTGTTCAAAACTCAGTGCATTGTGTTTTTGTACATATCAACCTCTGTATTGATGCCCTTGCTTCATTCCTCTGTCTCCAAATTCCTAATGGAGAATTTGCTATCAGCCTAACCCTTCTAGATTGGAGAGAAGAACCCTCTGTTATCCCCTCCATCCCCATTCACACTCTAGAAATGCTCACTTTTGTAGAGTCTTTGGTAACCTGTAATCATTTGCTAGACTAGATGCTTTTCTCATACTTCCCACAGATGAACTATTTCAGTGTCTTGGACATTGTTGCTCTTCATAAGCTTCTTTTTTTGTCATATCGATGATAAGGTCATGATTGAAGGTCATGATTGCATCTTTGTTTTTCTGTTTGTTTACTAACAAGATAATGTAGACCATGATTTGCTGGGTTTGTTTTGTTTTCCGTGTACAGTAAGCACTTGATTAACCAGCATCTTTAGGTTGTTTGCTACTGATACTTCAGGGTAGGTGCTGTGGATGCTCCCCTGGTACTGCTCTAGGTTCTCCTGCTGTGCTCACTCTGTTAGCTGTGTGCACATCATCTCTTCCTGTGAAGTTGATTCTCTTAATCTAGTTTTGCTTGCTTATACAGCTAGTGTAATTCAGTATTATATAAAGTGAGTTTCTCGGGAGTTTTGGGGAGCACATTCTTAAAAGCTGCCGTTTATATTTGCTATTTTATATATGGGCTTTAGTGTCTACATTATTGTTGCCCTTCTTTTCCAAGTAGGACTTGTGTCTCGTGGCCCTCCTGTGTGCCGTCATCTCCAGCCTTAACAGATTCTTTACTTCACGTGGTTGTTCTAGTTCTACTGTGTCCAGCCCAATATATTTTCTCATTAAGCATGTGACTATTTTAACTTTAAGACTACTTATTTAAAAAGCTTACAGATGTAATTCGGTAGCATAATAGCAAAGCGTCTGATTGGAAAGTTATTTCTAACAATGGTGTTTCCTCTGTTTACACACTTGTTTTGTTATGGAAAAAAATGACTAAGGCTAGTTGCTCTCTCAGAAGAGAAGAAGATGCTTTAATTATTTTAACACCCTATTTAGCAAATTCAAATATTTTTAATTGCTGGCCTCAGAATAATCCCCATGTCACTCTCCCTACAAATAAGACCATCCATTCAAGTTTCATATTTCCTGTTGATTTCTGTTACAATTTCTATTTCTGTTTTAATAAATTAATTAAAACATTGTCTAGATCACAAGATCGCTGTCCTCAAATCCTGCTGAGATAGGCCCTGCTGCCCTCACTGAAGACCAGTCAGGGTGTTTGCCTGGGTTTTCACTGGGAAGTAGGACTTACCTGTCTCCTCTGTGCCCTGGCACATTGTAATTACCTTTTTACAGCATTGCTTTGGAACTCAACCTAATTCTTGAAAACCACAGTTCCTGCCTTTCTGACCAGTGCTTCATCTATGTACAGTTTCAAAGGAGAAATACCTCTTGTTCAAAGATGAACTTAAAAGTAGTGTTTACTTTTAATTGATAAGTTCTAATATTTTATGCTGTATATTTGTGTCTACATAGACACTTGCATACAAACTCCTCTGCATCATTGTTAGATCACTGGTATATAATTATCTCTAAAATCTTACTCTGAATTATAAATAGACTTGAATTAGATTTGGACGTTTGGGTAGACAAGATAATTTTTACATTTTAAAGTCATTATTGTGTGATGATGTGACGGGTATGTGCATGTCATTGAGCACATGCACAAGACAGAGCAATACCTTCATGGAGTTCTTTGGCTTTCAAGGATGAAGCTCTGGTAATCAGGTTTGTGCTTTTTACTGCTGATCTGTTTCACAGGCTCACAATTACACAAAATAATTTTAGTTCTTAATTAAATTAATAAAGGTATGATCTATATTTTCTATACACATTTTCTGAAATATAACAATAAATTGTTCCTTTGAGTAGAATATTACCTTATAAATTCTGCAACCTTAAGAATACTTATTATGTTATATTACGTAATCTGCAAGGCCCCATTCACTGCTAATATTAAATAAAAACAGATGACTCATTGCTCACCATTAATGTTTTGCTTTAAATGTTACATTTATGACAGACTCTCCGTCTGGGTTGAGTCTGAGAATTTAGAATTCTTTATCACACAGCTGTTGAAGGTCTTATTTTCTCAGATTGCTTCCACAATTCACGTCTGTAATTCTGGGGTAAGGCTGAGACTCTTGAGAACAGCCCTGACCACCCCCCACCTGAGAACATTTCCCTCTGTGCTTTCATCACCATAATTATCAAGTAGTTTTCTGTTAGTAACTGTGGTAGCCTTTTATCTCTAAGTTACGAATGCTTTCTGATGAAAAGAAAGTGATACCTGGCATTTGCATTTATCTTGTTGAATTAATGTTAAGTATTCGAAAGGAAAAGAACCTGCATTTGTAATACAAATATAAAGACTCCTCAGGGTTCATATGACTGTTAGAGCAACTTTAAACTTACTTAAATTTCAGAACTCATATGTAATTTATTTGAGTTTTAAAATTAATGAGAGCAAGAAATATAACTAGTTTAGGATTACAACTATATTTGTTCATTTCTATATGTGACTGCTAAAAGAATCCCATCATTTAAAAATATATAATGCCGCTTTAAAGTAAAGACTTTTCTGTATCCTTTTATTTAAACTATCTCTCTAGGTTGCTATTTGTCATATCACATGATTTTGGTCTATTTCTCCTCTTTAATTACTGATATTTCACTTAATAACATGCATAGATAAACTATGTGGATGATTATTTGGCCAGGTTGTTTTTGTACAGTACTGAACGAGAAACAGACATATTCTTCAGTGTTTGCATTAAAATGAGGGTTTTAGAATCTGAAGCTTCTCAGGGAAAAGAGGAGCAGGTTTGGCAGAGACTAGCATAGAGCTAACAATTGGCTGTAATCAAGTTTGACCCAGAGAGCACTAGAAAGGCCAGATGATGTGTAACAGTGAACATGTCTCTTCCCTAATTTCATCCCCTTTCATTGCATTTTAACGAAATCAAGAGGTCAAGAAAAGGGCAAGACATCCAGTCATTCACCATTGTTGTAAAAAAAATGTTTAATGAGTCTAATCTTACAGTTAATAGTATCTCAGGGAAACATCAAAATACATAGTTTTTGCTCCTTTGAAAATAGTGTTTAGCTGTTTTTAGTGAGTATAAGATTATTCCATAAACATGAGAGTGAATGTCTCTTCTCTGCAATGGAGCTGATAGCTTCTTCCAGCCAAAAAGTGTGCTGGCTGCCTTATGGATGAGGCACTTCCTCAGTGCATTTGCTTGGTTGTGGATTCCAAAGTAAATAATTTAACTTAAAATGTGTTTAAGCACACAGCCTTGACGAAGTGATCGCTACTGAATAATTTAGACATTGCACCCATTTTTAAGATACAATGAATCAGGTCACTGAATATCAATTAAAAAAACACATAATAAATGGCACTGACCATCAACAATTATCAAAATAGTTTCAATTATTGGCATTTTTGATGAGATAACACAAATCAGCAAATGTTTAAAGTAGAAGCTTGGGCAGACCTGTTATCATAGGTTTGTTATCTCTGGTTTCATAGAACAAACTTCTGTATTACAAACTTCAAACCAGGCACCACACACACACCTCTGAATAATTATGTCATAGTAATTCCTATGACATATCAACAATGACAGGAAGTTACGATTATGTCAGTAAGACAGATTGTGTCAGCTTACAGCTGCTTTTGTTTCTGACCAACACAGGTGTCCTACTGAGTAGGCTAAAGGTCCTCACTAAGCCATTACTGCTTAAAAACAGACTTTTACTTTGTTTGATATAGTAGAATTTTCATAAGGAAACATATGGTATTTATTTTACTAATATTTCTTCATAAATTTTTAATGTATTTTGTGTAAATGAGTACCATTACTGTAGACATGAAGAAGTTAAGTTACATGAATTTTTCAAAATAAATATGTGAAATGAAGAAAGGATCATTCAGAGGCTGCCTCACCTGGAGATCCACTCCATATGCAGTCAGCAAACCCAAGCACTATTGCTGATTCCAAGAAGTACTTACTGGCAGGAACCAGATAGGGATGCCTCCTCAGAGGCTCTGCCAGAGTCACACAGATACAGCTGAGGATGCTTGCAGCATCAGACTGAACACGGGGACCCCAATGAAGGTGTTAAAGAACAGAAGGAGCTGAAAGGGGTTGCAATCTCATGGGAAGAACAACATTATCAACCAAACAAATACTCCAGAACTTCCATGAACTAAAACACCAACCACTGAGCACACATGGAGAGACCTATGGCTCCAGTTGCATATGTAGCAGAGGATAGCAGTGTCTGGCATCAATGGGGGGAGAGGCTTTTGGTTTAGTGAAGGAGTTTTTCCCAGTGTAAAGGCACTGAGGTGGAGAGGGTGATTGGAAGAGGGAGCACCTTCATGGAAGCAAAATTAAAGGGAGAGGGAGATGGATGTGTGAGGGGGTAACATTTGAAATGTAAATATAGAGAAGATCCAATAGAATAATAAAAAAGAAATCCCCTGTTTGGAATTTAAAAGCCAGAGCCATTTTAAAACTCAGACATACAAAAGAGCTACCATTACCTTTAAGTTTATTTCACAGGCTCTCCAGGTAGCCTGGGCTAAGGTGGAACACGTTAGTCATTAAAAGTGGCATGGCTGCAGGGATGTGAGGATTGAGACCAAGGGGATGAGGACTGCAAAGACAGCGTGACTATTCAGGTGGAAATTCACTGCTGTTCCGGTATTTGGAAATCTTATTAATTTTTCCATTTATTTATTTATTCATATTTCCTCCTGATTACTGTTCCCCTTCCCACTCACCCTTCAAAGAGAACTGCTCCCATGCTCCCTTTCTTTTCTGAGAGGGTACCCCAACCCCCGCATTCCGCAGCCTGGCACATAGTCTCAGCATGTTCAGTCTCATCCTCTCCCACAGACGCCAGACAAGGCAAGTTTGGTTGGAGAACGGATTCCACAGTCAGGCAACAGCTTTAGGAAGCGTCTTCTGGGTATATGTCCAGGAGTGCTTTACCCGGGTCTTTAGATGGAAATATTTCCAATTTTCTCAGAAATTGCCAGATTAGTTTCCAGGGTGCTTGTACAGATTTGCACTCCCACTAGCAATGGGGAGAGTCCCCCTTTCTTCATATCCTTGCCAGTATGTGATAAAGCACCATTTGCGTATATGCCTAGGAGTGCTATAGCTTATTTGGTTTATTGGTGTCTAACTTCTTGAGTTCTTTATATATTCTGGATAATAGCCCTCTGTCATGTGTAGGGTTGGTGAACATTTGTATGTGCACATTTGTTAGGCATCCCTGTTAGCACACGCCTTGCCTGTTTCTGAGACTACTTCTGCAGTATAGTGTCACAAAAGCAGTAATGAATGACCGTAGCAGACACTCAGTGTAGACATTTACTATCTAGGCCTTTAGAGAGAAGACTGAACAGTGTTACTCTAATATGGCCAGGCTGCTAGTTTATAATGACTGAGTTGTTAGAACACTGTACAAATCAGCTCTCACTGTCTCAACAGTAGTTGGATGGGCTTTGTTTTCAGATAAAATTTATTATTTTAATATAAAACTGAAATTGAACGAATCAAATTTAATGTTTTAAATATATTTAATATTGTAGCTTCTTTAAATCATACTATGGTTGATGCCATCTAACTATCAGAAAAAAAGATATAAGCAGAACTTGAAACATCTAGTCAAGTGTTAGTTCATACTCTTCTACACATGTTCATTTATTCTAGTATTATTCACATTGACATTTCCAGTAGTTCTATAAGCTGTTCTTGGAGTCTCGCTTTCATGGTTTTACACTTAGGAACCCACATCACTTACTTTGGTGATTTCTGAAGCTATCTTGTAGTTTTTGAAAGTAACTTTTATGAAGAGGATTTAATAAGTGATGTCTTTCAAATTTAAACATAAGAAAGTATAGAGAAATGCAGGAAATAGTGCCCGAGAGATGTAGCGACTTTGTGGCATCCTGATGACACTCTGTAGTGATGCTCCTGTCTTCCAGCATGAGAAACTAAGGCGCAGTCTACAGCAGCGGTTCTCAGTCTATGGATCACAACCCCTGTGGGGTCAGGGTCGCATACCAGATATGCTGCTTAGCACATGTCCCCATCACTAATCATAATAGTAACAAAATTATAGCTATGAGGTGGCAACAAATTAACTTAACGGTTGGGGTCAGCATAAATTGTACATGAATTGGCCTCTTGTTCCTTCAATTTCTTACCCCTCTCCATCTTACTAAGTTGTGTTTTGTTTGTGTGCCTGTTTCCTGCAACTCTTGAGAGTTTGGAAATACTTGCTGAGATTTTTTTTGTAGATATTCTGTCCCAGTCTCCTGCTTCAGACAGAATACGCCATTCAGGAAAGGGCTGTAATGTTGCTTCCGAGATGAGTCCCTTTGCTGGCCGTGTATTGACTGTTACCCTTCACTTCCCACGAAGAGGAGCAGCCCTGCAGACTGGACGGCTAGGCAGTATTTGACCGCTAATTTGAGTTCTCTCAATTTAGCTTCAAGTTCAGCAGATTACTCAGACCCTCAGATCCACTCTGGAGGATAACTGTAGCACTGGGTAGTGCCTGTGTTAAATAAAGACAGCTTTGTTTACAAAGACCAAGCTTCTAATTTCATACTCATTTGGTGGTTTGTAATCGTGTTCATCTGTTGGCATACTGTTTTCATTTTATTTTAGTTGGTTTCATTTTAGCAAGAGAAAATGTATTCTCAAAGAAGAATTCTCAAAGTTCCTAGTAAATGTGAACTGAAATATTGGCCAAATTAAGATAAGTGTTTTCTTCCTGAATCTGTTTTGCTAGTTGTCTGGATCTAGACTGTCTAAAATTAATATGCACATATGCCTGTCTTAGCTACACATTAGGTACTGTCATCCTTAAGCAATGTAGTTCACAATACACTCAGACTCAGCAGTCTTTTTCTGATAGAGCATCTTGTATTTGTCTACCTGATTCCCCCCATGTCACATAATCCTTCTAACTTTATCTAGCTCTCTGCTTTATGCTGAGAAACAAGTGGTTTGTTGTGTTGGCTTCGTATTTATGTACAGGATATTTACTCTGGTGAATAAATACTATCTGGTAAGAACATTCTTTTGAGTGGCCTGTACTTTTGTCCCTACCTTCCCAAAGGGACTCAGTGTGTGGCATTGGCTTGCCTGGAACTTGCTTAAATTCACAGAGGACCACCTGCCTCTGTGTTCCATGTACAGCTCCAGTGAAGGCTACTTTTTAGATGATAAAGTGTGGTTCATCATCATACAGTCGGATGCCATTATCAGTCCTTAAAGCCATTACCCCTGCTTCATAACCTGCTCATAACTCTTCACCTTAACTTCCCAAACTCTTTACAGTTTTCTTTCTCCAGCCTTTCTCTGAACTTTAAGATTCCTAGTTCTGCTTTCCAGCACCTGCTTCCTAGTCATCCCTCCCCATGTTACAAAGGCCGACTGAGACCTTTCTCTGTTCCTTCATCCTGTTATCCTTGTTGCATAATTTATTACTTCCCCACCCCACATCTGATCCACATCTAACAAAGCATGCTGACCAAGTCACCCTAGTCACACTTGGCCATCACAGCCTTCCTATCAGATGTATTGATTCCGTTACGGAGGAATTCAGTGTGCTAAGACCCATGTGAGTGCAAACCTTGCCATTGTCTAAACAATTTAGATTGCCAGAAAATTGTACTCTCTGGAGCTTCTGATTAAAGTTCCACAGTATGGTATATAATGCTTAGGTTTGCAAATACGGTGATTTTACTGGGATAAAATATTACCTGTGTGGGCATTTCATTATCACATTCACCACTGCATTGAACCTGTTTGTCTTCTCTGTACTCCTCGCCAGAGTTTCCGTAGCTGTTCTTATCATCAGTATTAGGTCTGCTTTTACTTCCAGCTTGGCCTATGAGAACAGGGGGCTCTGACTAGAACTAATTAAACTCCCTGGCTCCGAGTGAGGCTCTGCAGACCTGAGTTCCTCTTCTTCTACACACATGAGAAGGGATGGTTTACAAACACTATCTTGCTATCCTGTCGGTTTGTGCACAGTCCTTTGAAAAAAACCACATTGCTGTTGTAAGCTTTTATATTTTTCTTATGATGCAGTCATACTGTTGCTACATAATGTAAACGACTACGTAAGAGTTTGTTTAAAGACAGTCACTAATCATTCCATTTTCTGAGCCTTTACTTTAAAGTATCATGGATTCAAAGATAACACAGAAGAAAGTCGGACAGTTCTTACTGCAGAGTAGTGTTCTCTGTGTCACTATACCCACATCTCAGTTATGGTCCTGTGGACTTCTCCTTACGTTGTTCTTTGTTAGAATCCAAGTCCTGGATCAGCCAACAAGCGATGAATGGTCCATCAGTCTTTCTGACTGCAAGGATTTCTGGCTAGTTATGCCTCACATCTTTTAAACAAGCTTTTCACGTCAGTCTCCTATTTCATTAGCTGTCTGCCTAGGATCTGATACGACAGAGTACCAGTGACTTTTTAAAGCTTGTTCTGTCTGTGTGTATGACATGGATAAACTCCTTAGCAAAATGGGCACAAAAGGGTATTTATCCACCTCTGTAATAATTGCACACACTCTTGTCTACCAGGCACTTGAGACTGCTAGTCGAAATCAACTTAAGAAAACAAGAAAATAAAATGGTTGCTTTAACATTGCATTTGTTAGCATTTTAATAGAACAAAGCATGTCTTTCTATAAGATAATTTAATGGGCCAGCAGGCGGGCACAGCACTAAGTACCTTTGTCCCACAGGCCCAGACACTGAGCTCCAGCTTCAGAACCCACACAGCTGTCCTATGACTCCCACAGTCATTGCACACATGCCCCCAACACACATCATGTATTCATAATAAAATTTATTTAAAAGATACTTTTGATTGTATTTTTACATAGGAGTAAAAAATTAAATCTATTTTTAAGCTATTTTCGATTAAGAAAACAGCACTATGACTTGAACATTTATTTTAAAGTAACTTATGTGTTTGTCAGAGATTGTTATTTTAAGATAGCAACTGCTATAATTAATATTCTCATACAGAGATTATTATTAAATCTAATTTATATCTATATATTTTAGTGCTTTTAGAATTAGCTATTATGTTTTCTTATATATAATGCTTTGCAAATTATTCTAGATATAAAAGAATTGAATAATTAATGTCCAAGTGCTTATAAGTTTTTTTCTTTCTTTCTTTTTTGCTTTCAAAATAAGATTCTTCTCTATGTAGCCCCAGCCAGCCTGGTACTAGCATTGTAGACAAGTCTGACCTCAAATTCAGAAATTCATCTGCCTCTACCTCCCAAGTACTGGGATTGAAGGCGTGCACCACTGCCCACTTCCAGCTTTTCTTTTCCTGTAGAGTAGGCACAGCATTAGAACCGATGAGACCTGCATGAGATGGTGATGTAGGAACTAAACATGGTCCCCTCCAGATGCAGGGTAGGTGGTCCATGTGACCACATACCTATTGTGTGCATTGTTTTCAATCCTTGTTGTACCTGCTCTGGGACTTTGGACCATTTACTAAGCTGAGGTAAATGAGCGATGTATACGTTGTTTAATTTTGATCCTCCAAGTAGAAAATGCCTGCCGGTCTTTCATCCTTGTTCTCTACTCCACAAAACAAAGAGTGATGCCTCTGGATTAATGCAACTCTGACTAGCCCGGTTTCAGTAATCATCCCTAACTGAAACATAAAACTAATATTTTAGAAAATTTTATATCATTTGAAACATCTGAATATTTTAAATAATGTAGAAGAGTGTATGGATGAATTTAATTTCTGAAGTCTCATCTCAGAGAGGTCTTTTATAACGTAAGATGAGGAGATTGTGCACCTGCCCTGTGGTAACTGTGCTTTGGCCTTTCCTACGCAGGCCTGGTCTGTATGAAGTCCAGCACGTCCGTGGTGGAGCTCGTCATGCTGCTGTGCTCGCAGGTAAGCGTCGCATTGTCTTGGCCAAGTTCAACCTCCTGAGACATCCCACATGCACACAACAGTCATGACAGTAAAGTGTTTTCTCTTGCCATGCAGAGGCAGGAGCTAGCCTGATGCATTATGGTGCACTGGTGCCTAGATGCCCATCCGGTGTACACACTGCTCTTGCCCTTCCCTTGCCGCTGCATTCTCTGCTCTCTGTCCTCCGCAGCCTCCCATCGCTTTATTCTGTTGCTGCCTGGCTTTCTTCTGTGCTCTTTAGGGCTTTTGATATTGTCCATATCTCTTAAAATTCTGAAGCACACGTTAGGATTTTAGAACATAACTAGTGGTTACTGTTGTTTTCTCCTCTGTCAGATTAGACGTGGTAGAAAGTCAAGCCCGTTAGTACTAAACACATGCAGTCTAGCTCATCGTTGATGGGCTGCTTTCCCAATTAATGTAGAAGTGGTGTATATTTATAAATCTAAAAGTCTACTAAGGGTAATTATTTTTATTAACAAGAATTGATGATAAATTGTTGGATATTCTTTCTTTTTTAAAATAAACAAAAGAAAATTTAATCTATCCAAAGCTTGAAGGAGAAGACTTATACATTTGACTTTTAGATAGATAACATAGAAATTTAATGTTCTTTCCTTTCACCAGGAACTCATGTCTCCCTGTTATCATATGAATATGAAATATTCCATATTAGAATGTAAAGGGGAGTAGATATGTTTGTAACAAGGAGCCATTTTATTCATCTCTGGTACCCTCAGTGGAAGGGTGAACACGCCTGATGTCCACAACTGTCCTGAGGTCTGCCTCACACTAAGGACAATCCACATAAGACAATAGTCTTTAAACACCCAGAGCAGGCAGCAAAAGCTTACCTCCTCAGTAGAAAGGTGATCACATCTAAGTCATAACCGGCCTGAGGTCCACCACAGCCCACCCAGATAGGCTAAGCGTGACTTCAGTGGTCTTTAAACACCCCAGAGCCAACAGCAAAAGCTTACCTTCAGATTTCCAGCTTACTTTCTTCAGGAGTGTGTTCATGGGAAGTCAGGAATACGGTTGAGAGGAAACCAGAGAGCACCAGCCCTGGGAGAAGCGGGTCCTGAGCTGCAGGGAGGTGGAGGCTCTATGGGTACCTTAGGAGGAGAATCAAGATCTTTAGCAGCTTTCGTGGCAAGGCATAGTTCGGATGCCTTTTCCCTGAGCCCTGGCTATCACTGCAGGTCAGAGTAATAAAGAGCAGCGTTGCATTAGGATCTGGTGTCTTTGATGGCCTCTTTTTCTAATTGTAGGTTTAACATTACCCATTTGCTGGCTCCAGAAATTCCTGCCATTAGGGGCCCTAGAGATGAAACTTTGCCTCAGATATTGATTGGAAGGAAGAGTGGGAAATGAAAGCTGTCTCTGTAGTGTGCTCTCCTGTGTGTCAGCAGGACAGCCGGGTAAACAGGCCTCTTAGATTGATTTTCACATTTAATTTTAGAAATAATACAGTGTTTGAATGCTGAAATTTTTAAGTGTTTCAAGTGGTTTGTTGGCTATATAGTCTTATATAAGTAACTCGAAAGGTCTACACATTAAAACAAAAGAACTGTTTGTCTTATTATTTTCTGTTCATCTTGATGTTACTTTCTATAAAGCACTTTTAAGAAAGCCAGTGAACACTTTCCGTTCTGTCAAATACAGTTGGGTATTAACCCAACTTAACCTTTTCAGTGTGAAGTTAAGCCTATCAGTCCGTCATTGCAGATCATTGTTGATCATGGATGCTTTCCGACTTTGGTTTTGAGGGCACTAAGAAAAATGGACACATTTCAAAAGGTTCTTAAAATAATATGACATCTTTCAGTGCTGTTAAAATTCACGATTTTCATCACTTAGCAGGGTGAGCACAGACATGGCAGACCTCTGGTGAGAAAAGTTAACAGAGCTGTAGAGTTAGCTGGGCCTAGCTCTCTACACAGCATGTTCTGAAGACCTCAATGCGTTTCTTCCATTGGCGCTGATCCCCATAGAATTAGCCCAGTCTGCCGGCTGTGCGCCTGCCAAGGCAGGAGATCGTGATGAATCCCCGAAGCCGTGGCCTCGGAGCTCGTCTGCTTTGTTTTACTGTCGGTCACCACAGATGATGAGCATCAGCGAGACTAACAGGAGCAGTTCACAGTAGGCGTTCTTCCCATCTCTGTGTGTTCTAGGCCCTTTTACCTCACGGTGAGATGTGGCCTTAAAATACTAACCGTGCTGTGATTTAATTTCTGTCAAAATACGTTTTCAATGCAAATATCATTTTGTAGTTTGTTTGCATAAATTTACCTTAAAATTTAGACAAGACACTGAAAACTCAGATTAGAATTGAAAGGAAATGGAGGTGAACTTTACTTTGGGTGCCTAATATTTCTCTTTGCTGCTGCTCCTTAAATGCTTTTACTTTTACACTTTCATTTCCATAATGGGAGTTCCATGTTAACTATTACATATTACTACGAACATTTGATTTGTCTTCCCTCCTTATCTGAGCTCCTAAAAAAAAGAAAAGAAAAAAGAAAAAAACCCTCTTGCCAATAGTTTGTGTCCAAAAATGTGTTCTAAATTCACAGGAGATCACATTACAGATGTCTGAAGGTACTTGTCAAGGATAATTCAGTGCATGTGGCACCCTCTACACTTTAACGGACATAGCATTCAGTCTACCCCCAGTGGAATTTTGCATTTTTTCAAAAACATATTTTTAGTTTCAAGACAACATTACCATTTTCTGTTGTAATTTGCTTAATGTTCCAAAACATAGCACTATTTTTACTCTATTTTGATACTTTTTCCATGTACAACTTAAAGTATTAGTTCTTTTCACTTATGGTTTGTATTAATTTAGTTACTAGAATCTTTTTAACAAAATGTATTATCATTTTGAAGTGTAAGGAATTGTATAAGATGGTTAGCCTTTGCTCTGTTTGGCACAGAGCCTATGTTTCAGTGTCCTGCCCAGGCTCCTGGGGTACAGGAAGCATGGATCAGAGGCTGCCGCTGAGGTGCAGTGGCTGAGGTGCACTGGCTGAGGTGCACTGGCTGAGGTGTAGTGACTGAGGTGCAGTGGCTGAGGTGCAGGGGCTGAGGTGCAGTGGCTGAGGTGCAGTGGCTGAGGTACAGTGGCTGAGGTGCAGTGGCTGAGGTGCAGTGGCTGAGGTGAACTGGCTGAGGTACAGTGGCTGAGGTGCAGTGGCTGAGGTGCAGTGGCTGAGGTGAACTGGCTGAGGTACAGTGGCTGAGGTGAACTGGCTGAGGTACAGTGGCTGAGGTGCAGTGGCTGAGGTACAGTGGCTGAGGTGCAGGGGCTGAGGTACAGTGGCTGAGGTGCACTGGCTGAGGTGCACTGGCTGAGGTGCAGGGGCTGAGGTGCTCTCTTCCACTCTTGCCACACTTATGTCCTCCTGCCTTATCCTCTGTGTACTACATTCTTTGATGAGTAGCAGATTGTTTCCAAACTAACTCTTTTAGGTACTATAATAGTTTCTAATTATCTCCAGATGTCTTTTAAGGAAGTCTCCAGTGGAAGAACTCTAAGGAAAAGGGAGTGGCGTTGTTATCCACAGGATTCCTTTAAGTTTCTATCAGTAAAGCTTAGCGGATGCATGTGTACTTCTCTTTGCTTTGTATATCAAGAGATAAATTGAGGGATCTCTTGAAAAAATATATTATCCGTATTTAAGTGCTTTCTGAGTTTAAGCACTGATTAAGCAAACGCCTGCTTAATAAATCATTCCTGTTCTCATTAAAAGTTGAAAATACATAAGTTAAAATAATGACTTCTTGGATCTATGTATGATGTGCTCAGTGTGAATTATTTTGTGGTTTGTATGACTTTGTTCTTTTCTAAATACTTCATATATTTAACTAAAAGGATTTGGTGACTGGTGTGGTCAGGGTGTGACTCAGGGATTTAAGAAACAGCACTCACAAAGGAGCCACAACTGAAGAAAATCCTTTTCCTTTCAAGTGATTTGGCCTTTGAACATTTAATTTTTTGAAACTTTTTTCTCCAGTTTGCTACAGTTTAGTCAGATGGTACAAAAGAAAAAGATCTTTCTTAGATGTAATACAGCCAATATGAGGTTCTGAAGCCAGGCTGAGGCCAACATGTACATCCTTGATAAATGTCTTGTTCATATATATTCAGTATTGTGAGGACTTTAGACTGTGTAATAAGATGATAAATTGAGAAAACAAGGGATGAATTGTGTGTTTTTCTCTGGGACTTTAGAAGTGTCATTAAATCTTGGTTGTTGTACACTTCTGTCTCATGTGACTCAGTGCTCAGAGGTGCCCCAACTCTCTTTTGCTAGTATCTTGGGGGTTCCTGAAGCATTGATGCCATGCTTCTAGTCCCCAGGAAGTCAGGTTTCTTTTCAGCACTGCAGATATCACATCTGAATTTAAAGGCAGTGAGGCAGAATGAGAAGACACAGGGCCTGAGATGTTTCGCTGATATAATCAAGCACTTGTATGTGTGGCTCTGAATACGGAACGCTTGTGGAATGCTCTCTGGTAATGAACCTGACTCTGCTAAGCTAAGCTGGGTGGTTCTGTGGGTAACAGTGCTTGACCACAAGCATAATAGATAGAGCTTATTCCCATAAGCCATGGAGAAATGAGAGAACCAAAGCCTTAAAACTGCCATCTCACTTCTGAATGAAGGGAAGGAAAGGGAAGGAAAGGAAAGAGGGAAAAGAGAAAAAAAATGGAAACGAAAAGGAAAAAATGAGGGTCATGAATGCTGCTAAGTCTGTTGTAGATGACAGGGAGAGCACTGGAGAGAGGAGGGCAAGCATAGCCGGACCAGGAAGGACCCATAGTGAACTCGTCCGAGCTGCGCCATGTGAGCAAGCAGGAGTTAGGATCTCCAGAAGCACCAGCCAAGACAACAAGAGACCTCCAAGGCCAAAAGAGAGGCGGAGCTAAAATGGCTGGATTACATAGGGAAGAACATATTGGGGAATTGCAGTCTAGCCACTAGGCTGGAGAGTTCAGGTAAGAGTGCAGGGTATACCACCAAGGAGGACCCTGTAAGTGGTAGGAATTGAGGGACTCTGGGAGAAACTGGTGGCCAGAATCTGCTTTGATATGTCAATAAGCACCTCAGTTAGTTCTTTGTCCAAATTTGGCACCTAACAACTTCCACAAGTTCTCCATGGCACAAGCAGACTGATGAACACCCTCAGTATCACACATACATTGATGATGATGATGATGATGATGATGATGATGATGATGATGATGATGATGATGATGATGATGATGATGATGATAATGGTTATAAAATAAAAGAAGAAATTTATTTTGAAATAGTAGACAGTATGTTTTTGGGTTATGCAGATTACTTCACATCTTCCTAGGTGTTTTTCAAATGAAGTGTACACAATCTTTTAATCCTTAGCAATGCATCCTTTTGCTTGGTACTTTCTCTAAGCTCCCTCTTTTCATGTTCAGATGAATTGGTTTATCTAAAACTATGTGAATGTTCACCCTAAAACAAGGAAGCTCCATTGGGGCAGTCAAGTAAAGGAAAGGATGGCATTCTCCACAGAGAAAGGTCAATTCAGTGGAAGTTCTGTCCCTTGTCTCATGTTACTTCTCCTGTTATAAAAAGGGTCTTCAGACCAAACGCTCAGGCCATCTGCCACCGGAAACAGCAGAGATCCAGGGACACAGGCCTGGTGAGACTGCACTGCAAGTAGCCTGGGTGCAGAGAGGTCTGGGCTGAGCGCATCGAAAGCGCCACCCCTCATTGGTTCAGGAGACAAGAACTCTGCCTTAGGGACTCAGTTTCCACCCAGAGGACCCGTGTGTGCAGACCAAACGCTCAGGCCATCTGCTACCAGGTAGAGCAGAGATCCAGAGACACAGGCGAGGTACACAGGAGAGACAGAAACCAATCACTGACAACAAGACTATGTGTAATGACAGACAAAAAATGGTAAGAGGAAAGTGAAAGAACTTACCCAATGGAAACCAAGACAACCTGGCAACATCAGTACCCAGCTCTCCCATCACAGCAAACAGTGGTATGCCAAACACTCCAGAAAAAGAAGACTCAGACCCGAAATGATACCTCAAGATGATGATGGAGATCCTTAAACAAGAACAGGAGGAAAAGCATAAAGAAATAGAAGCTTTTAATGAGGAGACAAAAAAAAAAAAAAACACTCAAATCAAAGAACTAGAGGAAAACAGAACCAAAGAGATGAAGGAATTGAAGAAGGAATTTAAAATGGAAATGGAAACAATAAAGAAAACACTAAAAGAAACAACCATGGAGGTAGAAAACCTAATAGAAATCAGTAGTCACAGATGCAGGCATCTCCAACAGACTACAAGAGATGGAAGAGAGAATCTCAGGGGCTGAAGACAAGATGGAAAACATGGACAAAACAGTCAGAGAAGATGCAAAAGCCAAAAAGCTCCTAACCCAAAATGTCCAGGAGATCCAGAACACAATGAGAAGACCAAACATAAGGATAATAGGAATAGAAGAGGGCAAAGAATATCAACTAAGAGGCACAGTAAACATCTTCAACAAAATCGGAGAAGAAAACTTCCCTACCTTTAAGAATGAGATGACCATGAGCATAACAGAAGCCTACTCTAACTAAGCAAGTGAAGGACCTGTATGACAAGACCTTCAAATCTCTAAAGAAGGAAATCAAGGAAGAGCTCAGAAAATGGAAAGATCTCCCATGCTCATGAATTGGAAGGATCAACATTGTAAAAATGGCCATTTTACCAAAAGCAATCTACAGATTGAATGCAGTCCCCATCAAAATTCCAACCCAGTTCTTCATAGAGTTGGAAAGAGCAATGTGCAATTTCATCTGGAAAAACAAAAGACCTAGAATAGCAAAATCCATCCTCAACAACAAGAAAACATCTGCAGGAATCACCATCCCTGACCTCAAGCTATATTACAAGGCAATTGTGTTAAAAACTGCATGGTACTGGTACAGAGAAAGGCATGTGGATCAATGAATAGAATAAATAGAAGATCCAGAAATGAGCCCTCATGTATATGGTCACCTGATTTTTGACAGAGGAGCTGTAAACATTCAATGGAAAAAGGACAGCCTATTCAACAAATGGTGTTTGTCCAACTGGCACTCAGCATGCATCAGAATGAAAATAGACCCTTTCTTATCTCCTTGTACAAACCTCAAGTGCAAGTGGATCAAAGATCTCCACATTAAACCAGATACACTGAAACTATTAGAAGAAAAAGTAGGGCAAACCTTAGAACACGTAGGCACAGGAGAAAATTTCCTGAACAGAACACCAGTGGTTCTTGCTCTAAGGTCAAATATCGACAAATGGGTCTTAATGAAATTGCAAAGTTTCTGTAAGGCTAAGGACACTGTCAAGAAAACAAAAAGGCAGCCAACAGATTGGGAAAAGATCTTTACCAATCCCACATCTGATAGAGGCCTAATATCCAAGGTATACAAAGAACTCATGAAGTTAGACACCAGAGAATCAAACAACCCTATTAAAAAATGGGGTACAGAGCTAAACTAAAAGTTCTCAATCGAGGAATATTGAATGGGTTGAAGCTTCTAAGGAAGTGCTTGACATCCTTAGCCATCAGGGAAATGCAAATCAAAACAATCCTGAGATTCCACTTCACAGCAGTCATAATGGCTAAGATCAAAAATTCAGATGACAGCAGATGCTGGCAAGGATGCAGAAAAAGAGAAAACTTCTCCACTTTTGGTGGGGTTGTAAACTGGTACAACTTCTCTGTCAATCAGTGTAGCGGTTCCTCAGAAAATTGTACATAGTACTACCTGAAAACCCAGGTATTCCATTTCTGGGCATATACCCCACAGAAGCTCCAACATACAACAGAGATACATGCACCACAATGTTCATAGCAGCCCTATTTATAATAGACAGAAGCTATAAAGAGCCCAGAAGTCCTTAAGTTGATGAATAGATACAAAAATTGTAGCATATTTATACAATGGAGTTTAATCAGCTATCAGAAACAATGACCTTATGAAATTCTTAAGAAAATGGATGCATCTAGAGAATATCATCCTGAGTGAGATAACCCAGTCACAAAAGAACAGACATAATATGCAGTCACTGATAATTGGATACTAACACCAGAAAGCTCTGAACACCCCAGAAACAACTTACAGACTATATGAAGTTCACGAAAACAAAGGCACAAAAAAGAAAAAGAAAAAAGAAAAATCATTATGCTTAATCTTTACACACCATGAAAACTTTGACTATTTCCACGTTGCATCTTGTTTTACATGTACTTTATGCTCATTGTAACTAGTAAGATTCTAAGGCATATTATCAAACCTTTGAAAAAAATCAAGTACTGACAAAAATATATTCATATACTTTTATGCAAAAATGCTTTTAAAATCTGTACGTTTGTCTTTGTTTTGTTTTAAATAAAGTTTTCAATTAAAAAAGACTTCTAGAAAAAGGGTCTTCAAAGTCTCATGCTAAATTGAACTTGGAAGAGACATACTTTACATGTTCAGCTTTTGAATTTTAGAAGTTATTGTTATATTAACCTTTAATTTCAAGACTTGGAGGAATTCAAAACTACATCTGTAAATCAATCTTAAGTTGTATATTTGGATGTGAATAATAATTTTTTAATGTTACATATTTTCTCTTAGAATTTCTTTGTGTCTCGTATATTTTAATGGGTTCTGATTTCATCTTCATCCAATTTTTAAAAGGCTTTAAGTTCCTTTTTTTATTTCAGCTTTGACCCAGTTTTCATGCAGTAGCACATTGTTCAGAGTCAGTTTGGTTTGCTGTCTTACTCAGGATTTCTATTCCTGCACAAAACACCATGACCAAGAAGCAAGTTAGGGAGAAAAGGGTTTATTCAGCTTACACTTCCACATGCTGTTCATCATCAAAGGAATTTAGGACTGGAACTCAAGCAGGTCAGGAAGCAGGAGCTGATGCAGAGGCCATGGAGGGATGTTGCTTACTGGCTTGTTTCCCTTGGCTTGCTCAGCCTGCTTTCTTATAGAACCCAGGTCTACCAGCCCAGGGATGGCTCCACCCACAATGGGCTGGGCCCTCCCCCCTTGATCACTAGTTGAGAAAATGCCTTACAGCTGGATCTCATGGAGGTGTTTCCTCAACTGGGGCTCCTTCCTGTGTGGTAACTACTGCTTGTTTCTAGTTGACACAAAACCAGCCAGTACATGTGCTTTCTGCTGTTTCTTCTGATTCTGCTGTTGGGGATATCAACCTTTAATCTGTAGTCATCAAATAGGATATAGGATATTAGTTCAATTTTCCTGTTTTTATTGAAACTTGGTTTGTATTCTACTATGGGGATAATTTTAGAGAAAGTTCTATAGTCTTAGAAGAAAAGAAACAAACTAAAACAATAACAACAAAAACATTCTTCTGTGTTTGGTAAAATGTTAAGTAGGTATCTATTAGTCCATTTGATTTATGTTATTATCTAACTCCAGAGTTTTTTTTATTTAATTTTTGTCTGGGTGCCCTGTCAATTGGCTAGAGTTGAGTATTGAGGTTTTCCACTATCACTGTGTTATGGTCAGTGATATTGAATGTTCTTTTGGTTTGTGGGTAAATGTCTAGAATTGTAATATCCTCTTGATAGATTTTTTCTTTAATAAGCATGTACCCTATGGTTGTCCAATTTTGTGTTGTCATTTTGTAAGAAATACAATATGGCAATATCTATATAGCATTTATCACTGTATACTAAATACTGCAAATCCCCTGGTGTTTGCCATGCACCTGGGGATATGTGCATGGTCTATGTGGATACTACAGCATTTTACATTAGGGACTTGAGCACCGCTAAAGAGTGATATTCCTGAAGGTTCTAGGACATTCTGCCGTAGATGCCAGGTGATGACATGTATACTGTGCATACTAATCATTGTGGAGATCATTCCTTTAAAGCATTATTTAAAAATCTAGTCTTTTCATCATAAGTATAAACACAATTACTTATATATTGATAAAAATTTTTAATTATATGCTTTATTTTAATGGTGATCATCTAAAGTTCTAGGTAACTTCATGTTTATTTTCACATAATTAGTATATACTTTTATGTTGCCTACTTGTTTTTCTATAATTATACTTTATATTAGTAATCTTCTAAGTTAATTGTTTTTTATGGGGTGGGATTCTTATATTATTTTTTCTATAATCTTTTATTACAATGTTAATGAACGTAAGCCATGAAAAGGCAAGAATGAAAACATGCTCAATACTTTGCACATATATGCAGATACTCATTAATTTGCTTCTTATGACCAAAAGCAGCTTAAAGTGAAAAGGATTCATTTCCTCTCGTACTTCTGGGTCACAGTTCACTGTTATGGAAGCGGGGACAGAACTCAAAGCAGGAAGGTGGATGCCAGAACTATTGGAGGAAAGTGTTTATTGGTGGCTCTCTCTGACTTTCTTTAAGTCGAGGCCACTGCCTAGTGGTAGCATTGCCGACCACCAGCTGGACTCTCCTACATCCACCCCGACAGTGGACAAAGACATGTCCATAGCCCAGTCGGAATCAGTAATCATCTCAGCTGAGGCTCCCTCTTTCCAGGTCACCAGCATACATAGAAAATAGGTGGGGTGCTACATTTTTTTTTAAATTTTACTTTGAAGATTTTAAGGACTACTATCATATTTTGTGATAGTTAATATTAAGTAAACTTTAAGAATACAGATACAGAAAATAAAAAATCAATTTTCAGAAGATTTTAAATCTATTTTTACCCTTCTAGTCTCTCTTCTCCTATTTATGGTGATTTTTAAGTTTAAGATATATTACCTGTGTAAGGATTAGGCTGGCATGTTAGGTTTCCACAGAGAAGGAGGAGTGAGTACGTCTGAGCTGACATAGGTGAGGAAAGCTGATTCGGAGAACGGTGTCAGCACCTGAGCTCTCTAGTGCTCACCTCACGGCCAGCAGAGCACAGAGGGATCTCATCCTTCTGGAACCTACTTGTCTTCAAAGTGTTATGTCTTCACACAAGATCCCTGCAAAGCCCCTTGTCTTAAGTGCTCACAAAGAAGAGTTTAAAATGGTGACAAAGCTGTTTTTAAAGTTTTGGTGGTCCTCTGCAAATATTTCAATTTGAAAATAACTGTTTCCCACAAAGACAAAGATGTGATATGGGGTGCTTATGCACCCAGCAGGATGCATTCATACTGCGCTTCTCTACTCACGAGTTGATGTTGTGCAGGACTCCCTTGAGGCAAAACAGAGCCTGAGAAAGCATCCAGTAATGTAGAGCAGGCCACATCCTGATCTTAACATTCTGTTTGTGTGTGTGTGTGTGTGTGTGTGTGTGTAACACACATATTTCTTAAACAAAAGCTTATGCTTCTATTCCTCCATTGGCTTGCTTATATTTCAACTTCATCGTCTTTACCTTAGTAAAGCATCTGACATTTTAGTACTATATCTGTATCAAAGGTTATAAAGTTATCATCTGGCCTAAAGGAAAATTACAGACACTGTTAATGTGATCTATAAAGTGTTCAAAAGCTTTACTCTGCTCATCCTGTGGACAGAGCACAAGTGTTTTGTTTTTTTGTTCTTTCTTTTTTGTTTGTTTGTTTGTTTGTTTGTTTGTTTGTTTTGTGAACCTGAATTTATGGTTAGGGTAATTGAATACTTCTGGGTAGACAGTGTTTCGTATATAAAGAAAAACATGAATTTCTTTCTTTGTTTCTTTCTTTACAGTAGACATTGCAAAACTTTATTATGAAGACTATGATTGTCTAAGTTTGGATTTTACTGCTCTGAACAGACACCATGACCAAGGCCACTCTTATAAGGATATTTGATTGGAGCTAGCTTACAGGTTCAGAGGTTCAGTCCATTATTATTAAGGTGGGAGCATGGCGGCATCCAGATAGGCATGCTGCAGGAGGAGCTGAGAGTTCTTCATCTTCATATGAAGGCGGCTAGCAGAATACTGACTTCCTGGCAGCTAGGATGAGGGTCTTAAAGCCCACACCCAAAATGACACACCTACTCCAAGCATACACCTCCAAATAGTATCAATCCCTGAGCCAAACATATTCAAACACTCTACTCTCTGGCACTCATAGACTTGTTTAAACATATAAGTGTATGGGGGCCATAACCAAACATAGCATAATAAAAATACATTTATTCCAAAACCTCCAAAGCCCCCATAGTCTGTAGCAAACTTGTCAATGTTAAAAGTCCAAAGTTCAAACTCTCTTCTGAGATTTATCCAATCACTTAACTGTAATCCCCAAAGCAAGACAGAAAACCCGCTGGGCAAACTCCAAACTCTGCATCTCCGTGTCTGATATAAAAGTAGTTTTCAGATCTCCATCTCCTTTTTCATTGTTGTTGACCGCAACAAACTTCTTTCTCCTGAGCTTGTTGTATTTCCTGTCAGCAGCTTTCCTCAGCAGATAGCCCATAACTCTGGCATCTCAAACACCTTGGGGTCAACATCAGTGTTACAGCTTCTTGTTTCAAAGTCTAGGACTGACACATGATCTTCTGGACTCCTCCAAAGGGCTGGCATCACTTCCCCAGCACTGCCCTCGGTACCACTCTAAGTTCAGGTTGATGCACTCCACTGTTGCTGCTGTTCTTGGTGATAATTTCATGGTACTGGCACCTCCAGTATACTGGGGTCTTCTGCTGCCTTCATTACTAGTATCTCATAGGCTCTCTTCATGGTGCCAAGCTTCAACTCCTTTGCATGACCCCTTCAGTCCTGGGCTGTCAACTGCAGCTAGGGCTGCACCTTAACCAATGGCCTTCCATGGCCTCTCACAGGGCCAAGCCTCAGCTGCTCTTCATGACCCCTTCATGCTTTCAAAACCAGTACTTCCAGGGTGACTCTTACACATTACCAAATACAGCTGCAGCACAAAGTGCAACCTTGGCTATCTCTGGAACAGCTTCTTTGTGCTCTCAGAGACCTCTTCCCAGATTTCACCTCAGTGGTCTAACCTCTTCTTAATCACCTCTAAGTTCTTAGCTCCAGCTCACCAGCACCAGTTGTCTCAGTGGTCCCTTCTACTCCAGACTCTAAAGCCAGAGCCACATGCTGAAACTGCCAAGTTCTGCTGCTTGCTGAGGGCTTGAACACGGTCCTTTGTTCTATTACATTGTCACCAGCTTTCTGTTTTCCAACTCCTCCACTGCCTAAGCTTGGCTGTCCTGGAACTTGTTCTGTAGACTGACTAAAGTCAGAGATCTGCATGCCTGTCTCCTAAACGCTGGTTTTGTGTTGCTGTTTGAATCCTTTAGAATGTGAATCTGACTAGAGCAACTTATTCCCAAGACAGTGTAAAAATAAGGATCGTGTAAAGGTATGGATGTGTAGATGTATAGAATGCCTAAATGTTTAGCAACATAAATGTATAGATGCATATAAAGACACAGTGCATAAGTGCATAGAAACATAAAGTTATAGATATAAGAACATATAGGTGCATAAAGCACAGATGCATAAAGGCATTGCTTCTAGTTCTAATGAAAACTGTATTGCTGATTAAAGACTTCAGTAGTCTAAAATGCCTCCTCCTTGTGCATAGCTTCAGGCTGCTGCTGGTCATTCCTTCTTTCCTGGAGGAAGCTTGGTGCTGAGCAGACACCTTACTTACCTCTAATTTTCCAACAAACTTCACCTTTCTGGCAACTAAAAGCCGCCTTCTAAACTGTGAATCGGGGTCATTTTTTTTCCTCCTGAAAAGATGCTTGTTGTACAACCTTATTGAAAACGAAGTGTTGTAGGGTTAGTAACAGTGTCTTCATGGTCCTTAGCTAGTTATTATTTTGTTTGCATGTTCATTTTTCTTACTCTTGTTTTGGTTTATTCCTTTAGGAATGGCAGAATTCTATCCAGAAGAATGCAGGTCTTGCATTTATTGAACTCATCAATGAAGGAAGGTAATTAATTTTACACTTTCTGGGCAAGTAGACAGTCTGTTTTATCCCAGCAGGGGCTGGTGCTCTCATACCATCTGTTCTAAGATGTGCCAGGAAACAGCTTTGAACTCAATAATTTAACATGTAGGAACTTGAACTTTAAATTAGCAAATTTTAGATGGTAAGTATTTAGTTTTGGAGATAAGGCATATATGAAATAATGATAATCGGTTTAGTTTTGTGAGATTTGAGCTGCATCTCACTAAGTAGTGAGGTTGTGTTAGGCAGATCAAGTGAACCTGGCCTGCAGTCCCATCTGCCGGCCCATCTGTTTTCAGGCTAAGCTCGATGTTTACACTTGATGCCCTCATCAGTTCACATGAAGTGACTTCATCTGATCCTATCCTGTAATTGTACGGGCTGAAGTATACGGCTTGTTCAGTACAGAAGATGTAGCAGCCTTAGCTAGGACTGGCTGTTATTGTTAATGAGGCTATGAGAGTGGTTTTATTTGAAATTATTATCATACTTACTATTCTTGTGAGTGGTTGTTTACTGTGATTTTTACAGTGCTCTGTGGGTGGTATAAGCATTAGGTTGCTAGATATGTCACCCTTTGATATGTGTGGTTTCTATCAACCTGAGACATGCAACCATTTTAAGTTGAATTTTCTATATTATATAGTGCATCCTATGAAAAATAATTATTACATATTTGGTATTATGCTTGATTTTTATGAAACAAACTTTAGATAAATTAATACAGCAGTAACAGTTCTAGTATTTGAACTTTATTTCTCATTAAGAAATAAAAATTCTTCAAAAACAGTTTATATGTGGAATGAAAACTCCGTTTCTTTGTTGCTGTGCTCCTTCCGTCATTGCTCTGTATCCTGAGGAACTACCTTGTTCAGATCACATCTCGTCGTGCGTTCCTTCCCTGCGTCAGCGGCAATGCTTTCACCATAATATAGTTCCGAAACCTAAAGTAAGGTCTATGCTTACTAGGGGTAAAGAGTGAGGGAAATTATGAGAACTGGTAATAGGGAAAGAGGTGACTCGGGTTGAGAGCACTGACATGTCTTCCAGAGGACCCACTCTCAGCACCCACGTGATGGCTTACGAGCATTTGTAACTCCAGTTACTGGAGATGATGCTCTCTTTCGGGCTCTGCCAGGCATCAGAAATGAAGAGATGATTTTTCTGTCAATAACATTTGTAAGAGCAAAGAAAGCTGAAATTCTTGTGATTTTAATTAGAGGATATTTATTGACAGAAAAAGAATGATGCAAAAAGTGTACTAATATCAAATATGGAAAGCTTCAAGAAGTTTCATTTTCCAGAAGTATAAGGTTTGCTTTGTGCTGAGAAGAATGGAAAATAAAGAATATACTGATCATTTGAAAAGTATCAGAAACTCTCATGGAGAGCTCACTGCTCCACCCAAGCTTTGCAGCAGAGGAAGATGATCTTAGTATTGACAACTCTAAAGGTACTTTGCAGGAACACTGAGCATTAAAAGCACACAGAAGATGAATGGGAAGACTGTCTGCTCTTGTAAGTTAAGCTACAGTGCTTCCTGATGTCCTGTATTCTAAAACCGCTTTTATTATGACAGTGTGTTTACTTTTGAAGGAACCATGCCATGGTAAGGGAAAGCCACCTTAAATTTGATCTGTACACAGGTGAAAGACATCCACACTGGGGGAGAATAAAACTCTAGGGATCAGGACTGGAGATAGAGCTCAGTAGACCCTTCTTGCCTAGCATTTAAGAAATCTATCATTTGAACTCTAGCAGCACATAAATTGGGTGTCATGGAACATGCTTCTAATACCACATCTTGAAAGGTGGAGACAGGAGGACTAGAAGTTCAAGGTTAAGCTCAGCCATACAGTGAGCCTAGTCTAGAACACAGAAGACTTTGTCTTCAAAAAAACAAACGAGAACTTGTAGACAATGGTTATGATATAGAGCAAAAACCCAGAGGCAAGGTTTGCTGCTGAGGAGGTCTTCCAGCCACCCCACAGCTGTGGGTCTAGGGCAGTAGAGCCCCGCAGCTCAGGGTCCCCTCATCAAAGAGCCTGTACTCCAGGAAGTCATCTCCAAAGCTTGTGCTAGTGTGCAGTGTGATGCACAGATTGAACGGCTCACGGTAGAACCAGACTGCCCTGTGAGGCTTCACGTACCTTTTTGAGGCTGATGTTACTATGAGATATTTGGAAATCAGAGCAACAAGGCTGTGGTGAAAGAGAAGAGAAAACAAATGAACAACAAAAACAAGTACAGCCTATTTTCTGGCTGTGATTAATGAGTGCCATGTAATAAAGGAGCAGCTCACCCAGAGAGAGTGAGAGGTGTTTTCGCTGTGGGTTCCCATAGATCTGTATAATCCGAAATTACAAATTCAGTAGGTATCAAAGTACTTGAACCTTGGGGTCTTCGGGAAGCAAGCTGAAAGGGTTTTAAGTGAGTGGAAACTCAAAGGCAAGCTTGCAGTGCATGAAGTCCTCTCTTCACCCACATCTCCACATGTTTGCCTCTCTATATCTCCTGGAGTTAGCTTAGATCCAACCCTATCACAGACATCTCTATGAACAATCCCATTGCATAACACAATCTCTCATCATCTTCTTTGTTACCAGGTTACAGCTGTCTGCACTAAAATTCTTTCCTTAAAACTTATATTTTATTTGTTGTCTGATAGACCACCCTCTTTCTGCAACCTGGAATTATGCCCTAGTGTATATGTCCCTCAGTAGATGAATGGATACAAAAATTGTGGTATATTTACACAATGGGGCACTACTCAGCTACTAGAAACAATGACTTTATGAGGAATATGGATGCATCTAGGGAATATCATCCTGAGCGAGGTAACCCAGTTACAAAAGAACAGACATGATATTCAGTCACTGATGATTGGATACTAACCCCAGAAAGCTCTGAATACCCCAGAAACAACTCACAGGTCATATGAAGCTCAAAAAAAAGGCCAGAAAGTGGAAGCCAAAGTCCTTCTTAGGAAAAGTGAGTGGGGTACACCTAGACCTTAAATCATTAATAACTCAAGAGCTAACAAGATAGCCTTATGGCAATTTTTGGTATTTAAAATCATTATGTTCAATCTATACACACCAAGAAAACTGACTATTTTCATGTTACGTTTTGTTTTACATATACTTTATGCTTATGGTAACTAGTAAGATTTCAACACATTCTAACAAACCTTTTAAAAAATCAAGTACTGACAAAAATATATTCATACAGTTTTTTTCCCAAAAAGTTCTTAAAAATCTGTACATATATCTCTTTTTTTAAATAATGTCGTAAGGAAAAAAATCAAGTACTTACAAAAATATATTTATATAGTTTTATGCCAGAATGATTTTAAAAATTTGTACATGTATCTCTTTAAAAAAAAAATAAAGTTGTAAGAAACAAAAACGAAATTAGAAGGAAGTAAGGAGAGGAGTGAGTGATTGTTAAAATGGCCAGTGTTGAAGAGACAGTAGAGAAACTATTAAAGAAACCACAGAGCTTGTAGGTGAGCCTGTATTAGGGACTGCATTTATACTCTTAGTGTTTTTTCCTACAGTCCAAGGGAGGGGAAGAAGGCTTGTGCACACTTGCTTGTCTCTTCACTGAGCCTGTCAAGTAGACACTTGTTCTACTGCCCAGCCTCTCCCCTTCCCCTTGGTCCATAATAAACATGGCTTCCTGCTAGGACTTACTCACCAACTGTGTGGTGAGTGAGTGTGTGTGTGTGTGTGTGTGTGTTTTGTTTATTCCTGAGTGTTTTCACAGTGCCTAGTGAACTGTGGTATGCATGTGTTATTTATGCCAAGTTCAGATATTCATTCTTCTACTGGAAAATGCTTAAACTCTAAGCATTAAACATAACCATATATTCCTGGACATTATTTTAGAGAATGATCCATAATGTGGAATCATCTATTTCTCTGAAGGTTAAGAGTAAAATGCATGTGACACTTCTGTGATATACAGACATTTGGGATGAGAGGCACCATTTGTGTTCTATATGTTACACATACTCAGAATTCAGAATTCTCCAGTTCCCTTCTGTAGTTTGGGTCATTCATTAATTAGACTTCTTTCTTTCTATCTTTCTTTCCTTCCTTCCTTCCTTCCTTCCTTCCTTCCTTCCTTCTTTCTTTTATTCTTTCCAAATTGAAAATGTTAATACTGGTTTCTGGAGGCCAGTATATAGATCACCATTCCTCTCTTAGACTAAAGCTAATCTATCTTCTAAAGTGAGCACCTACTGTGTGCTATATACAAACTCAGTACTTTACTATGTGTTATCTCATTTGTATGGACTTGGAACATAGTTCCTAGATCTCACTTAGCTTGGCTGTTAGGCTGTTCAGCTTTTTTTTTCCTTGTAGAAATGGAAATAGAAACCTCCAAGTGGAAATTGTTATAAATGTTTATCCTCCTTAACAGCTACAATCCATCAATCAGAGCTGGAGAAGATATATATTAGTCATCTACAATTAGGAGGAGAAATGCGCCACTGAATATGTAACTGAAGAAAAGCACACCCAGGACAGCCTGGAATTATACACGAGATCATTAAAGGAATCTAACAAAGGACCTTTATTATTATAACAAAGCAAGGTTAATGGGGTGTAAAATTGCCTATAGTTTCTGGGCAATGATAATCGGAATTTAAGTTAGTAAAATATGAATTGAAGAGGAGGCGTATAAGAGAGACATTTTTAAAATATGAGATGTCTATAATCCTTTTAAATGAATTAATCTTTTTCCTAAATAAACTTCTATCACCCCTTTGAAAGAACAGCAAATACACTTAATGAATTAGTTCACTGAGAATGCAGGATGTGTGAGGTAGTGTTAACATGGCCTCGGCTCACCAGGACCTAGGTCTCGTTCTGTTTCACTTCATTGGATAATTCTTTAGGATTTTAAGAGGAGGAACTTGGTCCAAGTTATCAGTAATAACTATGTGGCCACTGTGTGAATGCCAGTTAACATTCAGATTGTTACAGGTTTGTTTAAATTTGTTTCTGCAACAGACACATGCAGGCAGGCAGGCAGACAGACAGGCAGACACACATACACACTCACACACACACACCAACAATTTCCAAAGCTGGGAGCTCTGAAAATATTTCCCTGGAGCAGATGTTTTGGTTTAGTTTTTAATCGTAAATCTCTGAAAACTTGAAAACATCAGTTTTTTCTCTTCATTGTTTCATCTGTACCCTCAATAAGAACTTTTTCTTACAATTCTTTTGCTTATTTTTGTGCAGTAACTTATTAAGTGATGATTTTTGTAAACGAATAAGTAAAAACTGTCTTGAGCTTTCTAAAATTACCATGTACTTCTAACAATATTTTTGACTTGTATATATTAGACACTGAAGGTTTTAAGAGTACCTATTACCTGCAAAACATTGCTAAAACACCTATGTCTGGAAGCTCAGAACAGCTGCAGGAGGGCTTTCCATCCTAAGTGGAAGTGGGAATCAACTTATTCTGCCCACAGTCTACCCCAGGAGAGGCTACCCAGAACTCTCACAGCACAGGCAACAGTAATGCCTGGGAGTACACACTTCCAGCCCAGCTGCATCAATCTCCCTCTGGAGACCATGGTCCCACAGACCCACAAGAGAGAAGATCACCAAGCATCACCTATAACAAGATGGCAAGATGCAAATGTAAGACTCTAAGAAACAAACCAAGACAGCCTGGCAGCATCAGGACCCAGTTCACCCACCACGACAAATAGTGGATATTCCAACTCACCAAAAAAAAAAAAATCAGGATTTAGACTTAAAATTATAGTTCATGTTGAAGATTGATATCTTTGAGAAGTGCATAAATAACACAGTAAAAGAAGTACAGGAAATCCAGGAGAACACACTTAAACAAGTTTTAACCCTTAAAGAGTAAACACAAAGATCACATAAAGACCTACAGGAAAGCACAACCAACCAGGTGAAGAAACTAAAACAGAAAGAGAAACAATGAAGAAATCACAAAAAGAGACAGCCTTGAAGTTGGAAAACTTAGAAAAGATATCAGGAGTCATAGATGCTACCGTCACCAACAGAATGCAAGAGATAGAGGAGAGAATCTCAGGAGCAGAAGATACCATAAAAGTCATTAACACAACAGTCAGAGAAAATGTAAAAATCAAAAAGATTCTAACCCAAAAACATCCAGGAAATTCGGGAAACTATAAGAAGACCAAACCTAAGGATAATAGGTGTAGAAGAAAGGGAAGACTCCCAACTGAAAGTCCCAGTAAATATCTTCAGCAAAATTATAGAAGAAATCTTTCTTAACCTAAAAAAAAAGAAATGACCACAAACATACAAGTAGCCTACAGAACCTCAAATAGACTGGATCAGAAAAGAAATTCTTCCCGACATGTAATAGTCATAACAACAAATGCTCAAAACGAAGAAAGAATACTAAAAGCAGTAAGAGAAAAAGGACAGGTAACATGTAAATGCAGACCGATCAGAATTATAGCAGATTTTTCAACAGAAACTATGAATGCTAGAAGATCCTGGATAAATATTATACAGACCCTAAGGGAATACATGCTCCAGCCCAGATTACTATATCCAGCAAAACTCTCAATCATCTTAGATGGAAAAACCAAGAAATTCCAGGACAAAAACAAATTTACACAATATTTATTCACAAATCCAGCCCTACAAAGGATAATAGATGAAATTCTCCACGACAAGGAAACTTCACCCTTGGAAAATCAAAACTAATCCTCTTGCAACAAACGCCAAAGAAAAAAAGCACACAAACATAACTCTACCTCTAACAAAAATAGCAGGAAACAACAATCACTATTTCTTAATATCCCTTAACATCAATGGACTCAATTCTCGAATAAAAAGACATAGACTATCAGACTGGATAAGTAAACGGGATCCAGCATATTGCTGCATACAGGAAACTCATCTCAGCAACAAAGACAGGCACTACCTCAGAGTATAATGTTGGGAAAATTTTTAAGCAAATGGTCCCAAAATCCAAGCTGGAGTAGCCATCATAATATTGAATAAAATAAATTTTAAATCAAAAGTCATCAAAAAATACAAGGAAGAACACTTTTTGCTCATCAAAGGAAAAATATATCAATATGAACTCTCAATCCTGAACAACTATGCTGCAAACACAAGAGCACCCATATTCATAAAAGAAACTTTCCTAAAGCTCAAATCATATATTGTACCACACACAATAATAGTAAGAGACTTCAACACCCCACTCTCATCAATGGACAGATCATAGATGCATAAACTGAACAGAGACAGGGTGAAACTAAGAAAAGTTATGAACCAAATGGATTTAACAGACATCTATAGAATGTTTTATTCTAAAACAAAAGAATATACCTTCTTCTCAGCACCTCAGGGCACCTTCTCCAAAATTGAACATATATTCAGCCAGAAAACAGGCCTCAACAGATACAAGAATATTGAAATAATCCCATGCATTCTATCAGATCACATGGACTAAGGCTGGTCTTCAGTAACAACAAAAAACAACAAAAAGCCCACATAAACATGGAAGCCGAACAATGCTCTACTCAATGATAACTTTGTCAAAAAGGAAATAAAGAAGAAAATAAAAAACTTTTTAAAATTTAACAAAAATGAAGGCACAACATACCCAATCTTATGGGATACAATGAAAGTAGTGCTCAGAGGAAAACTAATAGTGCTCAGTGCCTCCAAAAAAAAAAAAAAAAAAAAAAAAAACTAGAGTGCACATAGACTAACAACTTGACAGCACAACTGAAATCTCTAGAACAAAAAGAAACAGGTACACCCAAGAGGAGTAGGTGGCAGGAAATAATCAAACATAGAACTGAAATCAACCAAATAGAAACAAAAGAAACTATACAAAGAATCAATCAAATCAAGAGCTGGTTCTTTGAGAAAATCAACAAGATTGACAAAGCCTTAGCCAGAATAACCAGAGAGCAGCAGAGAGAATATCCAAATTGACAAGATTATAAATGAAAGGGGAGACATAAGAACAGAAACTTTAGAAATTCAAGATATTATCAGATCTTATTATAAAAACCTATACTCAACAAAACTAGAAAATCTAGAGGAAATGGACAATTTTCTAGACAGATACCAGGTACCAAAGTTGAATCAGGATCAGATAAACCATCTAAACAGCTCTATAACCCCTAAAGAGATAGAAGCAGTCATCAAAAAGCTCCCAACCAAAGAAAGCCCAGGACCTGATTGATGAGTTTAATGCAGAATTCTGTCAGACCTTTATAGGAGACCTAATACCAGTACTCTCCAAACTATTCCACAACATAGAAACAGAGGGAATACTACCCAACTCATTCTTTGAAGCCATAATTATGCTCATTCCTAAACCACACAAAGACTTACAAAGAAAGAGAAATTTAGACCAATTTCTCTCATGAACATTGGTGCCAAAATACTCAATACAATTCTTGCAAACAAAATCTAAGAACACATCAAAACAGTCATTCACCATGATCAAGTAGGATTCATCAGGGATGCAAGGATGGTTCAATATTCAGATATCCATTAATGTCATCCACTATATAAACAAACTCAAAAAAAAGTCACATGAATTTCTCTCTAGATGCTGAGAAAGCATTTGACAAAATTCAATACCCCTTCATGTTAAAAGTCTTGGAAAGGTTAGTTATTCAAGGCTTATACTTAAACCTAGTAAAATCAATATACAACAAACTAGTAGCCAACATCAAAGTAAATGGTGAGAAACTTGAAGCAATCCCACTAAAATCAATGACTAGACAAGACTTTCACTTTCTCCCTACTATTCAATATAGTAGTGAAAGTACTAGTCAGAGCAATAAGACAACAAAAAGAGGTCAAAGGGATACAAACTATAAAAGAAGAAGTCAAAATATCACCATTTGCAGATGATATGATAGTATACTTAAGTGACCCGAAAAATTTCACCAGAGAATGTTTACAGATGATAAGCACCTTCAGCAAAGTGGCTGAATATAAAATTAACTCAAACAAATCAGTAGCCTTCCTCTACTCAAAGGACAAACAGGCTGAGAAAGTCACAATAGTCACAAAGAATATAAAATACCTTGGTGTGACCCTAGCAAAGCATGTGAAGGATCTGTATTACAAGAACTTCAAATCTCTGAAGAAAAAAATTGAAGAAGACCTCAGAAGGTGGAAAGATCTCCCATGCTCATGAATTGGAAGGATCAACCTTGTAAAAATGGCCATCTTGCCTAAGGCAATCTACAAATTCCATCTCAATTCTTCACAGAGTTAGAAAGAGCAATTTGCAGATTTATTTGTAATAATAAAATCCCAGGATAGCAAAAAATATTCTCAACAATAAAAAATTTCCAGGGGAATCACCAATTCTGACCTCAAGCTGTATTACAGATTGTGGTAAAAACTGCAACTGCATGGTATTGATACAGAGACAGGCAGATAGACCAATGGAATAAAATCGAAGAACCAGAAAGTAACCCAGACACCTATGGTCACTTGATCTTTTACAAAGGAGCTAAAAACTTTCAATGGTAAAACAACAGCCTCTTCAACAAATGGTGCTGGTTCAAGTGGCAATAGGCATGCAGAAAAATGCAAATTGATCCCTTTTTATCTCCTGGTTCAAAGCTTAAGTCTATGTAGATCAAAGACTTACACATAAAACCAGATACACTAAAACTAATAAAACAGAAAGTGGGGAATAGCCTAGCACACATAGGCAAAGGGAAATTTTTTCTAAACAGAACACCAATGGCTTATGCTCTAAGATCAAGAATTGACAAATGGGACCTCATGAAATTGCAAAGCTTCTGTAAGGCCAAGGTCACTGTCAAAAGGACAAAATGGCAACCAACAGATTGGGAAAAGATCTTCACCAATCCTACATCTGAGAGAGGGCTAATATCCAATATATACAAAGAACTCAAGATGTTAGACTCTAGAGATTTAAATAATCCTATTAATAAATGGGGTACAGAGCTTCGCAGAGACTTCTCAACTGAGAAATATTGAATGGCTGAGAAGCACCTAAAGAAATGCTCAACATTTCTAGTCATCGGGGAAATGCAAATCAAAACATCCCTAAGACTCCACCTCACACTATGTCTGAGATAAAAAAAAAAAATCAGGTGACAGAAGATGCTGGCAAGGATGTGGAGAAAGAGAAATACTCCTCCACTGTTGTTGTAAACTAGTACAACCACTCTGGAAATCAGCCTGGCAGATTTCTCAGATAATTTGACTTAGTACTACCTGAGCACCCAGCTATACCGCTTCTGGGCATATACCCAAAAGTAGCTCCAACATCTAACAAGGACACATGCTCAACCATGTTCCTAGCAGCCTTATTTAGCCAGAAACTGGAAGGAACCCAGATGTCCTTCAACAGAAGAATGAATACAGAAATTTTGGTACATATACACAATGGAGTACTACTCCCCTATTAAAAACAAGTTTATGAAATTCCTAGGCAAATGAATGGAATTGGAAACTATCATCCTGAGTGATATAACCCAGTCACAAAAGAGCACTCCTGATATGTATAAGCGGATACCCCCCCCCCAAAAAAAAAGCTCAGAATACCCAAGAAACCCTCCACAGAACTTGTAAAGCTCAAAAAGAAGGAAGACCAGAATGTGGATGCTTCAGTCTTTTTAGAAAGGAGAACAAAACAGGGAAGGAAATACAAGGTCAAATAGTATTTGAACACAGTTTGAAGAAAAGATCAATCAGGCTGCCTCACCTGGAGAACCACCCCATATGCAGCCACCAAACCCAAGCAAAATTGGTGATGTCAAGAAGTGTTTACTGGCAGGAACCAGACATGGATGTCTCCTCAGACACTCTTCCAGAGTCATATAGATACAGATGAGGATGCTTGCAACTAGACATCAGACTGAACATAGGAACCCCAATGAAAGAGCTAGAGAAAGGACTGAAAGAGCTGAAACATTTGCAACCTCATAGGAAGAACAACATCATAAACCAGCCAACGCACTGAGGTGGAGAGGGTGATTGGGAGAGGGAGCACCTTCATGGAAGCAAGTTAAGGGAGAGGAGGGAAGGAAGTGGAAAGGAAAGTGTATAACATTTGAAATGTAAATACTGAAAATTTCCAATAAAATTGAAAAAAACAAAGAAAAGAAAAAAAAAAACCCATAACAGAGTCTTACAATTCACATCTTATTTGATTGGTTTCAGCATGGAGAGAAATGCTTTTCCACATAGTTTTTTTCTGTGCAATAATTGAGAAATTTGGATTTAACGTGAAGAAAAATCAACACAAAGGTATCCTAGGCAGTATATTGGTAAGGACAGTGCCATGGCATAAAACTCCACCTCCACTGGTGTCCAGAGCTGTGTCTATAGGACACTTCTTTCTCGAGAGGGACTCAGACCCATACAGGCACAGGTTAGGGTTGTGGTAAGACAAGCCACACTTCTGCTTACTGTGCCAACTGCTAGCATCCCACCTTCCTCATCATCATGATCAAGACTGTATCATGATCTCTGAGTAGTTTATATTAGTTACCCAAGCACATTTCATTACTTGAGTGCTGACCATTAATTTACTTACTGCTTGGTGCTGATGGGGGTTCATAACGTTTATGTGTATATCTTTAAGCATGTGTGACTTTTACAATCTTTTCTTCCTTAAGAGCATTATTTATTAAAAAAGACAGCAAAACAATAATAAATTATACCATTATCTAGACTTTCTGTATTTGTCACATAATGAAAGAAAAGCAATGAAATTCACTTAAAAAGGAAAAAAGTGGATGTCAACAAAAGATTTAAACTACACAATAAAAATACCAATTTTATAGTCCAAACCTTCCAGAAATGTGTGCTTCTCAGCTTGTATTATGAGATTCCTACCCATTACATTAGCACCAAAGGCATTCCAAGAAAGGAAACCTCCTATTAATAGCTAATATGAACCTGTACATAATCTATATTTACACTCGTATATCATATGCAACAACCTATGAAAGGAATTCTACAAGAAAGCATTTAGTCAAAAATGTAGAGCTTATTCTCCACACGCACAGACTAAAAGGCGACTTTGTGTGAGTGTTCTCAAGATGCAGTATGGTGTGCGGCCATGATGGCTACTTATTGACCTAGACTCAAAGTGAGCGACCTGAATGTACTGAAGGCTGCAGAAGCACAACCGTACCTTGCTTAGGGAAGACTAAGCACTCCTCCTCAGGTCCACAGAAGGCAAGGATGCCTATATCACTTGGTACATATATTGGAAGTTTGACCAGAGGTCTCAGCTAGTTCATTTAGTGAGGCAATCTCAAGAAGGCCAGACAAGGTACTAGAACCTCTCAGTGAATCAAGAAAAAGGATAGGATACAAGACCAGTATTCAATTACAATTATGATAACATGCTTATCAAAGAGTCAAATCAAAACTAAAGCCAAAATAGCTAAGGAATATTATTTGAATATATACAAATGAGTTACATAATAAAAACTACAGTGCATTTTATACAAATATAAAAATCAATAAATACACAACTCTGTTCTGCCCATGGATCTTTCTAAACTGATGACTCATTCCGTAAGTCCTTGGAAGATTTTGTAGTCAGTAATGAGGATGTTGCTTTATACTTGATTTTGTAGAGGTTAACAAACAGATTTAAAGTGCTATGAAATTATAAGGACCTATGTATGATACAATATAATTAGCTTGGATGACTTATTTACCCTACTTGACTTTAAGACTTATTGTAGGCCAAGCCTGAAAAGATTACAGCCCAAGACATAACTGTAAATGTATTTGAAATATTCTAACTTATTGTTCTCTGTGATTTTTATTCCCTAACTGAATCTAAGAGTCCTCAGGTGGGAAGTTTGTAGATTGCAGTGTTGTAAAGGCTAAGTGCCTAGTTAGTAAAGTATAACGTAAAGCTAGGAAGATTCTTGAGAGAAAGGGGAGAGTCTGTATCTTACAAGTCAGTAAGAAAGTCAGGTCCTGGGTCTTCAGGATACACCACCTTCCTGTGCAGGCCCCTTGCTGTGTCGTTCCTTGGATTTGGCAAGCTAATGAGAGATTGTTTCCTGCTACCTCCTTGAAGCATAAAGAGCCCAACCTGGGTATTCCCTGGGCTTGTCCATGGCGTCAGTTCTCTGTTCTAGTTACACAAATACAAGCTGTAAGAACTGCACTGCTCCTCAGTGGGGCAGTCTCAGACTGGCCAGCTCAGGGGGAAGATTCCAACCGTTAAACCTGCATGGTTTGAGCGTCTCTAAAATTTTGGAAACATCTGCACTTTGGCCTTCCTTCTTCTTGAGCTATATGTGGTCTGTGAATATTATCTTGGGCAATTCGAGGTTTTGGGCTAATATCCGCTTAACAGTAAGTGCATACCATGTGTGTTCTTTTGTGATTGGGTTTCCTCACTTAGGATAATATTTTCTAGTTTCATCCATTTGCCTAAGAATTTCATGAAATCATTGTTTTTAGAAGCTGAGTAGTACTCCATTGTATAAATGGACCTCATTTTCTATATCCTTTCCTCTGTTGAAGAACATCTGTGTTCTTTTTAGCTTCTGGCTATTATAAATAAGGCTGCTATAAACATAGTGGAGCATGTGTCCTTGTTATATGTTGGTACTTCTCTCTATCTTGTGGCCTTTTATTGAACCTCAGGTCACATTCTCAGCTAGGTTGGCCAGCCACTGGGCATGTGAGAGCCACTTGTCCTGGCTGTCAGTGCTAGTTCACAGGAGCACACCAGCAGTCCTGGTTGTCAAGACTTCTTATGACAGCTGACTTCAAAGAGAGTCCCAAGGATGTCCGAAGCTGCCAACCATCCTATGCCATGAACACAAGAGTCACATGCGTCACCACTTTATCCTACTGAGCACTGGAAGCCACAGAGCAGGCCACTGAGAAAGGGAAAGTGAGAGTGTCAGAGCAATGCTGCAAAGGAGTTCTGGCATTCCTGGACAGAACCTCCTCAGGGAGAACAAGGGAGCCAAAGACTGACGGAGGGCCCAGCTGTCAGCACAAGATCTCTCAAACAGGTCACTAAGAGGAAGGAGCTAGAAATCTGATGGCTGAGAACACTAGCTCCACACAGAGGCTGATAATGCTGTGAGTAGTCAGTGGTCTAAGGCACACACAGGAGACAAATAGCAGTAGCTGCCTATTAAGATTAGAAGCTGGAAAACAGGAGTGTAGGAAGTAGCATTTGACTGTTCATTATGTTTAAAAGGCTTAAATTTTTAGTAAGTTGCTTAATAATGTGCCCTACTGTTACATTTGTTCAAAACTTTGTTTGATTTTAGCTCTAAGAATTTAAAATCTCATCCATTGGGATCTTTAGAAGTACCTGAGGCCTATCATCTGCCGTGCTAAATGTGCTATGACTGTAATTAAGATATATCCTCTATCTTATAATCTATGACATTGTGAAAGTGTATTGTTGTAAAATATTTGGTTACCTCCCCAAGAGGGAAAACTATCAGCAACAGTAATTCCCACGGTGTTTATATTTTCAGGTTGTTGTGCCATGCTATGAAAGACCACATAGTCCGTGTTGCAAATGAGGCTGAGTTCATTTTGAACAGACAGAGAGCGGAGGATGTACATAAGCATGCAGAGTTTGAGGTAAGTTTGTACAATCAAGTATCACTTGTTGAGCTGAACAGCATGGGATAGAAAAATAGCCATTGTCACATTCATACGCACATACATACACTTGATTGGTCAAGTGGATAGCAGGTAGTTGATGCACAGAACTGTAGATACTATATTTTTAAAACCTGCTTTACATATCAAAAAATTGATGACATAGGTGGGCAGATGGATAGATAGATGATGGATGGATGGATGGATGGATGGATGGATGGATGGATGGATGAATGAATGGACCCTCGGACAAGTAAGTAGTTTACCTAAGTTAAGTTTCATATCACATCAACAATAATATTGGATATTTATCAAGGTATTGTGCAGGACTTATGGCTAGAAACCTGAATTATCTCTTTTTTAAATAATATATTTATATATAAGATATCAGAATTCTAAAACAATTTAATTACATGTCAACTATGGTAGTTAATAAGATTTTAGAATCTTAGCTGAATTCTCTGTAGGATCAATTTTGAGGCAACTATATTTCTACTAAAAAAAAATGAGGATATTTTGATGAAATACAAGTTGACTAGTATTTGTCTTATGAAACATCTTAAATATATTTTCAGGTATGCAGATATAACCTTTAGCATTACAATAAGGGCAGTGCTTCTTTCTCACCAGTTCATTACTGTCATGTCGGCTTTGTTTTATAACTGCTCTCCTGATCATATGAATGGCTAACACTCCCAACATTCTGCCTGTGTGTTCTTTGTGCATCTCTGGCTTCCCTAGTAAAAAAGGAAGATTTTCTTAGACTCACCTCAAGTCTTGCATTTTCTTGAGGTAGTAATGAGTTTAGACCCCTGTGGGTCTGCAGCCAAGGTGCTGAAAGCTTCTGCAGGTGGAGAATATGAAACCCGGATGTCTCTAGGGCTCAGTGTCCACTGTATACAGCCAGTAGAAGTAATTTTGAGATAAAACCCACTTTTACTTAATAAATACCCAATGAATTTTAAACTGAAATGCTTATATTTTATGCTAGAATGATGTTAGTAAACTCATTGGTATGTATATGTCTGTGTATATAGGTACATGAATTTATCTGTTTGCATGTCTGGGTTTATCTGTATGTGTCTATGAATGTGTGTGTGTGTGTGTTAAATACATCAGTTTTGAACCGAAAAGAAAATTACGGAAGGTATGGTGCTTGACTAGACTGGAGAATCCTATGTAACCCTCATGGCAGCCTGCAATTAGGAATTGGGGGGAGAAATGTATTTAATTTGAGTGGGTAGTTCCACAGTAAAGAATTTTTTTCTCAGTTAATATTGGAATTGTTAAGGAAGAAAAATGAAATTTTAATTTTACCCTTCATTAAGCTAATGAAATATTAACCTCATTATTACATCCGATCTTTGTACTAATTGGTGACTCCCTGTGCAAAATGATAAATGGAAAATGAACTAATCCTTCTTAGATTATTATGGGTTCTCTCTCCAGAAGGGAAGTGCATAGAGTGCTGTCGGAGAGGGCTTTGCACAGTGATGACAATGGGGCTGGTTACAAGTGTTGTCTTAGACGTGTGCGGTGTAGCAGGAAGCTCGCAGATGGAGCCAGTCTACTCAGTTCTTACCCCTCCTCTCAGAGCTGTATCAGAGATGCTCATAACAGTGTCTGTGATCATCTGTGATGCTAATGTCAGGAAACAGGACTAGGATACGACAGCTGGTGGCTGTGGGGTGGGGAAGAGGAACATGAGGCAGTGATTCTTGTGAGACCTTTTCGAGCATTAAATATTAGAGTTGGAGGGGACAGTGGGGAAGCCTTGTCTTATCTTCTCATTGTACAGATAGGAAGGTGAGTGCAAAAGGAAAACAGAGTCTACTTAAAATATCAGTTCAAATACCAGTGTGCTGCTATATTTCTAAGTGAGTTTTCTTCTAAACTTCATTGTCACTCAGGAAGCAAAAATTATGAAAATGACAAATTTTTGTTTTCAAAGTAATTGTTGATGTTATATATCTTTGCTTTAAGCTAGGCATGCTAAATTGTTTTTCTTAAGTAGACGTACACTTTTGGTGAACTATTTCTGCTCAATGATTAATTTCAATATTGAAATCAGATTCGAAGAAGATCACCAAAGTATAAAAGCCATTAGTTATGTTAAAACTTAAGAAAATTTTAATGCAATTTTCAAAAGAGCACATTATTTTTCAATTTGAAAAGTGATTCTGCTTTCCTCAGAACAGTTTTGGGTGTGTCAAATGAGGATTTTTCTCTTGCTCTTTATCTTAAGACTGGGGATCGTTTTCTCATTCTACATCTAAGTGTGTTCTCACAGTCGCAGTGTGCGCAGTATGCTGCTGACAGGAGAGAGGAGGAGAAGATGTGCGATCATCTCATCAGTGCTGCCAAGCACCGGGACCATGTGACCGCCAACCAGCTAAAGCAGAAGATCCTCAACATCCTCACCAACAAGCATGGTGCCTGGGGGGCCGTTTCACACAGGTTCGTGGGGGGGGGCACATCTCTCCACGACCATAGTTAATGTGTAAACACCACTCAAAGTACAAAACATATGCTTTAACTTATTGGCTTTATTCTTTATTTTATTAATTGTGATGAAAACTTACTGTTTAAAACTTTTCTCCAATGCTGACAATTTCTATTTTACAGTCATACGTACTGATATAACATTTACTTATACAGGAGACTTAGTGTAATATGTGCCTCTCTTTTTGAAGGACTGCCTTAAGTTCATGCCAGTTTTACTTTTATTTTTATCTTATATGGTAATAAATACAACCATTTAACACAGAGTTATATGCTACTTTAGTGTTTAACGGACAAGTGATTTGCTACTTTGGAATTGTTTCTTTCACTCTTCTTTCAAATTTAGGGACTTTACATCTCAAATGGCATGTTGCCTTAGCACAGTGTAATCAAAATTACTCATTTACTCATCACTCTGCAATAAGGCCCTAACCACGAACACCCAGGAGATCCAGGACATAGTGACACCAAACCTAAGGATAATCAGTATAGAAGAGAGGGAAGCCTCCCAACTCAAAGGGCCAGTAAATATCTTAAATCAAATTATAGAAGAACACTTCCCTAACCTAAAGAAAGAAATGTCCATAAACATTAAAACGCCTACAGAACACCAAACAGATGGGACCAGAAAAGAAATTCCTCTTGTCACATTAATTAAAACACCAAATGCACAGAACAAAGAAAGAACATTGGAAGCCGTAATGGAAAAAGGTCAAATACCATATAAAGACATACCTATCATAAGTATACCAGACTTCTCAACAGATACTCTAAAGGCCAGAAGATCCTGGGCAGATGTCATATATTCCTTAAGAGAACACAAATGCCAGCCCAGGCCACTATACCCAGCAAAACTCTCAATTACTATAGAAGAACCAAGGTATTTTAAGACAAAACCAAATTTAAACAATATCTTTGCACAAATCCAGCCCTACAGAGAATAATAGAAGGAAAAGTTCAACACAAGGAGGGAAACTACACCCAAGAAAAGCAAGAAATTAATCTTTTCACAACAAGCCCAAAAGAAGAGAAACACAGGAACATAATTCCACTTTGAACAACGAAAATAGCAGGAAGCAACAATCATTGGATCCTGATATCTCTCAATATCAATGGACTAAATTCTCAAATAAAAAGACATAGGCTAATAGACTAGATATGTAAATAAGATGGAATGCACTTTCAATATGTAATGATAGGGAATGAATATTGCAGATAAAATAGTCAATCACAAGGCCCTGGAGGAGACACATCACATGAACAAAATGACAAATAGGCAAGAAGCATATAAAGATACTCACTATCAGCTCCTACATAAAGTCAAAACAGGATTCAATTATGAATGTATTGGAACGTCCAAATTAAAGCAACAGAGATAGGCTGGCAAGGCTCAGCAAGTTACAGCACCATGCTAGAACTTCAAAAGATTACGAAGCATGTGTAACCTACACACATCCTTATAGAAATGCAAAAATTCAGCAACTTTGGGAATGCTCATATAAATTAATTTTCACTAGATATATTTTAGAAAATATGTATCTCATAGTACTATTTTTGTAAAACAATAAATTATTCAGGGGTAAAAGAAACAGTTTACCAGAAATATTCAAAAAGTTTAACATGCCAGGCTTTCATCAGGAAATGTGCAGCATATACTATTTTGTTGTAAACTCTGTTGCTGAGATATTGGTAGCACCTGGGTTAGTTAAAACAGTACACTGATCATCATAATTCAACAGTGTGAGGTGTGAGACTCTGGCTCCTGAGGGCCACTCAGCAGAATGCAGTTGCTCTGATAGGCAGTGGAATTGAGAAGGGAAGTGAAAGCCAGGGAGACAATAGGAGCAGAAACCATGCAAGTTTCCACTGTGAAGATCAGAAACAGCAATCAGGTCTGACACCTGCAGAATACAGGAATGAGGATGCTCAGATGTGTGTGAGGGTGTCGGAGACTCACTGGTTCAAAACTGAAAAGCGGAAATGCTCTATTGAGTACTGAGTGTGAAATATTCAGGGCAATTCTAGTTCCTGGAGTGGGAAGGAAGAAGTTAGCATATTCTCAATCTTCCATTCTTGAGAGGAAAACGCAAGGACTCTTGCTGAGGGGAAGATCAAAAGGCGATCGCAGTATTTAGCCAGAATTTAAGAGTCTGTAAATTCATCTGCCTTAAAACAAACCGGAATACACATGCAAATGAAAAGAAACAAAAGGTACACTGCAGTGTAGCAGGCTTTAAAAAGTGTGTCACAGTGCACTCTCTATATGGGGCAAAAGGGCTAATTGCTGCAGAGGACACAGCACAAGTGGCTGCTCAGGTGTGAGGGGACAGGGCTGGAGACTGCCTGAGCCAATTGACTGGCCTAATGTATATGGAAAGGTTTTGAATTAGAATAATTATTTTGATCTGTTTTTCAGAAGATGCTTTTAGAATGTGTAGCACATGCTGTTAGAAAATAAAAAGAATGCATAGGTGCATGTAACCGAGGAAAGCAGTATGTAGGTATGAACAGCCGGTCTCACACCATTAGACACCCTTAGCCAGGAGCCTTCAGTGTCCATTTTTTTCTGAATTGGAATTTCTTCTTAACTGACAAAGGGGGTAAGATTGAAACCTTGTAATCTTCTTCCCCTGCTTAAAATGAGTGCATTTTTGTGAGTAGTTGTTATGTGTTAATAATTAAGTTTCTTGCTACTTGAACAGTGGCTTTGCATTAGAGTGCTGTATTTGAAGTCATTGTCATGAAAACATTGTACAGGGAAAACTATGTTTATGGCATTTTAAGTAACTGAGCAGAACCTTTGGAATACAGGAAAAAAAAGTCATGTTTACTGTTATCTCTGTTCACTTAATTCTGCAACCTTGACAGGATAGCATTTTCATAAACTCTGCTGGGGGAGTTCAGTAATGATAGTTTCAGCCTTAGGAATTAGCAATGCAGTAAAGTAACTGGGCTGGACAGGAGGTATTCCAAAGCACTTAACCACACCCCTTTGCTGATACAAACTACTCGCTACAAAACCACTGTTTTGATTTGTAATGTACTTTCTGACTTGGACTTGACTTTTGTGCAGGGTGAAAAGTATGGATCTATTTCAATTCTTCTACATGCAGACATACAGTTAGACTAGTACTATTTTTGAACATTCTGACCATTCTTTTCCATTTTATGGTTTTTGCTTCTTTGTCAAAAATCAAGTGTCTATAGGTGTGTAGATTTCTGAATCTTTGATTCCATACCATTGTCTGTTTCTATACCAATACCATGAAGTTTTTATTACTATTTCCTCTAATACAGCTTGAAGTCGAGGATAGTAAGACTTCCAGAAGTTCTTTATTGTTCACGATTGTTTTAGTTATCCTGAGATGTTTGTTTGTTTGTTTTCCCATATGAAGTTGAGAATTGTTCTTTCAAGATCTGTAATGAATCTTGTGTTGAAATTTTGATCGAGATTGCATTGAATCTGTTGATTGCTTTTTGGTAAGATGGCTATTTTCACTGTTATTTCTACCAATCCATGAGCATGGGAGATCTTTCCATCATCTGATATCTTCCTCAATTTCTTTTTTCCGGGACTTAAAGTTTTTGTCATACAGGTCTTTTACTTGCTTGGCTAGAGTTACACCAAGATATTTTATATTACTCTGGCTATTGTGAAGTATGTGTCTCAGTCATTTCTCTCTCAGCTCATTTATCGGTTGTATAGAGGAGCACTCCTTGTTTCTTTGAGTTAATTTTGTATACAGCCAATATGCCGAAGATGTTTATCAGCTGTAGGAGTTCTCTGGTAGAATTTTTCAGTCACTTATATATATAGACTATCATATCATCTTTGAATAACAGTACTTTGACTTTACCTTTCCAATTTGTATCTCCTTGATCTCCTTTAGTTGTCTTATTGCTCTGGCTAGAACCTCAATTACTATATCAAACAGATAGAAAGAGAGTGGACAGACTTGTCTTGATTATAGTGGAATTGCTTTAAAATTGTCTCCATTTAATATCATCTTAGCTATGGGCTTGCTGTATATGCCTTTATTGCATTTAGGTGTGTGCCTTGTATCCCTGATCTCTCCAGCTTCTAACATGAATGTGTACTGAATTTTGTCAAAGGCATTTTCAGTATATAATCAGATGATCATGTGGTTTTTCCCTTTCAGTTTGTTTATATGGGGGATTATGTTAATGAATTTTTGTATATTGAATTATCCTTGCATCATTGGGATGAAGCTTACTTGATCATGTTGGTTGATATCTTTGATGTATTTGTGAATTTGGTATGCTAGTATTTTATTATTTTTGCACTAACATTATAAAAGAAATTGGTCTTAAATTATCCTATTGATTCTTTGGTTTAGGTATCAGGGTGACTGTGTTCTCATAGAATGAGTTCCTATTTTGTGGAATAGTTTGAAGAGTATTGGCATTAGCTCTTCATTGAAGGTCTGGTAGAATTTTGCACCAAATTCATCTTGCCTGGTGATATTTTTTTCCTGGAGCCTTTAGGTATACTTTTAATTCGTTAGTGTAAGAACTCTTCAGTTTCTTTTTTAGAGCACTTAATGCTATGAACTTTCCTCTTAATGCTGCTTTTATAGTGTCCCATAAGTTTGGATATGTTGTGTTCTCATTTTTATTGAGTTCTAGAAAGTCTTTCATGTCTTTATTTCTACCAGTGATTATTAAGTAGAAAGTTGTTCAGTCTCCATGGGTATGTAGGCTTTTGTTGCTGACGTCCAGCTTTAATACACAGTGATCTGATAAGATGCTTCAGGTTATTTCAATCTTCTTATATCTAGAGAGGCTTGCATTGAGATTATATGGTCAGTTTTGGAAAAGTTTCTATTAGGTGATAAGAAGGCATATTCTTTTGTGTTTGGAACGAATTATCTGTAGGAATTTATTATGTTCATTTGACTCATAACCTGGATAGGGATTAGTTAGGGAAGGTTTCATGCTTATTAGCCTTGGGGTCCCTGAAGGCTTCCAAGTGGAAGCAGGGTGATTTGGGGATTTCCTACTCAGGAGCAAAGAGCAAGCCCAGAGATAGACAGTGAATTTCAAGAGACAGTATGCAACTCAGCCCTGCAGATTGGGTCCCCTAGAGTAGAGTTTTTAACCATGATATTAGTAAATGTTTATTGTTTATATTATGTTCTATTGCATTACCTGTTAATTTATTTGTAGTCACTCTTTAATATATGTGATATAATTTCTCAGATATTTATTTTTAATTCAGTAAGTTCCCTTTTCCATCATTCAGAAAAAAAAATGGAGATACAGAATCAGAGAAAGTAATAAAAGACCAGAAGAACTTTACATTTAATCTTCAATGTCTTTTACTCCAGATCCATGCTTACAAACCACTGAAGTATGGATTTGCCCCAATACCATCTGATAAGCAAAAGCTATGAGGATGTTCTCTGCTCTGATAGATAAACATAGTGTGTTTGCCTTCCACCAGCTCTCCTGTATGCAACATGATGTGTGGTTTCACAGACCTATCTTTTGTCAGTTGAATTTTGTCTTTGACATTATAGTTATAATTCTAAGTGTGCTATAAAAGCTGACATTTGTGAACACCACAGAATGTCTTATGGAAAGATCATCGTGGAATATGCGTAAGTACAAAGACCTTTGTGATCATTGTTAGTAACTGCCCATTTGGAATGAAAATCAAAAAGAAAGAAAACTGAAAGCTGTCAGTGTGTAAGCCTTTAAAAAAAACCCAGGTGGATGAGTTCTCTTTTCTCATTTAATTGTAGACCACAGACATCATGGCTTTTACAAATTCTGTATGAAGAAAACACTAACAGCGCGTCACTAAGTAAATGGTAGCTTTTTAACTTTAGGGTTAGATAGTTGTGCCCCATGAATATCGTGTCTTTTTAACAACTTTAAAGCTGATGATACAAGCTCCAGAAATTTAATTTACATGATTTATTTGGGAACTGTAACTTTTAGTTTCTACTGCTGGACAGTGTGAGAAATGTAAGGAACTGGTTTTCTCCAGCTAATGAAATCTCATAATACCACTATTCAGTAATACTTAATAATCTATAGTCAAATACTATGGACAAAGCCACTGTTTAGAATTAGAGTGTGGCTTTATAGAAATAGAATTCCATGTCTTTGGCCTCATAGAATATTTTGAAATTTAATGAATCATGCTTTCACATATAGGCAATAAAATATGTCAGATATAAACTACCTCCTAAGGCACTTTCATAGTTATAAACAGGACTTAGGCAGTATATACAGATAGGAAGTAAGCAAAGAGCAAAATAGTCCTAACATTTTAGCATCAGTCATTACATATGTGTGTCGTGGAACATTGTCACTCACTGGGCTTAGAATGCTGGGTCATCAGTTGAGAGCACTTGATACTCCTGCAGAGGTTCTGGGTTCTATTCACAACTATCTATAACTCGAATTCCAGGGAAAATAACCCTATTTTCTGACCTCATCAGGAGCACATGTGGGGCAGATACATATTCAGAAGCAAAATATAAATAAAGTAAATCATTTATATTTTATCTTTATTAAATAAATACTGTGGTGGCACTGTGTCAAAGTTTCGTGAATACTTGTATCTATGTCCAGATCAAGGGGCAGTAAGTGATAGTACCTCACCAGTGTTCCCATGAGGCACCACACCTCTTGATAATAATATTCAAAAACATTCTTAACATTATTCTTTATCCTATAAAGATCCTTTTAATTTACATAAAAATAGTGTTTACCATGAACTTAAATTTTTTCAGTTCTTCAAAAAATAAATTCTCTTTATAAAATGTTATTAATTTTAAATTTACATGTCAGTATTAATTTTTCAGTGTAAATATTTTTGCTATTTTTTTGATTGTCAAAAAATACAAAAAATACTCTCCACCAACAAAAATGATGACTCTGACCTTTAATTCCTGCACACTGCATATAGAGACAGGCAGAAGGTTACTCTGGTCTGTAAAACCAATTCTAAGCTTACCAGGGTTACCATAAATGAGACCCTATCACTAAATCAAAACAATAACTACACACACACACACACACACACAAACATCCCAAAATTTTACAAAATATAGCTCTAATGATACATGTACTGTTCTGAGTTCTATGGTTGCTTTATGGTGTACATACTTATTATTGTCATCAAAATAATTCCGTGTAGTAACTTGTTTTTTTAGTCTTTAGGTGTTCCTCTGTCTGTTAATCATCGGAGGAGCATATTCCTGTTTGTTTCCTTTGTTTTTTAAAGAAATTGGTACAAAGATTTTAAATCTCTGTTCTGAATAGTGAGCTTACTGAGCTAATTAATATCTGTTTTAATAGTCATAGTGTGTGTTCAGTTCTTCTATGTTCTAAGTTAGAACCTTACAGCACCATCTCAGACTCAAGAATATTTGGGATTCCATCGCACATCTCTTTTATTAGCTCTAGGTTTTCTCAACCCTAAGCCCGTCAGCCTGGTCTTCTCGGGCTGAGGCATCTCAGCTGCAGGCATCACATGTACAGCATTCGTATCTTGTTGACTTGCTCAGCTAGTTTTTGAGAAATTTGTCCAAGTTTTGAAGGCTTCTATCTCTGTGCAGTTGTTCTATTAAAGCCAGTCTTAGAACATCTGTAAGAATCGCTGCCGTGCTTCATCTTCTTGACGTTGACTTTATTTTTCTCCCTGGACCTGAGCTGATCATTGCTGAACAACATTTACATGTTTTACTTCGTGCTTTCCCAGAGTACATGTGTAGCAGTAAGGCCTGTGTGTCATCGGTTCACCATCTACAGGTATGACCAAAGTGGCAGCTAGATGTCTCTGTTCAGATGCTGCATCTAGGAACTCCGTACTTGTAAGCTTACAAGTTGTACGAAGGAACAGAAGTTGAGATTTGAAAACAAAAGTGTTGATAGAAAACTTAGCAGATCTTCCCTCCATTTCAGTCCCTCACTTGTCTTTCCTGGTTTATAGTTACCCAACTTCATCTGACTGTCATTTACCGTTGTTCAATAGAAGGTGTTCTCTGAGAAGTTGAAATACTAGATTTGTTTTTCTCTTTGAATACATTTATAAGACACCGGATTTGTTTTGTCTGGGATTTATTGGATAATATAAATCACAAGCTTTCATTTTTACATTTGCCTTTAGTTAAATATGCCAGAGGAGAAGAATTCTCCATTAGGTCCATTATCTGTTGGTTCTGTGCAGATCACGGCAGATCCCTTTGACTTGATGCAACATTATCTTTGTAAACAGAGTCCTTAAGCATCACCGAGTTGCTGTCTGGAGTTTGCCTATTGGTGTGACGGCCTTTGAGTATCTCGGTCTTTCTGGAATGAAAGCCTTCTGGAGAAAGTTGCTTCTGTCGGTGTAAACACTTAGGAGTTTAACTGCACTGTCCGGATTTTAGGTCTGCAAACATTTCTGTGAACCCAGTTCTTGCTTATTTAGAGCTTTTGACACTTCAAGTAAAAAAGTAATTATTGTGCAACTATTATGCACAAAACCCAAATAACATGATTTGGTCAGGGGAAAAAAAGGATAAGTCTTTGTTGCTGTGTGTTTTAATTAGTTTTTCTTCTTTTAATCCTTTTATAAATTACCCTAGTTGTTTGACATTGCTTAAGAGCTGAGGAACAGTCTCCAGAGACTGGTAACTTACCCTTAGGCTCCTTTTGAACAAAGTAAAGGTTTCTGTCTTCTGGATTGGTAGTGTATTGAGAGGGAGAGTCTGAGTTCTGTAGAGCAGTTGGAAAGGAGACCAAGGTTGTGAGAGGGTACTCTAAAAGAAGGAAGCTGCTGCAGAAAAACTGTCCCCAAGCAACAAGGTTAACTGTGCTCCCTTCTCAAGCCCAGCATTCCCAGCACGCTTGTAGGTCTCCTTTTGACCTTAAGTAAATATCGGTTGGATTGTCACAAAGACATGTCCTTTGTTTTCATGCTTCCTCAAAGGGGAAAAAATTGTCAAACCTCTACTTGTGGCTTTTTTGCATTCTGTCAGAGGAGAATTGAAGCAACTCTGGAAGTGAGCCGCAGCTGAGGCAGCTTACTGATCCAGAGCATGAGTCTAGTGAGCAGCGAGGATCAGCAACAGCGTAGGAAATGAGCACTAGCAGAAAAAGAAGCCAGGGATGACAGGGTACTTAAATTGCTAAGGCTGGAAGTGGGAAGAACCCAGCCTTTGGAACTTGGGGCCCGACAGCAAGTTCCCTTCTTATATAGTAGTAACTTTTAAACACTGAAGACCTAAGCATTTAGTTTTGCTAATCAACTTGACTATATTACAGCTTACAACTTTTACATCTAAAACGTCTCAAACTCTTCAGTCCTTCTACCTGAATTACCAGAAAGTAGTAAAGCATGTTGTCTTAGGTCTCTAATCTGCTGTAGGTCAGATCCTAGTGGCCCGAGCCGGCTCATTCTAGCTATCCAATCCTCCAGTTGTATCAGGGTAGTTTTACATTTCTTTCTTGACATTGTGCTTTTCTGTGCCCTGCTATGCTGGAATAAATACTTATTTCTGCCTGCACAGAAACTTCACCATAAGTTCTGATGCTTTCTGCTAGTCCAGTTCTCTCCAGGACCTGTGATGCCCATCTTCAACCTCTTCATTCTCAACAAGGGGGCACTCTGGGGTATGAAATCTCGCAGTCTTTTGAAACACAATCATTAGCTTGGAACTCCATCAGCCATGTGTCCCATCTGCTGTTCCAAACCACTTTATAAATCACTAACCATGTGGGAGAAGCGACCCCAAAGACAGTCCTGTCACAGCATCTTTCAAAGAAACCAAGTCATTTCCATTACAGGGTAGCTTTAGTGTGGGGAAAAGCATGGCCATCAGATGTGTTCTTTAGGGAGGCAAAGGAATTTATATACCCATCTTTGGAATGAGCGAGTACATATATGTGTCGCTATATCTGGAGAAAGCCTTGTGAAAACAGTATACTTTTGCTTCATCTTATAGTTGACCATTCAGCTCAAGGGTCCCTGCTTTCAGAGATATAAGACTTACTAGGGAAATCTGAGGGTAATAATTCTTGATGCATAAGATGTGCTTTTGGCTGGAAAGATGGCTCAGAGTTAAAGACTAGGCTCACAATGTAGTCAGTATTTTTTTAATGAAATATAGTTTACAGATTTTGTTGCATTAGTCTTGGTAGTTTGTGGTCTCAGCTTTAAACTATTTTTTAAGCTAATGACTGATAAAGAATACTATCCACAAACATAATTCATTTAGAGGCTACGTCACCTTGGGATCCACCCTATATGCAGCCACCAAACCCAAGCACTATTGCTGATGCCAAGAAGTACTTATCAGCAGGAACAAGATAGGGACGCTTCCTCAGGGGCTCTACCATAGTCATACTGATACAGTTGAGCATGCTTACAGCTAACCATCGGACTGAACACGGAGACACCAATGAAGGTGTTAAAGAGAGGACTGAAGGAGCTGAAGGGGGTTGAAAATGGGAAGAACAATATCAACCAACCAAACCCTTCACAACTCCCATGGACTAAAACACCAACCATTGTGCACATATTGAGAGACCTATAGCTCCAGTTGCATATGTAGCAGAAGATAGCAGTGTCTTCACCAATGTGAGAAGAGGCCTTTGGTCCAGGGAGGGAATGTTTTACCAATGTAGGGGATGCCAAGGCACTGGGTGGAGAGGGTGATTAGGAGCAAGTGCACCTTCCTTCCTTGAGACAAATGGAGGGGGAGGGTGATAAATTCTCAAATGTAAATATAGAGAATATCTAATTTACAAAAATACAATACAGAGGGCTGGTTGCATGTCTCCATGGGTAAATTGCCTTCTGTACAAACATCAGAGCCTGCATTTGGATCTTCAACACCAATGTAAAATGTCAGGTGTGGTGTCAAGTAACCCTGGGGTCTTGCTGGCCAGTTGGTCAAATGCCAGATTCAGTGAGATACTTCATAAAGAAAAGAGGAGCAGCAATCCTGACATCTGGCCTACACACTCCCAGCACAGGAAAACACCAACCACACTCACGTGCACATATGCACAACAAGCACACACAGAACAGGAGTGAAACTAAGAGTTCTGGTGGCTTATGGTGATTTTTTTTAAAACAACTTTATTTTACAAAACAAAGATAAATGTACAGATTTTAAACATTTTTTGCTTAAAATTATACATTTTGTCAGTACTTTTTTTCAGATTTTAACATAATTTTTACATAAAACTATATGGATATATTTTTTAGTCAGTACTTGATTTTTTTCAAGGTTTGATAATATGCCTTGAAAACTTAATAGTTACAATGAGCATAAAGTACATGTAAAACAAAATGTAACATGGGAATAGTCAAAGTCTTCTTGTTTTGTAAATATATGTATATTTTTTTTTTGTTTTCTTTATTTCTTGGACTTCATACAGTCTGTGAGTTGTTTCTGGGAGAGTGCAAGCCTCTGAGGTTAGCATCCCACTATCAGTGACTGCATATTATGTCTGTTCTTTTGTGACTGGGTTATGTCACTCAGAATGATATTCTCTAGATGCAGCCATTTTCTTAAGAATTTGGTTAAGTCATTGTTTCTGGTGGCTGAGTAGTATTCCATTGTGTATATGTACCACAATTTTTGTATGGCTTATGGTGATTTTAACTCATGAGATGGGTGAACTTAAATTTAAAATATGCAGTGAGATGAACTATTACCAGATGGAAGAATGCTTCCCATGGACTTCCCCGTATATGGAAGTGCCGTCTAGAGCAGAAGGAATGCACATTACAAATACAGCACTTCAGTGACATGGAAAATGGACACTCCCTGTGTGATATCCTAGGTGGAGACACAGGGTTACAAAGACTCTAGGACCACACCCTATCATCCTCTCGTCCCATCAGAAATCACCAATATAAGCATTTGTTTGTACTTAAGGGAACCTAAGTATTGAAATTAATTTTCTACATTTGAAGATTACATACTTATTACCTACTTTTATATTCATGTATAAAACCTCTTAACATGAACTGCTTCCCTTGTTTTCTTTGTCCAGTATTTGTGACATTAACTTACATAGCATAAGGTTTTAGAATATTTAATATTCATTGATCTTTAGAAGTCCATGACTGATCTGAATTTATTTATTGCCCAAATTTTTTACTATTATGAGTAAGGTTGCTCTGATGATTCCTGTATGATTCCTATTGTTTATATATAAAATATATTACATGTAAATATATATTATATATACATACACACACACACACACACACACACACATATATATATATATGTATAGTCATTAGGACAGCTAGGATCACAATGATTGTGCCATAGTATAGAATGTGTAGCTTTTCTTCTTAAGTTTTCCAGACTGTTTGTCTCTCTAATCCCTGCACTCTGTCTTCCTCCACATCACCATTTGGCAGTCAGTATAATTATACTGCATTCTACTATCAATCACAGATTTCTTATAACTCAAACACTTCAGTACTGCTTATAATGACCAGTGATGTCATTTGTATTGTATTTGTTTAAGTCTTTTGCTCACCTTTGTAAATAGATAGTTTTGTTATTTTTAATTGTGTGTATGACTATGTGGCTGTATGTGCATGTGAGTGTAAGTCCCCATTCGGAAGCTACAAGAATTAGATACTTCCAGGAGCAGAAGTTAAAGATGATCATGAGACATCTGATGGGGTTTTGGGCCCTCTGCACACTATACATTCCTAACCACTGAGCTGTCCTCTCTAGCCCCTTACTGAATCCTCTGCTGAGCTGTTGTTATTCTGATACATCTGTAGCAATTCATTATGTGTTCTTAATCCGGGCCTCCTTGGAAGTCAGCATTCATGAGATCCCTCCCTGCCACTCACCTTTACTTTTCATTTTGAGCTGGTTTTCCAGTCCAGATCACCTTTTATTATCGTAGTGGTTTTGCTTATGGAAATGTCTTCTTGTGAACTGTGATGATGTTGTACGTGTTCTTCTCACACTGTGAATTTGTGCTTGAGACCCATATGGAACTGTACACAGGCAAAGTCAGTGTTGATACTTCTGCCAGTATTAAGGCCCAGCCTTACATATTAAAGGACCATGCTTGTTTTACTGTGTAACAGCTGTGTTTGGATCAATCTTTACTTTGTGGACCTACTTTGCAGGACCCTGACCAAGTTCTCTGTTTTATTTTTAATCATGTCTTTGTGGGAACATGTGTTATTAAGTGTGGGTGTCCACAGAGGCAGAGAGGGCATTAGATGCCCTGGTGCTAAAGTTATGGGTTGTTATGAGCCACCAAATGTGGATACTGGGAACCCTATTCCATTCAGCAAGTACAGCAAGTCTTCCCAACTGCTGGGTCATCTTTCCAACCCCCATTGGCCTAATTTTGAACCCAGCTATCTTGATTGCTAAAACTTTTTTTTTAATGAAAGGAAGAGGGACTCTCTTCTTCTTCTTCTTCTTTTTTTTTTTTTTTTTTTTTTTTTTTTTTTTTTTTTACGTTTTATTTACTTATTTTATGTATATGAGTACACTGTCATTCTCTTCTGACACACCAGAAGAGGGCATCAGATCTCATTACTGATGGTTGTGAGCCACCATGTGGTTACTGGGAATTGAACTCAGGACCTCTGGAAGAGCAGTCATTGCTCTGAACTGCTGAGCCATCTCTCCAGCCCCTGCTATAACTTTTAAAATAAGCCTGGCACCTGGCTTATCTTCAGCGATGTGGTTCTCATGTGCTAACCTGACACTTCTGAGTAACTACTGAACTTTCATTGGCTCCACAGAATGTTAGAGCTTGGGCAGCATCATTAAAATGGTTTGCACATGTATGTATATGACGCCTCTGCTTATGGAAGTTGTCTCTCAGTCTTGGGGATGGTGGGTAGATTTCATCATGAAGTTACTATATGTCTTTTCATAAGATTTGCTTTAGGGAATATATGTACTTTAACGCTGTAGTAATTGTGTATGTATTTTTAATTCAAGAGTGAGTTTGAGACTGATAAATAGAATATAGTTGTTTTTATGTGTACACCTTTATCCAGTAATCCTGCCAAACACTCCTCGGTCATGGTAGTGTACATTTTCTAGGCTACTGAGGTGAGTACGTTATCCCTGACACATGGGCAGCATTGCCCCTTCTCCAGCTCACTGCCACTGGGGTTTCTGCTATGCTGAGATCTCAGTGTGTTGTTATGCAATGTGACCGTGAGGTTCTTTCTGTGTCCTGATAGCCAGGAAATCTTCGATATTTTGCCATAATTTAGCTATTTTATGAGGTTTTTGCTACATTAGGTTTTTCATATCTTCTCTTTATCAGACTAAGGATGAGTCCTGCCTCATTTCATGTAGTTTGTAAAAGGGTTTTATACTGAGTACGTCATGTCTTATCAATGTCTGGTGGTGCAGTGATTGACTGGAGAGAAGTTATAACATTAATTCTCAAAAACTGATGACTGAGGTACATTAGCTTTTCCAACGTTTTTTTAGATTGTACACTTCTCTCAAAGGCTTGTATGCTGACCCTCTATCAGTGTCCTGTTAGCTAACTGTAGTTTAATTAACAGTCATTGTCCCCAGTAGGATACAGCAGGCCACTGCTCTATGGAAGGTAACTCCTAGGTCACCAGTCCTTCCTGGCAGTCACCTTACTATAAAGCAGTACTTATTCTTGGAATGAGTTATTAACTAGCCTGTAGGATTGGTAAAGTCATAGTTCAGATCTCTAGTTCCAAGAAATGACATAGGATTAAAACATCAGGGATATTCTAGATATGTTAAATTAACTGGGATAGAGTTTGAGAATGGTTATAATAGAAGATAAGACTGAAAGTAGAGTTCAAATTCAATCAAGGAGAATCTTGGTTGCCCAGCCAACAATTAGGCCTGGCTCTGCACTATAGCAACTCAATTTAACAGATAAGGAAATGCATCTTGGGAGGTCATGACCTGCCTCTGGTACTACCAAACCAGAATTGCAAGTTCATAATAAAAAGAATTTAAACATACTAGTACTTCATAAATACCTGCCCTGTACTAACTAGTCTGTATGCTTATTATTTTACGTGTACTGCCTTACATTTATAAAATTGGGGTTGTTTTGGTTTTTGTTCCTCTTTGTCTTATTATTCTTCCTCTGTAAAATTAAATTGATGGGAACTCAAGCAGAACAAATATTTCTGCAGCCATGATGGGCGTAATAGGAATTCTTTTATGATACTAGATGTTCAAGCAAGGTCATGGGGTGCTAGAGAAAGAGAAACAAGCCACACATTACCTATGGGTGATTAATGTGGGGGGCTGTTCTTGGTTAGCTAATATTCGAATTAGTTTTGAAATTCTGATGACATATTGCCTGTATCCAGTGGATGCTTTCTTCATGATTTCTCATTTGCTCTGGGCTTCCTTAAGCCAGAGGCTATAGCAGTGTGCTTCATTGGAAAGATGTAATATCTTTGCCTTTTCCTTATCACTGTGCTGTGCTCAGTACAGTAACATTCAAAACACATTTTATATGTCCTGCTTGTGGGGGGTGTCAAGATCCAGTACATAGCTTGTACAATCTTTAAACTTGCCACCCTCGTGGCTCAGCCTCACAAGTGCTGGATCCCAGGTGCCCAGCACCATGTCCAGGCCTCTGTCATGTGTTGAAGCACCAGGGGTGACCCTTTATATTTGTGTCTGAGGAAGCTAAAAGGATGGACACATGCTAAGTGAATAAAGACTGATGAACAGTTCTCTCACTTTTTTATGTAGTGTAATACCACTGGGATAGGAAATAATGTCCTTCAGATAGCATTCATTACACATAAAATTTATGAATAAATGAATGAATTCTTGAAATTTATTTTTCTTGTCATTTTTACAAAATCCTAGAAGTAGATAATGAAAATCAGAATTTGTTCTAATTGACTGACTGTAAGAGTTATGTTGGGCTGGAGAAGTGGCTCACTGGTTAAGAGCACTAAGTGCTCTTACAGAAGTCCCGAGTTCAATTACCAGCAACCACATGGTAACTTACAACCATTTGATGCCCTCTTCTGGTGTGTCTGAGACAGCTACAGTGTACTCATATAAATAAATAACTCTTTTAAAAAAGAAGAAAGAGAGATAGGTTATATCAAGTTAATTTTAGTATTATAATTATTTCTGTTTCTGTTTAATAGTAATGTCTATGTTTGTAACAGTAAAAATGTATACAGTTCTACATTGCACTAAAAATGAAAATGGTTAATTGAAGTAGCAAAGGAAGTTTAGTTTCTTTTGTTAACAATACTTTAAATTTTAAGTTTTGCCAGCAGAAATGTCCATTTAACTCTGCTGTGAACGTTATTCAGAGCACAGAACTTCCTTATGCCATTAGCTTCTCATTACCTTCAAGCCAGTGGGTTCTGGCCCATACCACAATGCTTTTTGCTTATCCATTAAATTGATTAATATTTATAGGACATATGTCTTAGTCAGTACTAATATGAATACTGGTGACTTAATCATATAGAGAAATTAGAATTAAAAGACAATTCATATTAGAGGAACTCAGAATTGGGCTTTGATAAAAATAATTAATCACAATTGCCCAATTAGGAAGACTCCTGAATCAGTTAACTAGGTCATCATAAAGCAAGGATTATATGACCTGTCAGGTGTTTCAGAACAGAGGTGAGATGGGAAAGTGTAGTGCCTCAGTACTGAAAGTGAAAAGCCAGGAGCGAGTCATTCCGCTCAGTGTGTGGGAGAAGTGGACGGTCCAGCTGTCATCTCCTGCCATTGCTTAGTGTCCTTATAAAGATAGAAGTGGGACCTCCATGTGCTCAAATGATCAGTCAAAAAATGTCTACAAACATTTAAAATGACTACAGTAAAAGACAGAGGCACACACCCCCAGGTATGGGGGAAAGGCTAAGCTCAGAGATAATGGTCAGCAAATGGTTATAGTTTTCAAATCTATGGTACAGAAGGATAAAATAATATATAAAAGTGGACAACTAAAATGACTGAAGTTATTCATAAAAATTTATTTGAATAACAAACTAATGTTAAAATCTGTCCATATTTTAAGGCAGATGAATTAATGAACTTGCCGTAGAAGCTTTGTTTATATGCATGTTTTTAGCATATTTTAAATATTTTAAGTACATGTATAATGTATGTTTAGAGTAGTAATGAAAAACTCAAAGGGAGGTGTTGCCTCATGTGGGTTGGTCATGAGAATCCAGTGTAGAAGGTAAATCTAGTCAGAAGTCTCAGTTGAGGTCTAGAACTAACCAAGGTAGGCTGCAAAGAATATTCAAATTAGAAAGTATCTAAGAATCCACTGGCAAAGAAATCAAAGAAAAAGCCAGAATTTAGAAAGAAAGGTAAACAGGATTACAGCTTACCGACGATCTTAGCACCTCGCCATGAGCAAGCAGGGCAGTGCCGCACACCTGCAGTGCACAGCGCACTCCAAGGCCGTGCAGAAGGCAGTTCGGAGCCCACACACTCTAAGGCCATTAACGGGGTCTTACCCACTGTCCTCCTCAATACCATTGTTTCTCGGAAGTGTCCCATAACTCTGTTGGCACCTGCCCCTGTCTGAAGCCCTAAACTGTGTCACTTTTTCCCCCTTGTGATGTTACTTTTGTTCTTTGGGTATGTAGACCATTTTTGAGTCTTTGCTATAGTAAAACCTTAGTAAGTTTTACGGTCAGTCAGGTTTATAAATTTAGACTTTGGAAATTAGAGTCACTTTAAGGTCACATACCTCCTATCTTAAAATTTTCTTTTATTATTCTGAAAGATAAGCATTACATTATTGTTGTAAATTTATAATTAGTCTTTAGCATTGTGTTTCTTTTGTGTAAGCATTTAACTTCTATGTGGACAAAAATTATACATAATAAATTTCTGGGTTAAACATTAAAATTAGTGTGTTTTTAAATAAGTTTGAGCACAAGGAGTGAGTTTGAGTGCTACACAGAGTGGGCAGATGGCATAGTTTAGAGTTTATCATATACGTCTTAAAGTTCCAGGAGCTTGTCCACATAAGGAAGTGAACGTTTTCTAGAGGAGGGCAGTGCTCGTTCTGATTGATCACTACACATTATCTGCCCATAACATTATCAAGGTGTGTCCTAAGGAACAGGTACCACCTATCCATTGAAAGGTTCTTTTCTTCCTAACACATATGGAGGAAAGGTTTGGTCCCTTGATGTGTGCCTGGTACACAAAAAAGCTCATTTGACGTTGTGTTCACTGAGCTGGCTTTGCACAAGGCTCATTAGTGCCATGGACATATGGCAAGGGAGACTTCGTTAATAGCATCATTCTTTCTCACACATGTCCCCAACTTTCCAGTCTCGACTCCTATTGTTTGATCTGACTTACTGTACAAATCCCCAGTAAACGTAATAGCATCATTTACTATTAACATGCTAAATTTTAATGAGAATACCTTAGTGATAGGTAATATAAAATACAGTTATAGACACTGCAGATTATGAAATGGAATTCTATAAATTAGGACTGTTTTCAAGGCAAAATTATTCCATATTAGAACTGTCTTCATTTCCTTTGGATCCTTAATAGCATTTCCAATACAGTGTTTATAATACACTGATATACTTTAGGGATAAAGCATTCTGATTTTTTTCTACCTTTATCTTCAAGAACATTGGGAATGACTTGAGAAAAATACTTATTATATTAACTTTTAATCCGTATATACTGTGAATTTAATATGCACATTATAAAAATCTTCCTTTGGGGAAAAAAACAAAAGCAAAAAAGCCTTCAGTGATGGAGCAGTCTTTCAATTCTAGCACCCAGGAGGCAGAAGCACAGGCAGTAGACTGATCTCAAGGCCAGCCTGGTCTACAAAAAGGGTTCCGGACAGCCAGAAGGACACAGAGAATGCCTGTCTGGAACCAACCCCCTCCCCAAAAAAAAGACTTCCTGGATCCTCAGACATCTTCACTACAGAGTCTGAGATTCTTCCAGTGCTCAGCTTTTACTTTTAACAACTGGAGGTTTTCAGTGTTAGAGGCGTAACAGACAGTGTGAGAACATGCATTAATTTCCCAGCATATAAAAATATTAACAGTTTCTTAGTTAACTAGATTAAACTGTTCATTTGTAGCAATAATGAACCATCAAGACAAATAAACCTGAATTTCATCTTGTCATTTTTATTTCTGTGCCAGTATTTTAAGAAATTATTGAGTATTTTATGATTGTTGATAGATGTGGCTGAACTAAGCTTACAGCAGAAGATCGATGTTTTAAAAATTGAAACAGTATAGGTTTGTATTGATTAATGTGGCTAAATCAAAATGGGAGGCTTTGTAACAGCTTTCTTAGACAGGCTGCTCCTCAGTAATGGCAGCCTATCCATTTTAGTTTTTCACTGATAAATCAGCTTGAAAATTGGATGTCAAAATTTTTTTCACTGAAGTAGTGATTTTTTTCTTGCCCTTTAACCTTTTCTGATATATTAGATTGGTTTATAAGACTAAACTCTATCTCAGAGAAAGCAGTTGTCAGGTTGACACTGTGATGGATTTTTAGATTATTTTAACATCTGTGTTTATCCATATGTGTGTTTGTACATACATGATACCATGTTTAATTATACATCTTAATGCCCTGTCGAAGGATGGGTTTTTTGATTGAAAAATTAAAATATATATTTCAAAACATTCAGCATGCTATTTGTAGGTTTGGACATTAGAGAAGGTCAGAGTCCTGACTGGACAATTGTCCTGCTCCTGCAGTGCTCTCCGAGTGCTCGGTGTGGACAGGCTTTTCACTGCATTGACAGTCATTCAGCCCTTAGCTGATCAGTCACTGTCATACCTTCCTCTAGTCAAGAAAAACTTGGAATGCTTTATTATAAAAACAATAAACTCCCCCCAAAAAAAAAAAAAAAACAATAAACTTAAGCCAGTGACACTCTCTTACTTACCAGGAACCAGTGGTAGGGATTTAAAATAACACTGGGAAATATGACTGACATTGTAGGAAAACGAGCTTAGTTTGTATTTAATGGGTGGACTTAGGTGATGGCTGGACATACCCTTATGTCCCTATAGTGGAATCTATATTAGCCTAGGAAGGTATTGATTGGGAAGTTCCTGTTGTATAATTACTTTTTTGCCAGGAAAAAAAAAATTCATGGTGTATTGATCTAGATGACAGCCTCTGAGCAGCAGTTTCCCTTGGCTAACAGTGAGTGTCATCTTTCAGCCATGATAAATGGTAACACACTGGCCCCACATAATTACCTTGTGGTGAAATGAACCTCCTATCCCCTCCCCCTTCCCAGCAGAGATGTAACAGTCATCTTCATCTGAAAGCTGTAATTTACTGGACTAATCATCCTCTTAATAGGGGAAAATCCATGCCCCCTAGAATATGACCTGTGTTGGCTAACTGAAACAGAAACATCTTTTCACATAGTGACCAGATTAACACTCCACAGTATGCTGCATTTTTACCAGTTCTCAGTTCTAGCCTGTGCTTTCCCTGCCTGTTTACGTCTGGTCACTCAGAGATTTTATGCAGGGTATGAATTAAAAGAGGAAATGCAGACATGGTCAAATTTCTTGGATTGCAGTGGGGGAGTGGTTTATGAAAATTAACTGATTAATAGCAACATTTTATAAACACAGAACACTTTATTTAGGTAGCACTTGTGAGAAGCCCGCTGCTTGTGACTGTTCTGGTGACACAGAGAAGTTTAAGTCATAAGCAGCATTTCTGTTTTGTAAATTCTTTCTCTGGCAGTTACTTCCGTGAAGCAGCAAATTAGCCCGTGAATGTAAAACTCACTGTCCCTACCATTCCAGGAGACTAGGACGGCTTGTGTTGCCTGTCTCACTATGGCAAAGGTGTCGTTACCACCTCTCCTTACGGCTGGGTTTTCATACTGCCCTCTGGGTAATGACTTTTATTAAGTAATGCTATTTAAAGGGTGACTGCAGTCATTTTAGATCACTGTAAGACCACAGTGAAGGGTTGGATAAAGGTCATTTTCAGAGAGTGTACTTAGTTAAATAAATGCACAGTGTACGTACAGGACCCTGCTTTTCAGTATGCTGTCACAGGCTCCCCAGAGCCCAGGGAATTCGCACAGGAAGCACAGCTGCCTCTATCTTGTATTTTATTTGCTCTTTCTCTTTGTTAATCTTCTCCTCGTAACTCTGCTTATTCCCATGACTGAGCACAAAAGTTTTATTTGATTGTAAATCAGATCCACCACTTTTGAAAATTGGTGGAAACCCTATATAGAGATATGAATGAACATTTATAATTATTTAGGATCATTTTCTGCTCAGTCTTATTTAAAAGTCACTACTTTAAAAAGAAGACAGACATTTCTCCTTTGAGTGTAGCCCAGGTTGGAAGTTTCTTCTGTCATCATCACAGCTGGCTTCTTGCTGATCATGGCTAGCAAGTGAGATCCATGCAGATGAAAGCCACCCTGATCTATGTGGTCATTTCCTGTCACACTGCCAGCTCTAAATTACTTCCAGGACCTAGCACTGCTTATCAAGAAAGCGCAGACCCAGTTTCTTCATTGAGCTGCGTAGTGCTCAGGGAGAAGAATGCTGCCTTAAAGCCACTTTGCAGTGGGCAGCTCATCACCACACTGCCGTTTTCTAAAGTAACTGTTATGTGTGCTCCCTGAGGAAATACTGCCTCTGATCAAGCCATTTATCACTTAAATTCTAGAAATGTGTGCACTAAAGCAAACATGTCTCTTTATTTTAATTGTTAACATATTTTTAAATGAAACAGTAAGCTATGCTAAAATGCCTCAGGTCACAGTCTTATTGAGCTGGGTTTTCTTAAATATTTATTTGAGAAAATGAGATGGGACACCGCAGTGCCGCTGACTGCGTTGGAGACCGTGGAGTGATAGTGAAGCTGATCGGAAACAGCCTTCTCCTTCCTTTCTAAATGCTCCCTACCTTGATTACGGGCATTTATTATAATTATCAGGAGATTAAGCTGTTGTTACAGAATCCTAGGAATGGAACCATTCAGAAGGAATATAATGGCAGTTTATTGGATTCTGCAAAGGAAAGGAGCAGACAGATCGAGAGGTCTGTTTGTGCACGGCTCCACTCCTCACTGAGGATCCTCATTTCACCCTTCCATCTCTGTTCTTTCCCTGGGCTAGGGGTGTTATGTTCTCTATATGTGACCTGACCTTTGGCCTGTCTGTGCTTTTTATCTTCTGTAAGCCACACATATATGTGTGTGTTGATTTTTCACTGTTCATATCTTTGCTATAAAAATCAGTGCAGTTGATGCACAGTTAGTCTCACATAAATGACAAATATGGAGATAACACGTTCCCTTTTTAATATTTCAATTAATTTAGAGATACCCACATGGAAGACATAAGATGGGGGGCTGGATTCAGTGAATTGGAGGTCCCTGAGCTTGTAACTAGCAGAACTGCAGTGTGTGCAGAAATCCAAAGAACAATGAGAGCCATGGTGTCTGCTCAGAGAAGGAGCCACGCTGTCTGTCAGAAACGCCTGTGCCAGGAAGAGGCTCAGGCTCAGAAAAGCCCTTTCTCTTGCTTGAGATACTAGGGACACTATGCTAGTGATTTTGGATGTCCTGAAAATAGCAGCATCCTGTGAATAATAACCCTTCAGAAGGTTTTGGTTGGTTAGTTGGTTTGGTTTTGGTTTTGGTTTTGGTTTGTTTGAAAATTACTTTGTTTGTATGAAAGCAATACATAAAATATTACGTTTATTTAAATGTTTATATTTTTGCTGGGTATTTTGTGGGGGTAGCCTCTCCCTCCCTCCTCCCCTCCCTCTCAACAGTGTCATGCTCTGTAGAACAGGCTTTGAACTTTAAATCTTCCTGCCTGAACCCCCTGAATACCTGGACTCATAGGCCTGCCCACTAAGCCGAGCCTAAATATTGTTTCTTTGAAGAATTTCAAAATTGCTGTTGTTGCTGAAGAAGTGTGTAAAGCTAGCAGGAGTAGTGGTTCATTAAACGTTGCTCAAAGTTCTTAAACCCACTGGGCTTGTACCACAGGCTTTAGCTGCCATTCTAGCTTTCTAGAGGCTCTGCAAAAGACTTCTTGTCTTTGTTACTCACTTCCTTCTTGTAGACTGAAAAAGACTGGAGATGTAGTTACAGGCCCAGCCTCACTAACACAGAGAGCACAGAAGGAGTGATTCATAATGGCAATGACCCAAAGGTGGAAAGAACACTCATAAGCCCTTCTGCCTTCTGACACAGTGATGAGCCTTGTCTTTAATATAGTGTGTGAGGTTTGTGTGCTGTACTAGATATGTAATGTGTATATGCTATGTAATATGCTTTTATACACTGTTCTACTATATCATCAGAGTAGATTTAATAGAGTATGTAAAGAAAAATGACAAAACTCTAGGGTATATGCCTTTAATCCCAGAATTTGTAAGGCAGAGGCAGGCCAATCTAGGTAAGCTTGAGGCCAGCCTGGTCTACAGAGTGAGTTCTAGGACAAAGAAACTCTGTCTCAAAAAAATCAATCAATCAATCAATCAATCAATAATATACAAAACATCTCAATCCCAACAGGGTGGTTCATGGCTGTAATCCCAACACTTGGGAAGCTAAGTAGAAAGATTGCCAGGATATCAGAACTAGCCTCAGCCACATAGTCATTCATAGGCTATCCTGGACTACAGAGTAAGCTCTGTCTCAGTTGGGGTGGGGACATGGAATACTGAAATATTTTAAGAGAGTAAGTTCCCCATTATAATACTCAAAAACCATAGATAAGTAAAATTAGTCTGTTTATATTAGGCAAAGACTTCATCTTTGTTACTGAATGCCAAACTAGGTTATTAGGAATCTGTTGTTTTTTACTACACACCCCTGAGCCATATTATGCATGTGAACTTGTCAAAGTGCTTGTCCATATGACTTAGTTGCATTTTTGCGTATAATTGTACGTATTGTGCTTTCATTAATAGGAAGTGGGTGTGAGAGGAGTAGAGACTGTGTGCAAGGACAAGAGGACAATGGCAGTGGTTTGGTAGGAACAATCATAAGCAACCTTTTGCTTTGGATTGTGGTTTGCAAGTCAACAGTTATAAACTTGCATAAAATTGCTAGTATTTGTATTATGTATGATGTCACTGACTTACTATAGTTAAGCAATGAGACTAATACATTGAGATTTTACATAGGGATCTGAAGGGAAAAACAAGGCTTATAGTAACTTGCTTGGTAGGCATACAAAATGCACAGAAATCTGAGTTGGACAAAAAACAACTAAAGCAAAATAGGAAGAGGAAGAGGAGAAGAGTTTCACCTCTGAGGAATTGTCTTAGAGGCCCAATCCTTTTCTAAGTTTTAAAAACAATATTTTTATTTTCTTATAGGAGATGTATATGTCTTATAGACAAAATTAGATATATACCAGCTGGTGTCCTATGCATCTTTGTTGCCTGTGTGATGCATGGCATTTTCATTTGCACATTGCATTGTAAAAATGCCAGTTTGTGTCATTACTGAGCACTAACTGAAAAGGGGCTGATGCAAACATGAATCCGGAGGATTTCAAATACAAACTCAGCTGTGCAAATAGCAACCCAGAGTTGTGGAGTATGGGGAGGTCAGAAAGGAAATGACAGGTGCCATGTGAATGAGTGGAACTTTCAGTTCTTCTGTTGCATGACTGCAATCTTGAGGGACTTCTTCCTTAGACCACCCTATGATAGGCCATCCTGGTCTACAAATCGAGTTCCAGGATATCCAGAGAAACTTTGTCCCAAAAAAAAGAACAAGAAAGAACAAAAAAAACAAAAACCACAAACAAATAAAAAGCACCTAACTTCTCTGAGGAAAACAAAAGCAAATGAAAAAATCAAACATATCAGCAAGACTCTACAAAAGGTCTTTCTTTCAGCACAGTTCCAAAATAAGTACTAGAGGCCTTTGAAATAATTATTTTAAGGGAAGTATGAAGAATTTTCTCTTAAGTGATTTTCCCTCCTCTTATCAATAGACATGCCTCTCTTTCACATTGATAGTGGGAATGAGATCTATCTTATGGGGTGAGTATGAATAGCGTATGCTAATAAGAGTTTTTTAAAAAATATATTTCTCCTAAAGATTACTAGATGACATTAACATGAATTTTCAATGTTCACTGTGTCTCTCCCATAATTACCAGTGTTTATTCAGGGTGTCTGTCTATGCTTGGAAGGAGACAGGAAACAGCTGCCTTCAGTGTCATGTCCTCAGGAGAATTCATTTTCTCAATTGCCTTTGCAGTGGGTGTAGCTAGGCAATCAGACCGCCAGAGAACACACACACTTGCTCTGCCACTAAGTGGTTGCTTGATCTGAAGAACATCAAGCCCTCCTGCCCTCTATTTTCTCTCTTACAGGGGTGGGCAATGGTGCTTTTCTCATTTGGAGTTGATGAGAACTAAATAAGCTAGTGTATGTAGTGATTAGAGTCCTGCTCATTGGCCAGATGCTGTTGCTATTCTAACAACTATTGGATTATATGGAGGTGGCAAATAACCTGAGCATCTCAGAAATGCACACCCATGTCCAGCAAAGGCCCTCAGGAAGGTTCTGCTCACAGAAGCCACAACATCTTAAATACAAGGTGGCATATGGAGGGAAAGGGTCATGGCACTCCACCCATTGTCTCTGGAAATCTTGTCTGCAAGTGACTCACTGTTTCTCATAAGTGACTGGCCAAGAAGTCACCTCAGCATGCTTTTCTATGTGCATATAGAGTTAGGCATGTTGGGCCAACTCTGTCTCCCAGCATTGGACATACTGAAGTGGGGAATTGCTACAAGGTCAAGCAAACATGAGCTGCACAACAAGATCATGTCTCCTTTAAAAAGAAGAAGAAAATGAAAAAAGAAAAGCAGATGAAGTACAACCTATAGTGTACCCAAAGAGAGGGAACTATGGCATGCTTATCTTAACAATAAGTTCATTAGAGTATAGTTTATATACCCTTACAAGATAACCATTAATTTATAGTTCAGGCACTCAATTAATCAGTGTGCAATACTAAAGTGTAGAGTTTACAGCTTGGGATATAGCTCAGTAATAGAGTACTTGCCTAGCATATACAAAGCCCTGGCTTTAATCCTTAGGTACTACCCCCCAAAAAAAAGAAGAAGAAGAAAAGGAAACAAAGGGAAGGAAGGAAGGAAGGAAGAAAAGAGAAGAAAGACCAACAGACAAATGTTACACACTCTAGTTTTTTTGTTTGTTTGTTTGGTTGGTTGTTTGTTTGTTTGGTTGGTTGGTTGTTTGTTTGGTTGTTTGGTTGGTTGGTTGGTTGGTTGGTTGTTTGTTTGGTTGTTTGTTTGTTTGTTTGGTTGGTTGGTTGGTTGGTTGTTTGGTTGTTTGTTTGGTTGGTTGGTTGGTTTTGGTTCTGTTGTTACTGGGGGGGTTGTTTTTGTCTCAGTTGTGCTGGTTACTATTTTTTCTTAATTTATTCACGTTACATTCTGCTCACTGCTCTTCTCCTAGTCACTGTCCTACCCTTATAACTCCTCCCCTTCTCCTCTGAGAAGAGGTTCCCCTGGGTATCCCCCAGCCTTGGCACATCAATTCTTTGTGGGACTGAGCATATCCATCTCAGCTGAGGCTAAACAAAGCAGCCCAGCTAGAACACATCCCACACACAGGCAACAGCTTTTGGGTTGACCCTGGTCCAGTTGTTTAGAACCTCCATGAAGACTAAGCTGTACATGTGCTGCGTAGGTACAGGCCCAGCCTGGGAATGCTCTTTGGTTGGTGGTTCATCTCTAAGAGCCCCCAAAGGAGCAGGTTAGTTGACTCCGTTGGTCTTTCTGCAGAGTTTCTATCCTCTTAAGCACCCTCAATCTCCCCTCTATTTTTCTGTATGAGTCCCCAAGCTTCATCCACTGTTTGGCTGTGGGTGTCTGCATCTGTCTGAGTCAGGAGCTGGATGGAGCCTCTCATAGCAGAGCCATTCGAGACTCCTGTTTTCAAGTATAACAGTATCATTAATAGTGTCAGGGATTGGTGCTTGCCCATGGGATGGGTCTCAAGTTGGGACAGGTTTTGGTTGACCATTCCCTCAGTCCTGCATTGCTTATAGATGGGATAAGTTTTGAGTTGAAAGTTTTGTAGATGGATTGATTTGATTCACTGGGGTTCTTGTCTGGCTACAGGAGGTAGCCTCTTCAGGTTCCATATTCCCGATACTGTGAGTTACAGCTAAGGTTACCCCACTGATTTTTTTGGGTGCCTCCCTTATCCCAAGTCTCTCAGGTCCTGGAGATTCCTCCCACACTCCCCCCATAAGTTGCAGATTTCCACTCATTATTATGACCCTCTGTCCATCTCTCCTGTTCCTCCCAAGACCTAATTCTGAACCCCCACCTCACCCCATTTTTCTGCCCATCACCCCACCCACTCATTCTCTCCCTCCATCTACTTCTTGTGACTATTTTATTCCCCCTTCTAAATAAGAGTCAAACATCTTTGCTTGTGTTTTTTTCTTGTTTGCCTACTTTGGGTCTGTGGGGTATAGCATAGGTATTCTCTATTTATGGCTAATATCCACTTATAAGTGTGTACATACCGTGTATGTCCTTTGGGAACTGGATTGCCTTACTCAGGATGTTATTCTCAAGTTTCATCCTTTGCAATGCACATTCCATTTTTAATATACAATCTTTTATTGCATGGAATATATTCACCATGTGAAGACATAGATTTCATAAAAGTACACTATATAATTTGTGCCTCTTCAGGGAAGATAATTTTTAATTATAAATATGTCAGATACATGTTTTTGTTTGGTCTGAACAGGATTAGATAGCTTACACATAATTCTTGACAATCTTGATTACCATGTTTTTCATACAAGTGGAAGGCCAGGAACTCATGTATATATTTAGTAAAGTATCTCTTTGTTCTGATTCTAATCTTTTATCTGATGTCTTGATTAATTTTTTTGCTATATATGCAGCAGTTTTTCTTTATCATGTAAATTCAGTCTTCTCTCTAGTTTATGATAGTAACCTGCCTTTTTACCCCTTTAAAGAACACCAAAAAAACCAAACACTAAACAAAATTGAAACTATAAACAAGCTTCAAATTAAAATATTTCTTTTATAAGAGTTGTCTTGGTCATGGTGTCTCTTCACAGAAGTAGAAGAGTGACTAAGACAGAAGTTGGTACCAAGAGTGGGATATTTCTGTAGCAGTCCTGACTGTGCTGTTATATGGAGGTATATGGAAGAATTTAGTACTTGGGACAGGAAAAGCAACAGTACACATTAGGTAGAGCTTCATAGTAGGACATGGAAAATAGTGCTAAAGGCCCCACTTAGGGAATTTCAGAGAGGAATAATATTAGTAAGTGGTCTCCACACCATTCTTGAGATATTGGCAAAGTATATGGCTGCTTTTTGTTCTTGCCCTAAAAATATTCCTGGGGCTCAATTGAAGAGTTGGGATTAATGGTGTTTTCAGCAGAGGTTTCAGGACAGCCTAGTATTGTCTGTGCTGCATCATTATAAGAAGCCAGCTGAGCAAGGAAAAATACAGAATGAAGTTTGAGCAGAGAAGAAACATCAGGAAATATAGTGGAGCTAATTCCTGTGCTCAAGGAGATAAAAAGTTTACAGAAAAACCTGTTGTTACATGGAATAAAGGGAGTGGTGACTTCAGTGCGAGACTTCCCTCAGCTAAGCTTCCAACTTGTGGAGAGGAATTAAAGAAAAGTTTAAGCTCTGAAGGAAACCACCGCGAACAAAAAGCTAATACAGATGTGTTTGAACAAGAGACCAAGTTCCAGCCCCATCAGGCAGCAGAACTTGGTGGCTTCTGCCACTTGGTTTCAACTCTAGGTCAAGGATACAAAAACGATAACAGTTATGGAATCTCCCTCTGTGACCAAGGAAAGCTGCTGAGACTAGGCATATGGTACCCATGCATGGAGGCTCTGAGAGACCATTGTGTGATGCTGTGAAAGCGAAGCCTGGATTGCTTAGAGTTTCCAAGATGCTGGAGATGTCCTGTTGAAGAAAACTTGCTAACAGGAAGTGGACCAACCCAAAGAAAGAAGCATATTTCAGTCAACAAAACTGGAAGGAGTTGGCAGCCTCAAGATTTGGTGTTTGACATCAGACATGGAAATGCAGTTTGTAGCTGGACCAGCTGGGTTTTGGTCTTGCTTTGGTCCAGTATTTCCTACTATGTTTCCTTTCCTCCCTTTTGGAATGGGAATGTATGTTCTGTGTCATTGTATGTTGAAGTATGTGATCGGTCTTTTGATTTTGATTTTACAGCAGCTTACAGTTACTAGAAAATGGCATGAGTCTCAGAAGAAGCTTTGGACTTTTAAACAGTATTGAGACCATGAAAGAAAATGGGTACTTTTTACATTGAAAGTGTGTCACCAAGGGTGGGATTTGAGGTTTCAAAAGTCTGTGTCAGGCACTGTGTTGCTGTCTTCCTTTCTGTCTATGATGTATCCTGACTACTACTCTAGCACTTACAAGCTGCCATGCTCCCCAACATGATGATAATGGACTAAGCCTCTGAAACTGAATGTAAGCTCCCAGTTAAATGCTTTCTTTATAAGAGTTGTATTATGGTGTCCCTTCGTGTCAATAGAACAGTGACTAATCTGAAACTGGAATTGTAGACATCAAGTGCTCTCAACTCCTAAGCCATTTTCTCTATTCCCAAGATATATATGTTCTGAAGTTAAGAAATTAATCCATTGGCTCCTTGTTGACCGTATACTTATCCCGGACATGGTATTAGAAATGCATGTAATGAGCAAAACAGAGGCTTTTATGTCAAGGAACGTAAAAAGTGTATAGAATCTGCTGTGAAAGCTTTCTGCATATTTATATGAATAGTGCTGCTCACAAAAGTTACAGTATCATTGTTTACTATATCAGGCTAAATTGTATAAACAGAAAACCTAACTTGTTATTGAAATTTTTATCACCAGTGTTTATTGGGTTAAATTGAAAGCCAAGTTCCATCTCAAAATCCTGTGTTGCACATGTAGCAAGCATGTTTCAGTAGTTTCTGAAACGCACTGTGGGTTTCAATAATGGTTCAGCATGTAGAAGACAATGTTATCCAGTGATAACCATAGTTGTTAATGGTTTATATTAGATGAAAGCTGTAAAATCATTTGAGGGCTGTTAACATTAGAATAATAATTTACAAAGACAATTACCACATACTGAAAATTTTTGCAACTAATTTGGTATTATTAATAATGGATAAAATTGCACTTTTCTCAGGTTGCTGTGGGCAGCAGGGAGTTTCTTCAATGAATATTTCAGCACATTATTTTAATCATTTCTCCACCAAATACACATGGGCAATATTTTATTCTTCTTAATTCAGTCTACCAAGCCAGTCATTAAATTGCAGACTATTTGTAGTAAGGTCTGTGCTGTGATTTACAACCTTGTAATAGACTGTATGAGAAAGAAAACTGCCATTAATGCTTGCAATTTGATATTTTGTTTGTTACTAAGCACTTCACAATCAGTCTTTTATTAGAGAAAAAGAACACTGTAAAAAAGAAAAGAGCCAAGCATTTACAATATAAGAGAATAATGCAGCTATTTTAATTTCTGTCCGATGTTAATAGAAATACTCATCCAAAAACAATGCTCCTAATTTTTTAGAGATACCAGTGAAATAACATTTTACATTTTGGGAACAAATAAATTTCTAGGTTTGACTTTTTGTTACTAACATTAATATTATTTATTTTCTATATTTAGTCAATTGCATGATTTCTGGCGCCTGGATTACTGGGAGGATGATCTCCGTCGAAGGAGAAGATTTGTTCGAAATGCCTTTGGATCCACACATGCTGAAGCGCTGCTCAAGTCTGCTGTGGAGTATGGTGAGTGCCACTGCCTGGGTGGAGGATCTGCCCCACGAGGGGCCTTTGTATAGCAGTTTGTCTTCACAGTGACCTGTAATGTTCACCGTGTTGAGCCAGACCTGCTATATTCTGCCTCGCCCCTGAGTGCTGTCTGGGTCAAATTGATCTCTGTATTTCTTTAATTGTATTTATTTAAGATATTTCAGCTTACTGTAAGATATTTAATCCTCACATGCTATAGAAACATAACACTCTTAGGATAACCTAAACCTGTATTAAAATAAATATCTTTTTGCTATCTTTCAAATTTTAATGACCACAAGCCATGCAGTGTATATGTTTGTGCATTTTGTGGTTTTTGTGTATGTATTTTATGTATTTTTCTACTGGGAGCACTGCACAGTAGTAGACCCTGTTGCAAGGTCTGTGTGTTTGTGTGTGTGTGTGTGTGTGTGTGTGTGTGTGTGTGTGTGTATGTATGTATATGTGTGTGCCTTTATATACATACATAGACTACATATCTCTATTTACATGTATATGAATAATGAATATATAACTTAAATTATCTGTTAGTAACCTGATCACACAATATTCCTAACCTACTTTTTTAAGATCCCAAAATGATCAGCCTGTGGGGCTAGCTCAGCCAGTAAAAGTCTTGCTGAGTTCACAAACAGTCAGAGTCCTGAAGCTCTCTGGCCAGCCAGTTGAAGAGAAACCCTATTTTACGAACTAAGGTGGAAAATAATCAAGAAAGACATCCCTGGCATCCCCAAGCACATGCACATCCACACACAATCAAAGGAAATCAAAGAGATATCCACATGTGTGTACACAGGTGACCACATACCCACATGCGTGTTTGCAAATGCATGTCTACACCACACACGACACATAAATAGACATACCGACATGGCAGAAAGACAGATAATCTTAATTTGTCCAGCCAGTTCAGGTCCCAGGTTTGCAGTGGGTTTCAGTGAGGTTTGGGCATGACAGTCATACAGTCACAGTGTTACCAACCACCACACAGCAAGAGAGCTGTACCCCAAATTCTCCCTTTAAAAAGGTTTAATAATAATATTCTCGTAGTTTAGTAAAAAGTGCTTAGATTATTATCTAATAAGTTTCCTTAATTACATTTTCATTGAAAATTTTATTACATTTATTTAGTGTGCATGCACACTCGTGTATGCCTAAGTACAGGCACATGTTTACATGCTATAGCTCATGTGTGGAGGTCAGAGAGAGTCGGTTCTCTCCTTTCTCTGGGTGAGTCCTGGGATTAATTTCAGGTTCATCAGGGTTAATAGCAAGCACCTTACCCATTGAGCCATCTCCGGCCCTATTTGCCTATGCTTAAATGCTCTAATAGGTTTAATGTGATTAATTGTCAGAATTCCTTGTTCCATGTGTCCCAAGGTAATGATAGTGAGCACTGTCTGTGTAGTTTATGTTGTCCACTTTTAATCCTCGAGTTATTGCTACGTTCATTTTCACTAATCTGGGACCACTTACATGCGCTATGTTTACCACGTCGGTAACGCTTTTCAGTATTGTATACTTTACATCCTGTCCTGCCGCTCTTGTTCTTATAGAGGGTAAAGTAGTACAGATCATGGGCAAATAAACACTGCATCTAAGGGCTAGAGTGCGGCAGTTACCCTGAGAAAATTGCATGTTAACTATATAGTATAAGGAAATGTGAAAAATGTTTCAGTAAATTATAGGAGTCCCTACTGTAAGGAATTCTTGAATGAACTCTAAAGACCCCCCCCCCCCCAAGGATTTTAGCACCCTAAGGATTTGAAGCCAACTTAAAGTGAGTTGTTATGGAAATGATTCATAGAAATACTGTGTACCGCCTGCTTAGGCCAAGTATTTATTCTTCATCGTACCTTGGCCTGACCTGTAACTCACAGAAGTTCCACCTGCCTCTGTCTCTGCTGTGTTGGGATTAAAGACGTGTTCTTTCTCTCAGTTTATCTCATCTGAGAGTAGGATTGTCTACAGTTTGTAAGAGAAGTTAGGCTAGGTGACATTAATACCAGGAATAAAAGCTTTAATTCTGTAGAAGCGGCCTTCTGTACTCTCCAGGTTACTCAAAAGAGCTTGGCATGAAAATATCCATTTTGTTTCTGCTTTAAAAAAATGGTTCTTTTTGTGTTTTCATTTGTATCTTTTGCCTTAAAAATCCATTTAAGATGGAGGTTTAAATTTTAGTCACATAGTCACTATTGCTGGTAAACCTGAACTAAATTAAATAGTTCTCCTTTGTTGCTGGTGCAGGAGGAGCTGTGATGGGGAACCTTTTGTTACTACATGGGAATTTAAAATATGCTCTTTTCATTCATTTTAATTGCTGGATGATGAACAGTATTCAAGACCTGCTGTTCCTCTTGTGTTAAGGTCCTTCATGAAAAGAAGGGTGGTTTTCTTTGACAAGTATTAGGAACAAACATCATCTCTAGGCTACAAATATTCAAAACATCTGTACCATTCTTGTGGTAGAGTCACATGACGGTCCCTCTGCAGGGTTCAGGTCCTGGTGTGGCAGACCAAAGACATCTATAGCTCTTCGTCCCTGAACACTCCCATGACAGGGCACACCTTTTCAAGTCCTCATCATTTACTGTTATCTGGACCTTGGGAGCGGAAGAGAGGGCTGGCAGTCAGAAATGGAGCAGAGGACAGGAAACTCGGAAATATTCCAGGGAGGGATGTCTACAGACAAGTAAAAGGAAAGCTGCAAAGAACCAGGATCCCCATTTTTTCCAGCCCTGCTTGCCCTTCAACTGCACATGAAGCACTTGTTCAGAAGAAGGAAGTAACTGCCAGTAGTGATTACAAAGCACTTACTTCAGAAAATAGACGCTGGGAAGCCTAATTGAAAGCAGAGTCTGTTTTTAAAGCTTTACATTCAGAACATAAAACCAAAATGAAAACTCAAAAATAAAACCCAACCTGTTGTCTAAATACCCTTCATTAAACAGCGAAGTATATCTCTGTATGCTGAAGTCTAGCAGGGTGCAGACCAACCGCCACCTTGTAGACCTGTGGTGTTGGGTCAGCAGGCTAGAGTGCTCTCATAGAACAAAGCTGCGGATTCCTAAAGACCACCTAGGACAAGTTGAAATAAATGCATTCCTTCTTCCTTTATCAGATAATTGCACATTTCTGCCTCCCTTATGATGAAATGTTTTTAAATCTTGTCTTGCCATTAGGCTTTGAATATGAACAACCTCGGTTGTAGATTTTGGTGGAAACTTTTTCATTTATCTATGTTGTAGAAACAAATGTTTCAGGAATCAAATAATGCTTTAGTCATAGTTGCTGAAGACTTGTAAACTGAGCAGTTCTCTTTTGATTTCTTAAATAGACAGTGTTTTCTTAGTGGGAAATACATGCCTGGGCTCTGACAGCCAGCTTGAGTCACGCAAGTGTAGGTTGTGACTTTCAGACCAGGAGCCTCCTGGGGGAGGACAGAAGGGAAGGAGGGCGACGCACTGCATGTTGGGTAGAAATGTCCTGTGTCGCCTGTATCCCTTATATCCTGAATCCACACACATGGTTTCCATTACATCGGAGCTGTTCTTCCATGATAGGAAGGAACATTTGGCTGCAGTTCAGATTTCTTGGTATTATTTTCAGTTTATTTGGAGTCTCAAATAAAAATTTGAATTCTTACTTTAGATAAGTAAACAATCAGCTGGATATAATTTTAAGGAAACAAATGATAATAATTTCATTTCATAATGATTTTGAAAGTTTGCTCTCTGATTTTTATTATTAAAACTTCTAGTTGACCTTTTTTAGTTGAAAAATCGGCTTTGCAATGATGGAGTTTTTTCTGCTTTTTAGTAACACTAATGAGTTGAATAATTTATGAGGTTGTCGTGTGCAAAAGATTCAGTACGATTTGACACAGTCTCAGTCTCTGGTGTCGGAATGTGACTAATAAAAACCTAGAGGCATTTCTTTCTCTCTCTCTTTTTTTTTCTTTTTGGTGTTTAATGTGCTAATTTGGCATGAACTGAATGTGTGATTTTAGGTGGTTTTTTAATAGTAAAATCTCTTTCAAGTGAAAATTGATTATCAGGAATTTTACAAATTATAGCAGTGGAAATACATATGAAAAACCTTTTAAAACTTATCTTCTCATCTGCATGGTTTATTTTTTGGGCAAAATTTGCTAATAGGTAAGAAATTGAAATAGTAGATTCTTAATTGTCACATATCAAAGTAAAACTTAGACTCATCAAATTCTGGAATAGTCTAGTGTGTGAAGATACTGCCTGACAAAGGATCCGGCAAACTCTGATTAAGTTTGGTCCTCTTTGGTGACTGCCAGTCATCATCTGGGCTTCTGCTTTCCTTCCATAAAATTACAGAGGAGCCCCATTTCATCAAAGCCTAAAATTGCAAGTGCTTCATGTCTCGTGATCAAAGACATCATCTTAAATAGGTCTGATCTGGCACTGCAGAAGAGGGCAGGCTGCCTCAGCCTGAGGGAGGGAGAAAAAAACACACAGAGCAAAGATGACAAAGTTAATCAGTCATTTCTTTGGCAATAAATAATAAGATATGCTGAGAATTGCAAATGAGAACATTCTTAGGTTCCTCAGAGATGTGTCTGCTTAACACCTGATTTATCTAAGCTTGTGAAGCCATCAAGTTGTGACCTTGATACACAAAAAGCAGCTCTGTAATGAGCTGGAATTAAATTAGCCTGCTACTGCATGCATGGCTACCGTAATGGGTTACATGCAGTCATCGGGAAATCCAAAGGCATGGAGAGAGAAAACAACGTTGTACAACAATGAAGCTATTGAGAAAAACTATGAAATTACCTGTCTTCATTCTTCCAAGATTTTGCAGAACTTACAGCATTGTAGAGCTCACTTCTTTACCATGTAGAGCAACCTCCTGCTTTAATCAGTGCATTATTAATTGGCTCTCCATGTTTAGAATAAAACTTAGCGGTTTAAATTAGGTTCCAGTAACTTCCTGAAAAATTAATGATGCAGTTGTTTTCAGAGAAGGAAATACCTGGAAGCAGTTGCTTGCCAGCCCTTCTTGATCGCCCTCATCAGCTTAGTCTCCTGCCCTTGTCTTCACCTGATGGTTTTATGGGCTAATAAAATGGCATGAGAGATTTCTTAAAATGGGTTCATAAAGCTGCAAATATGCTCATAGTACCCATTCAGACAGACATGTTATTTTTCATATCAAAACCTGTTCCTATAAGCTACCTGTTCCTATGTTGAAGATTTACACACTTACACTGTGAGTAGATTCAGAAATTTATCTGTGCTTACTGAAAGGCACTATTGAAGAGTTTCTGTGTGCCACACTTGTTCTAGACACTGGATTTTGGAACTGAGCATTTCTACACTGCAGAAGCACAGGAGACTGGATGTCCAAAGGTACCTTATAGTAGATATGACTTAGAAACTTCCTCAAGAGGAGATTCTGAATTTACCAGGTTTCCAGGTGGAAAGATTAGAAATCACCAAGATGGGCAGGAGTGAGAGATGCCAAGATGGGGAGAAAATAGAATAGAGTAGGGGAGGGAAGGGAAAGGTAGGGATGGAAAAGGAGGGGAGAGGAAGTCACTAAGATAGGAATGCTTAAGGACCTAATGTGATAGACTCAGTGGTTGTGTTAATGACTGAAATTCAGAAAGTATTTGTATATAAGACTAGAGACATGACTCAGTAGGAAAGAAACTGATGGCCCTGAGCAAGTCTTTGAGGTCAGTCTCTAGCTCTGAATACAATATTGTTTTTATTTTAGATATTTAATGTTCTCAGATAAAATATAAACCACTTAAAAAACAAATTTTTCTATACATCCTATTGGAGCACTCAGGCTTTTGTAGAGCTAGGTTCTTAAGAAAACTCAGTCACTGTTTATTTATATTTGATGAGGGCTTTGCATGACATTTAACCACATTGTTGATCAGTTTTAGAAACTCAATTGTAGGATGAGTTTTCTAAAGACAGGCTACCAAAGTGGCATTTTAAGATCTGAAATAAGTTCTTTGTGTTTATACTTTGTTCTGCTCAGAGCATCTTGAGATGCTAGAGAGAACTCGAGGGTAAGATTTGGCTAATGGACTCACTGCCAAGTGGCAAGGGGAAACATGTTTCTTCATAAGTTTGTTTATTTTATGCCAATTTCTGGTTACTTCTTCGTGTGTAAATCATCTGCCCAGTATAATGGATATTTACCTCGTAGTTACTCATAATGCTGTGAGCTCCATGAAGGTAATGTGTCTGGAATTGAAAACATGAACTGAGTTCCTCTTCAGCAGTGAATAGTTAGAGTGGGCATGTGACAAAAATACCAGAAGTACACAGAGTAACAAACCCAAAGTGGAGACCAGTACCCCACGAAGGAACAGAGAGGCTCATGCTATGGGGAGATACCATGAAAATGAGGCTTTGAACAGACAGAGTTGTTGAAAGATTTATGATTGGGAAAAATCAAACCAAGGAACTAAAGTACCCTAAGGCTCACCCTAAGCACCACCACACCATGTTCTGTGCACACTTGGGCACTGTGGAACGATTCCTTACACAGCGTTTGTCTAATCATATCTGGAAACTCACAGTATGTCACCCATGAAGATGTTCTAGTACAGAACCTCAGTGTCGTCTGTGGGCTGTGGATATTGTCACTTATGGAAGCATGTTTTGTGAAGGTTTTTTTTTCAGTTTATTTAACTTGTTATACTGGCTTTGATTTTATTTATATTTACTTATTTTGGGGTGTACTTGAGTTGGCCCCAGGGCCCATGCATGCTCGGAAGCATTCTGCCACTGAGCTGCATCCCCAGCATGCCCTATGTTTTATAAAGTACTACTAAAATAGCCTGCATATCATCCACACCTAGCTGGGCTTGTCTTAGTAATGGAGGGAGAAGAAGCTAATTGCCATTTCTTCCCTCTTTCCGAACCGGTTGCTTACCCACCCAAAGCATCTTCTACCCTTTTACCACCCCACGTCCTCACCTCTTTTCTTTAGTCTGAGATCTTAGGGAACATTTCTCGAGCTGTCGTAGGAATTGCCCCATCCTTTCAGAGTGCTTTCATGCCATCTCCTTCATGCCTGTTCCAGTCTTACACTCTGGTCCTGTCTGCCCCATTTCCTTCCCAGCTCATCCCACTCTCCTGCCATTGTTCCTCTCAGCACTGCATCACAGGGCCAGATGCCTGCAGTGGATACAGACACATTGTCCTGGATCACAAAAGCAGTGTTTGTACTTCCTCAAGTAAAATGTACCATGTGTCATTCAGTACAACAAACCGTATTTTAAATAATTATGCATCACCCTAACTTCATGGCTAGTCACAATCCTAATGAAAGCTCTCTGTCATGAAATGCAGAGAGGCCACTGTTTCGTGAGAAGCATAGACTGTAGTTTTCTACATTGACTCGTTTAGATTATTACACCAACACTTCCTCGTTATATTGTGCTTAAATTCACTTAAATATGTAATATTTTCTTGCACCTTTTTAATTGCATTTTTGTGCTTAAAATTCTGTTTTTGAGTATCCCCTTTGTTGGTCTGCTCTAGGAAATATTGCTTACATATGAATATTTTGAATTAGGAATAAATGAAATTCTGTTTTTGCTGTCAGAACCAAATTGTGAAAATGTATTACATGTCTTTGAAAATCAGTATACTCTATTAGCAGGCCTGTCAATATAAAAAGTGCCTCTCATTCCCACCTCCTGCTCTAATAACCTGTGTTACTCTCAGGCAGTTCACATAATCAGAGTATATTGTCAGCTTACTGGAGTTGGGGAAGCATGAAATGAAAACGCGTTAATATTGATCCAATTCTTTTACTTGCAAGTGTCCTTAGTGTCCTTTTCCACTGAGCAATAAATGTTGGCATTAGGTAGCCATTTTCTTCTCTCTTTCTTAAATTCTAGTCAGTCATTGCAAACATAACTAATCTGAATAAGGATTCAACACTCAGAATAATCTGTATGCACTGAATCTTAATTAATACCCAGATTGCTGATACTGAATATGTACATCAGCAACATTTTTCTCTGTTCAGAGGGCAGCCTACCTGAAGGGATGAGGGATGTCTGCGTTCTTCCTCAACACAAAGGGTGCACGGCTCCCATTGTATGCAAGGTAAAAGATGTGCCTTCAAGTCCGAAAGCCATTTCCAAATCTTGAAATATCTACCTGCGGTCACTCACTGAACTGTATGTCAGCAGTAAGGAGTGGGGGTGGTTTCAGATACTCTTCATCTGGTCAGAAATACCACAGCTAATTTTATTAAACTTACCCAGCGACCACTCTGCCTGAACATGAAGGCGTGTCCTTAACACACAGGATTTGTCTGTTTGGGTTTGTTTCACATGTGCCAATGTTTTTTCAGTGAAATTTATGCAGATAGGATGAAGCTTTTGGGGGGATCGATCTCATAAAAAGGAGAGTAATATGTTTCAGGGTTCCAGTCTCTGATGTGGTGTTGTAAAGTTTTCACCATTGATATTTCCATGGAGTGTTTTTGTTCTGTTCTTTCTTCTTTTGCACTCATATCTAGATCTCTCTCCTCCATCTCTGAATTTTATACAAAAAAATGGCTCAGTTAAAAAAAAAATTTCCTTTTATATTTTCATCTTCAGGAGGAGAAAATTATGTGTTCTGTATTTAAAATGAAACTCTAAGATTAGATCTAAAATTGAAATTACTTAGAAGGAAAATATTTGCTAGTCGGTGGCTATTAAGGCAAATTTCCACATACATGCGTGCCTTTGGCTCTCGTGTCACACGAGCAGTAAGCCCACCACCCAAAGGGGAGAGCAGTAGATTCTCTGTGACAGACATGCCTTCCTGCCTCACTGTGCTGAGAACCGTAAGGTGCTCAGTAGTGGACTGATATGCATGTCACCGCATGAGGTCGTGTAACTGCAGCTAGTGTGGTTAGGTAAAAGCTATCTGAGGTACATTTACCCTGAACTCGTTTCCTTTTGGTGGCAGTTAATAACAATGTGCAGAGCTAAAAAAAAACAAAGCAACAAACAAGATAAAAACGATTAAAGCACCATTTTGTAAAGGTATTTGTTTCTCTGACTTAAATTTTTTTAATAAAAATATTCTCATTTTTGCTCTAGTAGTCCAAGATAACTATTAGTTAGTAAATCTCGCAGGAATACTTTTAAAAAGCTACAAATTACATTCCCCCAGCAATGAACATTTCCATTCTTATAAAGAAAATGGCTTCCACTACAAACACAAGTAGCCATATGGCATTAGCTAAATCATGTTGTACACAGCAGTGCTCTGAGCACTGTCCTAAACCCCACAGACACCACCGGGTCAGCAAGGTCAGCACCTGATATCCGGATAGAGCTTTTACTCACAGAATGTTCCATACCATTTTATTTAGCAGACTTAATTTTTACAAACATTTTTTAAAGGCAAAGTAGAAGAGGACTGTGTATGGCATTGTTAAAATGGCCGTTAGTAAGCTGCAGGTAGTTACTAAAGGTGCGGCTTCCTCTAGCAAACAGAGGGGGTTGGTGGCAAAGACCTGATTTCATCCCTCAGATCCTTAAAACAGGACAGGACGGGATGAGATGGCCAACCAACTAACCACTGAGGTGACAAGTGGCAGCTAAAGTGTACCAGAACTTTCTACTCTGTTTAGGACTTCTGTTCCTCAACAAAAAGTTTAATAAGGCTTGTATTGTTCCTCCCAACTGGAAATAATGCTTCAGGAAGTGGCTCGTTCTATTCAGACATCTTTCTCTTTTGGGTTGTGTCACTGTCCCCATCTCCAGCCTCGCCCTACTTTCTAGCAGTTTTGTGCTTTTTATCCTCCTCCTTCTTTTCCTTCTTCACCTGGGGAACTGTTGGAGGGGTCTCATCACTTTCTCTCTCATCTCCCACTTCAGCAGCTGACTGAGGAGCTTGTGCTGCTTCAGCAACCATGTGGCTGGGGCACTCTCTGTGGGTTTGCCATGCTTGTCCAGAAGGCCCTGCTTGATCATCTTCTTCTGACTTGCCTTTGACCCTAAACCCCACTTTTGAGGGCAAGCATCTCTTCCCATGATCACCTTCTTTATCTTGACTACTATGCCATGGTCACAGGTAGAATCACTGCTGTAGTCATCAATGCAATAGCCAAGCAGATAGGGTGATAATGACCACACTCTCCTGGTTGACCTCAGTGCCATCCTCAGATGGAAGAACACCAGGAAGCATCATCTTGACCCCATAGCAGATTGCATTCACTGAACTACATTTCATAACCAGATGCTTATGACATGTCAACAGCTTTCCAAAGGGTAAACAACACTTCGCAAGTAACTCTTATCCTTGTGGTTATCAGTCAGTCACTGTCACCACATGGACCTTTTCACTCATGACTCCAGACTGCACCCTCCAAAGTGCCTGCATCTGAGGACAACTCCACGTAACAAGCCAAGGTGTACACATAGTGTCCGAATGTAGGTGCCAGCTTCACAGCTTACACAGAAGACTCCCCATCTACTTTCAGGGTCATATTCTCTCATAGATAGTTCTTACTCAAAGCTGCCTCTTTACTGAAGCAATGAGTGGGGAGTCCCCAAACAGGGCACCTGTCAGAGTTTCTAGGGCCCTAGAAAGCTGGGTACCCCCTTCGGTAGCATCATGCAGCCGGACAATTCCAACATACTCTTTGCCTGCGCTCTGTTGTGGTTTCACCAAACGAGTGGCTCGTTCAGTTAAACAGCCAGTCACTTTGGGATCCAGCGTGTCACTTGGCCAGTCTTCTCTCTCCAAAGTATTTGTCGGATCCAGGCTACCACCTCATGGGAAGAGGGGTTAGAGGGCTCATCAAGATTAATGAAACCTGTCCTGATATAGTCCCCAATCTCCCTTTTCAGGGGATTTGAACTACAAGGAATCAGTGTATAGTGTGTTATAAGTACATTTAGCTTATCAAAATTCTTTAGTAACAAGGGCCACTGAGAAGTGTCTAATTGAGCCACTTTGGATTCTTCAGCATATTGTATTTCAGCTACATTTTTTGCAATGGCTTCCTGTCTGTTTTCTTCTTATGCTTCTTTGGAAAAGTAATTACTTCCGCATCTGCCATCTTGAAATGCCGTGATTTGAACTTTAATGAGAAAAAAAAACTTTCTCTTAACATTTTCCAAAATATCCATATCATTGATGCTTTTTTTAAAAAATGTATTTAATTTTGAAGATTAATTGCAAAATTATATTATATTGACATGTTGAACAAAAATTTATTGTGAAATAATGCGTATTTCAAAGATTTCTCTTTTGAAAAGAATACCCTCTTGTGAAGCTAATTTTCAGATGTCTACAAACATTCAACTTTTGCAAGCATACATTTTGACAAAATTGGAATTAGATAAAATTTTCACTCTGCCAAGCTCCCTACAAAGACCCTCTTCCAAAGATGGGAAATGCTATGCTAAAGTTGTTTTTACTGAGGAATCATAATGTATTCTCCTTCAGGTAACCAAGATTTTAAATGTTCATATTGTTAACATAGCCGAGTAAAAAGATTTCAAAAGCCATCAGAAATGTTGCTGCTGTGCCTACTAGCCTGGTGGCACATGCCTGTGAGGCCAGCAAGGCCAGAGGCAGCCTGGAGTATGGCCGTTTCAAGGCTGACCAGGCCTTCCCTGTAACCTCAAGGCTAGCTTGGGCAACTTTGTGAGATCCTGTATCAAAATTTTTCAGAAAGCAAGAAAAGGGCTAGGAACAGTTCAGTTTTAGAGTGGTTTTCTTGCATACGTGAGGTGCTAGGTTAAAGCCCTAGACCTCAAAGATGATGAAGACGACAACAATAAACTCAGAAATGAAAGTGGATTCTCGTGTAGCTTGTTTAATAACTCAGTGGATGCAACGAATAAAACAGTATTGGGGAAATATTTAAATGCCAGCTGTCTGCACTATGTTCTGTTTCACAAGAACCTAACAGCACGTGGGCCGTCTATGCTTTGTTCAGGAAACATCTCTAGTCAAGCTGTGGGGGTGGAGGCAGCATTGCTCTCTGCAGTGAGTGTGAGCAGACCACTTCCATAGCATGGTGGGTGGGGCATTGCTCTCTGCAGTGAGTGTGAGCAGACCACTTCCATAGCATGGTGGGTGGGGCATTGCTCTCTGCAGTGAGTGTGAGCAAGCAGCGCACTTGGGACTTCAGGATCAGGCTGCTCTTATTTTAGGTTTATGAAACTCAGTTTTGCTCACTCTTTTTTGTTGTTGTTTTGTTGTTCTTTGTATAAATCTTGTCTAGCGTGAACGATAAACCTTTATTTTAAGTTTAATGAAATTCCAAATGCACAAGCATCTACTATCTCATTTCAATTTTGCAGTAATCCCTTGGGACTTGGGTTGGGAAAATGCTCATTTTTCCTCTTTCACAGGTTGGAAACTAAACTTAAGAAATTGGTGGGGTTTGTTTTAATTTTTTACTGGATATTCTCTTTATTTACATTTCAGATGTTATCCCCTTTCTCCCAATCACATCTTCCATCCCATTGCCTCCATGAAGGTGCTCCCTCACCCAACCACCCTCTCCACCTCAGCACCTTGGCTTCCCCTACACTCTGGACCAAAGGCCTCTGCTCCCATTGATGCCAGACACTGCTATCCTCTGCGGCATATGCACCTGGAGCCATGGGTCTTTCCATGTGAACTCACTGGTTGTTTTAGTCCCTGGGAGCAGTGGTGGGGTTGGCTAGTTGATCATTTTGTTCTTCCCATTGAGGTTGCAGATCCTTTCAGCTCCTTCAGTCCTCTCTCTAGCTCCTTCATTGGGGTCCTCATGTTCAGTCCGATGGTTAGCTGCAAGCATCCTCCTCTGTGTCAGCATGTAGAGCGGGTATAAGTGGAAAGAATAAAACACAATAAATCACAAAGTAAAATTTTCTACACTATGGGATGACTGAAGGACATGCAAAGAAAGTAACTTAGTTGATGGTGTATTCAAAATTAGTTAGTGAGATAGAACAGTATTGTTTCTATGTGCTTTATCAACAAATGTGTGTTCCCACCTTACTCAATGTCTAAAAGAGAAATTAAATTCCTCTAAGCAAGTGAAAATGTAGCTCAGCTGTAGAAAATTTGAACATCCACAGACCTTGATTCCATCCCAAGGACTGCATCAGAACTAAACAAAAATAAGACAAATGCCACTAAGAAAATCTTCAAGTAAAATATTTCAAAATAAATGATGTCTTCAGCCCAGTGACTGCTGGTCTTTTTTAGTATCCACAGTAAAGTGTAGAATAATTCCTTAAATCAAAATAAACCATGTTATAGTTTCCTTTGTGGTATTTGTTTATCAATATAAAATAATATAATGATAACAAACTAATTGATAGATCACAGTTGGTTTTTTTTTTTTTTTTTTTTTTTTTAAGAAGTTTGTAGTCCTGGCAGAAACTGGTGCATATTTTAACTTTTAGGAATATAAGACAATGGAGACTAGAGTGGTACTAACAAAACTCTGTTAGCAGTATGGAAGACTTTCTAGTCCTCTGTCTCCTAACTTCTGAAATACACTTGTCAGAGCAGAGGCATTAGCTCAAAGGATGGAAGGCCTGCAGACGTGTGTGTCCCCATGTTTACCCTAGTGTGGCCACAGCAGTAGCAAAGGGAATTAGGTAATGAATTACCTTAACTAGGATATACTTGGAGTCACTAGTTTTCTGGTTACTAAGAGAAACTGAGGAAGGAAAAACGTCTTCAGGGCTAGACTACGTCTCTGTACTGTGAATAAGGCTACAGAAAATGTGTTCTTGTATTGAAAACATGGTGGGAAATGAAACCATATTTTACATTACACTTTGTTCATCCACAAGTCCATGGTAATCTTTCCTCTAAAAGGGTCCATTTCCAGGCCATTTTCATTTTTTCTTAGGAAACAAGCCCCTGTCTCCTTTGTTGCTTTTGACTTGTGTTTCATGATCCCCGTTTTAAGTCTAAGGCACTCTGGCAGTTTGTGGCGTTCGCTTGTTAATTTCTTGATGAATGGCTAAAGAGGCCAAGAAGTACATTTGGTTCAGCATGTCTTCTAAGACAGATGATCTCAAATAAATTCTCCTCTCAATCAGATTTTGATTTGTTAGGTGATAAACCAATCCCTTCTAAGGACAGTGTTTACAAGCCTTGTAATGAGACAGCCCTCTGAGACCTTACCTCCTTTTGCTGTAATGTTGATGGATGGAACTCTAATTCATAAAGGATATTGTGATTGAAAAGCACCTTTAAATCTCATATACTCTAATCTAGACAAATGTTCACTTCAGTTCCACAAAACTGGTAAGTTCACGGGCTGCAGGCTGGTAACACTGAGCGGGGATGATGAGCTCTGTGTAGGTGCCAATTCCTGTCGAAAATACCAAAGACTCGAGTGTTTGCTGCTTCAAAGCTAGAGGAAAACACATGCAAAGCTCGATGCATTTCCACGCTCGCCTTCCTTCTATCGCATGTTCTTCACGGGTAGATTTTTATTGGGATAGCGTAAAGTCACGCAAATCTGCTTTTTTTTTTTTTAACATGGTAGTGATATAAGGAAAAACATGCTTATTAGGCTGAATGAAAGTTTAAGAACTTTGTGGCTTTAGTGCAAAGAACTGGGTTTCATTTTGCACAAATGAACACGAATCAGTGAGCTGCTGGAACATTTGGGACATTTTGATTTAGAGCTATCCAGAGATGAGTCCTGTGTCTCAGTTCACTCATTCAGGATTTATCAGTGTTTGCTTCCAATCTTGTACCAGGCAGTGTGCTAAGTGCTAGAAATAGAGACAGATTCGGGACTCCAGGCATCAAAGTGCCTCCAGGCATCTGCGGAGATAAACACGCAAATACCTGCCAGGTGCCAGGGAGCTGCCCTGGAAGATTCCTGAGGTATGGGAAGAGTTGACAAGTCAGAGTCATAAGATGGGACTTGGTTGACACCTAAACTAAAGCAGGTCGTGAGCACCTACTGAGTGCCAGACCCTTGTGCTGCAGACGTCATAGTAGCAAAGTGTAAAGGGCAGGCACACAGGAGATCCCACCACCAATATGTGGGAAAGATGCCGGCTGTGACATCACACAGGGGTTACATAGGACAGATGTCTGGAGGAAGAGAATTAGAAAAAGCAGAGGGGGAAAAGGAATACCCCTTACATTGACCATGCCATCAGCACATATCAAGAGGGATGTAGAGCATAGCATGTTCCAGAAGATGCTGTGGATCAGTGAGAAGAGGTCGGGTAAGGCTGGCAGTGAAAGGCTAAGAGGACTTGGTCAGCCGTGCCAAAGAGTCTACGTTTTACCCTGCAATATAAGTCTTGCTGTGAGTGTTCATTACAGGGGTTAACGAATGAAAGGAAGCAGGAACGCTCAGCATGCTTGTATTGTATGGTAACCATCCTGGAAAAGTGCTGAGGGTGGGTGAGCCGTGCTCCTGTGAACCTGCCTACCACGGAATGAATGAAAGTAGTGCGGTGCTCAGCACCACTCACGAGGAATCTCCAGCCTCTGCGTTAAGCGGGAATGGAGGAAGAACAAGCGACTTGGCTCAGCTGGAGAATGCATGGATAGTGTTATGCTGGTGAAAAGATGCCTGCGGTATTTTTTATTCGAACCTTTTGTTAAAGAAAGCAAGCTCAAAGTTTCTCTGATTAAGTTTCTGCCCAACAAACAAAAGGATTGTAACTATAACAGTCCCCCAGACATTCCTACTGTGCGGGGTCCGTAATTGGGATGAGACTGAAACATTCCAGGCTTCATCTGGTATTGCAAAAGTAAGAATCACCCATGAGCAGTGAAAGAAGTACCGCGTGCAACCTGTGTGAAGACCTGACTGAGGCCTTCGTTTGCCATAGCAGTATTTGGTCACAGTCACTGCGCAGCTAACGGCACTGTATTCACCATGCTTTCCGAGGCTGCTGCCCAGGAGGGATTGAGTGTCAGCATGTCACTCTAGCTACTGGTGCTCTGCAGTGCTTCCGGTGCAGCTGTCCTCTTCAGCGTGTTTTATATTTTTGTGGCCGTTGAGTCAGTTTGTATTTAACAAGTAAAACTGGCTCCCTGTCTTTATAAAAAAGAAAGGGGGAAAAGTTACATACGTTAGGAAGAGAAGGTTGAGAGTAGGTCACATGCTGTTTCCAATACAAATTTTAGAGCATAGATGTGCCTCCAGGAAAGCAGTTGACTAACACCCACATTGATGTAATGTTGGACAGCATGTGGAATGAGTCTAGGAGTATTGCTCAGTTGAGCCTAGGAGCATTCGGCCAGAGTTGCAGCCTGTCCTGGGAGCAACATTGTCCTAGACTTGGCCACTAAGCACTGTAGCACCAGCATGCCACATGGGGCTTCAAGGAACACATGGCATGCCTTAGACCTTAATGGTATGAAGAAGAGCTTTTCTATGTAGAAGTGTGTGTGTGTGTGTGTGTGAGTGTGTGTGTGTGTGTGAGTGAGTGTCGCTTGTTCTGTTGTAACAGTTTTAGATAATCACCTATAGTATGCATTTGAGAGTAAACGTGGAAATGCTTGTCAAGCACTCAGATCAGGAGGAGCTTGAATGTATTAGTTTCTAAGATTTATTTATTGGCATGTAATTTTTTATATTTTTCTTCTCATTTTATGTATTTTGCTGTGGTTTTGTATTATTTTGTATACCAAAGAAGGATATAACTTAAGAGTTTCTTTCATTAATCGGTAAGGAAACCACTTGACATGAGTAGACTCATTGAGCACCATTTTATGGTCGCCTCCTCGTATCTGCCCAATTGACCAGTTTCTTCACTCAAAAGTGAATACTTTCCTATTTTCTTTGCATGTATCTTACCTACTTTCAAAAATAATTGATTAGTTAACTTATTACAATATGATTATATAAATCAAATTCTCAAGTAAGTAAGGGTCAGAAAGCTAACTTTGAAGAGGGGTACAGATACTTTGTAGAGTGTGCATTATTCTAGAGCCACAAGGAATAGGTTCTAAACTGGGCCTGACAGAGCAAGCCTGTAATCCCTGCCACTCAGAGGTACTTGGGAGAATGACAAGTTCAAGGTCAGATTTGAAAAGTTAGAGAGACCTGGTTTCAAAAACTAGAAAGTCTGTAAATAAAGCCAGAGAAAGACCAAGCACTTATATAAAAACAGAAGGATGGATTGTTGGGCCACTGTGGGCCAGCAGCTTACTGTGCCTACTTCCCCATCTGTAAAGTAAGGGATAAATCAGCTTTTCTCACAGATATCCAAGCAAGCAAAATAAATAAGTATTATAATAATAAAGTGCTCTGTATTTGTAAAGAAATAGCAAACACCGCATATTATAAAGAAAATGTCTGTAACACCCACTAAGTGCAGATACATCAACAGTTACCTAACTGTTTCGTTTGCACGTAGGCACTGAAGAAGATGTGGTGAAGTCCAAGAAAGCTTTCAGAAGCCAGGCAATTGTGAACCAGAACTCAGAGGCTGAGCTTATGTTGGAAGGAGATGATGATGCGGTCAGCCTGCTCCAGGAGAAAGAAATTGACAACCTTGCAGGTACTTGTTAATATGTTTCTGCTTGTTGTGAGGAACACATAACGCCACAGAACTCACACTGTGTCACCTGGTGAAGAAATGATTGTCTCCATGCTCAGTCATGTGAGTGCTGATAAGTCAGTCCCCGGCACTGAAGCTGGGGGTTCAAGCAGATGTGCTTGACTGACAGTAAACAAGCAGCAGCACAGCTATGTAATGAGAAACGATGCTTTAGACGGGAGGATAATTCCGAGTACACATCCTCACATAGAACTGCTACTACCACTGGGAGGTGGGGTAGGACGGTGAATTCTTGACTTCTGTGTCTCTATCCTGACAAAGCCTTGGAGAATGGCCACTTCAGTGAGGTGAGCATGGGATTTGCCTGCCTCTCCAGTCTGAATTTTTGGATGTATCACTCTTGTCTTGCTCTGCCCTCATAGTTCTAAACCTCATAGTTACAAACAGATGACCTCCCCTGTCCTGGTGCTGGTCTGAGGCCATTGAGAACAGGATAAGCCATGGCCTGATTGGATGTGGATACCTTAGAGGATCAACCATTAACCTTTGAGGGCTGATAAAAGCAAGTCATAAAGCAACCAGCAGAAATTGGATACAGGCTTGGAGCATGCATTGAGCCAAATTACCAGATAAGGAAGTTATATCCTTCGCAGAGCCAGGTGAAAGCCCCTAGTTAGCTGGGTATGCTCATACACTACCGTCTCAGCAGTTGGCAAGAGGACCTTGAGTTACAAAGCAGCTTGACCCATGTACTGAAATTGGATTTTTTTTCAACAGAGGACAACAGAGCCATTGTGCCTCATAGTCTCAGACTCCAGTTGAGCCATAGCCTCAATTTGTTTTCAACCCATATAGCATTGGAGGAGGAGACAGTGGAGTGTGTGCTCTGTTTATCTTTCTGTCGTGTGACACTTTGTTTCCGGGAGATTGCTTACTGAAAATAATCTCCATAGCCATATAAAAGCCTTCAATGATTCACTCCTACAATGGAGACAGACTTCATTCTTTCACTTCTGAATAAAGACTATACTGAGCAAGAAGACTATCCTAGTGCCAGGTCCTGGAAATGCCTCTTACTGCATCTCAGTATCACAACTGTTTTCTGTTTCATTTTTATTGGATATTTTATTTATTTACATTTCAAGTGTTATCCCCTTTCCCTGTTCCCCCCTCTCCCACTCCCATCTCCCCACCCCTGCTTCCACGAGGATGCTACCCCTCCCTTCCACCCATTCCCATCTTAACACACTGGCATTCCCCTACACTTGGGAACCGCAGCTGGAGCCATGGGTCTCTCCATGTGTGCTGTTTGGATGGTGGTTTAGTCCCTGGGAGCTCTGGGGGGTCAGGATGGTTGATATTGTTGTTCTTCCTATGGGGTTGCAAACACTGGACTGAAGGAGCTTTTTCCTATTTCTAAAATCTATTTCCTGCTTCCTGAACCTGATACCAAATATTTGTCTCAAATTGTTAGGTAAACACTCAGATCTTGCTTTTGGAAATGAAGGCAGACCAAGGCTGTTGTTTCATTTGTCAGCAAGTGTGACTCTTTTCTTGGACTTATTCCTACTTTTGAGATGATAGGAAACTCAGAGTTGTGATGTCTGACCTTTCCTTTCCTCATTCACCTGTACTCAACATGCTTCACCACTGTGAGGTTTAGTTTCCCTGGAGCTTTGATCCACTAAAAATAGCCAATTCAAGTTTCCTTGGTCTCTTGAAGCTTATATCAAACCTGCTTAGTACTATTATTATCTGACCAGTATTTTTAAAAATTGTTTTATTGGATACTCTCTGTAATTACATTTCAAATGTTATCCCCTTTCCCCACCCACCCATTCCCATCTCCTCTCTCAATCACCCTCTCCACCTCAGTGCCTTGGCATTCTGCTACATTGGGAAAATGCGCCTTCACTGGACCAAAATCCTCTCCCATTGATGCCAGATACTGCTATCCTTGGCTGCATATGCAACTGGAGTCATGGGTCTCTCCATGTGTGCTCAGTGGTTGGTGTTTTAGTCTATGCAGTTCTGGAGGGTTTGGTCGGTTGATAATGTTCTTCCCATGCGTTTGCAAGTCCTGTCAGCTCCTTCAGTCCTTTCCCTAGCTCCTTCATTGGGGTGCCCGTGTCCAAAAAACCATCCACAGAACTTGTGAAACTTAAAGAAAAGGAAGACCAGAAAGCGGATGCCTCAGTCTTTCTTGAAAGAACAAAACCTTCATGGGAGAAAATAAAGGGACAAATAGAGGAGCAGGGATTAGAGAAAAGATCATCCAGAGACTGCCTCACCTGGGGATCCAACCCATATGCACCCAATATACTCAAGCACTATTGCTGATGCCAAGAACTACTTACTGGCAGGAATCAGATATGGATGCCTCCTCAGAGGCTCTGCCAGAGTCATGCAGATACAGCTGAGCATGTTTGCAGTATCTTACCAGTATTACAACCTACCAAGTAATAGTACTCTTTCATGTTTTTGCCCCTAAATGGTAGCTACCTAATTTCTGTTCATAAGCAAAACAGTGAAGACATTAAAATCAGACACCGTAAAGAAATAAAAATATCCTTGAAATAAATTATTATTGTATATTATAAATAATAGTGACGTTTTGTAAGTCACTTAAAATCAGATTGATTTCAGGCCACCTGCCATTCAGTCCTTTGGCTCTATCCCTTCAGCAGATCTTCTTTCAATGAGTCTGCACTTGTCCATATCCACTGGGTCCTAACTCAGCTTCTTCCAGTAGGTTCCTTATGTCTGTCTGCCAAGCTTAGATTGTTCCCTAAAGTACTGATGTCCCCTTGCATGGTCCACAGTGTTCATCTTCAAAACAGTAGTGCAGTGTCACTTGGAGCCTTGAGGAAAGGAGAAAGATAGTGAGAGGTGAGTGTGCCAGGAAAGGCAACAGAATTTACCTGTGTGTGTGTGTGTGTGTGTGTGTGTGTGTGTGTGAGAGAGAGAGAGAGAGAGAGAGAGAGAGAGAGAGAGAGAGAGAGAGAGACAGAGACAGAGAGGAGAGAGAATGGGTGAATTTTGTAAATGCTAAGTCCATAATTGATCTGCTGCTGCCATGACTGATATTGGCACAGAAAATTAACTTCCAAAAGTTAACTGCAGACCTGGATTCCAAAGTTTAATGATATAAATTGGAAACATTTTTTCTAAAAAGTAATTATAATTATTATAGTTATTGCTGTCTCAAACAGTAAAATTTAAAAATAATAATGTATTTCTTATTTATAACTTAACCTAAATTTCCTGATAGTGCTGTATACCATCTAAAAAGAATTTCACCTTACAGGAGATAGCTCTAAATTAAAATGTAAAAGATCCTAAGATCTGTGTATAGTATTGATATAATCTCATGTTCGTTTGGTTTCTCAGGAAGCATTCTGAGTCACCATCATCTACTAACAGCTCAGACATCAAATGTGCAGTGTTTTATTTCTTAGGAGATCTGTCCACAGTTTGTCTATATAAGAAGTACAACACTAGGGCTGGAGAGAAGACTCAGCAGTTAACCAGGGGACCCAGATTCAATTCCCTGCACTCTCACGACAGATCACGACTGTCTCTAACTTCAGTTCCTGGAAAGCACCTCACACAGAAATATATGCAGACAAAATACCAATGCACGTGAGATTAAAATCAATAAATGTTGCAAGAAATGTAAAAGAATGTAAATGTACAGCATCAAAGTGAATGAATAAATACACAATAAGTAGTTAACCTTATCCTGCTTCTGGGCCAGTCCACTGTCCTCTCCTCACAAGCCCCATGCTGCTGACGGAGACACAGCTGAGGATACCGCATCACAGTCTTCCCTACAGAAGTCTGTGAGAACTACAGACCCCGTGTTCTCTCCTGTCACCCCATCTCACCATCCACCAGCACATTAGCACGTAGAGGTGTGGGGCAACGCACAGCTGAGAACAGCCATGTTAGCTTCAGTAATAGTCTGTGCGCTGCCTAGGCACACTCTGTTAAAGGCTTTAGTCTTACTTTTAAACAGCAAAACTGGACCTGGGTGTTAGCTGCTTCTCATATTTTCTTTATTGTTTGGTACTTTTGACTTTTAATAGAAATGAAATGTCCATAGAGTTCTGAAGTTTTGGTGTCACAGTTTCTGTGTCTTTTCATTTCCAGCCTCCTTTCTGCCCAAGCTGTTCATCTCAAGAGGCAAGTTAAATGTATGGCTACTAATCACGCAGCTTACTGTGTTTGGAGCAAGCAGCTAATAGGATTTTAATATACAAGTATGCCAGTCAACTAAGTAATTAGTAGATTATTAATACCTTACCTAATTTACTTTAATTGCAATTTTGGTTTCTAGTGATCCACCAAAGTGAATTAGCCCAAAGATTCCATATATGCCTAAATTCTTCACCTTACTAATTATATTTCTACTTAAAATACTGAAATAAATCAATAATAAGCTAACCAAATTTAATTTAAAATGCCAATCATTTTATTTGAGACTTAGCAAGTTGTTTCTTCAAATTTTTCAATTAATTTGAAGAATAACTCAAATTTATATGAGTAGACAGGGGGATGTTGCACTAAACTGATAAAATGCCAACCCACTGGTACAATATACTTCTTTTTTTTTTTTTTAATTATTACATGGGGCTAGAGAGATGTTTAAAGCACTTTCTGGTTTTATAAAAAAAAAAAACCTAGGTTTGTTTTTAGCACCACATTAGGTGACTCACAACCATCTGCAACTCCAGTTTCATGAAATCTAAAACCATGTTCTGGCTCAGGTACATGTATAACATGAGGTTCATAAACTTACCTGTGGGCACCATTGTGTTAATTAATGTCCTATTGTTGTTAAGATACACCATGACCACAACAACTTTTAAAACGGAAAACATTTAATTGGGCTAGCTTTTAGTTCAGAGGTGTACAAGTTCATTATTGTGTCAGGAAACATAGCGGCATGAATGCAGACATGGTGCTGGAGAAAGAGCTGAGAGCTCTCCGTCCAGATCAGCAGGCCAGACTCGAGCATCTGAAATCTCAGAACCCACCCCCAACAGCACAGTTTCTCCAGCACATCTAATAGTGCCATTCCCTAGCAGTATATGGGTCCCATTTCCATTCAAAGCACCACATACATATAAAAATAAAATAAATAATAAGCCTTTAAATGAAGAGGGGTGCAGGAAGGAAGCTGGAGATATGCTCAGCAGTTAAAAGCACTGGCTGTTTTTGCACAGGACCTGCCTGAGTTCAGTTCCTTGCACCCACATAGCAGCTTACAACCTTCTGTAATTCCAGTTCCAATAGATCTCTTATGGCACCCAAAGGCACTATATGCATGATGCACATACCATATGTAGGCACTTACATATTTACAAATAAAAATAAATTTTTAAATAGTGACTCACATATTCTGACAGTAGAATTTTTTACATAGCCAAATTTCATTATTGTTACTTTCAGAATTTAGTATTACAAATTTAGGAAAGTCTACTGAGTTAATGACAGGAATGATTTCAGTTCTGTAAGTTACAATAGTTTTACTTACTGCTTTTTGCATAATAAACTTTTATTGCCATCCATTTAGTATCCAGTATCGAAAAAGATTTTTATAAGTCTAATGTTCAAACATTTTTCACCAAAAATATTCTTTTTTCTCTCTCTTCATTCTATAACCTCTCAGTGAGAAACAACGGTTCTCACTTCACAATAAGAGAACTAACATTTCACAATAGCAGAAGTGAAGCAGTTTATTTTCAGTCCCTCGGAGCAGCTATACTGGCTGAGTGAGAACAGTTTATAAACAGCCTAGCCTACACCCCTTCCTCCCTCATCTGAATACTCAGAAAGGATAGTCTTGTCATCTAGGTCTTATCCTTCCCTTTATCACTAAAACTTTGTCTTTTATTCAACAAAAATCACATGTGGGTTTGTCTCTACATTTCACATTCACAGACATATGACCTTGCAAGCAAGCTAGGCTGTTAGAATTTTCTGCTCTAAACTTTGAGTTTGGTGAAGGGTACTGTGGCAGTGTTAGCAGGGTAGCGAATAGCTAGACTAGCATACATTCACAAGTCACGTGGTTTTTCTGCACATTTGCAGCTGGATTTATATAAGCTGGTTTGATCTACCTTTGAAAATGAACCTAAAAGTCTATTTTGTACACTTCTGTTTCCTCTTAGATAAAACCCCTGTCAGTTTTAGGTCTGTTTGAAGCACTACTCACTGGCTAAGCTTGTAAGTCCTTGGAAGTTTGGACAGTTCTTGGGAAATGTTACTTAGATACATCACATATCAGTAAAAGTTGATAGATGCAATATAAAAATCATGATTTTTAGTATATTCCCAATTATACAGCCACACTCACAAGGAGAATATTCCATTGCCTCCAAATGAAGTGTGTGCCCCATGGCCATTCTCCCTGTCTGTTCTCTGCCTTTCTGGGCAAACCCCTGTGTCTTCTCTGCCTCCATGTCTTATGTGTCTTTGCATTCTGTCTGGGCCTTTCCGTGTCTGTCTCTCACTTTCAGCTCGGTTGTTGGGGATGGGCCTTGTGGAGTGTACCTGTCCTTTCTGTGAGGACTGTTCTTTGTCCATAGACTGCATTATGTCTGTTCATAGCTTAGTAGACTATTCTGTTCTTTCACCTTTGGGCTGTTGTAATGATAATGTTCTGCGTTGTTGTGCATAAGGTTTTGTGTACATGGCATCTTATTTCTGAGGACTTCTGCCTAGGACAGTAACTTAATGTCCAGCCTGCCAGATACTCAGGAAAGAGGCTGTGCGTTGATTGCCTTTGAGAGTTTCAGTTTGGCCTTTTCACAATTTGTTATCTAGAGGCCGAGTAAGACCCCAGAATGAACTTTTTGTCTTTCCTTGAATTCCACGGTTCTTAAAAGACTGCACTATCTTTGTGTGAACCATGGGGAAATTTTCTAACTCTAACTTACAAGGCCTTTACTGAGCCTTTGGTAAACTTTAGTGAATAGGAGCTAAGACTTCATAAATCCATTGGATCTGGAGGAGAGGAGGCGGTGCTGAAGGTCTTAGTTAGCCCACCTGTTTCCCTGGCCTGCTCAGCTAGGGTGTTCACAGAAAATGTCTGCCAGTGCTGGAAACAGGAGTCATGAGATGAGTCGGAGTCAGGGAGAAAGGGAGTCCACAAAGGGTGTTCTGCTACAGAGCTGAGGGTGAGGCTGGAGAATTGGATCTGGAGGAGCAGACGAGGTGAACATCTGCAGTCAGCCCACCTGCTTCCCTGGCAAGAACTTGTGATAGCAAACCTTAGAGCTGAGCTCATTTCTCCCTCTGACTTCTGCTAACTATGTCCTTATTAACTGGATGTCTCTGAAGACTTTTATAATCGTAAGGCCACAACAGCTTGCTGCTCTCAGTTAAGAAAGGTCTGTCGCATACAAAGTGTGCACCTTGAGTACTTTTTAAATAGCAGTGCTGGGAAAAGGATGTTACAATTCGAGCCATGCTTTTTACATGGATTTCTGGTTTTCAAAGTAAAAGGCCTATAATCTGTCCTACAAGTACTTTTATACACACTCTCTTACAATACCTCAGATTCAGAGGGAAGTACAAGAGTAAGACTGCACCTAGTAAGCTACATGCTGGATCCCAGGACCTTTCTCCTGCTCCCTAGAAACAGACTCTGTGGTCCTTACTCACGGCTCCTGACAACCACTGAACGAGAGAGATGGACTGGGGGTGGACATGCAGCACGTGGAAAAAGTGGAAGCCAAGACCCTGAAAAAACAAAACAAAAGAGACAGCATAATGCTACAAGCTAAGAGCTAATAGAATTTGCTTATGTTAAATAAGTTGGTGTTGGAGGCAACAGATTGTTGCGTGGACTGGGGCAAGAAAACTGTTGCTCCACATTGAGTGCAGGTCCCCCCCAGGTCACCCGCTCCCAGGCTTTGTAGCTCTAGCATAAGGAACAGAAGGCATTTGCCTGACTTAACAGCACACACGTATTTACTACGATTCTACCACTAGTATTTTTATGCAACCTTAGTTATAAGTTTAAACTAGAATCAATTTACTGATACTTGTATTCAGAGAGAGATGACTAAACATTCTGGATTCTCTAAAATGGATTTGACTAAAGATCCCCCCAACCCCACTTTGAAACGCATGTGTATTTCAAGGGAAATTTAATCCATATGTTCCTGACTCACTCACACTTAACTCATCAAAACATTGTTTAGTAAAAGCTATTTGATGTTGGGAAAGCCTTAAGAGGCTTTGTAAGTCTTTTTTTCTTTCTCTTTGAATTTAGAAGTTGCTTTGCCAGCCATAAATGGCATACCCAAAGAAAGGGTTCACATGTAGCCCCAAACAGAATTCACCAGCCACATCGAGGTGATAGTCACATGTCCATTTCTTATAAAAGCTAAAATATTTAACTTTATAACTGTCTTTTTTAATATTCGTTACAGAGCTGTAAACGAAAGCCTCATAGTTAATACCTAGTGTTCTTTGATTTCTTTCATTATTCTCACGAAGCCAGCAAGCCAGTACAGACCAGTGAGCATTTTATTGTGCTATAGTCCTGTGTTTCCAAAAAATATATGTCCTCTTCAACCGTGAGTTCTGTAGCCCATATTAAAGTACTCTTTATAGGAATAACAGTCCTGCTAACCTGACTGTAAACGTTTAAACTATAATAATACCACAATTCAACTGTGTCCATTAGACATGAGCCATGCCTCAAATCATATTTAACATTTTCACATCTTTTTTATTTTAAGAATAAGCCATCCTTTCTGAGGCTTCTCAACCCCAATATTAAGATCTTTTCTGCTTGAAACATAATTTTGTCCCTCCATCTTTCTCTGGATACAAAATTTCTTAGAATGTATCGTCATCACTAATCTGAAAAATAGGACAGTAATCAGCTAACTTAGTAGACTGTGGATGGCTGTGTATGGGGCACCAACTTTCACACGTTAGTTTTAGACAGAACATGAATGGAGATAATCATTGACTAATAAAGAGGTACATGAGTTGTGTTGCTTAATACGCTTGGGGGAAATGTGAGATAAAAGAACTGCCTTGCAGTGAACACGGTGCTCACATTAGCATCTTGGAGCAGATTGGTCTGCATTGCTACACCCACAAGTGCCCAGTCCTTACTTTGAGAGACACTCGCAATGTTGCAGTGCTTAGGGGAAAGACCACTCTCCCCTTCACTTGTACACAAGGATGAGCAAGTCCTTCTGCATGCTGACAGTGCTTTGAAGCATTTTATTCCTGTAACTTAATGCTGCACACAGAAGCCAGAGCCTGCAGAAGTCCATAACCAGAATCACTTAGCCTTGGCTACAAGTATTTGTATGGCAAACAGATTACAAATACTTATCGCAGCAGAATATCCTCTGTTCGTTCAGCTAAACAAGACTGGGGACATGAGAACAAGGAACAGGCTTAAAGGTTAAGAATCTGTGCCCCTCCAGAGAACCCGAGTTTGGTTTCCCAGCAGCTGTATTAGGTGGCTCCCTGTGACCTGTTAACTTCAGCCCAAAGAGACCCAATGCTTTCTTCTGCCCTTACTAGGCACCCACAGGAATATTTCATACACTCACAGAGACACATGTGTATGCATATTTTAAGATGTGTTTGTTTTATGTATGTGTGTTCTATCTGTATGTGCACCTGCCCACCAGAAGAGGGCATCAGATCTTGTTTTATACATGTTTGTGAGCTACCATGTGGTTGCTCGGAATTGAACTCAGGACTTTGACAAAGCCGTCAGTGCTCTTAACCCTCTTAACCGCTGAACCATCTCTCCATCGCTGTATGCATAATGTTTAAATGAATAAAGATTTGATTGATTTATAAATAAAGATAAAACAATTTAAACCTTTTAATCTTTAAAAGAGAATGAATTTGCTATCTAAATATTAGTAATTTTTTATCAGACAAAATATCCAGGCAGTTTTATAGTGATTGCAGTTTTCTTTGTTCTCTTTCATTCAAAAGTTGTTTTTCTCTCATTTTACATAACTAGCTCATCTAGCAGCTAAGAACACCCAAAGGCTTCTCTCATTCAGCTTGTTTGTGAATCAGGAATTCAAAGAGAGACTAAAAAGCAAACATAAATGATCATAAATTATATACCTAGGTTCACTTACCAAACAACATTTTCTGAGGAACGTGAATGGTGTAGACAGGTGGGAAGTTAACATTGACTGAAAGGAGGCTGCAGTAGAGGCTGAGAAGGAACAGTCTGTGGCTCAGAGTGGAGACTGAAGTTTAGAAGTTATGTTGCAGCAGTGGAAACGCCGACCCACCAGCTCAGTCTAGAGACATGGAGCAAGAAGTTTCTCTTTGTTTCTTTCCTTTCAGACCCTGTTAGTCATTTCCTCACATTGCTGCTTCTGTCGGTGCAGCTGCTGAGGGTGGTGGTGGTCCTGGTGGTGCTGGTGGTGCTGGTGGTGCTGGTGGTGGTCCTGGTGGTGCTGGTGGTGCTGGTGGTGGTCCTGGTGGTCCTGGTGGTGGTCCTGGTGGTGCTGGTGGTGCTGGTGGTGGTCCTGGTGGTGCTGGTGGTGGTCCTGGTGGTGCTGGTGGTGGTCCTGGTGGTGCTGGTGGTGCTGGTTTTTTGAAACTTTCAATTGATTAACAAATCAGTTAAGTGGACTATTACCATCTATATTGTTGAGTAGATTTAAAGAACAAAGGAATAAGGGGCCAGCAAGATGGCTCAGTGAATTAAGACACTTGCCACCAATCCTGACAGGCTGAGTTCAGTCTCTAAACCTGGCATCAGAAAAGACAAGAACCAATTTTGACAAGCTGTACTCTGAACTCCACAAATGTACCATGGAATGCACATGTGTGTTTGTGTGTGTGTGTGTGTGTGTATGTGTGTGTGTGTGAGAGAGAGAGACAGAGACAGAGAGACAGAGAGAGTGAGACAGAGAGAGACAAAGAGACAGAGACAGACAGAGACAAGAGAAACAGAGACAGAGAGAGAATACACACACGATTATGTAATTACTTTTTAAAAATTAGTTTACAGTAGCAGATGCCAGGGAAAAAAACTAGAAAAGGCAAGAGCTGGAAGGATGTGTAGACTGTTAGCCACCATTTTCTAAGTCCTGATTCATACTTCATTCCAACTGGATGTGGTTATCCAACCAAATCAAATATAACAAATACTGGACTTTATTTGTAAGCCATGGCGACACAAGGAATAAAAACACACATGATCGCCTCCCTGCTCTCGAGGACCTGTTTGCTGAGCCATGTGTGAAGGCCAGATTGGTTAGATATACAGTGTTTTCAAAGGAATATATTAACTACCGAAAGTTAGAGAGCAGAGTTAGGTTGGCGTTTAAACCACTGCGGTCACCCAGGCAATAGGTAATACAGAGAACAGAGAGCTCAGACCAGCCACAGAGCTCCAGGAAACAGCAGGCGTTCAGCCAGTGAAGAGAGCTGTCAGCAGCACTGCAGAGGCCAGGGCAGAAGACAGCAGGACAGTCCTGTGTCACGGGCATCAAAGCACTGCTTCTGCAACTTCAACCATCATGTTCCTTGGAACACAGGTACTTTCAAAGCCACCACACAAACAATCCTCTAGGAAAGTGTGTCTGAAAGATTCTACTAAAATCAAAAGATAACACGTTTTTGTTTTGTAACTTGTTCTTATTAATCATAGTACATTTCCCAAACACCCTGGCAACTGGCCAGGCTGGAGTGTAGCCAAAGAACTGAACAGGAGAGAAAAAAACTGATGTTTAACCTTGGCAGGCCTGGCGAGGGCACAGATAAGACAGAAGCTGAGGTGGCAGGGGAAAGTGACACCAAGCGCACAGGCAGAGAGCAGCTGGCTTGCACAGGAAGGAAGAAATCAGTTCCAGAAAGTGGACAAAAGGAGATCAGGGTAAGTCATGTGCAGAAAGCCTTCAGCAAGGGAAAGACATCAGGACAAGTACAACGTTTAATTTTTCTTCAAAATAGGAATATTATAAACCAGCATGGATGCTTGTAGAGAAGTGTTTCTCAACGGGATCACAACCCCTTTGTGGGGTCACATATCAGACATTTACATTATGATTCATAACAGTAACAAAATTACAGTTATGAAGGAGCAAGGAAATAATGTTATGGCCGGGATCAGCACAGCGTGACCACTGTGCCACAAGGCCGAAGCTCTGGGAAGGCTGAGACCCACGGGGACAGAGAAGGACCTTCCCAAAGAGGCCATGTGTGTGCCCCTGTTCTCCACAGGGTCCACACCCGCCAGCTCGGACATACGAAACTAAGTGTGCTTTCCCGGTGCCAGCTTTTCCTGCTCCCGAGACAAACATGGTTCAGGCTCATCCCAGTTACAGCTGTGCGTTCATCACAGCTTATGGAATTGCAGACGAGCAACTACACCCCCTCAGTGGAAACTGTTAGCTTCAAAGAATATCTGCAGGGTTCTCCTCTAACTCTTTTTTCATAAGAGGTAGTACACGTAAGGGTCTATAATTCAAACAAATTTGGACTGCTATGCACTAGTTGAAGGACCTTTCTAAACTACCTTCTTTCTTATTTTCTCATCTGCAAAATGGGGACAACGGCACTAGCAGACAGCATTGTTGAAAGGAATAATAATAAAGATTAATTCATGCACTGTGCTTTATATGGTGCTCAGATGACTCTTCTGTCTATGGCATAATCACTCATGCACAATTCTTTTTCTAACCCCATACTGTAAGGTTCTTCTTTATGAAATTCATGCCTTATACACTACTGTATTCCCTCTAGTTCCCATAAGAATACAACACACAGCCATTACTTTCAGTTGATTGCACAAATTAAGGGATGCTGGTTAAGTGCCTTTATATATAATTTCTAAAGAAAGAACAAATATCATGCTGAGAAAATGGTAGCACTTATAAAATTATGCTATGTTGATGAATAATATATATTGGGTATAATAGAATAATCAAGTATAATTCCCAACTGGATTTTAGTATAGTTTTAAAGTTTTATTTTCTCCAGGAGTCAGTCTCTCTTATGCTTTTAAAGGACAATGTAAAATAAAATATAGAGAACAGTATTTGATATGTTAAGTAATGTTTACTCTGACATACAAATGAAACCGTGGCATGTACCATTTTCTGTGTAAAAGGGACAGTGCATTCTCTGAGAGCATTCTGGCTTCCATTAAGAAAATATGCCCACCTTAAAGTTGCTTATGTGAGCAAGAGGAACAGATGAGTAATATGTTCAGTGACTTACAAGAGTTGCAGTGGAAATGTGCCAGAAGCCCTGGGAACAGACAGGCCAGCATGAGCCCAGACTAGATTCCAGAGACCCTTCAAGCTTCTGCTCCCACAGATCTCAGTCACATCCTCGGGTTTATTCACAGAGCTAGTCTAGTGGAATTTACTCTTTCCAGATACAACATGGCATCCTAGTGCCATAAACCAGTCCTAATTCAGAAGATGAAAGATATCTCCCATATGTTCAACTAATTGTAACATAACTGGAAACACAAATCTCATCCAGATCACCTGGAAGAGCAAATTAGCACACAAGCTCTAAAACAATCACTGCTTTTCGGTAAAGTTTGTGTTCTGGACATCTCAGTACTTTGTTACCTAGACGATGTGCTTTTAAAAGTGTTTCTTCTGCAAAATCTGTGATAAGCATTGTAGAAAATATACTCTTCTTCTGAGCACAAATATTTACCTGAATGAATTGGGAGATATAACTGAAAGAATAAGGTTAGAGTTGCCAGATTGTCTCTTAGTGCCTAAGATTATCCAGTGTAGGCACAGTAAGTAAGATGGAGCTTTAGATAACATCAGTATTAAGTAAGTTTTTTGCCATGCTAAAAAATTATGTTAAAATGAAATCTTGAATTTTATATTTTCCACACCTGTTTCAGACTATGCGGTAAGTTATCTCTTTCCAGAGACAGATATACTCGGGATTCCAGTGATGAGTCGTATGTGCTCTTAAGGATCAAATAGTCATCTCTCGAAACTAGAGAATGTGGGGATGATACGTTATTGTTAATCTCAGTCTTTAAGACAGAACTCAAGAAGTCACCAAGAAACATCAGAGCTGCTTTTCTGGGTACCAGCTGGTATACCCATGGTGGAACCGTTTGAAGGTGCCGTGTAATGAGTGTGCTGGAGGAAAATATTACTAAGATTGAAGTGCACAAGCATTAAAAATATTCCGTGGTTGTTGAAGTCATCACTTTCTAGTTGAAGCTGAAATGTCCTATGGAGTTTTGAAAATGTTTACAATGTCTATTAATTTTGGACCAGTATCAATCAGTAAAACCTCCACGTCTCTCCTTGAGACACTTAAGAATACCTGACACACAAGGAACTGTCTTAGATAGAAATTTAAGGTTCTCAGTATTGTTCTGAGCGCTTTCCCCTCTCCCAGTCACATAGCAAGCATTTACCCTTTATTTTATTTACCCTTTACCCTTTATTTTACTGTTTCTGTTCTAAATTATTGGTACAGAAGAGAGTGTCAGGTGTGCTGACGCTGGGGTTACAGGTGACTGTGGATCGCCTGATAGAAGTGCTGGAAACAGAAATCGGGGTGTACTCTTAACCAGGCGCCACCTCTCCAGCTCTTTTCTATTTATTGGTGTTGGTGGTGATGGTGGATTTTTGAAATAGGGTTTTTCTATGTACTCATGGGTGTCCTAGAACTCACTCTGTAGAGCAGGCTGGCCTAAAACTCAGACATCTCAGTGCCTCTCCCTGAACTTCTGGGCTCACCTCTGCTTCTTAATGCTTAAAGCATTCCTGGGATTTCAAAGTTCCAACCTCTCCTTCCCTGTGTGCTTCTGAAATTTAATTCTTGAAATTAAAGCCTTTCTATCTTTTTTCTTAGATTTTTCTCCTAGTTTTCCTCACAATATACTTTTAAAAAGTAAAGATTTCATAAAGTAGTCTTGGTGGTAGGTGGATTGGCCACATTCGGTCACTGACACTTTCATTTCCTCAGAAATTCTGTCACATTACAGAATCAACTGTGAAGATTTGTTGAGTTTATATTTGAGTCTTAATTTTTTAATCATCCTAAATTCATGACTTTTACATTAGCTAAATGTAAGAAATACCAGAGCCAGCCAATTGTGGTATGCCTTTAATCTCAACACTCACAGATCTTTGAGGCCAGCCTGATGTACAAGAGCAAGTTCCAGGACAGCCAGCGATACACAGAGAAGAAACCCTTCTCAAAGAAGGGGAGAGGAGAAATATCAATTGATTCCAACATACATTGCAACTGCACATGCCCTAAATAGGGTATTTGCTAGCCATACATCTTATCAAATAATTCTAACAGTGCCAATTTTAATTGAACTTCAACATGTTTAACTCCATATTCTTTGTGCTGTTAGAACTGGAAAATGAGGTTTAGTACTGACTGCAAATGTAGTTGTCACAATTGCCTTTTGATAGCTGGAACTCTGTACTCTGTTGACCCTGACAAAACGTGATTAAATTCTGCATCAGAGCAAAGAAGGAACAGTTTTGACTTGTGGGAGCTGGCCTTGGTGTTTCTAGGAGCTGGTCTGGGGGTTGACGCTAAAACAAAGTGCTCCTGAGCTGAACATAAACATCACAGAACACCATCATTCTTGATGTCACAGTAGACAAGATGATAATTTGATCTAAGCTCAGACAAAAACAAGGCCATGGGACACTAAACACCCCCTCTCCTGGTTGAAGTGGGTAAATGCTGCTTTCCAAATACAGCCTTAGCATGCTTCTAAAACATTATTAAAGTACCCAATCTCCAAATGATCTGCTTCCAGCAGATTCGACTGCTCAGCAGTCTGCCTTCATGAGTCATGAAAGTCTTCAAATCCCTTTATCAAGGCCCTGATTCTACAGTTAGTTCTTTGCCACCCAGGACCCCAGAGTTACCAGTCTTCTCCCCTTACAGTGACAGTCAGCCAATGGCTCTGCTGCAGGTGCATACCATTATGACATCTAAAACCCAGCATTGGGCTGTAGCCAAATGGAGGTGGAAAAGACCGTTGTAAAGTATAAGTTTCTTTTAAGATGCTAATGTGGTTTTATTAAGATGTCTTAGCTTGGAGTTTTGATATTTTTCAGTAACACAATCCAAACTCATGAGTATTTAGCATTCTTTTAGATTATATTCCAGAGATGGGCATGATGTTGCACACCTGTATCCCAGCACAGGGAAACAGAAGCAGAAACCAGAACAGCCAGGGCTGTTATACAGAGAAACCCTGTCTCAAAATAAAATATAGTCCATGGGCATCTCTACAGAGAAACCCTACTTCAAAATAACAAAATACATTCCTCCATGGGCATATATGCATGTCCCACACATCAGTACACAGGTTTGCCATCCCCATAAAGAGCCATGGCTCCAAAGCGAAGCTCCTCCCTGATTCCCGATGGTGTTGGTTCTAGAATAATGGCCAGTGACACCCCTAACGTTTCCTTAAAAGCAGTCATGGGTCCATAGCCAATGTAAGAAGTAATAACATTTTCTTTTACTTTTATCACTATTTATGGTAGAGTTTTAAATGATTTTATGTGCCAGTACTACATGCATAGGCCTTTTACGTTCTGTAATTCTGCTCTGTGAGTGCTGGGGACATTATTGTAATTCACTGTGATTATTAGGGTAGCTATTGGAATGGATGTATTTACAGCCAGTTCCCAGTTCACTGTACCAAGCAAAGTTCAGGAGGTTAAACTCCTGGTGCTGAGGAGGGTAGCTAGAATGAACCCCCTGGATAAGCATCTTCTGACTCCCTTCAAAACACTGTTTGGGGAAAGATCCCAGGTTTCTAAATCACTCTGTGCCATATGGAAAACATGCTGACTTGTGATTGTGCTTTATGTAAACATTTTAATATAGGATCCCTAAAATCCAGAGGGTCCCCTAAGGGGATTAAAGCTAATCCCCTTTCTCTCTTGCCTCAGCGGATTAACCCTGCGCCGCCAGTGGCTGCTCTGCTCCCTGGAGGCTACAACAACAGAAAACCAACTCTGTGCTCCTCCAACAGTCCACGGAATTGGGAGTTGTAATTGGAGATTTGCAGGGCTGGGAGAACATACTTCTAATGTTAAATATTTCGTGATGTGTCTTTCTTAAAGAAATTATTTAATAAACTCCCAGAAAACCTTAACTCAATAGAAGAAACGGAATAGAATCTTAGGAAGTGCTGTCTTCTTTTAGAAATGTGTTCCCAGCTAAAAGCTCCGGGGCTGTGTATATATAATTCATGCTCATTTGAGTAAGTCAGAGTATAGCTTGGATAACTACTAGATTCCTGATCTCTTTTTTTCCCAACTTCCCTAATTTATTGTTTGAATATGTTAAATTACTTTTTAAGAGAAGAACGCGGCTCGCCATTTTTTAAATGTTTTTGACCATTGTTGTTCTCCAAACGTCAAGAGTCTGAAAACCTAAAGCATGGTCGTCAGTGTTTAGAATGAACTTTCCTGGAGATTTTTCCCAAGCTGAAATTGTTTAAGACAGCCTGTTTCAGATGCGAATACAGTGACCTTTTCGGAAGGGGAACCTGGAAACCATAGCCTCCCAACAGCGCTGCGGTGGTGCAAGGGTTAAAGGAGCGGTTCGAACCCGCTGGCGGGCGGGCGGGCGGGCGGGCGGGCGCGGGAGATCCGAGGAGGGCCCGGGAGGCTGGAGGCGCCGGCCAGCGCGGACCCTCCAATAAACACAAAGGAGGGCCTGGGGAATAGAAACCCAAATCCACTTGTAATCGTACAAGAGATTCGGGCATAATTACTTGAGCAACCTAGATTAAGATTGATGAGCCTTTAAAGTGGCGCTCAGACCGACCGCCTCGCCTCTTGGAAGAAAAAAAAAAAAAAAAAAATCCGGAAAGCGGTGCAGGAGCCAACTCCGCTGTCCGCTGCCGGGCGGCCGGAGCCCTGAAGGCGACCCACAGAACCGAGTCGCAGACTCCGTGAGCCCTGCCAGTGCCGGCCTAGGCCTTGCGGGTCTCTCATTAGAAACCGCGGGCAGGACCGCGGCTCCTCGCGCTTTCCCCGCTCTGGTCGGGCCTGCGCGGGCAGGACCTCTCGGTCGCCTGCCTCCTGCTGTGTGCAGCAGAGGATGGTTTTAATGGCTGGGCTTGTTTTGCTCTCAAACATAAAAATCATCATCAAAGCCCGCATAATTTCTGAATTCCTTGTGTGTTATTCTAGACCAATATCAGAAAGAGGAATTTCAAGTAATGCCCCCTCGAATCAGTACTGTAATTGGGGAAATTCGAAGTATGAACAATTTCTAAAAATCTATTGAGTCTCAATTTATCTGGGTCAAAAAACTGTGAAATTGCACTTTCCCCCCTCATTTTCAAGGATAATTTTTTTTCCGTGTTTTTCTTACATTTTCATCTTTAGTGTGCTGTAGTGGAAAACGACGCACAGGAATTTCGTTATTTTCTTCACAGAATCACAGTAACCATGCACTGCGGCCAGTGAATGTGTCCCACCTGAGAACACCAAAACTAAAACAGTCCTTATGTAACATGGGATTTGTACGTTTAGCTGCTTTCCCCTTTTGCCTGGGTAGAGCAGCTGCCAGAAGGAATGTCTTAGGGGATGGTTGGTCTTTTCGTTCCACTGCCTAGGGTCTCTTGGAGAGTGCTCCATGAAATAGTGAGGCACCTAAGCATCCCTTCTGCTCTGCATTTGTAAGTCCGATAATGGCAGTGCCTCACCACCCACATAGATTTCTATAGAGCGGTTCCAACGTGTATGTTATTGGGTCTTTTATTCAAAACCCTGGCCTCTTGAGTTTTTATAGAATTGTTCTAGTCTCCTTTTAAGGTACGGTATAAATGCTAAACAGACTTTACCTAACATGAAAAGACCTTGTATAAGGTAGGCGCCATTTTTCCTAGCACTGTTTTTCAAAATAAAATCAGGCCATACCCTCTGGGAGAGAGTTTGGAAGTGTCAGAAAGGCCCAGCCTGACCCACTGCCCCTGTCTTGCAGGCCCTGTGGTTCTCAGCACCCCTGCCCAGCTCATTGCTCCTGTGGTGGTGGCCAAAGGAACCCTCTCCATCACTACAACGGAAATCTACTTCGAGGTAGATGAGGATGATGCTGCCTTCAAGAAGATCGACACAAAAGTGAGTTAGAGTGATTCTGCACAGCATCTGTAGCTTTGATGGCAGATGTGGTTTTCAGTTTTGCTTGATTCTAAGTGACCAGAGAGGTAGACACATTCTCGTCTTTCTTACAGAAAATAAAATGAATGAAATAGCACATGGTTTCTTTCAGAACTGAAGACTATATTAATGAGCTTAAATCCTGTATTAACGGAGCATGTGCAATTGAGTGGTCTTATGTGCCTTTGTGTACACTTGGGCAGATTTGGTGGTTAAGCCAGTTGTTTCAGATCCCTGGTACACAGTGCCTCAGTACCTGGGAAGACTAGGAATGGACTTGTGAAATGTTGTGTTAACATCACTTTTAATTTCTAAAACTATATACTGCAATATGAATTATTATTTATTGATAGGTTGTAAGGAAACTGGGGTCGGAGCCATTTACATATAACTTCATTATTACATCCATTTTTCGTCTCCTGAATTAAATTGATTTTACATATGGATTTAAAAGGAAGAGAAGCCAGTTCTTTTTAAGCTTTAACTTCTATGTACACTCACAGCACACACTAGCACTCATATGCTATTCTAAAAGGTGTACACTGGCATACATGTTGACTAACCCTGACCATCAGAGAAGCCCCACGCCCAGCACCCATTTGAGATGTACGCCATTGTTTTCTTATTTGTGTAACTGTAGTATCTGTGAGTTTCTCCTGATGTCTTTCTTGATTGACATATTGAGATGTAATACTGGATATTTTACAATCACTTTCAAATATCGTCCTTTAAATCATTTCAAAAGCAATTCTAAAATAGACTTCAACTTTATTATTTATATTTAAGCTACATGCAGAAATGGCACATTATATAGAAAGAACATTATTTGTAAATAGGCAGAGAAAATTGTAAACCTTATTGCTACCTGAAGGAACTGATGTAAAGCCTTGGTCTGGCCCCTCTCAGCACTTGTTGATCTGGCGGTGAGATACCAAGGCTTCTGTGATGAGAGAGTGAGTGTGCTGTGTTTAAATAAGGAAGCTTGTCTTTAGATTTGCCATTGGCTTTCCCTGGGTAGTAAGAATGCAGTATGGTTTTCTGCATTTTTAATTTAGTCTAGCAACACTTTTTGTGTTAAAATATATTTGATAAAGTATATTTGTTAAAATATATATCCATTTTGTGGCATATATTTCATATACAAACTTGAAAGCTTTGTATTATGATTTAAGTTAATTTTCTAAGGTTTTGCTGCTTTAAACTCAGTCAATTCTATTGCCCTGGTAATTTTTTCCCTCATTTTGTCAAAAGGCTACGGAAATACTAACCAGAATCAAGGTCTCAGAAATAGGTTGTAAATTTAGTTGTTGTAGGAAAGAACCATTGAATAAGTTAGAAACTGGGAAATGGGTATTTTCTATAGCTGTTTTTTTAAAAGCCCTTCTAAAATTTATTTTTAGTGATTTTATTAGCTTGTTTATCAAAATGTTTAAAATTCTCAAGTTGATTTTTAAAAGCAATCATTACCTCATTTAGCAAAAAAAAAATTTAAAGTGAAACACAGCAATTTGGTATTTTACTTCATTTATTATCTTCTAATTAAATAAAAATCAGCAACAGAAATTAAATTCTAAATCACAAAAGTAATTATCCAGTGTATTTTCAAGTGCATTTTCAAATATATATATAATTCAGATATTCAAGCGTTATTATATAAGCTGAATTCAAATTTTTGAATATATTTAAATAACATTTCAAGTATACTTACGGAATGTTAGAACAAGCAATATATTTGAAACAAAATGTAAACTTTTTTTTAAGTTCAGACACTTCACAGACAGGTAAAGTACCAGGAGAAAATCTACCTTTAAATGCCATCTCTGTTCTGTAGAAAATGTCTGGAAGTTTCCAAAATGGCAATTTCAGTTTTGTTCACCAAATCACAAAACACCAATATCCACACTTTCAAAGACAACATGAGATCACAACTTTTGTTACAGATCAAAATATACATTACTCTTTCCTTCCGATGGTACATCCGGGTCCTGTTTACTGGGAGGCAGATGTACCTAAGTCTCAAGATTACTATAATCCTTTGCTGGCATTGGCCATGGTCTTGCATTGCAGCCCGCTGTTTTGGGGTGTTGTGCACATTTCAGGGGATGTCCGGGGTGCCTCCATAAAGATGCTGTGGTGTAGGTTTTCCCGTTTCTCTACCTCATTCCCTTGTTTGTAGGGTATGTGAGTTGATGTTCAAATGCTGTGTTGTTACTCCCGTTAAAGGAAGAGATCTTTGCACTGTCTCGGGAAATAGTACATAGGAATCGGCCAGGAAGTTTTCATTTCGTCGGGACTTTGAGAAGAATGCTCTTTCTTGTTGGCCCTGGATTAGATCATCCTCTAAAGTTTTTCCAAACTTTTTGGATTGGTCAGGATCTCTCTTGCCAGTCGCCACGTTTGTTTAGCAGCGTTTTCCAAGGCTGAGTGTGGTTTGCCTTGAAACAGATCTAAGTTTGGTAAGAAGTAATGGGGACACCGCCGGCACTGCAGGCAGGAGATGAGCTGCAGCAGAATCCCGTTCAGCCGGTCGCCCAAGCAAGACTCATCCCAGTCCGACTCTCGGGGATGCTTCTCACACTCGTAGGACACCAGAGTCTTCATGTGGTAGTTGTTGAGGGGCTGGCCTGGCAACTCCAGGTGGCGGTCGCGCAGGGTTTTCAGAATAGAGAGGCATTTCTTCCTGCAGCCCCCCATCTGCAGTCTGTTTTCAGCTTCTGCAAACTGCAACACCCAAGCATCGCTCTCAGCTGAGCTCTGCTTGCCGGCCAGGGAGTGGCACTCCTTGGACAACAAATTGAACCCTTCGGCCTTGACCTCTGCCACCCGGTTGGGTCCTGGCCAGGGGATGTGGGGAAGCGGCCAGTGGGCAGCGCTTCTCGGCCAAATCCCGGTGCACTTGAAGGCCGGTGTGATCTGCACCACATACCTATCTCGGATTCTCAGTTTCACTTCGCTCGTGTCAGCCACCATCTTTACTACATCTCTGTAGCTACACTTGTCCACCGCCTGTGCCACCAGCGTCTGAAACCTGGAACGGATTTTGCGTGCGGAGAGGTAGCCAGAGGCGGTGATGAATTCTACCCAGAGGGACATGCTCCTCTTGCGCCCATCGCTCAGTTTCAGCACCGCACAGCCAGGCAGGGAGCCGTCATCCACGAAGTTAAACACCCCCATCTGGTTCAGATAGAGTACCACCTCGAACTCGGTGGGAGAGATGACCTCCAGGCCCTCGTAGCGGTTGTCCATCTCGTTGAGGGAGCTGATGAAGCGCGGTTCCTGCACTTCAACCTCCTTCAGGACGTCTGAGACCACTTTGCAGACTTCCCGGATGGTTTTGGCGATGGCAGCTTTCCTGGCCTGGCATTTCTCGTTGTAGTACTTATTCAGGTGGTAGACCAGCTTGGCCTGGGCCGCGATCATGTTGGGGCAGAGATCCGGATTGTACACCGGAGTCTCGCAATAAGCTGTGGGATCCAATGCGGCTGCTAGCGCTGGAGCCAACTTCGGTGGAGAAAGGGGGCCACGTTCAAAAGGCACGAGCCTCCTCGGACTGGCTGCAGCAGGGGGCCGCCCTGCCTAGCCGGCCTTTTCTCCGCTGGAGCCTAGCGGGTCTTAAAGTGAAAGGCTGCGCTCTCCCCTTCTCTCCCCTTTGCTAAAGAATCCGTTTCTGAGGGAGACGCGTGGAGAGAGCACCTTCTCGGTAATAAAAAACAAAAGTTGTGCGGAGACCCAGCAAAGCTCTTCCAGTAGTCAAAATAATCACCCCTTTCCGTATTTATTAACGTTTTCCCGTAATCATGGTGTGTGCCTGACTGTTAATCAGATGGAGGAAAAGTGTGCTGAGTGTGCGTCGGGGTGAGTGTGTGTCTGTCAGAAGAAGCTGCTGTTGGTTTGTGTAAGAGCCCAGATGCACTCGTGTGGAAATTATAAAGGCAGGGCCAGGCAGGCGGGCGGCCAATCGCCACTGGGCTCGTCACGACAGCCTCCTCCAGCTACAGCCAGGCTAATTAATCCCCCCTCGTGGATAGAGGCACAGAAACCAAAGGTAGGAAGCTGCTGCTGACAGAAAAACACCCAGGCCACCTAGACATGTTGGAAAGCAAGAGGAAATCCCCTAGCTTTGGTATAACTTGAAGCATATTGACTTTTGGGAAAGACTTGGTGGAGACAAGGAGCTCTTTGCTGAAAAGGCTGCTTATATGTTCGCCTCTGATGAGCTATCCAGTTGTACTAATGGTCACCCACTAATTAGTGAAGTCAAAGGAACTTTCTAGAACGAAGTCACTACCTTGCATTTAGAGTAAGGTAATTAATGCCCGTTCATCTCTGGGGTCTTTCTTAATGCAAGTGAGAAGTTTGCTTAAGTGACTGCTGGCCTCAGACGGAGTCCTCCAGCCTTCACTTGGGTGTTCCCAGTCAGAATCCTCTTCCAAACTTTAGCCAGTCTGATCTCTTTTTATCTAGGCTTTCCACATTTGCATCTGCTGAGAGGAATTTAAAACGCATTGCTCAGTGGGTAGATGCTGTCTAACCAATTTAAAAATGCAGTGTTTAAACGGGTTCACCTGCGTGCAGTTTCCCGTGTCTGTTGCTAGATTGGCTAATGCTACAGTAGCAGACAGCAGGGTGGGCTGTATGCTGTTGTGGGAATGCTTCCCACAAGTGTTCTCGGAGATGTAGAGGACACTTCAGTGCCAGCCCATAGTGAGCTGTCCTGTACAGAAAGACCTAGAGGAATCCGAGCCGGGCTCAACACTGCTCACTGGAAGGCGTGGTCAGCTTATTTGTCCTCGCAGGCTTAAAGATGAAGCTTCCATCCCAGATACCTTCAGTGCTGACCAAACAGTAGCTTCCTAATCTTATGGGCCATCATAATTTCACTGAGAAGATGGCTAAAGGCTTAAAAAATTTTTTTTAACCATTCATGTTTCAGGTGGGAGTACTATTTAAGTTTCATCTTGGAAAATTTCAAAGAAACAACCTTTACTTGTTGGAGCCTACAGAGGTTTTTATAGGTAGCTCTTTCTTACAGTGCCATGACCAGTTGAGTCTCTGGTGCACATGAATTGAATACAGGTAGTTAGGGCTTATGTAGTAGTTTTCAGTTGCCTGCCTTTGGTACAAAGGTCTGTTCATTTCAGATTAAGAGAATTTCCAGTGCATGGTAAGGTTGCACCTGTGTACGCAAGTTTAATGGCTCCTGCTGAAGACTCCCCACCTTTTAAGCATCACAGGGCCATCTCTAATTTCGTTTCTTGTTACCCAGGAGTGATAGATTCCGAATTAGATTAAAATAGTACATCACATTTGGGGCTTACGATGGCCTTCTACTTCATTCCCCAAGACTTGTTCCCTTGGGAGAGGGGACTAGGGATCCGCAAAGCCCCTCCCCAGTTTGCCAGCGTCGCGGGTGAATGCGCTGCTACCTTTTGGCAGCTAAGAGAAGCTAGAAGAGGCAACCGGGAGCGCCTGACAAACAAGAGAAAGCTGCGCGGCAGGGAACCGGCCGGGCCGCTGCTGGGGACACCATCCCTGGGATGGGGTGCCAGGGATGCGGCGGCAAGCGCCTACCCCACCCCACCCAGCTCTCTTCCTTGGCTCATCTGCTCCCAGGGTAAAGCTTTCTGGGTGTCTGGGATGTCCCCACTCTCCTCCACCGCTGCAAAACAGTCTCGGTGCCCTCGTACCTCAGCTCTCGTAGCCTCCCCGCCCTAGCCATGCGTGCGCTGTACTCAGAGCACCCAGGAATACTTGGCCCTGACCTTCCCGGGTGAGCGCGCGCCCCGAGTCTCACCCCGACAATGGTGCCTGAGGTAGATTCGAGGACGCCGAGGCCTTGGTTCCCTGCGTCCAACAGAAGGACTCGGGATCCCGCGGCCGCCGACTGCAGCCAGGCGCAGGTGGCGCATCTTTCTGGGCTGGCTGTGCGGCTTAATTGGGTTAAGGCGAAGCTAAACACCGAAGCATTCTGTGCAAACTAATTGATGCAACTGAGGCCTTTCCCGAACGATTTTCGCTTGGAGCAAGGGGACTGTGAAACTAGTGTTGCCGGCTAGTGAGGCCGCGGGTTCTGGAAGGCCTGGCCGGCCGGGACCTCCATACCCTGAGCTGACAGTGATTTACATAAAACCGGACACACCGGGCGCCTGCTGTCTTTGTGGGGTGACCGGAAGGGAGGCTTAGAATTGCGTTAGATTGTCTTTCTAGCTGTGCTGCCCAGACCGTCCTTAGTCCGGGGAAATGTGCCTGTAGCCGAATCCTTTCCATAATCTCAACACCTTTCCTTGTTGAAGAAAACCTAAACTGCGCTTGCCTTAATTGAATTACCCATGGAGATGAATTAAAATTAATGTTGTATTTTTTGTAAAATTCTCCAGATTTTAATCGAGGTTTTGGCGTTAGATACATTTTATTCCGGTGAATTATTTAACTACTTTATAGTAATTTTAATTTTAAAAAGCACTTGATCCGTTGATTTGTTCGAGCTGCTGATGTGATACACGAGTAATATAAAGTCGGTTGTATTATATGAAAAGTCTGTGTAACAGCTGACTTGATTTTTAAAATACAATCTTACTGGGTACCAGAAAAGAAGCTTGTGTGCTCCTCGTATTTGAAGACATAAATGGTTAATTGTTTTCAGTGGCATGCATGTAGACACCCTTGACATAGGCTAATGATAGACCGATAATTGAAGAAAAGTGACCTCATTGGAGGGAAAAGAAATACCCAAGAATCCCATGATGTAACCACTGAGATGCTTGCATTGGAATGGTGTCTAGGGTTTAACTAAAGCAGCTTGAATTTAAAATGTTCCAGTTAGGGAAAACAAATCCAGCCTGTTATCATAACATCTAGCCAAATTTATGAACATAAAACAAATGTGAACTTTAACACGTGAACTATCCCAAATAACAAGGACAAGACAACCATTTCTGAGGTGCAGCTCTCTGAGAGCACTTCCTCAGCCAGGCACACGCCATCTACAAGGGGATAAAGAAACCGCATGTGCTCAGTGTAGGACCTAAGCTTTGAGCATTGCTGGCTTTTTGGTACCGTTTAAACTTGAACTGCAGGCTCACTGACCTCAGCAGCCAGCCTTCTGGAAGACTGGAAGGGATGTGAGCTCTTCCAGTGCACACACTGCTCCCGCCTAGTCTGCCAGCACCTAGTCCATCCACAACTGTTTCTTCAATTTTAAGTTTTATTTTTTTAATATGTGATTATTACCCTGGAGACTAAAGGAATATGAAGATGATTATATTAAATTATTTATCTCTACTGCTGGAGTGGCTTTGAAGGCGCATTGTATGCATCTGATTTCTTCCCCTTCCCTCATTTCTAAAAATGTACCCAGGCTACCTTAACCATTTAACCGTTTCTTTCTGCCAAACGTAATATATTCCCCACTAGAGAAATTAAAGACAGATATTTGCGCCGAGTTTTCTTCAGGTATCTTATTAAATAAAGTAGATAGAGGGAGGTTTTCTGGTTATTTGATGGCATTTATTTATACCTTTCTGTTGTGACCTATGGTTTAAAAACACTTTAAAAAATGGTTTGAAAGTTTTAGGGATTTCTTAAAGTCATTAGTCTGTGTTTGAATGCTAGATGCACTACAAAGTCAGGCAGAGAGTTAAGATCAGTATTTATGACACAGTCCTGTTCTCTTCCTTCAACCTGAGCTCCCTAAAACTGGAGACTAATTTTTAAAATTGTTTCTTTTCAACTTGAAAGATGAAGTCCAGTGCTTTAGTGTTCTTTGTCACCCTAGTGGACAGTCACATGGTCACATCTGTAGTGTCAAATACTTCTTTTTCTACATTATTGCTAAGTGTTGAAAAGGAAAGTAACTTAGTGATTTAAGCCAGTTGGAAGAATCACCACCCCTCCTTGATGGTAGCCAACTGTTTCCTTTATGATAAGGGAGTTAACCCAGCTTGTGTGTGTGCATAGAGGTGCAGGGTATTTCACATTGCTCCTGTAAATTGGAGAAGAAAGAATTGGACAGGGAGTAGAGTCAATGAGGAGGAGGAGGAGGAGGAAGAAAGGTTGAGGTGACAGCCATCAATGAAAAGAATTGGTAATATCCTCATCCTAGATATCTTTCCAACAAACTAACATTGCTTTTGTTAAATCTTCATTCAGACCCTACAGAATAAGCAGACAGGATAAATGGGTTCTTCACTTTATTTTTTGTTTTGTTTTTGTTTTTTTTTCTGTATGAAAACGAGGACCCCCCCCCCCCAATAAACAAGAGTTTCCAGGCTTTTGTGTATATGACCGCAGCCCAGTGCCCTGGGCCGGCTGCATTTTTATTGTACTTTGAGAAAGCAGTGGAAGCAGGTGTGATTAGCTTGTTAATCTAGGACCACACCACTGTTATCACCGCTCCATACTGTGCGTGATTAAGGATTGAAAACATGAGTCTAGTATATGGGTTCCAACTAATCAACTTCCAATGAGTGCTTACCGAAAATAATCTCCCTCTTTTTCTGTTTAGTGTTTGGAGTTTACTTTTTAATTGATAAAAAGGCATTCCTATAAATTGGGATTTATTGTAAATTTCAAGGATTATTAACTAAAGTGCTAGTTGAAAATATTCATACTAAAATGATCACGTCTTACCACTTATGCAATGACATTTTATAGAAAAAAGTTAGGATATAAATAGGAATTGTCATATATATATATATATATATATATATATATATATATGAATATTGTCATATATAATAATATATACATATATATATTTATAGATGGTAAATGTTTGCTAACATACCTCCTATAAAATATTTTGTTTTCCCTTCCAGCTATACTCAATATACAAAATATGTAAATTTCACTTTATCAGTGTGTACTATTCCCTAGAAAGCACAATTTTTCATATAGTGATGTGTTGAAAATATCAAGTGGAAAGTAGAATTGATAAGTAGTAATTTTAGATCTATATAACCTTTTTATCCGAATAAAGAATTAAAATCAAACTTAAGAGCATAATTTAAATGTAGTGTTTTTAAAACAAACGTTGAGAATCCTGTTAAGTAAAAACACTAGATTTACTTTTATGTGACATATGCTTTATAGAGTTGAGATTAGGCTGCGGAGATGACTGCTCTTTTGCAGGGCTTAGGTTCAATTCCCAGCACCCACATGGCAACTCAAAACCTTTTGTAACTCTGGCTCCAGAGGATTGGCCTTTACTGGCTTCCTCAAGCACCAGGCGTGCACCTATGCACACATATACATACAGACACCCACACATACACATACAAGTGAGATAAAAACAATTTTAAAAATTGAGTTGTGTGAGTATATCTGTAATTGATCTGTAATTTGTAAGCAGTGCTATTCCCGTCTGTGAGGTTTCAGTAGGAATGTACTGTTCTGTGAATTCTCAAATGAATTAGCAATAGCTGAGGCATATTTGTTATTTAATTATAGCTAATACTAAATAATGCGCTCACATTCTTGGAACATATGCTTCTAATTCAAGTTTCATATAAAAACACATTGTCATTTAAATTTAGATGGTCAAGAATACAGAACAAAGAATTAGTGAAGTGTCCAAATAGGAACCTTTTCTTTCCTTGGTGCTGTGCTCCCAGGAAGTCCGGGTGCCATTGGGAAGGGCACAGCTAGTCTTTAATACCTCCATATATGCGACTTATTTAACTGCTTTGTGGTTTATGATTTTATTTGCAATTAAAATGGAAAATGTAATGTTATGCAAGCTTATAGGCCTATTAAGAAAGAAGTTATTGCTTTATTAATAATTGTAAACCATTTTTAGAAAAACATTCTTTTTAATGTTGATCAAACAGCCTGCACATGCACACACGCATCCATAGTCTTTCCGATGGTAAAAGGTGGATTTGCTTTTTGTGTTTTTACATTAACCATGTCAAAGGGAAACACTCTACAAGGCTCCAGTTGTTTGTTGCTTTGTTTTGTTAGGATTTATTTTTATTCATGTGACCATGGGGTGTGAATGCAAGCGAAGCGGCCTGTGCACGCGTGTCTGTGAGAGAGGACAGTGACGCCTTGGACTGGAGTGCAGGCAATCGTGAGCTGCCTGGGGGGCTGGGAACAGAACTCAGGGTTTGCACAGGAGCAGAGCGTTCTCTCCAGCCTCTCCACCCACGTCTCACCAGTTTCAATACTTTCAGGATTGCTGGCAAATGGACTTAAAAACTGCCGACTAGAAACTGGACCGTTTCTGCTCATCACACTCATTTTGCTGTTATACACTTTTTTGTTGTAAGACCAAAACATGTAAATGTCACTAGCTATTCTCTTCATAGAAATATCCATGTATTTCCCAGGCACCTACCTCCATATCTGATAACTACCCGTGCACACAAAAACGTCTTTACTAATTTAAAAGCATTTTATACTTTTTGCACCAGACCAAGGTTAATGTTTTGTAACCTTCACCTGTATTTGATAAGCAGAATGCATAATTCATTGGGGAAGGGTGGGTGTGGGTTGGTTTCTGGGTTGGGTTTCTGAGTAGGCAGTGCAGTTCTTCATTTGTTTTTCTCTCCACGCTGCATTAGCGCCTTTTCCCTTGTGTGCATCTGCTGGCACACAATTTAGCCACGGGCATCTGTAGACCTTGTGGTGATCAGTATTGCAGGCAAAAGCCATATGTGTTTAAATAAAAAAATAATCTCTTTATTTCATTTGCTGTTTTAACTGGATGGATAACTTTTGTGCCTCAAGACAGAAGAAGAAGAAATACAGAAATAATTAATTGCCTCTATTCTTGAGGCGGTTTCATTTCCCTCTCCAATATGGAATGCTTGTCAGCTCTCCTGATAAATGACTGCATGTATTTGCATAGATTTTACATTAACACAAAAATTAGTTTTATTTGTGAAAAACTAGTTTACATAATAATATAAAGCCAGCGTTATTGATTACATTTTTAAGCACTGATGACTATAGAGAGACTGTATGTAATATTCTAAGCTTTCAAAGGTTGGCCAACCTGTTCCTTAATTTAAACTTTTTAAAATTATTTATATTGCTTTGTGTTAACTAGAAAGAAAATTTTTCAGATTTAACACCTATCTTTAAAACATTAACCACAGCTATTTCAGACCCATAGTGGCAATCATTTGGAGTAAACATTCTTACTTTAAACTTTGCCAAGGAATTTTTTGAAAATGTTCATTATGAACTACCTTCACTTCAAACAATTGGCAGACACGTTGAGGAAATGGTCTAATTTTAATATTAATGTTATCACATGAAAGCCTACCATATTGTATGTATTGAACTCTTTCCTGGGAAGTTATTTCTAATGTCTCTAAGAACCATCCTCCTCACCTGTGTTCTGTTTCCTCAAATGTATTTAATTGATCACTGTAACCCAATGTTAACAGAGAATTAAAAATAACAACTGCAGTGAAGTAGACATTGTAAAGCTCTGTGCTGAGCTCTGTAGGTTCTGAAGGAGGAGCCCCCCCACCCCCCAGCAGGAAGCAAATGAAAGGCGTCTTAGCATCTTGTTGTCTAGCGGCAGCTGCTAATTACATGCTGTCCTTGTGTTAGCTGTGTTGTAGAAAGTTCAAGTGTGTTCAGTGCTGTAAGTCACATCACAAAGCTTTCATACAGGACACTTGACGATACTGAGTGGCAACCAAGACCCTGAGTATCTCTGCCACTTCTTGATTCCAGGCCACCCTGGGTGCCAGCTGTCACAGCTCAGCTAATGATGACAAATGTCCCTCTCTATGCAGATTGCGAGCTTGCAGGCTGCTGTGAAAGGCAACCAGATTACCTTTCCTAGACAGTAACTTAACCTTTGGAGCTCATGTCAAAATCATACGACTGGCTGTGATAGTTTCAATATCTGTATCTGTAAAATCCAAAGTCAAAATAACGTCATCTGATGCCATGAAATTTGTTTTACTGTGCGATTGGCAGCTTATGCCTTCGATGCTGTGACGTTCTTTATGAGACCTACGTGGGATACACGGCTCAAGAGGGGAGCTGAAATAGAGTGGAGATCAATACTTAATGAGTGTGTGATCTCATTTAGTCTGCAAAAGCAATGTTAGAAATGTTCTCAAAAAATGGAGAGACCAGGATTAGAAAGGCTAAGTCTCTTAGTCAGGGTCACACAAATAATTTCAGAGCTGGGTTGGTCTGAAAATGGCTGGTGTCAGTCCGCAGTGACTACATTACAAAGGCCAGTGTGGGGGTTCTTGAGCTTCCTGGAAGTGTTTGTAGCAGCAGCTGCTGTGGTCAGTATTCTGAAGGAACCTAGAGGAGTTCTTTAGGAATATCTTACATGAGAGATATGACCAATGATGTTAAAACCTATTGTAGAGACCTTAATGTTAACAAATTTTAGTTTTATAACATGTTGATCTATACACAGGGGAAATATTTAAGAAGGATATATACTATCGATAAACATAAACTTGTACTAATTCACCAAAATGACTATTTCCACCTACAGCCAGTTGATTTTCATAGGTAGGGCTAGTGTGATTGGCTCAGCAGTTGAAGCATTGGGTCCCTGATGAAAAGCACGTGGTTTCCAGGCCCAAACAGTGGAGGCAAACGAACTGCTGTAATTGTACTTGGATTCCACAGGTGCTCTGTAAAGCACATGTCCTGCCCAATATACACAGAAGATATAAATAAAAAGAAATAGAAGTAAAAATAAATTAGCAAGATATAGCATTATGAAATGAAAAGTTTAGACTTATTATTTCAATAATTCTTTGGATAAGTATCTATGTGCTTCTATAATGTTGTTTTACCCATAGTGTGTCACTCTGTGATATCAGTGAGCTATAAAAGCCAAAATACTGTTGCTTTTTTCAAGCCTCAGTGAAACTCCTTTCAGCATTAAAGTGGAAAGCTCTCCCAGAACACTTTATGGCCAAGTATACTGGCACAGGGCTGCCTATCAACTTATCACCTAGGAGGCTGAGGCAGAAGAATTAAGTTTGAGTTCAGCCTTGACTACATAGCAAATCCCAGGCCAGCCAGGGCTACATTAGGTCCTGTCTCAAAAAAAAGAATCAAATGAGAATGAAGAAAGTTTTGGAAGCCCTGGGTAATTTTTTCCTATCAAATATGAGCAGGTTTTCTTCAGTGATAAATGCCTGTCTATTATATTGCACATTTTTATATACATTTTAATTATGATATAATTTTCAGTAATACTAATGTTTAGCATATACAACTGTGTGTAAAGCTTCAAGTGAGCATTTTGTTATGCCATGCAGTTAGTAGAAGGAAGACTATGTAAACTTCTGCCTCATGACCCCCAACAGTTTCCATCAGGGCAGAAGAGAAATCTAGGGATTTTTGTGGTTCCTCCTTTGGCTGTTTGTCTCATCTGTTATCCAGTATGGCTCTCCAGTCCCTCTGCTGAGGAGGACCCCACAACAAAAGGGAGTCCACCAACAAAAAGGAATTGTTAGAAAGCTCTTCTTGATACAAAGCCAAAGTCCTCCTTGAAACTCTTACCTTTTGGATGTAATTTCCCCCTACAGCCTTATTCTTTTAACAGAAAAAGACCCTTTAAAATAAACATGTTCAGTCATCATGCTACGATGTGTTTACTCTGCAGTAGTTTCTGGTAGGAACTGCTCTTGGTACCAGTGACTTCCCGGGGCAGTGATGTGTGATACAGACTCTCAAGATCCTGGGCAGGGGCAGCAGAGCCACAGCCACCAGGCATCAGTCATGGAGACAGACTCATCCTCAGCAGTTCACTGTGCCACTAAGCTGTGAGGTCTGGCAAGTTAGTTGTGGTAAATGTATTCTCTCCTGGTGATGTTTTCAGTTAATGTCGGTATATTGGGATGCAGTTCCATTGTCTGTCTATTAATCAGCAGGTATGAGATTGACTATATCTATGCTCTTCAGTCCTTATATGGATACTGTGTTTCATGATACCTGCTGCCCTGTTCAGGACCCATACAGCTTTTGGCAAATGTGATGACTGAAATATATTACTTTGCAAATGAAGTAACCAGACACTGTAGAGCAGTTTTCAGTAAAAGACAGTTACATCACCATTGGGTACTACCAAAACCCTCATGCTAAATGCTGTATATAACTATCTCTCTCTCTCTCTCTCTCTGTGTGTGTGTGTGTGTGTGTGTGTGTGTGTGTGTGTACAGGGACACATGTTTCATGGCACTCATGTGAAAGTCAGAGGATAACCCTCCCAGGTATCAGTCCTCAAACTCCCACCATGTTAGAAACAGGAGCTTTTTCTTGTTCCCTACTGCAAAGTACCAATATATCACTGGTTTAAACATATGTAACTAGAGTATTTTTTTTGAAACAGGGTTTATTACATAATCCTGACTGTCTTAGAACTTGCTATGCATACCAAACTCAAACTCCCAAAGATCTGCCTTGCCTTGTTGCCGGAGTGCTGGGATTAAAGGCATGCACCATCCCACAGGCTGTAACTAGAATTCTAATATATAACTTTTCTAACTTAGTTTATCATGCTACTTTTAGGTATTTTTTCAACGTTTGACTTAATAAATTTTATATTATTATTTTGAGTAAGAAACAGCATGGCCATTATTTCTAAAAATTTGTGAGTCTACAAATTCAGTGTCCATAGGGAAAAAAAGGATTTAGATGAAATAAATTTAATGTATTAACATAACCTACACGTAGAAAGAAGTCAATATTGGGACAAGTTAAAGTCACTAAATATTCTATGTCAAATTCTTTACATTCTGGCCTGGGAAAATAGCCCCTTCCATCAAGGACCTTCTAGGCAAGCATGAAGACCTGAGTTCAAGCTTAAGAACACACACCAAAGCCAGGCAAGTGGAGTGAGCCTGTAGTCCAGGCACTGGGGTGCTGAGACTGGCAGATCCGTGGGCTTAATGGGTAGACTTCTAGATGACTCAGGCCAGTCCCAGAAACCACAGTGGACAGATGGTGAGGAATGGTACCTGAGGATGACCTCTCCGGTCTCCTCATCCATGGCATCCATATATGTGTACACACACACACACACACACACACACACACACACTTAAAATTGTAACCTAGTTTCCCACGACTTCATCAGAACTCATGCCCCATTTGGAGTGAAGTAACATTTTCACATTAATCACCTTTTCTGCCAATAGCTTTTGTGTCTGTAAACAGAATCACCAGTTTTTACCCAGAAAAGCAACTCAACTTTAAATGCAAATAAATAACACCCAAGGGGCACAAATTACTATAAAAACCCTGTATGTGTTGGTCAGGGACTCATTGAATTTTATAACAGTAACAACAGTTTTGAAAACATATAACATGAGTGGAGTAAATGCTTGTAAAAACTGGTTATATTTAATGAGTTAAAGACAACCTGAAACCTTGTAGACTATGGGACACTTCACTGCCATCCTTGTATGATGGCCCTTTCATCCTCTCTGTGTATCTACCATCAGAGTGTGCCCAGGGAAACTTTAATTTAATTAGCTTTTATTTGTGTTTGTTTATCTGTTGGGATGGGCTTACATGTGCACCATGTCATACATGTGTCGGTCCCATGGCAAAGTAAGAGTCACAGTGGGTTTGCCTTCTACTGTGGAGATTTTCTACCCTGGGATCTATGTTAGCTCATCAGGTTTGGGGTGAACAAGACTGCCGACTTAGTCTTTCCAGTCAGGACTCTTGCACTACATTTATTTTCTTGGAAGTACACAGCTTGAGTTTACTAATCCCCGTGCCAGAGTCAGAGGGTAAAGGAAAGAGAGCCAGGGGGCCTCCAGTGGGTGAGTTGTCTGAAAAAATACACTGGATGATTAAATAGTAAGGAGCAATTAAGTAAGCATTTTAATAAAATGCAGAATACAATCTATGCCTCTAGATTTCTGTTTCTTTTTAAAACAAGCAAAAGTCCCACTAAATATTCACTTTCTGTGAACACTACTTACTTTTAAATCCTAATTTTCTGTTACGAGTAAGTTTGCATTTTTCTTTACCAACTTCCCTAACTAAAAAGAAATCACTATTATTCCTTTTTATTTTTGAAAGTCTTTCTGTGTGGCCCTGGCTGTCCTGAAACTCACTATGTAGACTAGGTTTGCCTTGGACTCACAAGAGATCTGCCTGCCTCTGCCTCACCATTTCTGGGGTTGCCATTGCTGTGGTGCTTTGGTAACATATCATAAGGACAGTCTGCCTGCGCTTTGGTGTTGCCGTGTGTCTTGGAGCTGCCCTGTCTTCTCATCTGGTGGCTTCTGTGGTAAGGGGTATCTCAGTTGCTTTATACACCCTCTCTGCTTTCAGAGTTTACATGGTGTCCACTGTGTGTGTATCAGTCCCAGTGGACACACACACATTCTGCTAAGCATGTTTGGGGATAATTAGAACTAAAGGAGCCTGGAACAGAGCTAATTCTCTAAGTGATGTATTCCCATGCTCTTGTCTGATGCCCAAGAATTCTCCAGGTCATGGTCTAGCCACTTATGTTTTCCCTAGCTTTGTGTTGATACAGTTGGTGGTGGTGGTGGTGGTGGTAGTGGTGGTGGTGGTGGTGGGGTGTGTGTGTGTGTGTGTGTGTGTGTGTGTGTGTGTGTGTGTGTGTGTGTTTTAACAGATATTAAAAATACAGCAGATCCCTAAAAATATGAGAGGGGGAAAGGTCTCTAAGTAGATTTGATATCATTTCTTCATCCTCAGTGCTGGGGCACTGCCAGACCTTTGCTGCCTTTTGTTTGTGTTTAAACTTCAAGATACTCATAGCACCTTTGAGTAGATTAACAAGGTAGGAAGCCTAGAGTGGTGAGTCTCTTCAAAGACAGCTTTGAAGTCAGACCTGCAAGGGAAACAAGTGGAAATCATTAATGAAGCATTTCTATTTCCCATACAGATTTCCTGAAGAAGTCTGGAGAGTTTTAGAAACTGTTGGGATGGCCTTCATGTCCCAGAGGTCTGTTTTATTAGCAGGACTTCCCTGTGCTCGCAACACTTGAGTGACATTTCTCCACATGCTCTCAACACATAGCCAGTGATTCAGTGGTCTGTGACACCTTAAATCCCAGCAGCTAGCTTTCTTTTCCTGTTATAACTGAATCCGTGAGTGGCACTCGTGTTGTGAAGGTTAGGATCTTGGTAGCTGACTGAGGGAACACTAGAATGAGGGCAGACATGGCTTCCAGCAGAAGAAGGCTATAAGATGCCCAAGTCTCTGCAGGTAAGCTGGGTCCTTCTTGGACACTTCTCTTGCCAAAGAACCAGAACAGGATTTATTAAGAGTTGGCTAAGGGCATAACCAATTTATTGTATGCACTGAAATACCTGCATCAGTGAAGATTATCAAGCGAACTGTTAGAGAAGAATTCCCCGTAATGACTCTCCCCTGTACTCTAGGTGTCCTACAGGCTTCTTGGACTTCTGTCCTCTCAGAAGCATTGCAGAATAGACACTGCACCTGCACCTTCTTGGTAAGACCCTGAGACACAGGGCAATCCAGTGACACTGATATACTTTCAAAGCTAGGTATCTAGGAAATTGTAGTTTTTGTTAGTGTCTGCTGGTTCTATAGCCCAGGGCCCATATACTAAACCTCTCTAAGTTTGTTTTCTCATATGCAAAATAAAGATTCAAATATTTACATTGTGGGGTTGTTGCACAGAATAAATTAATACATATTAGACAAATAAACTATCTTAAAAATTGTTTTTCCCAAATCTACACAGTACTTAACAGCTAGATCTCAGCATTTCTGATTCTAGATCCCTGAGCTGATCTAGGCTATTGGATGAATAGTTGCTAAATGGTTACTGAAGATAAGAGTAACCATTTATCTTGTTCTAAAATGAGTGAATTCAGTCTTTCTCACCAAAAACCAGAACACTCTCACATTTGCATGTTCGGCCAAAAACCTTTCTCCACACTTGAAGCTCATTGGCCCTGTAGTTTCTACATCCTCTCCCGTGTATAAGATACATTTCAGACTAACGGCCAAGCGCACCGCCTATTACTCCAGAAGTGGCAGTTTCTTGTTCCCACCAGCTGACATTGCTCTTGCTTCCGTACCACACAGACGGAACCAATGAGCCACTCAGGCCATCGCTATAGCCGCCATTATCTCCAAGTGCCCGTGGCATCCTCTCCCTCTGGCGCTCACTCTGTGTGTGTGTGTCTTACATGAACACGGGTGTGTAGGCACTCACACTAGAGCATGCTGGTGTGTTCCTCTTGTTGACTGCGTCTCTCACTGAAGGAGTGTGGATCCTTTCGGCTATGTCAAGATCGTTGGCCTCCCTCACCTCAGTGCCAGTTGCATCTGTCATCTTATCCCTGCCTGCAGCCTTCACGCCCATCTCTCAGCATCTCTAGAATGGAGGCATGGCAGCATAGCAGCAGAGCTCTGGGAGGACTTCTTCCTCCAGAGGCATGGGCATGAGCCCTAACTGGGAATGTTGTGAGTTTGAAAGCTCAAAGATCAGTCTCAGTGGCATACCTGCTCCAACAAGGCCACAGCTCCTAATGCTTCCCCAATGGTTATTCAAATACATAAGCCTGGGGGTCTCATTCAAGCAGCACCCCTCTCTGCCATTTCACCCTCTACTTTTCACTGAAAAGAACTGCATTTCTTCCTCATAGGAATGTTTTTTAGGTCTCACTTGACTCCCCTGTGGTTAGTTTGATAGAGTTGAACACTGTTGAAAACTAAATTCTTAAACTGCAAATGAATTTCTTTCCCAGAAGACTGTATTTGTCCCTTACTCCCAAACAGTGGCACAGGACCATACACATAAGTGGGTCTGTGTACAAACCTCAGGTGAGAAATAGAGGGGACAGATTATGGCATAGGAGTAGTTAAAAGAATGGTCACTAAGTGAGGATTAGTAGCCATTTATGTTTCAAATTCAACTTGCCGTATTTCACCTTAACCGAAATAGGAATTACATGCTATAACTCACTCCACACAATGGTTATCCATTTTCTCTTCTGATACTTATTTAAAAAAATCAAAAATTGAAAGTAGGTTGAGATACTGCTCAGGCATTCTGAGCTGTTACTGTGAGCTTGCTGTTGCTAAACTGGATCATGAATCAAGTTTGGAGTTTGTACTGGCTTTTTAAAAAAAAATCCGATTGATACAAGTTTAGAGGCATCAAAAAGCAAGCAGTTGAAGAAATGCCTCCATGAGATCCAGCCTTAAGGCATTTTCCCAATGAATGACGGGAGGCCCAGCCCACTATTGGTGGTACCATCTTTGGGCTGCTGGTCCTGGGTTCTGTGTGAAAACAGACTGAGCAAGCCATGGGATACAAACCAATAAACAGCACCCTCCGTGGCCTCTGCATCAGCTCCTGCCTCCAGGTTCCTGCCCTGTTTGAGTTCCTGCCCCGACTCCCTCTGAAGGGTGCTGTGGAGGCAGAATCTGAATAAACCTTCTCCTCCCCACCTTGCTTTTCATCACAGAGATAGAAACCCTAAGACAGAGTTTTCTTCCTGACAGGTGATCCTTTTGAAAAGTCTTTTGTCATCAGTCTTCTCTTAAGCCACTCTGTACCGAAGTCCAGATAAGTACTTCATTTACATGAATTTAATGGCTTGAGAATGCATGTTCTCATTTTCATCATCCACAAATTATGAACTTTCTGACATTTAACCTGTGCATAAGCATTGTTTAAGATGTACAGTCTTTAGGTTGCTCATGGGAAGTAGATATGTCAAATTACTGTAGCTACAGCCATATTGTTTTATGCTTATATTATTTGTAGTGCTTTGTTAACAAAGGCATAGGAACATGGAAAAGCAGCCCTGAAATTCCTTGTCTGGACTCAAGCAGGGAACATAAGTCTTTCAGTTATCAGACATTAATTGTGAGACCATCCCTGCCTCACACAATTCACAGGTCAGGAGGACCGCAAACCACAGACTACACAGCTCCAAGCCAAGAACCCAACGAGTGCAGGAAATTCTGCAGAGCTGTGGAGGGACATCGGAACCCAGCCCAGGAATGAACACCTTCTGAGAAAAAGCCTGAAGGATGGTGGAATTTTCTCTTTCCATCCTTCTGTTCTCAAGAATCAGGACAACTAATTCAGCTGTAGGCCACATAGGTCACAGTTATGCTAAGGACAACTCTCTGAGAAAATTCATGAAAGCAAGAAGAGTATTTGGCTGCACCTTAGTTGATTTTCATATTTGAGTACAGAAACTCTACCAGTTCATATACAAATATATCACATTTTTTACTACATAAAGGTATGTTCTAACCACTGATCTAGAGATTATCAAGGTGAAAAGGTAAAGCAGGCAGCTGACTCTGAGACTTAGAAGATGAAGAAGTCACCCTTAGATACATGTCTAAGAATGCAAACATTTGCAAATCTGCAGTGAGACTAGTACAATGAAAGGATATGACTGTAAGGAGCTCCAGCAAAGGAATATGGGCCAGGAGGAGTGCAGGAAGCAGTGTGCACAGAGGGGAAGCGAATAGGATTGTTGTAAAGCCAAGCACAAGAGAGTGCAGTGAAGAACTCAGATCGGTTTTAGCCATCACACAGAGCTCAGGGGACATGAGGAGCCCCTGGCCTCTCCACACCTGTGTTAGATTGTAAGGACAGACCAGAGACAGCCAGACTGAAGTGGAAACAGGAGATAGAACATGAACTACAGGATAATCTTTCAATTGGATATTATAGGAAGGAGATTTTTGTCAAACGTGGATGCAGGACAAATTTTAATAGCTGAGTGAGCATGCCTGTGTCACAGAGAAAGAAGCTGTGTGCGTGAAAACTGACAGGAAGGAGCTGGTTGTTTTCACACTCACAGAAGGAGATGTCGCAATTTTCTTATGACCACAAACAACTGAAACCTGGGATGTTTTCTTTGGGGTAATTGATATGGTTATTACCATAGCATTTATTCTTGTCATATGTATTAATAAGTGAAGGATGAGATTCTGGTTTTGGACACTCAGTCAGAGGTTTCGAAGGATAGCAAGAAAGGATGCTGTGTTATGGGAAGTAATTAAAGTTAGAGAAGAGATACTCTAGCTGGTGGTTGAAGAGTTTCCTTACTCCTGTTTATAAAAGCCTTGAAGCCCAGGTGAGGGCTTTGGAAGGACTGGGCTATTTCCAGCCAACACCAGTAGGAACAGGAGGCTGACTTTTTGAAAAAGTGAGTGACCGAGGAGTAGAGATTACATATGCAGACTGAATTTGTAATTTTACTAAGTCCATCACACAGCTACAGCATGTGTAAGAAGGAAGAAACAATGATGGATACCCAGGAATGAGGACTCATGGAAAACCTTTGGCAGGACATAGGGGCTGTACCTCTGCGAGTCACAATTGCTAGGCTGCTTGGTGCCAACTAATGGGACTCAGAGATAGTCACAATGATAAGCTGGAAGAAAATGGAACGGTGACAAATACTGCAGGTCTTGTTAGGAGCAGGTTATCTACCAGATGTATTAACCCTTAGGCTGTCTAGTTTAACTTGAATTTCAGACAGTCATTTCATTGGTAAACCCAAATCTAAGTCGGAATCCAGTTGGGCAGTTTACCTGGCAATCATGGATGGGGTTAAGATATCAATATGAGTTCTTGAGTGGGTGGGCATGTAAGGTGTCTGGGAGGCAGGAAGCAGACTGAAGTAGAACATGGCTCTAAGTGAACAGTCAGCTAGGAGCTTCTGATATCAAAGTAATAGATTATCTTTTTGGAAACTGAACTCTGTAAGAACGGTAATAACAACTGGAATGAAAAAAGAAGGGAAGCCAGAAAGAATAGAGCGAGTTTGCTTTGTGACTGCAGAAGGCACAGGCTGAGTCAGCAGAGTCTGCGGTGGCTGCCTGTGATAGTGGGAGCCAAAGGAGCTTCTCCGATCCCTTGTCATTTCCTGCTCCGCATTCCTTTAAGATACTTCATTAAGTAGTTCTGTCCCCAGGTCAGAAGAGTAGAATTGATACGGGATCCCCTGCAGCCGGATGTCTATGAAACTCACCCATGAGGCAGTCAGGACCCTGCCCCACCTCCTACTGAAGGTGACAGTACAAGTGAGGCACCTTGAGGCTGACAGTACAAGGGGGTCAGCCCTGGCTTGAATCCAGCCTCTCTGAGGAGGAAGGAGCCTGCCTTGCTGGTTGCCACAGCTAAGATAGGCAAAACGGACAAACTCTTTTCCTTTGTCTGTTTCTCAGGTAACTCCTTTCTGAAAGATGTTCAGAAAGCTTGGGCCAGGGACTTAACTTTTTTTCTTTCCTCTCTCTCTCTCTCTCTTTTTAAATGTTTTTACATTTCAAATGTCATCCCCTTTCCCTGTCCCTCCCTCTCCCACTCCCATTATCCCAACCCTGATTCTATGTGGATGTTCCTCATCTCAACACCCTGGCATTCCTCTACACTAGGGAAACAAGCCTTCACAAACCAAGGGCTTCTCCTCCTATTGATGGCAGACATTGCCATCCTCTGCTACATATGAGGCTGGGGCCATGGTTTCCCCCATGTGTATTCTTGGGTTGGTGGTTTAGTCTTTGGAAGCTCTGGGGAATCTGGTTGGTTGGTATTGTTGTTCTTCCTGTGGGGTTGCTATGAAGCACTCACAAAAAGGGACCTATCATGCCTGCCCTCCAAAAGACCCACAGGCAGTTGAAAGAGTCAGATGCAGATACTTGCACCCAACCAGATAGCAGAAGCTGCTGACCTGTGGTTGAATTAGGGAAAAGCTGGAGGAAGCTGAGGAGGAGGGTGACCCTGTAAGAGGACCAGCAGTCTCAGTTAACCTGGACCCCTGAGATCTCTCACCAACCAGGCAGCATAAACCAGCTGATATGAGTCCCCCAACACAGATACAGCCGAGGGCTCTCGGGTCTAGGTTCAGTCAGAGAAAATGCACTTAAACCTCAAGAGACTGGAGTTTAGAGGTCTGGCAGGGTGGGTGGGTGGGGACTTCCTCATGGAGATGGGGCGGGGGGCAGGGGGAGGAGGTTTGGAATGTGGAACAGTAAGAGGGTAGACAAAGAGGGGAATAAAATCTCAAGTGTAAAAATAAAAGATAAAGTTAAATTAAGTTAAAAACATGGTGACTCGGGCAGGCAGGAGGGTCTGAGATCAAGGGACAGGAGCTTTGGAGTGAACTACACGGTCTTCTTAACCTATCTGAGCTTTGAGGAAGGTGATTGCTAAGGTTTTCTCTCCCTTCGTTGCTATTTTTTATTTAACTTTGAGGTCAGTGTACAACAACAGCCTTTTGACTTTTATGTAGATGATTTTCTTTCTTTCTCATATACAATAGTAAACAGCAGCACAATTTAAAATATATTAAATATCTAATGGAAGTTCTTTATAGCATGTCATTTGTTATGGAAGTCTGATTTTTTTAGTATCTGTAAGACAAATTAAGTTGCTTGTCATTTGCTATGATCAGAACTCATATTGAGAAGTCTCTGTTTCAGTGTTGGTGTTGCATAGGTCTAGTTCATCTTTTCTGTCTTCAAGTGTTTTCACCTCCTCTTGCCTCCTGCAGTGAACTAAACAACCGAGCCCCCAGAAAGCTGAGAAGCAGCAATGCCTAGTTTAGCTTCCAGTCTTCAGCACTGCAGACTCAGTTCAGACTTTCCAGCACCTGCAACTCCTCCTCCAGCAGGTCTAATGACCTCTTCTGATTTGTACAAGTACTTAACACACACACAAACACACATACAGAGTTTTTAAATATTTTTAAAGTGTCTAAAAACACAGGCGTATGTGTTGTTTTTCTATAACTTTAGAAAACACATAGTGGATATATAAACTGGAAAACAGAGTTGCAATGACAAGAAAGTAGGAAGAAGTAGTTAGTCATGCAAAACAAATGTCTGGCTTCAGGGCACTAAATGAACATAGAAGTTAATCAAAGAACCAGTCATGGAGGAATAGTGGAGAACATGGGGTGTATTTCTTTGGAGAAGAAAATAGGAAACTTTAAAAACAACCTCTATTCTGGTAAATTAAGCATCCCATAAGGTCTAGCTCTGCGTCTCAGACAGTGAAACATATGTGGGCATCCCTGTTCCCATAGGGCAAGTGTTCCTTGACTTTCTGTGTCTGCCAGAAGATAGATGCTCACGGCCCATATACAGAAAAGCACCAGATTTGTATAAAACTACATCTGTATTCCTATTAGTCATCTCTAAATTACTCATAATCTCCAATAGGGTGTGAGAACTGTATGTATAGTGGCTTTACAGTACTTAAGGTATAATTCCAAGGAGTATGCACATGTTTAGCACAGGTGATTTTTTTCTGAAATTTTTTGATTGATGATTGGTTGATTCATGAATGTGAATCCTGTAGGTACAGATACAGGATACCAACAGAGTATTATAAAACATAATGGCTGGGTAGTGGTGGTAGCTCACACCTTTAATTCCAGAACTCAGAAGGTAGGGACAGGTGGATCTCTGTGAGCTCAAGGCTAGCCTGCTGTAAGAGTGGGTTCCAAGCCAGCCAAGACTTCACAGAGTAACCCTGTCTCGAAAAGTAGATAATGAAGGAGCCAGGTGTAGTGTGACAAGCCTTTGGTAAAGCACTCAGGAGACTGAGACAGGAGGATCTCTGTGAACTCCAGGGCTGTAGATCAGTTGTGTAGCGCTTTCCGAGGATGCACAGGGTCTTAAGCCCAACCTCACCACCTCAGACGGAAGTCATCAAAGCACGAAACGCACGAAGATACAGGGGAGGCTGAATTAAATGACGCAAGTATATGCAATACAGATGTCAGTCCTAGAGCATTACAGTGGCTACACTCATAACCTGGCAGGTGGATCTGTAAGAGTCAGAGGCCGGCTAGCCTGTCTATAAAGTAAGTTCTAGGACAGCCAGAGCTATGCAGAAAAAAATCCTGTCTCAAAAAAGAAAAAAATAGAGTAGCTAAATTAGACATTTTGTAATGATAAAGGATTCTATCTAGTATGTACCTGGCAATAAGTCCCCGTAAATATAAAGCAAAGACAGTTGAAAAACGAAATAACAGGGTTCTTCAGTAGCCGTTGGAAACATCAATAATATCTCACTTTAACAGTGTATAAAATACCTAGATAAAGACTGACAAGTCAAAAAAGTCTCAGTCAAGGTATGTTTGTGTTGCAGCCAAAAAGAGCTTTGGTTGTAGCACAGAATCATACACTTGTAACACTGTGAAATGATGTGTCCATGACTTGATTGCACTGAGAGAGAGAGAGAGAGACAGGGACAGAGACAGAGAGACAGAGAGAGACAGAGACTGCTCTATTGCTGTGAAGAGACACCATGACCAAAGGTACTCTTCAAAAGAAAAGCATTTAATTGAGGGCTCGATTACAATCTCAGAAGCTTTTTATTATCATCATGGCAGGAAGCATGGGGCACACATGTAGCTACATTCTGATCCGCAGGCCACAGGTAGGAAAGATTCCGCCTAGCATGGGCTTTTGAGATCCCAAACCCCACACCCAGTGACACACTTCCTCCAACAAGGGCACATGCAATGCTTTCAAATAGTGTATAGCCTTGACTACGCCTTCAATATATGAGCCTATGGGAGCTATTATTATTCAGACCACTGGAGTGTGGCACTTGATTGCATTGTGATACTAGTGTGTGTGTGTGTGTGTGTGTGTGTGTGTGTGTATACTGAGAGAGACTTGATCCCATTGTTTAGGAGCATGAACTTCTGAATTTAGATCACAACCTCACTGACTTGTGCAATGCAGAATGGTTGTGTGCACCTGAAACTAACCAGACCTAATGCACATCTAGAGAACACTGAACAATAGCAGACTTCTTCTGCTGTGTCTGGAACATACATTCTCCAGAATGATCATCCATCAGACCATAAACAACCTGTAGTAAATTTAAGGAGGAATAAGATGCTATAAAGAATTTTATGTGGAGCAATAAAATTAAGTTTTTTAAAAAATCTACGGATTACATAAACCAAACTAGTGAGTTAATAAAGTTTGGAAAACAAGTATGATTCCTAAACATTGTAGAAATTCCTTCAGTTTTTCAGTCCTGGAAAAGCTGAGGTTAGTTTGTCCAACTGAGGCTATTGTGTGTAGGTGTGGGGGATTAGGTTAAGTGTATATATTAGTTTCCCACAGCATACATATCTGACCAACAGGTCGAAGTTAGTGTAAACAGAGGCCCAAGAGTCATTTTCTTGAGACAGAGTCAACGTTTTTTCATGTAGTGTGTCCCTTTGTAACTAAAGGTTTATGAAGGAATGGCAAATAGCAGTGTACAAGAGTCATTTTAAAGATGGGTTTCACTATCAGGAAACTACAAATATGCAAAATATATAATTCCTTCAAAAGACCTTCTCCTCACGTGGAGAAGCCATAAATACCAACATGACCTGTAGGACTTAGACTTCATGCCAGACCATCCCAAACTGAACAGACTTCTAAATCAAGTGAATACTGTTACAAGCAGGGCCTTTTTAAAGATATTTGGTAGAAAAATCAATGGAAATGTTTAAATATGTTTTATTAGGTAAGACTATAAGTAATTTTAAGTCTCTTTTGTTACCACTAAGATCTTAGAGTTCTAATTTTTGCCAATCATTAAAAGAGACGATGTGGGCTGGAAAGAAGCTCTGCAGTTAAGATCACTGGCTACTCCTGCAGGGAACCTGTATTCAGTTCCCAGCACCCACATGGTAGTTCACACCATCTATAACTCCAGTTCTATGGAACCAGATATCCTTTTCTCATCTTCAAAGTCACCAAGTCACCGGGCATATTTGTGGTGCATGTGCACACATGACAATAAAACATTCATGCATATAAAGTAAAAGAATCTATTCATTAAAACAAAGAGATGATGTATCATCCCTTCCTACTGTGTGTGTGTGTGTGTGTGAGAGAGAGAGAGAGAGAGAGAGAGAGAGAGAGAGAGAGAGAGAGAGAGAGAGACAGACAGAGAGAGAGAGAGAGAGAGAGAGAGAGAGAGAGAGAGAGAGACAGAGAGAGAGAGAGAGAGAGAGAGAGAGAGAGAGAGAGAGAGAGAGAGAGAGAGAGAGACTTGCTACCTCCTTTGAGACTTTAACTGCTTTGCTGACCAGGCCAGCTGACTTGCAACCTTCCAGGTTTCACTGTCTCTACCTCCCTTCATGCAGTAGAAGCTCCAAGATTATAGACCTACGCTCTCTGGCTTTATATGGATTCGAGCTCATGTGGCAAAAACTTTACTCACTGGGCCTTCTTCCATCTTCCTCATTTCATAGCTCAGAATGTTTAGAAATGAGACACTGGGGGAATAGTCACAAACAGAAGGATGAATGGAATATGCTGTGTGTGTGATTATATAAATCTTTCTGATACACAAATTAATCTCAGATAAATCAAGAATCTCCTTTATAAAGACTTCTTTATTTTACTTGTGTGGGTATTTTGCCTGTGTGTGTACGCATGTGCACCAAGTGCACGCCTGGTGCCAGGATTCCCCGGAGCTGGGATTAAAGACAGTTGTGAGCTGCCATGTTGGTGCTTGGAACTGAGCCCAGGTCCCCTACAGGAACATCCAGTGCTCCTAACTGCTGAGCCATTTCTCCAGCCCCAGATCAAAGGATCTTAATGTTATCTTCCTTAGTGCATGAAGACACCGCAATTAGTTTGTGGAAGGACAATATTAGAAGTGAACTTTGAGGGCACAAAGTTGAAATTAAGTGAGTAGTGCAGCCAGAGAAATATGCAAACAAAATAGTTTCATATACTAAAATAAGTTTTTTGGGGAATTCCAATTTTTTTTGGAATAAAAATGGTGTCTTAATGCTAAGAGAAAAAAAAAGGACTCAGAATGTGTGTCACTTACAGCTTCTATTGTGATGAAAAGACCATGACAAAAAACAACTTGTGGGAGAAAAGGGTTTCTGTCAGCTCAGCATTTCCACATCAGAGTCCATCACTGAAAAAGCCAAAGCAGGAATTCAAGTCCAAAACCTGGAAGCAGACATTAATGAAGGAAGGCCATGGAGGAATGCTGCTTCCTGGCTTGCTAGCTCACGGTTGGCTCAGCCTCCTTTCTTAAAACATTCAAGAGCACCATTCTATAGGTGGTGCTACCCATAGAAAGCTGGAACCTCTCACATCAATCACCAGCCAAGAAAATGCCCTATAGACTTCATAAAGGCCAGTCCTATTGAACCATTTTCTGGATTAAGACTCCTTCCCACATGACCCTGGCTTGTGTCAGACTGACAGCCAGCACAGCACGTCTGGCATAGGTTCCTGTGTTTTAATGCAGTTTTCTGTTTGTGCACAGTGGAGGCACTTGTTCAACATCATATATAGCCTTTACCCCTCTGCCCCTTGAAGAAGCCTTCCTCCCTGTACAAACTCCTATTGCTCTCAGAGTTACATACAGATCATTATGGTCAGCTTCTTCCTCCACAAGCTAGTACCCAGAGCAAGGGAGCCAGAGATAGCAGCCCTGGATTACTGACATTAGTTCGGGGAGGCCAAAGTGATACATCACTTCCAAAATGTAGGCAACATCAAGTCAAAATCAGGTAATATAGTGTCCTAAAGATCCAGGAAGTATAATAACACTTGGCATTTGATAAAATCCTCTCCAGGAAAACTGAAGATATAGATGAGGGGCCTCTCATGCTCCCTCTCAGGGAGTTCTTGCCCCTGGCCTGTTTCACTTCTCGAATACACCCACAACTATTTGGCTTAAATCTGAATGTCAACAAAGTTGACATTTAAAATATGAGATTATATTTTTCAATCCTGTATATTAAATGTTCAGTTCTCATAGTTTATGGAAATGGTAACTGTCCTTCCAGTGCAGATGTAGGTATTAAATTCTCCTTTAAATTTTAACCCCAGTAATTACAGTTGGACAGGCCTGGTCCAAGTAACATACATCATGTTTTATGATTTGTTTTGCCTTGTTTTGTTTTCTTTTGTTATTTTTCAAGACATGCTTTCTCTATGTAGCCCTGGCTATCCTGGAACTTACTCTGTAGACCAGGCTAGCCTTGAACTCAAAAATCTATCTACCCCTCTCTTCTGAATGCTGGGATTAAAGGCATGTGCCACCGTGCTCAGCTGAGTTTTATATTATTTATGGAATGGATTGCTCAAGACCTGTTGGTTGGGATTTATGTGTTTGTATGACTTAAAGAAAGAGTTATTTAGTGAATAACCACAGCAGGCAATTGATAAATGTGTGTTATTCCAAGCCTTGAGTATGTAACACAATAATTACTTGTACAAGAAAGTAGTCATGCCATAGTAAGCAGTTTGGACTTTTTCTTCTTTGCTAATGAGAGAAGAGGCTCTTGACATTGCATTTCACAGAAAAGCACCAGATCTGTTTACCTTGTTGAAATTCAGGTTGCTGTATTTCGGTGTTGGTTCTTTGGTTTTGGCAGCACTTCTGAAGTGTCTGTTCACTCCCTTAGTGGATGAATGCTGGTGTTGACACCACCTAACAAGCAGGATTATGTGTTTACAGAAGAAGTAATATGATAGGTCAGGTCTAGGAGGCACTTCTCAAGAGCTTGCGCATAATGAGTAGCTGGCAGGGAGGGCAGAGCTGACACTCTGGAGGGCCTTGTTGACACCTGCCTCTCTCCTCCAAAGCTCTCTTGATCATGTTCAGCTGCTCTGTTCTCATGTGGGGAATAATAGTAGAATAAAGCTGCTTTTCTGTCTCATTTTTCTTGCTAATTTACACATTCAAGCCATTTTTTGTTTGCCGCCCTGATTTGCTATTCCCTTTTGTCAAGGCGCTGCTCTCTTTCTCGCCTCGGGCCTACGAACTAATTTGAGCTTCTATAATTACTTCATGTTTTACACCTGTCTGCATATCACTCACACCCTTCCCTTCCTCCGCTCTTAAGCTATATATTTTTGCGCAGAAAAGCTGGATTTTATACACAAGAACTCATATGTTTCCCCCCTTAGACAGCGTAGGGAAGAAACACAATGGAACTGTTGCAATGCCTTCATCTGCAGTGAGGCTGACCTCCACAGTTCATGAAGGACAAATGGACGCTGTCTGTTCAGACAGCTTGTGTTAAGATGTTTTGGAGCAGAGAGGCCGAGCTTTGTCCTCATGAATGAAGCGATGGTTGTAGTCATTTTAGAATCATTAAGGCTGTGAATGCAGCGTCTCGCCCTGCAGTGTGTGCTCTGCGGCCGCCCTCCGCTTTAATAACAGCTGATTAAATTTGGGTCAAGCGCACTCTGAAGAGCATTACAATGAAGAAACTGTTGTAAAAGTTACCTGTTTTAAAAAGGCAATTGATTAGATGTTTAACTTAAGTGACAGCTGCAATTCATTTCCCATTCTTGGTGCCGTCCTGCAGCCCGGCCGCCTCTTATAATTTGGGCTTCATTCTTAAGAACACTTGAATAACTGAGGGTTGCTTTCCACTTGAGCCTGCTCCAATCCAATTAGGAGTTTAACAAGGGTCAAATTAAGGAGACTTTACACTCCATGTTTGCATCATTAGTCATAAGACTGGTAGTTGAGCATGTGACTGTGTCAGGGAACAGGAAAGGTAGTATTGGACAGACCAAAGCTGTCATCCAGGGCGTGCTCTGCCCCTGGGCTGATGGAGCTCAGCAGGCTAGCAGTAGTGCTCCTTGTCAGGGGCTGGTGTGCAGTTGCTGGGAGAACAGGCCTAGCTGGGCTGATAAAGATTGTGTTTTCTGCTGGCTCTCTTCCCCTCTGGCAGCGTGTTGTGATTGGGCAGGCTGCTGGGAAGGCAGGAAGTTGAAACCTCTTGAGCACTCATTATTTTTGATGAGCTGACACTTATCTAGGCTCCTTTCTCTCTCTACCTGCTCCTTCCTGCCTTTTTTTTTTTTTTTTTTTTTGAAACATAATTTTGGGTTCTGTAAAACATTATCATAGGACATAAAAATGCAAGATTTTAGAGTGAGTGTTGTAGCAGTCTTGTGAAAACCACGTCTTTGCCATTTGAAAGCAGAGTTCATAAGGGTATTTTCAAACTTTATATTACTAAGGATGGCATTTCCAGCCCCCATTTTTCTGAGTAGTTCACCAAATTATATTTGTAGTTGTTAATGTGCATCAGCCACATTATGTCACTATGCAGAGAAAATGACCCGTTTCCAAGGAAGAAAAGACAGCGGGAGGGATTCTGCTCCCCAGCTCCTGCGTGCATGCGTGGGATATTGCTGGGACTGTTGGCATGCCCATGAGCAACGCTTTGTGCTGAATACAAAGTAAAGACTTATCTAAAAATAACACTTCCATTGTTCCTTTCTTACCTCCTCAGCCCATTAACAGGTGCTTTAGTATCATGAGAGTTTTCATAGTCTAATCCCCTTTCAGAAGCTTTTCAGAATAAAAGCCCTAAATGGTCCTCAGTATTAATTTGATGTGACTTCTGTACAATGTGATTTCAAGCTCTCAGAAGCACATTTTCACTGCTTACCCTTTTTCAGTGTAGCGGAGTGTGGAAAACGAAGGCTACCTATTAATGGAGTCTTGAATGTGAGTCATTTTGTTGTTTCCTTAGAGTTTCCTAGCTTAAAGAGAAGGAACATCTCTGTGATCTGACTGTTACTCCTCAAAAATGTTATTTTGTACCACATTTTAAAATGCATTCTTAATGTTAATATTTTTCAAAGCTATCACGCGAGTCTTGCATTTGCTAAGAATTAAGAGGCTCAATGAAGGCTGTGTGGCACAGAGCACTTGGGTGAAGTGATGTGGTGCGGTTACACTGTGTGCCACAGCAGCTGCACACCCATCTCACCTGTGTCGGGGACCCCACAAGCCTCGTGGCCGACAGAAAGACATCCGGGCGGGGAGCGAGGGAAAGAGTGAAACTCTGGTCACTGCTGTCTTTGCAGGCACTGGGTCAGACATCCAGAGTCTGGCCTCATGATTCCTTCTTCTTACATACTTAAGCATAGTAAAAGACTGGGGATAGGTTTCCACATGACACTTATCACAACAAAGCTTTAAGCTTAGCTACATAGAAACTTCTTAGAAAAATAGCAAAGCAACTGTGACCTTTACAAAAAGACTGAGTTCCGTTGGCTGATAAGCAGAGCTCAGGGCTAAGGCCTGGAGAGGACAAATCTGTAATAAGCATATGGATAGAATCCATCTGTAGAGGGTACAAAGCACACAGTACCTCTTCCATAAGGATGGGTTCTGTTTGTAGAGAGACAAAGCTCAATATTAGGGCCTAAACAATATTTGGATGCGGGAGGGGGAGGGGAGGCTAGCTTCTAACAGAATAGCAAAGCAGCGCCATGCTGTTTGACACTTTCCTCTGGCATTCCTTCTGTTGATGCTGACAGTCTGGCTTCTCCACTGCTTACTCTTAGCTGTGCCTCCTACAACCTACATACACGTCTGCCTTCTGATGCACTAATATCTGGCAAACATAAAACTTATTGTCTCCAAATAATTGAATTATGGCTCTGTGCATCCCGTGCCGAATTCTACTTCCTTGCTGGGTTATCCATCAGCCTTGCTTCCAGAATGGGAATAAAATCTTATCAGTTCTGTGGATTCTACACTCCGCCACTAATTGCATTTGTGTTCTCCATAGGATGGATAGCTCTGGGGGGGGGGGTGTGCATGTGTGTACATGCACATAAATATCTTTCTACACGCAGAGAAGGTAGTCTGTTTTTAACAAACACCTTGAACATTTTTCTTATGAAGCCAGGGACCAAGCCAATGTATCCTGCCCTCTGGAACAGTGGAGTTCAGAGTCAGACCAAAATCAAGTAAGCACACAACTTGGTGTTCATATGATACTTTGAAGGAGAGCACAGTCACTCTTGAGCAACTAGCCCAGGGATGCCTTCCCTGAAAAACCTGCTTTGAGTTCACCTGTTAAAGGCACCTCACTATAAAAATGTCTGATTTCTTTCTAAATAACTGCATAGGTTTTTGACACTTACAGCCCTGACGGTAACAGAAGGAATCTGCAAAGAGGCACCAGTGACTATACATAATTCCAATGGGAACTTCATGGATACTGCAAGTGGTCTTCACAGACAAGCCAAAAGAACCATGAATTCCAAAACTAACCCCCATTGCTTACAGTTCCTCTGGGTTTTATTCCAGAATTGGTCTGTGTACCATGTTGGAAGTAGATAGGAATCGTTTAGTCTTGAATCAGCGGTGTGCTGGTATCAGTTCCCTATGCTGGTGAGAGTCACACACTCACTGCTGTCTTCTGCAGAGGGAAACTTAGGATCAGAAACCTATCCATGCTCCATAGGGGTGCCATCTGCCCCACCCAAGGGCATTTATTACCTGGCTAAACTCAGAGACTATGCAGAAGGCTTGTGCTTAAAAATAGTGTTGGAGGACATTTATGAATTCTCATAGGTTCTCGTCATTCCTTTGAGGGATCTAAGAAAGAAGATTGGAAACCATGAAAGTAAACTTTGTAATTGTTATGGGCATCTAATAGCTTTACAATGTGGTTTCTGGGTGTATAAACCTTAGCAAATTATATCAGTTGCCTTTGCGGTAACAGTAATGACTTAAGTGATACCCTGCCTTCTTTTTTCCTTTGTTTTTTTTTTTCTGAGATGGGTCATTAGTAGCTGGTGGGGGGCATGGTTTCTCAGTGTAGCCCTGGCTGTACTACACCTCACTCTGTAAACCAGGCTGGCCTTGAACTCAGAGATCCACTGCCTCTGCCTCCCTAGTGCTGCTACCACCTGGCCTGTTGTTTCCCTTTTGTAAATAGTTGCATTTTGCATAGAAACATGGGCTATCTGGTCGATATTTCAATGCGATTCTAGACAGTATACATTAAAGATTTAGTTTTGACTACACATTGATGATCTCTATGTAGGTTTTTGTCCACTTCATAATGAATAAAATTTTGTATTACTTTCAAAAACCAATACATTTATTACTTATGATCTTTCTGTGTAGTTCAGTTCTGGCTGTCCTGCAGCTTGCTCTGTAGACCAGGCTGGCCTAGAACTCACAAGAGATCCTTCGGCCTCTGCCTTCTGAGTGCTGGAATTAAAGGCATCTGCCAGCACTCTTGGATCGAAAATGTAGCCAATAGGGCCAGGTGTGGTGGTACACACCTTTAATCCCAACACTCAGGAGGCAGGTACAGACTAATTTTGGTGAGTTTGGGCCAGTCTGATGATGAGTTCCAGGTCAGCCAAGGCTGAATAATGAGACTTTTAGCAAAAACAAAACAGCAACAACAACAACAAAAATAAAATGTAGCTAATCTACAATAGTATAAAATGAAAAGCAGTCAGTTAGACTCAATAAAAGTTACTATATTCTCTTGGAGTCTGTATCCATAGGAGGGTAGATATGTTTGTGTAGGTGACAGTGATTATTCTATAACCCATCCACTCAGTGATCTTCACAAGTGTTTATAGACATTAGCTCATTAGCTGTATTGTTATCAGGAACACATACAAGGCTGCAGGAGAGGAGAAAACTGTTTTCTGATGTGGCTGAATTATACCAGTCAGCTAAATCTTTGATTAGACTTTTCAGCTAGGTATTTAAAACCATGAAGGTGACCAAATTCCACCTGTTCTTTTTATCAGTTCAAGGTAAGATTCTCAGAAGTCAAGTACGTGTGTGTGTGTGTGTGTGTGTGTGTGTGTGTGTGTGTGTGTGTTTGTATGTGTATCAGTTGTTCTATCTGTAGAGAATGACTCAAAGGTCTTGCTTGACCATGGCTTTACTTGGAAGCATTGAAGATCTTGATTGTGTGTTGACTCTCTCTTTAGTTGAAAAACCATGGGTTAGAAGCCACCTAGATGGTATCCATACCCTCTTTGTGGTGAACATGACACTGGCAAACGCAACAGGACACTCTGAGAGCCTCCCTACAGTCCCTGGGACCTAGTTGACTTTGTAGGTCAAGGGGCAAAATATTGTCCCTTTTAATCTCTGACATTTTTACTTATACATCTAATGGATACACCAATCTTATTCAATTCTAGGCTCCTGGTTTCCTCTTCTCTTGTTGCTAACTTGTTTTTTCCCCTCCATCAAAGTCTTTTTTAAAATAAAGTTCTCTGAAATGACATAAATCCAGTTTTTAAATAGAAACCTAGTAAGTTTGGTTACTCCTTTCTTACTATATGTAGTCTTTCAGTAAATCGTATCTTCTTGACCCCTAAGGTCTTTTGCCATGTCTCTCAGTCTGCACAAACATCACATGGGCTGGTGTCTCTGGACATTACTTACTTGCAGATAGGAACCCTACAATGTGATAGCATTCAGGAATGGCTTTATTAACTATGCAATGACATTGCTGTGTCCTACTCATCAAAGCCATTCATCTTGGTATGTTATCTTATAATTTATCTTACAGGGATGACAAGAGTCTTCAAAAACTTCATATTGCTGTTGATGTTGTTGTTTTTACGTGGGTATTCTCATGAAGTAACTCAGTGCCTATCACTGGCTGTGCACCTACATACCCAATTTTGTCTTACCAGCAGCACAGCCCTTAAAGACTGTTTGAGAGATGAAGAACTAGAGGTTCAAGGGTAAAGTTCAGTCATTTATTACAAAATGACATTTGGACATACCGCATATAAAAAGGTCTGTCATAGCCTTCTTAGTTTATGTATGTGCACTACATAATATTCACACAACAATGAAATCACCTACATGTATTTCTTAGAACTTGTTCCAGGTGAAGCGCACATGGCAGCAGTGTGGCCGAAGTCGCGGGGCTGTAAATTAGAACTGGCTGCAGAGCTCAGGTTTGCCTGGTCCTCTCTTCTATGACCACTGCATAAGAGGGTCTGAAGAATGTTGAAGATGTGTTAGTGCATTGAGATGGTGTAAGGGTCAGGACAGCAGTCAGAATGGAGAAGGCAGTGCTCAGTTCTGAAGGAGGCTATAGTCTGTATGCAGTCGCTGGCGTTTTATTAACAGGCAGGGAAGCTGATACTTACTCTTGGACTGGAGAAATGGCTCCATGGGTGAGGCGTTTACTCTAAAAGTATGAAACCCTAAGCTCAGAACGCCAGCACCCACATAAAAAGACATACGTGCCTTTGTAACCCTAGCTCTTAGGGTTGGCACAGGTAGATCAGGGGCTCACCAGCCAGTCTAGTTTAAAAAAAAAGCTCCATATTCTGGGAGACACAAGAAAGGCCTGAGCAACGTGTGCCTGCACTGGTGAATGCACAGACGCCACGTGCATATACATCACACACACACACACACACACACACACACACACACACACACACACACGCGCGCGTGCTATTAAAATAACGCAAACAACTGTTAATGTCCAAGTTGAAATGTGTCTGACATGGATAGCTTTACTAAGGTTTTTGTTGTGGCTGGGCTTGATGATAGAGGTTCAATCTGGGATCTCTGTCATCTAAGAACACAGTCTACCAGGAAGGTGTGGCCCCAACCCAAATCAGGTTTTTTCGTTTTCATTTTTACTTCCCATGCAGGCCCCTGATGTGGCCCTTGTTTCGTGGTATAAAATCTTTGTAACTGTTATTAATGAAATAAAAATACCAAGGTAGACTTTTCTGCAAGTCTCCATTAAAGAGGACTCACTCAAAGTGAGTCTCCAAAAAGATCTTAGCCCCTGTTTATTCATAATAGTAGTAAAATGGTCCTAGATGTAAGCAGACATTTAAAAAACAAACATTAGTTTCCCGCACAATGCTTGTCAACCTCACTCTGGTTTTGAATTGTCAGTGAAAACATGATTTTGCTTTTATTTTCCAGCACACTAGTTTCATGCCAAGTACCCTACAAGTGAAAATTTGAATACACACAGTTGCCCAGTAGCAATTAAAGTCTTGGCTGGATTGAATGTTATTTACAGAGGACTGCCTAATGGTTAAGGAGAGCATTCACTGCTCAACACTCTGGATCCTTGAAGGCAGGCACTGTGGCCTCTGAGATGACTTTTTCCTTTAGGTTACATGGAGTAGGTCACACAGACATGAAGCACAGCCTCATAATCCCAGCACTTGGGCTTCTGAAGGAAGTGAGAGGACAGGGGAAGAAAGAGGAGGATAGGGAAGGAGGAGCAAGGAGATCACACACACACACACACACACACACACACACACACACACACACACATATACATATTTGAGATTGATAGGCTTGAGTCAGCTCTTGAGGTCAGCTGCTCTCCACAGTAGGTTCATAGACCATACTCTCACTTTGATACTGCTTTTTCATCTCTCCAAATAAGTGATTGTTTTGTTTATTAGTAATCTTGATCTCCATGAATGTCTAGCTGGCCAAGACAGACAAGCCCCTGTCTTGGCTCTCCTGCAAGACATCTCTGCGATACCTCTACTCCCAGTCACACCTGCCCCTTGGCGTTTTCTACTTCCAGTTCCTTACGGGGCTCTTGATCACTGCCATGGTCTCCACCTGTCCAGGCGTCTCCTCTGAACACCAGAATCTGTGGGACGGCAGCTGTGAGCTCCCTACTGCTGTCTCCTTGTAGGACTGATTTTTGTAAGTTGTGTTTTCAGCAAATAAGCTTGAAACTTATTTCAATGTCCGGATGCCATGGAAGACATCAGCCCTTATCCTAGAGCAGTGCTCTCTTTGGGAGATCCCTGGCCTGCATTTATTTCTAGCTTTAGTCTTGGGAATAATTATCCTGAACTGTCTTGTTTTTAACTTTTTAACTTTGTGCTGAAGTTATTAGTTCTTTTCCTACCTGCCCGTTGGGAATTTGCACATCTGTGCCACACACAGGGACTTTCAGTAACTCTGCAGTATTCTGTTGTTTCTTTGTTTATTATCAGCCTCATACCTTGATCCATTCTGAGCTTTCTGTTAGTATTTGTAACAGAACTCTACATAATCAAAAAGTAGATATAAATCGTATAAAAATTCTAACACATTCAGGGACACACTAAGGTTTTCAGCTTGTTGTCATTTAAATAGGAGCCTTTTTAAAACACTGAACAGTAATTTTAAAGTATCAACCCATTATATTGTTCTGTGTTTATGTAATATAAGTCATCCAGCTATTTCTAAAAACATATAAGATTCCTATGGGGCTTAGAAATCCTTTCAAATAAGTTTTGACATTTAAACAAATTTCATTATACAAAAATCATTTTGACATAACTTTGTAACAGATTCTTGTTCTGAGAAAGGTTTGCATAACGAAGTTAAGGCTGTTTTAAACCCTTTGGCCTCACTCTGTTCCAAAAACAGCAGCCTGCTCCCCTAACTCTGGAAGTATTTCTCTTTCCCAAGGTTCAACTTATTACCTCTCCTTTAAAAGAGAAAGAATCTGACATGAGCTTTATATAAAAGCACCCTCAGGGGCAGACAGTGAGAGAAGGCTGCAGGATTTTGTAGCAGACAAAACGTCGCTTGCATTTTGCTGGTCAGTGGTTTGATAAGCTTGTTTGCTGATGTGAAATGATGAGGGCTTACAAAACAAGGTTTTGTTTCTTAGCTGCCTGTGGACCTACTGGGGCCTAACAGAACCTAGTCAGCAGGTCATTAACTCTAGAGAAAACAGCTTGCATTAATATGCTCTAATCCGGTATAATTAGTCAAATTACTGCACGCCTACCAGCTTGTCATGTGTTGTCAGACTTGGCGTGCACACTAGATTGCCTGGGTCCCTCTGGAATGCCACCCTCAATCAAGGGAAACTGCTCATTTGTAGTGGTCTTGAACTCTGCAGAGAAAAGCCCTTATGCCGTGGTCAGAGGGAAACTTAGTCAATTCTTAGAGTTCAATTACTTTTCAGCAAAATAATTTATGTTTTGGTGGTTGAAATAGAAATCTGTTTTTATCTAAGGGCATGTTTCTGAAGCACATCTATGTAAGTTAACGGTAATTCACATTAGTGACCAAAGGTATCTTAAATAAATCATTGCCAGTTTATTTTCCAGTGTTGTGGGAGTGTGTTTGTATATGTTTGTGTATGTGTGGGTTATTTTCCAGTAGGGTGAGAGGTTATTAAACTCTAAAAGGGCCACATTAGCATAAATTTGCAAGAGCTCTTGTTCTGAAGGCATGATAAAAACCAGTGTTACCTTTGCATTAACATCGACTCGCTTGTTGTGCTTTTGGCAATGACAGATAAGTCAGCGTAATTCCCCATTGCAACACAAATGATGCTCTAGATTCCAAACGCATCCTGAAGATGTCACTGACAATAATCTTCAAAGAGCGGCCAGTGAGAGTGGGCTGTGTGTTTGTAGGATGATATACTGCAAATGACAGGAAGAATTATGTGAGTGGAGACGAATCTGTAACATATTATTAAGCAATTTCACGAGAATAACAGGGATAAAAGGATAATGGATGAGGGTGTCATTATTACCTTCATGTAGTGGGAAAGCAAAAGCAAAGGTAGAGAGACAAGATTAATTGAGGAAGGCCCAAGCGTTCATTGCTCATCAGCTCCTTTGTGCTCCCTGCTTCTGAAATTCCAGACCAGAGAAAAGGTGCCCAGAGCTGCACTTGATGTGGCTGGCAATAAGGAGTGCAGGCCGACACGGTGCTTTTGAGTCACCTCTCTTTCTGTCTCTAAAAGCACATTTAAATGTTCTGAAGGCACCTCAGCAATCTGCCAAGCAGTGCGCTCTCTCTGTGTGTGCCACCTTTCACTGGTAGTCATGCTTCTAAACTCAGAAATGATACAATTTCCATGCTTTGTCAACCATGCTCTTTTAAATTTTGAAATTCAAATATGTTTATAAAGTAGTTGAAAATCTGCAACCGTATTTGACTATCTTGAGACCGTAAATGATAAAGCAAAATTTGTCATCAGTTTTGACTATATTCTAAGTGTGTGTCCCATTTATATGGTATTGTAAAGAGCAAGTAGACCCTCTAGGAATAGTCTTTAGTTTTGGGTTTGTTGTTGTTGTTGTTGTGGTTGTACTTTAGTTTCACTGCTGTGGATTGAACCCAGGGCCTCTCATGCATGCCAAACACTCAGTCTACCACTGAGCAACATAGCAGCCCTACACTCGTAGTGTGTGCTAATGAGCGCGTCAGCTTCCCATGTACTTACCACATTTAATCCTTAGTGGCCATCCTCAGTGAGCAGAGAGGACTCCCATTTCAGATGTAGAAACAGTAAAACTATAGAACAGAAGAGGAAATGGGCTTTCCAAGAAATTTCACAGTGAGTGGTGCTTCTAAGAATAAATCCATCTCCAGAAACCTCAGCCCACATACATTTAATTTACATTTATGCCATGGTCTTTTAAAACATATGATTGTTTGCAGATGTGTTTTTAATTACCTTCCTTGGGTTTGGTACGGTGTGAGGGAAGAGACGAGCATTTGCTGGTTAAGACTCCAGGTTCGATACACGGAATATCGGCATTATGGCATCATAAAGGAGGGATCTAAAATGCAGAGCCAGGTGTCATTTGTCTGAGCTCACAGCTGGAAATGGAGGAAATTTAAACCTAAATTTTTTTGGCTCCAAAGCTCATAGAATTTTATTGATTCAGTTTTGGGGGTTGTTTGGTTGGTTGGTTCATTGGTTTGGCTATTTGATTTTTTCATAATATTATTTTGGTCTTATCTATATTTTGTTTAGACAGTATTTTTTCTGTATAGCCCAGATTGACCTTAAACTCACCTTCTTTCTGTCTCTATGCCTAAGTATTAGGATTGTAAATAGACAGTACCAGCCTGGCCACGTCATGCTCTAACACCGACTAGCCCTCCATGTCTGTCTATGTTCTGTCTTACATGTACAGTCAAAATCATACTGTGTGTTTACGTCTGTCATGTGTCAATCTGTCTTTCTGTGGCTCGTGGAAGTCTGCTGCTTTATTGGAAAGACCTGTCTTTTCATATGACATTTGATTCAAATTTATTAAACCTATCAATAACCCCTTCCTCTTTATGAGATTTGGGGATAATGAAAAAGAATATACGATATGCTGCTGTATACTGAGGTATTAATTTTCTTAAAGTTTTTCGTTGTCTTTTGAACTTGTTTATATGGAGTTCGGAGAACCACTTATGGGACTCAGTTCCCTCCCTACTACTCAGGATCAAACTCAGGTTATCATGCTTAGCAACAAGCACCCTTGCCTACCAAGCCTCCGGTCCTCTTTGTTTTAATCCTATAGCAACCATGAAATGTGTGCAACTTAAAATCCCCATTTCAGAAGTGTAAAAAGAGAGTCAAAGGAACTTGCACCAAATCACAGATGCAGTGATTGAGAGACAGATGCAGGGGTGGAAGCAGGGCCCCTACCTTCTCGCAGCCCCGCACGGCTCCACCCATCTCTGCCCTGGCTGCTGCAGTCATTCTCAACTCTGCCCGTGCTGTCCCTGAGTGCTAACAGGTTACTTTAGCGGCAACAAATGGCAGCTGTTCTTCCTGAGCACTCACACCACCCCTGTTTTCCAAATGAAGCAGGAGCATGAGGAGGAGGCGTTGGGAAACCTTTTGCAGGGAAAAGACCTTTACTTTTAGTTTTTACATTTACTTATTTAGGGAAAAGGTGGTAATGGAAGTGACTACATGCATCCAGGAAAGGGTCACCCCGCCCCTCATGATGCTGTGCTGCCTGTGAACTTATCACCCCCGTGAGGCAGAGCTGAGAAAGAGAAAGTGCACTGAGAAAGTCCAGTCTCTTCAGGTGACTCCTCATGACCCAGTAACCTCACCGCCTTTCACTAGGCCACATCCCGGAAGAACTGTACCACCTCAGTAGTAGGCACTAAGCCCCAGCCCGAGCTCTGCTGGAGACAAGCCATATCCAGGTGACAGGACACCAAGGGAGCATGCACTGCCACAAGAAAGAGGAGCTGGAAGGCTTGGAACTGTGTAGGTGACAGGTAAGCCTACCGTGCCAGCTGTTCCATCAGCACAGTCAACAGGCATAATACCAACTCAGTGAGAAAGCTGTCAGTGAGCGTGGTGGCACTATGGGTGAGGTGACTGAGTTTGTGCCTGTGCCAGTGTGATGGAGATCCTGCTGGCATGAGCACTGGGGATGAGCATCCCTAGACAATACTGGCTGTGAAGACTGGGAAGGGAAGACACACCAGTGGCGGTGCCTAGTTTGGGGCAGGTTCAATATGAGAGCCTGGGACATTTGCCATAGAAACTTCAAGAACAGTCCTCTCCTTCTCCCACTCCCCTTATCCTCTCCCTCCCTTCTCCCCTTCCCTCTCTCCCCCCTTCTTCCCTTCTCCCTCTCTCTCTACCCCTCCCCTCTCTCAACAGCTCTATAAATTGATTCCTTATCTCTCTTCTCCAGTGCTGCTATGTTGCCATTACCTTAGCTTTCTGTGGCAGTTATGGTCATTTCTCCTCTGTGGAAAGACCACAGCCTTCCAGTTTCTCCCAACTCATCTCCCTGATGACTCCACAGAAAGTTTCTAGGTATTTGTTTTGCTCCAGTTAGAGTGTCCATTGTGGGATGTCACAAACATCTTTTCTGATAAATATTTTCCAGGTAAATAAACTCCAGTTGAGGGGAATGCCTTTTGTTTGCTCCTCGCTGGCTATGCTTGGTCCTTAGAGAAGAAATGACCACACAAGCTTTTGCTGTTCTCCATGTGGGACAGAGTTTGCTACTGTTCATTTCTCTAGAACAAGCCTTAAACATTTGAGGTCCCTCGGAGTGCAGAGTTCTTAGCAATTCTGTCAGATCCATTCTGCACTTGGGTTGACTCTTCTTACAATACTAAGGCTTCCTTGAGATTCCTGAGAAGTGTAGCTGAAGGCCAGACACACTCACTGTACTGTGCCTGTGCGACTCCAAAGCTCTGTGGGTGGGACCCCACTGGATTGAGACAGCACAGGCTGCTGAGGAATTAGGAAGGAAGCTGTCAGGGAAAAGAGCTGCACAGGGTTACCATGTCCAGCACGTGCGTGCCTTTTGGGCAGGGGAGAGGTGATGTTAGAAACGAGTCAGTTTCTAAGGTACCAGTGCGAGTGTCTTAGAAGTTAGTTAGCTGACAGAGGGCACGTTCGCCTGGAAGACTTCCACGCTGGCTCTTCTTTTGGATTATCTGTTTATCTTTTCACAGAACCAGTATTTAGACTTCCTCATGTCCTTTCACTAAGGTCTGTGCTTTTGTTTAGCTGCATTCTCTTCTCTGTTCTGTTCTTTGATATGCTCCATTTGATGTTAGTATTTTACTTGTATTACACTCATATATTTTCCTTATTATTGTTGAAATATTAAAAACCAAGAGTTTGTATTAGCATTTTACTTTTGTCATTCTTTACTTAGACATGTCCATTTTAAAGCTTTCTTGATATGTTTTGCCCCAGACAGTGACATGATTCAAGTTGAACCCAACGGCTACAGTGTCTTTGATGCCAAACTCTTTCTTTGGGACCCTAGAAAGAGTAAAATATGGAGCCTGACTCTGCTCATTTCTGGATTCTACACCTGACTGCGTAGGTCACTAGGCACTCACAAGGGAAAGCTATGTTATAGACTCAAAAGAGAGAAGATCTTTTCTATGGGTTCAGTGGTCAGCTTTAAACAGCATGGTCTGGTTGAGAAGAGGGGATGAAAGAGACACCTCAGCACTCGCTCCTCCTTTGTGCCCACTTGTGTGGTCCCGTATGTACCGGCATTTGCCTAGCACCCAAGCCTATTAAATGCAGTTGTTTAAAACATGTACTTTGCCATAGTGCCTTGCTTATCAGAAAGTTGACTCTTTATGGAGATGTGCATTAGATGACTGCAGGGGTCAGGGGCAAACACTATATTATGAAATGAGTTTGAAGTCCCGGCAGTTGTTTATCTGTATATGTACCTGTAGTAGATCAGAGGATGCTGGCAGCGCTGATGCTCTGCTAAGGACCACGATTTTGTTAAGGTCCTGGGAAAAGGCTGAGATGTTGGGAAACATCTTCATAAGCCCTTTAATGAAAATGTCATTGTAATTAGTTCTAGGAACTTAATGAAAGTGAAAAGGGTTAATAAATTGCATGTATTTTTTGAAGAACAAATAATTAAATGAGAAAACCTGTGTATACCTTTGGGAAAATGTTCTTTACAAAAGTCTAAGGTAGGATAATTTTTGTCACAGTCAATCTGGGTCTCTCTAACAAACTCTTAAACAGAGTTCCATGCTTACTTGTCCAGTGCAGGACACCCACGTCAAAGCACCATCAGACTGGTGCCTGGTAAAGGCTGTTTTCCACTCCCTAAATGTGGTCTCCTGAGTTCCCGGCCCCAGCACTAGGAGGAAAAGTGGAATCCTCTAGTCTCTTTTCTATGGAGAAATCTGTTCTTTAATGTGCAGCTTCCCAAAGCACACACATTGAAACCTGATAACATTAGGGGGTGGTAATTGATCAGCTTCAGAGTTTCTATGACTTTGATGAAGCAAATGAGCATCTACCTGTTCTTTCTTCCTTCCTGTAAAATATGATAAAAGTTACTGCCTCATTAGTCAGATGGTGACTGTATGTGAATAGAAAAAATCTGGGCAAAAGTAACCAGCATCATATCCTCAAGTACCCAATTTGAGCATACCACAAAACTGTTCCCATTTATGTCGGACTGTTCTCAAAGACTGAAATGTGATGACTACACTGCTATCTCCGTGGTTCTGCTCTGACCTCTTCCTCTACAGCGTCCAAAGGAGTGCATTATACACGTTTTTCATGTTCAATTTAGGATTTTTATTTAATTTTCCATTTCTCATAAATTCAAGAATAAGCACATTCATTATGATGACTTTATCGGTGTGCATGTATCTGTTATGTGTTCATGTCCTGTACACATACATGTGGAGGCTGGGGTTGATTTGGTGCCTTCCTCTATTGCTCTCCACCTTGTGTTTTGAGACACCACAAAGATGTTTGGTTGGCTAGATTGGCTGCCCAGCAAGCCTCAAATTCACTGTCAAGAGCTCCTCAGCATTGGGGCTTCAGGCTGGTGCAGCTATACTGGTGCAGCTTTTATGTGGTTGCTGGGAACCCAGACTCAGGTCTGCCTGCTTCTGCAGCATACACTGTAGCTACCCACTGAGCCATCTGCTCAGCTCCTATGGTGATTCCCAGCTCTGAAGCAGGCGTTTGCATGGTTTTCCAAAACTCCGGAGTCTCATCACTGAGTGAAGGCACAACCAACCTGCTTGCCTTTTATTTTCTTTCCAAAGCACATCCTGCTCCCCAGTGTGAGCTCATTCACTCAGCATGTTTATTTTAATCATTTCTCAAATGGATAAAGACCAGAAGCAATTTCATAACTTGATTAAAGCTTCAGTGTGAGCAGATCTCAATGACGAACATGGATATTTACTATATCTGAAATAAGGTTAATACTTTAAAACAAGGTTGACAAGAGAAAAATTGTCTTACTTTGCAAAAAGGATATTTGTTTCTTTAAGTGAAAATTGGGGTCAGTAGGTCAGAGCTCTCCATGCTCCTACATGACTGAAATGAATTAAATAATGCTGCAGAAAAGCCACACTGAGCAAGCTAATGACAAAATTATACATTGATGCTCGAGTAAAACCATCATACATTGGAAACACGTGGTATAAGGAAATATGCAATGTTCACCTTCATCACCTCAGTACAGTGGTCAAGTCCTGGGTTCATGCCCAGGAGGCAGCTGCTCACCTCTAACTCCTTCTTTCAACAGACTGATTTCCATGTGATAAGAAAAAACAATTGTTTCACTTGAAAATACCCCACAACACATTGTCTGGGGTGGATATTCTAGAATCTCAATTTTGAGTTGGGATTCACCTCTAGATCTACCATCTAAACTACAGCAGCCCTTTGAGGCTGACTCAATCACCACTTTATAGATAAAAAAAAGGTCAAACACATGACTGAGGTGACGGTGCTTGTGACAGTCATTACATGACAACTCCGTGTCTGCACTGGTCACATGTCAAGAGTGTACTGCAAATAAACAATGCTTGGTTTAGTGTGGGCTTTTGAAATGTAGTGAAAATGTGGGTTGGAATCTATTTTTCATAATCAGAATAAAAAGGTCTTCATTCCTGAGACTTCATAATACCTTATGATACAACAGATATACTTGGAGCATTGTATTTGTCTCATAGGGATTTGGTGACAGTACCAGAAGTTACCCTGTGGAAATATTTTGGTCAGCAGAACCACTAAATTCTGTATGACACATCTTATTCCATTTGTCTGTGAGCAGACACAAAGTTTTAAACAGCTCTGGATAGTTGTGTGGACCATAGTAGAACCGGACAGTGTCTACAGGATCCTGAGATAGCAACTTGTCTTGTTTAAGGGAGATCTTCACCACTTCTCCCCCGTCCCTGGTAAAGGTGGTCCAGCTTGTCCTGTCATAATGACACTTTCCCCAGCAGCACCACTGCAAGGCATTTATCACAGTTACGAGTAAATCTTAGTTTTATCTCCTTGTTCTTTTCTTGAGGGAGGATGGAATCAGCCTTGCTGCTGGCTTTCCTTGCAGGCTTTGTTTTGAAGACAAGCAGTGAGTATCAAGATATGAATAGAGTTGAATTTCTAAGGCGATGCTTGTGCATTGAAGGAGGCCAGGATGGTTTGACCTTGCTTTTCTCTGTGCCCACATTCTCCATCTGATCGTTTTATTTCTTTTTCTATGATATGCCTTTTTCTTTTACATTATTATAAAGTAACATTTATTGAGCCTGGGTGCTTTTAATTACTGTGCAAAACTGAGGGTAATCGAAACAAAAGCATTGTTTTCAATCCTAGTTTTTTTTCCTCAAGTCCATCCTGTCAAACTGACAGCATGAAAGTTATTTTCTGGTGATGTGATTAGATTGGGCTGAACTCTCCAGCTGGCAGGCCTGTCTATGACTGGCGGCAGCCTGTCCCCAGTGCTGGTCATTTCCTGACGTGCCTGACAGGATGGGGACGGCCGCCCCAGATAGGTTCATTAGATGGAGTTTTGTACAGCTGGGCAGATAAATAAATAAATAAATAAATGCCCTGTGCTTTGTGGGGACCCAAGCTATAGGGCCCTTCTTGTTGGTTTAAACCAGGGCTTGTTTTGACAAATGTAGATTTTCTGACACGTCCTTGTTTCCTTCCCCGCTTGGCCTGCACTTGTGCTCTCTGCCTTGTTGCAGCTTCACAGTCCTAACACGTCTTCCCCGGAGAAAAAGAGCTGCAGTCACGGAGGGTCTCACACAGCAGAAGTCCTGTGCTACTCCATAAAATGGCAGGAGCCGGGCAATTTCCATGGTGACTCCGCAGGGGGAGAGAACGGTCCTAGTAGTGCAGTAAGCCAATTACAGGAAAGGATAGAGTTTCCACAGAGCCAGAACCATCCTACGTACCTGAGAACATCCAGTCATTTCTAGCCATATACACTGCCGAGCACAGCATTCTTTAGGACAGCCAGGAACTTGAACTGTCTTCATCGCTAGGCTTTGAGGAAACTGACAGTATTCTTCCTGGGCGGATAGGCTTTTGTGTCAGAAATTAGCAAGGATTATAGCACACCTGGTGATTAAAACCGGAAATGAATTCCAAGTCCAAATTTAGAAATCTATTCCTGTATCAGTGGTGGGTCCCATTACTCTTCATTAGATTTGTCCAAATCCAGTGTGTTTTTAAAACATAGGAGTATGGCAGTCAATGGTTTACTATCTTCACCGCACATTTAACCATTTTAAATGGCAGATTTGGAAAAGAAAAAGATATTTACCCTAAAGATTATTCTCTGTAAGTCATACCTGTTACTACAAAGTAGACACTGGCACTTTCTATCCTTGCCAGCCCCACTCTGTCCCCTGGCCTGCAGGGACAATGAGGATAAGCTCCCTAATCCCAGCGCCAGCATCAGCTGTCTTTGTCTTCACGTCATACACAGACACAGAGTGTAATAATGTCGTGTCTCGGATGCTGACACTGGTGTAATAAACGGGGTCTAGGACAGGCAGGAACCCCAGCCCTTACCTTTCCTTTGTGTAGCTTCTCCACTGCTCGCCTCCCCGTCTCTATGACAACTGTGTAAATTGGGATGGGCAACTGTCATCTGGAGTATTACTGAGAGAAAAGTGTTAGTGAGCACACAGCTCCCATAGATGGAGCATTTCAATATAATCCAATTTTAATTGAGCTCCAGAGACTTTGATGTGTTGCAGAAGGTTGGGCAAGAGCTATTCCAGGGAGAAATTAAAGCATCCTGGCCAGGCTCCCGCTCCAGACTGTCACCATCATAAGCCGGCATTAGCATCAGACCTAACCTGCCCCTGCGGAATGTCTCACTTCTCCTTTCAGAGTCTCCCTGATGTGTTTTGCCATATGTAAAGCAGAACGCTTTCATCTTTTTATATATGTTTTTACACCCATTCGATTAGGCTTGAATGGCTTGTAGCAGACCCAAGACTTATCTCCCGCTGTCTATTGGACTTCAGGAAGAAAGGAGGGGCGTGGGGTGGGGAGGAGAGCAGAGCAAGGACCAGTGTGAAATTGTCAGCTGTCACATATTAAACTTTCCCTTTAATATTGCTCCCTGAGAGCCAATCTTGAAGCAAAAAAGTTGAAGGAAGTATAATTTTTCTTTAGCATCGATTTACTGTTGTGGATCCCTTCCATGCCTAGATACCTGGGCATTTCTCAGAAGAAAGAGTTCTTATTTCACAGTGCATTAAAGTATCTTTTTCTTACTGGGTGAAGGGGCTCACAGAGAGAGCCAGCTATAAATTCTCACTTAGCGTCTTTAATGGAGAAACTAGAAATTCTTTATTCTTTTTAATCAGGAAGAAAATTGGTAAATGTCATGTGTATTCAGTGAACTCTAAAATATTGTAAATATATTTTGCTCAGAATTTCTAAAAATGACATAATATTACACTATGAACTAAACTTGAAAAGCATGGAGCGTTTGCTGTGCAAAAAGCTGAAGGACTTGTTATCTAGTGACATCTCCCAGCCTGTCATCTTTATCACCAAGGTAGAGGAATCATTGTACAGCAATGAGGAATTAGGTAAAATTATGATGTTCAGGGGTCATTTAAGCTGGGCAGCCCAGCTCAGGCCAACTCACAAGGGCCTGGTGAGAACTGAGGGGTATGAGCTTGCAAACTCACCCTCAGGGGGCCCAGAAGAAGACACTAGGTCTTTGCGTCTTCTGTGAGTTTTTCTCTTACAAATAAACAGGCACTTACACAGTTTGGGTTTTTGTAACTTTGTATTCCTTTTCTCTATAAAAAAAAAAAGGCCTTCAACTTTACTGAATAAAGTAATTAAAAGCATTCTGACTGGGGGAGGGGGGTGACTGCCAGCCCACATGATGCTGTGGTGAACAAAACTACACTGCGAACTCCACCAGGCACTGAGTTAACTTGTCATGGGAACATACAAACCCATAGACAAGCTGAGATTGGAAAGTTCTGGGTCGCCGCACTTGCCTACCTATCCTAGATCTGACCAGAGCACTCCAGTGTTTCTTGTGTATAGTACCATTCACACTCCCCTGTGATGCAGGACACAGTCGTTTCCTGCACAGCAAGCTCAGTGTGTGTAAGCATGTGGGGCGTTGTGGTTCAGTAGAGGAGTTGTAAATCAGTGGTGGTCTTCCTGTGAAGATGGGGTGGAGTGTACTTCACTCAGGTAAGAGTGGTCTGTCCTGTAGTGCCTCCCTGTGGGTTCTCCTTTCAGGCCACCATTTACTGGCTGAATGACCGTGAGTAACTTATAAAAAGTGTAATAATCATGCACACACACACTTGGTGCATTGGAAGTCACTATCTTGTAATGTAATGTAATAGAGTAAAATAGACACCTGTATACTTGCACACACACCATCCTTTTCATGCCATCTTTGCCGTTCCTCTGTGGAATGCCCACCTAAATTGTAGTAGCATCATTTCAAAGCTTGAGCTCCATTTAAAATGTACCCATCTACCCAATGAGAATCACTCTGCTCTGACATAAAGAAACGTCAATGATCTGTTTTAGTTCAAAATTTTGGCACAACCATACTGAAAATATGACTAGTTAAATGTATTAACGCGTGTACTTACTCCACAGAATTCTGTGCCAAATTAGCCTCATTTTTCATAAATGAATTCATGATGTGGGTGTTTCTTGTATTCATTTGTATTTACCTTCTAAATCGTTTATGCTTCTAGAGAAGCGTACATGGGATGGGTGTACCATGGAGCTGCACATGCAGAGCCCTTGCTGTGTTGTATGTCACACACCAGGCCATACAGAAGGAAGCTGGTCTACACAAGCATGGTGTCTGAGTAAGACACAGAAATAGCTTTGTGTGGGAAGAAGACAGTGCTATAGAGGGGCTTGTCCATATCAATAGAGAACTCAGCTTTCATCATTTTAATTTGTTTAATTTATTTACGTACAGTCTTTCCGTGTGTGGATTGGATAATTGGTTTTGTTATCACATTTCCTTTGCAGAAACTCCTGCCTCCGTAGCAGAGTGATGGTCCCATCCATTGTCTTTGTGACTGAACAAGTATCTTTCTCACATTATTTGAGTACCATAATCTGTACAGAGATTGCCAATAGCATTGCTTCCTCAAGATGCCTGCAGCACCCCTAGGTCATCAGTGATTTACCAAGACTTTCTCACTTCGTCTAACACACAATCAGCTTTCCCTCTCCTTCTGCACCCATCTGAAGTGAAGCTCCCATTGCTTGCTTCTTCCTTAATTGTAATCTCGGGTTTATCCTCATGAAGTCACTATGTAGACAGCTCCCCAGCATTCTTTTCAGAATATAGATGGAATCCTGGGCTTTGTTATTTTTCTGCCTCAGCAGGATTTCAGAACTTCCCAGAGCTCACACTCACTAGAAGCCGAGTTAGATATCACAGTTTCTATGTGTCTTTTCTGCCGTGAGAGCTCTGGAAGGCCTTGTCTTTGAGGTTCTGATGGGAAGGACTTTTGAGTTCCTTCCTAAATACAGCATAGAGCACCTCACTGTACCACCCTGGGGACAGTTGTATTACTGGTTTAGTACCCATAGCATTCTTATTCTATATGAGGAGAAACTATTGGTAGAAAATCATTACAAGTACTTGATAAAACCCAAGTCCTTACCTACAGCTCCTGTCTCGGGGAAAGAACTAAATCGGCCCACTAACATGAGAAAGTGAGACTCTTGTGTATAGGATGTGAGTCCCTTACTTCCAGGTTGGTTCTCACAGTATCTTCTCTTGCCAGCAAAGTGGAGCAAGCATACCACCAGTGAAAAATTTTACCTGGGAGCCCCTTACTGTACTGTCAGTGCCTGAGAGTTGTTATTAAAGCACCTTTTGTCTGCTAACTACCTCTACATAAAAGAAAAGTCCTCTCCCTAGAAAATTGCTCATACTCATCTGTGGTGCTGGTTCCAGATGAGCCAGTTTCCTACTTGGTAGACACTTGGTAGATGGTTGACTAGATAGATGCTTTTTGAGCAGCAGATGTTACTAGTAGGAATTTCCCAAGCAAACAAGAAATATTATAGAACTCATGCATGAAAACCTTTAATACCTGCTTACTTTAAAATTTGAGTAGATTTCATTGTCTGGGGCAGTTTTGTGATTATGGAGAATTAAACTGACACAGAGACTTTCTTTCTGTAAAAAGCAAAGCATGAACGTCAAAAAACAGACTTGGTGTCCTCTGAGTACAGATTTCAAAATTCAAAAGTCTATACTAGAGAAAGATATTTGGATGTGGGACACATAAACACATACAGGGACATTCATAGGTGACAGCAAGCTGAGTGAACAAGTCCTAGAACTTGGAGATCTCCCAGGCTGGCTGAGTGCTTACTTTTCTCAGCCTCACAGGCTTTCTCAACTCTGTCATGCTGGGCCTTGCTGGGCCATTCTGGGTTGTGCTGGGCTATGCTGGGCTATACTGGGCCATCCTGGACTAAACTGGGCTATGCTGGACCATGCTGGGCTATACTGGGCTATACTGGGTCATGCTGGGCTATACTAGACTATGCTGGGCCATGCTGTGCTATACTGGGCCATGATGGGCTATACTGGGCTATACTGGACTATGCTGGGCTATTCTGGGCTATGCTGGGCCATGCTGGGCTATACTGGGCCATGCTGGTCTATGCTGGGCCATGCTGGGCTATACTGGGCCATGCTGGGCTATACTGGGCTATACTGGGCCATGCTGGGATTTCTTGTTTCTCATACTCAGGCATCAGCACTTCTGAACTTAGAATCAACTCAGGGACATCTAGAGAGGGAGGGAGTAAACTGTGTTTCTTCTCCAGATTATATTTTCCTTATCTCTTCTGTCTCTGGGATGAGTGCCCTGACTCAATTGCGGGGAGAAGAGAGGACACATATGACATGATCACTTATGATAGTAGTTTAATGACAATGATGGATCAGGAAACAGAAGTGGTTTCTGGTGTTAACAGCACTTTCCTCTGAGGAAACATAGTAAAATTCAAGTAGGAAATTCCTCTTTGTAAATTACACATATTTATTTGATGATGATGAGGAGGAGGAGGGTGTGTGTGTGTGTGTGTGTGTGTGTGTGTGTGTGTAAGTTTGAGAACAGCTTGCAGGTGTTAGTTTTTTACTTCTCCCACATGACTCCTGGGAATCAGACTCAAGCCCCTTTACCCACTGAGTCATCTCACTCGCCTGCAAACAGAAATTTCCATGGGACCTTCTTAAAACGGAAATGTCACTAAGGCTCCAGTAAACTACTTTCATAAAAATATTACAAAGTAGAATATAACAATCATTAATAGCTATTAAATAAATTGTAAAATATTTTGTTTGTACAACTATAGATGCCAAGTGATTTTAAAATACTCCGTTGTCCAACCATATACTGACTCCGTAAATATTTAATCTAACACAATCATTTGTACTGATTTTCAATACTGTCTGGGGCATTGTACTAAGTGATAACAATGCAGTCATAAGGGGAGATGCCCTTGATAAAACATGCTATCGGTTCACAACATTTTCTTTGGGTACATACTGTGGAGAGAACTCATGCAGGCTGCTTTGATATCCTACAGTAGAGAATTTACAAGTAATCAGACAACTCAGCTTAAAACCTACAACAGGCAAATGAAAAATGAAGCAGGCAAAGAAGAGAGGGAAGATGCTCCCAGGAGGGGAGGGACATGCATGTTTTTGGTTACCATAGGAGAGAGTCTGGCATGTCAGAGAGGCTGAAAACAAGCCCATGTGGCTAGAACCAAGAGGGCTACGTGTGACCAGATGCACCTAGAGCCAGCAATAGGATGCATGCACCAAGACCCATCTCATCTGTCTTGTCTTCTGCTCCTCTGAATACCCACTGCTCTGTGGCTCCTGCTGACAGTCTTCTTGTTGCTTTTGGTGCCTTCCCATTCTCTAGTGTGTGCATGTGTCTTTGAATACCTCACATTCAGATTGTCAAGAGAGATTATCTGATTGAGCCAGACAGCTAATACTTATGACAGTGTGACTCTGGGCAGGGTTTCCACAAACATGGGTTCTACGTTTGTTATTGAGATACCTGCTTTTCTATGGATTGTCCATCCCAGTTCATTCTACTATAGCCATGATTGTGGGTTTGCTGCTACATAAACCCAGCATATAGGAACATCTGTATTAATCATGTATCTCTAAAGGAACAAAACACAGACTCAAGCTGTGGTCCAGCTAGTCCAACAGTGGCTGTCTACCAATGGAAGATTCAAGAACCCAGTAGTTGTTTAGTCCATGAGGCTGAATGTCTCAACTCTAATCTACATTAGAGTCCCAAAGAAGTAGGCTCTAATGTCAGTGAACGAATGGACTTGCCAATGAGAACAGTCAGGCAAAGATAAAATGCTTTCTTCCTTCATGTTCTTTATATAGGCTGCCATTAGAAGGTGTGGTTCAGATTAAAGGTGATCTTCCCAACCCAAAGGATCCAGATTAAAAGTGGGTCTTTCCACTTCAAATGACATAATTAGGAAAAAGAAATCCTTCATGGCTGTGCCCAGATATAGTCAAGTAGAAAACCAAGAATAGCCGCCACAAACTTAGAAAGGAGAAACATTCATGTCCTGCCCAGTCCAGTCTGTAATAAACTTGGAATCAGTCTAGGGCTTTCGGAGGCTTGCTTGCGTGTTTGCTTCTTTTCACAGTGCTACGGATCATACTCAGGTCCTTGAGGATATTAAAAAGTCCTTTACTGCCCTAAATCCCCAAGTCAATTCTTGTTTCTTTGTTCATGGAAGAATCTCCCTGTGTAGCTCAGGTTGGCTTGGGAGTTACAATCCTGTGAGTTGCTAGCCTTGTCTCCCAAGCACTGAAATTACAGCTACCATATGTAGCTCAACTTGAAGGCCCCTAGTGAGTGGTTTAAATTGTTATAGGCCATATTTATTAAGAACATTTTTAGGGGCAAAAGAGATGGCTTATCAAATAAGAGGATTTGTTGCTCTTGCAACTGGTCTAGATTTATTTCCCACCACCCACATAGTAGCTTACAAACATCCCTAACTCCAGTTCAAAAGGATCTAGTGCCCTCTTGACTCACACAGATTCCCAGCAAGTAGTGGTGCACAAACATGCGTGTAGACAGAACACTCACACTTAAAACAAAGTGAATCAGTCTAATAAAATGTGCTACAAGTTACTTTTCTAAACATATATTTTATTAAATACAGATCAGTTAATTTGTTTATGATTTATTAGAGATATTAATAATGTATGTGTTGGGTAACTTCTGCTTTAACATGACCATCAAATAAATACCTGTAAATAATGAGGACATTGAGAATTTTTGTCCTCATTGAGCTGTTGTGCCGCAGGTGTTGAAGACACACCAAGTAAGCCAACAGCTAAGGTGGTTTGCTTTGTTATAAAGAGGGGGTGCGGGGCTCTCAGAAGGGGCAGTAGATTCTTTGAGTTTAATCATTAATGGCAGTTGATGAACAGAACACAACAGTGAGGGATTGGCAGGCAGAAGAAAGTTTGTGTGCAGGGGCACTGAAGTGTGACAGAACATGGCATATTGGGGACCTGAAAAGTATTCAGAATGGTTGGCTTTGGAGCTCGGCAGAAGGCACAGGGTGGATAGATGTGGGATTTCACAGCACTCTTAGTATTTGTAGCTCGTGCGTGTGTGTGTGTGTGTGTGTGTGTGTGTGTGTGCGTGTGCGTGCGTGTGCGTGCTATGTGCTGCATGTTGATGAACTGTCTGTTTCAGGGTATTTAGTGTTCAGAGCTTTGTGGGTAAGAGCTGTGAAGACATTGGTGCTTCTGTTTTGTACAGTTTCTTGCAGGTTCCCTCGACCAAATGCTAACCCGGGAGGAGATGCTTGAGTCTAATTTTTAAAATATTAAGTAAAATTTCTTATAATGTTAGACACGTTTCAATTTTTTGTGTATTTAAATACTTTATAGCAAAAAGTTGTAATATTGTGAAAGAGTTCTATCATGGCATAACAGATTGGATTGCCAGCAAAACATAAAGCAACAGCAATAAAATTCTCTTTTCTGTCATTTGGTAAATATTGCCCAATTTGGCTGTTAAAATAATTACATTAGCATCTCACCTGATACATTTTCAAAGGCCAAACAACTTTACTGACAATTTATAGCATCTAAATAGCAGTTTGACCATATTTGTTCAAAGAAAGCATGCAAACTCAGATCTGAAATTGAAGAAAAATGTCTAAAAATAAAGAACTTATAAATGCCACCAGTCACAAAATTGTCACAGTGCAGAAAGTTGCAAAAGAAGTTAATATTCTAGTTTCTACAAATTAGTGTCTTAACAACATTTTTGCCTGGGCCGAATTCCAAAAAAAAAAAAAAAAAAAAAAAATCTAACCAACTGGCCAAACAAACAAACAACAACAACAAAAACAACAAAGAGAAAATTTTAAGACTTTTAGAGTTTGCCAAGTTTGAGAAAATTAGTAAACAGGGCCAAAAGATACAGTGTTTCCACCTGGGGACATCCATGAATCAGTCAAAACCAAACCGTTTTCCCACCATCCCTTTCTCTGGGGGCACACTTTGGAGGGTGCTTTTGCAGAGAACTCCTGCTGCACCTCTGGTCATTTTTGTAAATTAAACATCCAACAAAGTGATTGAGGTGCCCTCTGTGGAGACTTTGCAGAGTAATAGAATAAAAAGAACCCTGCCAGATCTCCACCCTCACATTCTCTGTCAGTTCTGAGGGATGCAGGTAATAAATTCGGCCATCTTAAAAGTGCTTGCCACACGTAAGATAATGCAAAGGACACAAATGGCACTCTGGGGAATGAGCTTATATTTTTTAAACTAATAATGATTTACTGCTTATGTATATTATTGGGACAAACTCCCAGTTTTGCTGTTAAGATCTCATCTTCACTGTAGTCGCGGCAATGATTTCTGAAGTGCTAACCTAATGATCTGGCATCTTTGTATAGAGTCCTCACATGCCGTGTCACTGTTCTCAGACAAGTGCCCACACTCCATATACTTCTTCTGACCTAGCCTTGTGATCTGCTCCCACCCGTCCTTTACTGTTCTGTCAGCTTCCCTCCTCACAACACAGTGCTGACGCCCTGGTCTCATAGCCCACTCTGCCTCACTAATATCCATGTCCTTATATGGTGATAGTATATGTTCATGGCATCTTTAAGTGATAGTAGCCAAATGACAATGAAATGGGGACAGGACTAAGAGAAGATGGATAGAACAAAGGAGGCCTAACTATACTCTATTTAGACAGGCTAAGTGTTCTTACAGTCTTCACTACAGATGACAGAGCAACAGTGGTGGCTGCTCTAGAGCTGGGTCTTGGGATCAGAAGTGTTCATTTGTCTAATATCTATGATATGAGTCACAGCTAAGGAAACTTGCAGTGGCTTTTAGTTCAGTGAGGGATTGCATTGTTGATGATGTCATTTTTGGTGGTTAGGAGCAGAGATCTTCTGTGTACACACACACACACACATATATATGCAAGAAGGTAGGGATAATTATAGTAATGTGGAATCCTTTGTTAAACACTTGCAATGTGCTTTTGCTAAAAGAGTGATCTTATCTGACCTCAGAGCATTCTGTGAGATTAGCTCATATATTTCTTATCTTTAGCAAACTGAAAAATCAAAAAGATGTAACTACCTGGGGTTCACCACTACAAAGAGTACAGACCCTTGGGAAGACTTAATTAAATCTATGGCTAGCATGTACAAATTGATAAAGTACAGCAGGTAAAGATTAATGTATAGAAAGCTATTTATGGGTGGGCTACATAAACTGGGCAACTACAGTGTTTTGATCCCTAATTATCCTGTAACATATCTCAGTAATGCACATGATAACATATGTTCAGTATTCAGAACTATAACAACATTGTTTAATTTTTGTTGGGATGTATTAATTGCTAAACAATAAATGTGAAATAATATTAGAAACCCATCTCAATAGTATGACTAGCGTTATTGCCTGCCAGCTTATTACTGGCATTAGAGAACATCACTGACTACAAAAATACAGAAATAGTTGTGAAAATTATAATTGACTTTCTCCCTTTAAAGATGTGCTAAAAATTTATAAGGGAAGAGGGGAGTTGGGTAAAAGCTGGGAGGAGTTGGGAGAGGGGAAACTGTGGTTGGGATAATTTGTATGAGAGAAAAATTGTTTTTAGTATAAAAAAAAAGAGATTGATGATTTTTGTTGGGTTTTTGGTAGAAAACAGACTTCAATAACTGATATTCCAAGTTGAATTTCATTATGTATAATTAACACAATATCCAACTAAACTATTTGGGCAACAATTAAAATAGCATTGAATAAAATGTGATGAACATCATGTTCACATGCTTAGAGGAATTGTCAGATCTTATTCTTAAATGTTACCCAATATTCTTATAAGCTATATTCCAAAATCACCTACTAATCTACCATCAAAGATTAACTGTAACTATCTTGAAGTTGATAGTCCAAATAGATCCAGTTTGTCTTGGAAATAAACTACTAAGATCTTTGTCTTGGAAGAGGATTTTTAAAGCGACTATCAGAGTGTCCACTCCTCATCTGTACATCCCTGTCTCTTGTGCCCTGTGTTTGAGAGTCTTTCACCCTCAGCAGATCTAATTCCCCTTTGTATTTTTAGCAAGAGACTGATGCTGTGAAAATGAAATAGAAAAGAAGCGACATCTCTTATTTTTTCTTGCATCTGCTGGGGAGAACGGTCACCAGAGCAGGCATGACAAGCCGGAGGCACATCGCGCCAGCCCGCAGGATAGGGCAGCTCCTTCCATCCCACTTCTGCTGGCAGGTGGAGGAAAAGCACATGTATTCATGTGTGAATAAAATCCTGAAATTTCTTTTGAACTATTCTGTCTTGAGTATATTTGCTAAAGTCCTGAGCCATTTGTAATTTACATGGAATTACAAAAGTAATGGCAACCTGTAACTAACTTATTGTTGAATTACAAGCCCTTTAATTAAACTGTTGAAACTGGAAATGTCAATAAAACATGAGCACCGAGAACACATGCAACCTCTGAGGCATTTCAGTCGTTCTTAACAGCAGCTACTGCCCAACTCATGACCTGCGCTCTCCCTATCCCCAGAGGAGTGTGTGTGCCGCACATCCTAATGTGTGTGTTAGGTGACCTAAGGTCAGCAAGGCCATCACTAAACAAGAACTTTTAGTTTGCACAGTATTAGCTGCCTCTGAAGAAAAAGAAAAGACAAAATTGATTTGACAGCTCTGTTCATGTTTCTGACAATGTTGTCCATGTCTGATACACATGAGTGCACATCAGTCCTATTTTCCTTCAACATGATCACCAGATAATGTGTGTTAAGCATACATTTGGGTAGGTGGTTTACAAGTCAGTGTTCCATCCTGATTTCTGTGTGCTTCAGCTCATAGGTGAATGAGGGTGACCTTACGTCACAGGTTAGCACAGTCTTTTCTCTTTCCTGTTGTGTACCAAACACTTAAAACAGTTAGTGGCCACTCTAAAAAAAAAATCAGTGAGACTCCATAAGATTTGGAATCAAGATGCTTTACTGCTCATGTGTCTGACCTATGGAATGTAAGGAACTTCATACTTACTCTGTTTTGAGGAAACAAAAGCAAACAAACTACTTAGTAGTGATCAGATTTTGTAATATATTAGCTACTTTACAAAAGCAAGGCGAAACAGCTAGGGGATATGGGAAGGTGACTTGAAGAAATCAAAACCGGAAACCAGTGCTGATAAAAGTACTTGAATGATTCAGGAGAAGATTTCAGACTAGAAGGAGAGCAAGTTTCAGCCCTGTAATAGAAGGTCCTAAAAGTTAGATGGCATTATGTAACAAGTATAGGTATGCATCGACTGCTTTGTTTTATCGGTTCATATTTCAGACCTGGGCTTGGTGCCCAGGTTTTTATGGAAACATGGCCATAAAACCAGCATTCACTTGACTGTAAGTGATATTCCTTTATATTTCTGAAATGCACATCAATAGATTTTAACACTTCGTCACATGCCCAGTAGCATCCCCTCTGTCCCCTCTGCCTCCATGTGCAGAGCCTTTTTGTTCTCATTACACGAGACCCGGGTTTCTAAGATCTCACCACATAACCTTTCTGCGGCCTTTCAGGAACCCTGTGGGTCTAGGCAGTCGAGAGAAACCACTTTACAATGTATGTGGCTGAAGAGCAATGTAAATGACTGTAATTAAAACAAGAGATTAAAGGCACAGGGAATGGCTAATAAGAAATGAAGAAAATTCTAAGAACTATAGGAATTCTGCATATAAGGAGGAAGAGTATGTTGGGCTGTGTTAGCCATGAGCTAGCTTCCTGACTACCACAGACACAGGGTCCTGCTGGAGTGGTCCTCTAGCTAGTTTTCTTTTTTTAGGAGTTCCCTCCAAGGAGTTGGTCAAGCTGTTCCTGGCATGTCCTCACCAGAGATGCTGCTTTTGAACTGCTAGGGTTGGAAGTCCTTGGGAACTGCTGGCCAGTGGGCGCAGTTGGCCATTGTGTATCTCAGTAGCTGGCACAGAGACCAGGCAGGACTGAGGGAGTGCAGCACAGAAAGAAAGCCCGTTCTCCAGGTAGCTCCTTGGTGCCTCCTGATTGGCCTTACATCATGCAAGCTAGTAGAGGGAACATATCGAAGGGGCATTAGTTCATCTTAACAGAGCAAGTAGTGAAGGAATGAGGTGGACCCTAAAGACTATAAATTCAGTCCAGTTTGTTTTCCCAGTTACCTTTTAGAAGCAAATGTTCTTCCTACCATAGTTCCTATGGACAGAGATGAGTGAAAACACATCTGTGTCTGGGTGTACAAGATGTATACCCAGGCACAGTTAGGGAACTGTCTCCATGGAATACCAGGATTAATATGAGGGGCCCAGCAGAGGCTTCCCAAAAGATTATCATGGTTTACTCATTTGACTGTTTGAATTATAATGCTCTTAATTATTTTTTTTCTTAATGAAATAATTGTATGCAGGTATTAAATAACCATACAGTTTTTAACTATTTGTCTTAAGATATTTGTTACTTAACACATGGAGATGATGTTAGCAATCTTGTAGTCTTTCTTTTTCATTCTGAAAAAAGTTATACTAGCGTATAAAATTCAGATGTGCAGTAGGTTATAGTGCCAGAGTAAATATGACCTGCAGTGAGGCACCATTTTATAAAATACATGGGAAGAAGTTGTCATGTGGGAAAAACTTCATAGAGCTGGCCCTCCATGTGTGTGTGTGTGTGTGTGTGTGTGTGTGTGCGTACACACATCCACCAAAACAAAATTAGAAAAATATATTGAATTTTTACTTATAAGATCCATTAGAACATTTTATAGCTAATTTATATATAGTTTATATATATAATTTATATATATAGCAAAGCAACAGAAACCTAATGTGTGTGAAAATTAAGAAGTACTTTGTGTTTTCACCAAAGTTTACATTCAGATACAGATCCAAGGAAAAAGTCTTCATATGCTGTTAGCAGTGTTGGTGCATCAAACAGAATGTTATCAGGGAGAAACTGAGCACTAACAGCATATAACATACAAACACCTTTCACCAGAAAATAGTTGCTCAGACCAGTCAGGAAAAACTGAACACAGCGGTAACTGGTTTCATGAAGTAAGGGAGAAAGAGAAAGATGGACAAATATTTGGTAGTACCAACAGGATAATTTCTGTTTAAGAATATATAGTTCTTTTTAGTCCTTCGTTTCCTCTTGAGTCAAGGGAGTTTGGAAAGTTGGAAATTATGCAAACATGCAGTATAATACATACCATGACATATTATGAAAGCAGAAGATACCTCCTTTAGCATATTATACAGCACTACATGAAGTGTTTTCCAGATCTTAAATTCCTAATTTATTGGTTCCTTTCCTCTTACCTCCTTCTCTTAGGTTCTTGCATACACTGAGGGACTTCATGGGAAATGGATGTTCAGTGAGATCCGAGCTGTGTTTTCCAGACGGTACCTTCTGCAGAACACTGCACTGGAAGTATTCATGGCAAACCGAAGTAAGTCTCTGAAGGAGCCTGAAAAAAGTCCTTGATACAATTCACTTGTACGTCCAACACTGATTGATTTTGTCTGTATTCCTGTCTGTGTGCTATCACTGAAGCCAAGTGTGTTTGAAGTCTTTGGTTTCAGTTTCATGTGGACAAAGCTGCAGAACAGGCTAACCTTCCATGAAGACTCACTGACATTACAGAAAAGCCACCGTAGGCCCTTGGATTCTGTGTCCTAAGTGGTCATCCCTCCTGTAGTTTGCTAAAGCCCTTTCTTTTCTTCTGCTGCAGCCTCTGTGATGTTTAATTTTCCTGACCAAGCAACAGTTAAAAAAGTTGTCTACAGCTTGCCTCGGGTTGGAGTGGGGACCAGCTATGGTTTGCCACAAGCCAGGTAATTATATCACATTATACATTATCTGTAGTTTGTTTACATATAATAACTTCTAATGCTAAGGACTTTTCTTGCTCTGTGGGTTATTTATGGGGAGGACATATGGAAACTACTGCACTGAATAGAGAATGGCAAGGGCAGACTCACTAAACATGTCTCCAGTGACTGCAGTGTTACAGTCATTCACCTTTAATCCAGTCAAATCCACCGCACTCAGGAGGCAGAGGCGGGAAGGTCTCTGTGACGTCCAGGCTGGCCTGGTCTATACTGTGAGTTTCAGGAAAAACAGGGCTAAACCTGGAAACCTGTCTCAGTCAACCAAAAAGAAGAGGAAGGAGGAGGAGGAGAAGGAGGAGAAGACAGACATATTTCTAGTTAAAGCCATATTGCACCAGCATACCAAACACCACATATGGCATCTGTGTTAAGTACTAGCAAGTAGCATAGAGATTATGGTTTCATAAATGCTAGATATAAATGACTGATTATTAAGTTAAAAAATCTTTGGGTTTACTGAGAGTAACAATTACTCATTATAGTATACTTTTAACTTTTACTTAAATCTTTCATTTGGAATATTTGAAAAATCATTGAAAACCTCATGTTATTAAAAGGTTTCTAAACAGAAAATATAGTGACTAATTATCTATATTATTTGTGCTTCGTTACATGAAATTGAGTACCTGAATAAAAAAGTTCTCCCTCTCTCTGCATATGTGTGAGTCTCTGTATGAGTTAAGACACTGCTGGTTCTGGTTCAGATACTTAGTGATGCCAGCTGTCTGAATTAGCTTCCTGATTACAAAATCAGTGTTGCTGTCCCTGGCACCCCATCTCCACACAACCAATAGAGAGAAGATACAACCGATTTCTCTTTAAATGTTTGAATTTTAAGAAGGAGCATATTTCTCAGAAACTTCTGAGAATCTTGATCTCAAGTCACTTTGGCTAGAAGAGATCACCTTACACCCCTAAAGCAGTGGGAGTGTTTGCTCAGGGATCCTCTGCATTCTAGAGATTTTGGAAGACATGCCTCTGTTTCCTTGCCACCTCCTCCCTGAAGAAAAAGAGGATTATAGTACCAGCCTCTGTGTAGAAAGCCAACCACAAACTATTAAATTCTCAAAGATAAGCACAGAGCATTGTGTGGCAAGGCCAGTCTTTCTCCATCTTCCCTAAATGGATACTGGGCATTCCAGAGACAGTGGCCATGACTCATTCATCCATAACCTTGTAGCTCGCAGCTTAGTGCACAGTAGCAAAGGGCTTTCCCAAGTGTTTTCCAGCCAGAGTTCCCATACACTGTGCTTCCCCTCAGCTTCTAGCACGAGAGCAAATGTGGCCGTGTCTGCACATGCTCAGGATAGTCATGAGGAGAATGAGAACATTAAACCAAGACATTAGTAGATAATGAAGCATGGATAAAAAATGCAAGTCAAAGAAAACTGCATTTAAACTTAATCTATCAGAAACAGTGAGAGTGGTTTGTCAGGCTTGTTTTCGTTGATTGAATCGAAGCTGACTTGTGGTTATCACTACTTCCTTCCCAAGTGCTCACAGTTAAGACATTTAATCATCAAGAATTTCTTCCAGGAATGAATGTTAAGAATACACAAATAGGTTTGTCTTTCTCCTGGTTAAAAGTAAGACCCCATCCCCCCACTACACCCCCTATCATTTTACTCAATAACCATTAATTCCTGAAAAGACCACCTATAGGCTTCCTTGGGGCACGGATAAGTTTCTGTAATGCTTTTGAACCTGCCTGAATATGATTTATTCAAAATAAACAACATCTCCCCTACTATATGCCTTACCTCTTATAGATATCAATTTCTTTAACTTCTGAAAGAGTACTTTTTTGGGTAGAAAAATACTCAGTAGATTTACCTTTTCAGTCACTTCTTAAAGCCATGGTCTTGGAACAGCAGGTTGTTGTCTTGGCTTGTTTTCTCCTTTAAAGTCTCAATTCATTCTTGTTTTCCTAACAGTATTCTTGCAAGCTCAGTTTTCATATTTCTGAAACATGTTATCCTAGAAGTAACAAAAGAGGGTAGGAGAACCTTATGTAGGTGGTAAGTTACATTCTCCACTGATGAAATGAGCAAATTCCAGCCACATTAGAATATATATAAATGCAGGTTTGTTGGGAAGCTGCTCTAGGGAGGCGAATTCACTGGCTCAAAGAAAGAAGTCATGGGGAAGGTGGAGGGGAGTTAGAAATAGAGAAAGCTTAAGCATGCAGCATGAAGGGAAAAGTGAGAAACAGGGAAAAGGAAACTGAAATGTCTGAATTATATAGCAAAGAAAATCTTGGGAAGGGCTGCCTGGGCTGGAGAAGCTCAGGGTTGGGGGTCTGGGTATACCAGGTAGGGATTGGGAGGTGGGTGGGTATGGAAGAACCTGGAGGCCAGGTCTGCTTTGGTATGTAAAATATGCATCTCAGCCCCTTGTCCTGAGGTCTGAAACCAAGCAGTTGGCCTAGACCTGCCGCCTACAAGCAGGATAATACTAAGGATATCTAACATCTAGAAATAATTCAGTATGTAGTGGTTGTAAGACCCAAATTGAGTCTTATCTGTTTGAGGCTCCCATGAATGAGATGAGAGATCAGGGATTGATGCAAAAGCAAGAGCTTTATTAGTCCAGTGCACTGGGGGTGGCCCACATCCAGAGAAGAAAGGCCCCAAAAGGCTGTTACAAGCAGTTTTTATACTTTTTAGGGGTGCAGGTTACATCAGCAAGGTTATAATTTAAATTCATTGGCTAAGCATATTGACCTTTAAGCCTGTTGGTTACTGAGTATGTAAGTCAGGACCCTGTCTGGGACTAGAGGGTCAGATGGTTAGAATTCTGAGAATGATTTATTCAAGGAAGTCCCTTAGACCAGGTGGGGTGAGCTGCTGGGCCATTGTTTCTGCATGGTGGGGGAGAAGAAGGAAAGTTTAAGGAATGTGTAGGGCATGGGTGCCAAGGGTAGAGAATGTTTTACTGTGACTTCTTCAGTAATTAAAAGAAGAAAAGATAGATGGTGAGAGTAATGACATTCTCATCTACAATCAAAAGGGAAAGTGTCTGTGTAGGGGTTCAAAATTAAATATCCTTTAAAACACAAAGAAAAGGCACTTCATAAACTATAAATGTGTGCAAGCAGTATATACATGTGCATGGGTGCACACACCCACAGATGAGGGTGCATAGGTGAGTAAAACAGATGTGCACACAGACCCCTTCCCGCTCCCAAAGATTGCATGTGGAAAGTCCAAAGGTAGGAATGATGCTCTTCCAAGGAGAAGTTCTTTGGTGTGTCCCTGTAGAATAACAAAGACTCCAGGAATTCATGCTGTGCTTTCTTGACACCTGCTTCTGCCAGTATATGCAAAATTAAGTCAGCTCTCAGGAATTTTCAGCTACAGCCTTCAGACACTTAATTTTACACAACAAAGCATTATTAAATTCAAAGGCAGCTACCTTTCCCAAACAACTGACTTCAGCATCCCCTAGCCAAGCTCACCACAGAGGTCACATTGCAAATCAGATTGTTGCTTAATAAGCAATTTCAGGACAAAGGGATGATTTCCATTAAGGTAGCGTGGCCTCATGAATGCATCTCTGATTAATTAATATTCACAGTGTGGTTCAGTGAGTACTTCCCAGTGTAGGGGACAATTTGTGTCTTAATTCCGACATTGACTATCTCTCTTAAACCTTAAAGGACTCATATTTTATATAAATTATGTAATAAAAACTAATCTACAAGCAAGAAAACTTAGATTTAGAGAACTGCATCATCACCCCTGTCTTTTCTAAATTCCCATTTTCATCTTCTGTCAAGGTGGCTCATGTTGATCTAAAAATCAGTCTTTTCTCACTGAACAAAAAAAAAAAAAAAAATTACTGGCAGACAAAAACTCACATCCCACATGTGATACCAAGTCATCTTCTCCTATAGTTTCTTCAGTCAGAAGGAGCCAAAGAGAATACTGATTGTACTTGCTATCAACATTTTTAATTTCTCAACTTCAACGTTAGGTAGCCCTTACTTTTCATACATCTTTGAGAAGACTGGGGTTTGTATTTAGTGTCTACCAGGCTCAAAAACAAAAAGCAAAATCCCTCTGTGAAGCGTTAGTTTGGGTCCAGAAAAGTGAAGGTACTAGGTCCACTTTGGTCCCAGTGTCTGAGAAACTGAGAAGTGCATGCCCTTTCAGAAACTGCAGCTGCTTACAGTGAACCACACAACGGGCTGCTCTGAGTCTCTTCATCAGTTACAGTCCAAGTGGCTACTTTTAACATGTTGCCTTAGTCAGCTTGCTTCAGTTATAGGAGTACCTGATGCTGGGTAATACAGAGAAAGCAGATTTACTTAATTCAGTTTTAGAAGTTGATCATGAAAGATTAGGCCTCAACTACTCAGCCTGTGCTGAGGGTTCCCTGGGACAAGAAAGAAAAATGGCCATGTGAGATGGGGCCAAACATGCAGAACAGTCTGTTGTCTTGAGAACTTACTCCATAAGACCAACATTAATTCCTCCCGAGGACAGTGCCCTATGACCTAGGACCTTCATAAGGCCCCTATTCTTGAAGATGCTACCACCTCAGCACCAACAACTCCCAGTGCATGAAACAGCAGTGGACAGAACTGCCCGGTGTTTCTACTGGTCTAGGAGCAGCATTAAGAGTAACATGAATTTTAACAGCTTCAGGAAACAAGTGACTTTATCGTAGTTTTCTAAATATACTAGGCTTCCCTAATTTTCAAATAAATACTTGAGCCTGGACTACACAACCATGGCAGCCTATTCCACAAAGCTATGTTTACACTCCTGGGCCTGTGCAGTTTTTCAAAGTTCTCATTGTTTTGTTTGTTTTGCTTTACATTAGAGCTGTGTATTTATCATGCAGGTAGAGACAGTATACTTTGTGCTTCCTTTGTTCAATGACAGGCTTGTTGCCCCTGAGAAGTAAGGCCTGCAGGCGGGCACCTGTGTAACTCTGCGATGGTTGTTATACAGTGGACTTCCTGTGTGGTTTAATCTACCTTGATTTGTTTTGAGCACCATTTTGTTCCTGTGTACTGTAATTACCCATTTGCAGCTGTATTTCACAGATAGAGCTGTTTCTAGACTTACCTTTCTCTATAATAGAATTCACAAACAGAGCTGATGTCTACAAATAAATATTTTACAATTTACCCAAGAAAGCCAAGCCACAAATTACTGACTGATGTCAAACAGTTATGCTAATTGCAACTGGATTGAAGTGTTTTTCTGGCCTGCTTACTTTCCAGGAGGATATCACTGGCCACTCCTCGGCAGCTGTATAAGTCTTCCAATATGACTCAGCGCTGGCAAAGAAGGGAAATCTCCAACTTTGAGTATCTGATGTTTCTCAACACTATAGCAGGTAAGATCCAAAGTTTAGACCATCTGAGTTGTAGGTGACATGACCTCATGGGATGCCTTGTTCTCACAGGGACTCGGATGCAGTAGTAGGGTGAACGTGGGTGTATTTATAGTTGACAGGAGCTGTGCAGCCGATACCAAGGGTTTAGGTGTTTCCCCTTGTCCACAGATTTGTTAGAGCTAGCAAACTATTGCTAGAGTGTCTAAAAATAACTATGGGAAAATATGACTTCACAACTTGGTCATTTTCAGCAGAAGCAGCCACACAGGAGAATAACCTCCCTAAGGTGGATGTCAGCTGGGTTAGGTCATGGTTGCCTTACAGCATCTTTTTTCTTAAAAGACTTGAATAAGAATAAAATGGCAGATAATATTTGCTAACTGGTGAGACAGCTGCTGTGCTTGTCAGTGAAGAACACACAGCAGCTTCTTTTCTCCGTCCTGACCACAGGTTTGGGATGGGGCAGTGGATGTCTGTGAGAACTGCCCCCTGCTCCAGCTTTTGCATGGGTTGAGTCATTGTGATTTGCAGAGTCTGCTGCTTCTCTGAGCTAGGTGTAGAAGCCTAGTGTTGGTGGTGAGGAGTCTCAGCCGTGGCATGGACGCCTGTGTCATTCATTACCTGTGGTTACTGTTGGCCGTAACTGCTCAGAGAGTGCAGTCCTGCTACTCCCAAATCACTGTGAAATGCCCTGACCACTCTTCTTTTAAGTCTAGATATGGTGTGCAAGTGGACACTACGCACGCTGGACTTTCACTGGTCAACAAAAGAATAAAGTTATTTGAAGTGTTTTTGCATTTTATTCATAAATGCATATGTTAATATGTATATTCACATATAACATACTTGTATCTTAAAGAAGCCTGTTTGCTCCCTAAAAAGTAAATGACTTGTATAATAGTACCAAATTAGTATGTCACTTGCACACACAGATTAAATGACCATAAATGACTGGAAGGGAGATGACTCAGTTTCCTTGGCAGAAATTCCTCAGCACCATGACAGTTAGTTCTCAGACCCTATATATAGCAAATCCTGAGGCTGCATAGGTCCCATGAGCCCCTGCCAAGTCCTTTAGCCTCTCATATGGCTATGTGAACACATGCCATCCTTATCAACATACAAAAACAGGCCAGCAGCAATGTAGCCTCAGGGCGGGACAAACAGTGGTTCAGCTTCTGGACAAGAACATTTATTTAAAGTACTTTTGGTCCTGTTTGAACTCTGGCCATCCAACTCATAGTTGCAGAGAGCCAGTGCTTCTTAGATCAATACAGGACTTCACAGCAAAAGTGTAAACTCCCACCAAGGAGAAGAGAGCCAGAGCTCTACACCAGTCATCTGTGTGTCCCAAAAAGAGGAGGACCAGAACCCCAGACAAGCTGCCTGTGTGTCTCAAAAGAAGCTGGGCTTGGAGGCTTCCAGTCTTCACAGGTTTAATCTTCAAAAGAAACGTGTAACATAGTAACATTTTGTGGTACTTGGCATGTTTGGTTCTATGTCATATGGTTATGCTGCTGTGTTTAATGCTTGTTGCTTTTAATATTCTATTGCATGCCTTTAACCACAGAGATAGCATCCCATGTGTTTAGTGATCTAGAATGTAGGTGTCTTGTTAGTACTTCTAGAAATGTTAGTCAAATTTTCAGCAGCCCCCTAAGCTCTGTTTCTCTGTGTTATGTTATGCTATGTTATGTTATGTTATGTTATGTTATGTTATGTCATGTTATGTTATGTGTGCATGTCTGATGTCTGTGCAGGTGTGTACACTTGGTGTCCAGCTGTATCACTCTCTACATTACTGATTTGAGACCGGTCTCTTGCTTAAACCGAAAGCAGACTGGCAGCCAGTGAGCCCGCCCTTTCTTCCCCATCCTCCTAGCTTTCACATGGAGTCCAGGGATGTAAGCTCAGGGTCTTGAGCTTGAGCAACAAAAGCTCATAAGCACCAACCACCCAGCCCTGTTTCACTCATTTTTAAACTCAAAAATGAATCAATTTTAATTATCCTTACATGATATAAAAGCATTTACTCAGTTTTACATTCATTTTTTGTGTGTATAATTTACCATCTATATTCCAGATTATTAACTCTTTACTTACTAAATTCATGCCTTTATATATATTAAAATTATTTCAAATTATTAAATTTTTGTTTACATAGTATTATATATACATATATATGTATACGTGTATAATTATTGGCCTGATGTTTAAAGAATAACATTAATTTTTTATTATTTGTAATATTTTCTATACTCTGTTAATTTCTTCTTTATTGAGGGATGTATTAAGCAAGAGCAGTATCTGCTAGGGATGTGGCTGAGTGTTCAGCACACACAATTGCAGTGTCTGCTGGGAATATAGTCAGTGATAGAGTGTTTGCCCCAAACATACAAGGCCGAGAGTACAGTTCCCCTTAGAGCAAGGTGGGGGAGTAACAGATTCATTGTCTCCCAGTAGATGGACAAGCATTTTTCCTTGACTGGGCTAGCTGGTTGGAATTAAAGAGCAGGGTGAGATACCTCACCTCTATTTTTTTCAGTTTCTAGACCAGCAGCTATTCATATGGTGGTTATCCTGTCTAAGTTAGAATGGGCACCCTGGGCAGAGAGCAATCTCTGGTTTACTGTTATACAGAGGTAGTTTCTGTCCTTACTGATTCCCAAGGTGAATGAGTATCAGTATATTCCAGTGCTGTGATACAGGGCCCCCTGCAACCACACCATGCCCATGGCTTTCTGGGAGTCACTTTGCTTGACTAAGTCCGGATGTTTCATCTAAATCTGTATAGAGATAACTTTATAGTCCCGTCTACAAGTTACACTTGAAGCCTGTAATCCCAGAACTTGGATAGCTGTGGCGGGAGATTGGTGAGCTTGAGTACAGACTGATTTACATATATATATTTGTATATACGTGTGTGTGTGTGTGTGTGTGTGTGTGTGTGTGTGTGTGTGTGTGTGTGTAGTATTTTTAAGGGCAATGTGGGACATACAGTAATACTCTCTTTCAGACAAAATGAGCAGATGGAAATGTAAGTGAATGTGATAGGTTGCACATGAGCAGCACAGAGACCAGTGTGCCTGCTTTCGTTTCAAATCTTAGAAGCCTTGTGTTTCCAAGCCAGAGTCTGAGGACAGAAAGAGGAGGATGAGGTGTGACGTGGATGAGAGCCTTATCAATGGGGTGGTCAATAGAGAGGAAAGTAAGAGACTGAGTGTGTATCATGGAAAAAATAAAAGCCCTCTTAGCTTCCTGTGCCCACTCTTCTCAGAGTGAGGCCCTAACCAACAGCATGTGCACCAACTGTGGGCCTGTGACACATGCAGATGCTCCTGTTCTTCTGCACACGGATAGGGTTAAAAAGAGCAGCCTCAAGGTGGGTGTCCTGCAACACATTTGCTCTAGCTATCTTAAAACCAGTCTCCACAATAAGCTTCCTGTGCAAGACATTAGAGTGTCAGTCATGGGTGGCTCTGTACATCTGTGTGTGCACATATACAAGTGCAGGCATGTGCCTGTGTTCATGTGAAGAGTACACACATGTGGAGTGTCATTCTTGGCCAGGGAGCTCTATAAATCCACTTTTGCTGTGATTACAAGGACATAGCCCACACTCAGCTTTTTCTCATATGGTTGCTAGGTGTGGAACTGTGGCTGTAATGCTTGCGGATTTAGTGCTTTGCCTTTCTAGCACCAGAAGCACTTGGAGTGCTGTGGCAAGAAGATTTAAAGTTTTAGGACAACGTGAGCTGCAGGGCAAAACCCATCCTTTAAAAAGGGGGGCGGGGAATAGAGCTCACAGAAAAAAAGCAAGCCATTTACAGCTGTTGCCATTTACAGCTGTTGAGTGTGAAGACTAGAGTTAGAGTGAGGTCCAGACTACTCGAGGAAGGTTTCAATAAACTCTTTAAGGATTTGGGTAGATGGCAAAATGAATACTTAAAAGTAGGACAACAGTGGGAGAGGCGTATGGATGTAGCTGTCTGGAGACACTCTCCTGGACTGACTTATTTATTCTTGCCATCAACACTGAAGTTTTGAGTGTGTGTCAGTGTGTACTGAGAACCAGCACTGCTGCTCTGGGAAGTGCTGGTAAACAGACTTAGTCATTTGGGCATCTTTGTGTGAATGGTTCTTTGTTCGAACTCCCTGGGATTGTGGACGTGGGGTTCCTGCAAGAACTAAGCTTAGGAACAGAATCAGAGTCTAATGTGGAATGGCCCTTTCAAGTTTGATACTTTTGATAAAAGGAGGTCAGTGTGGCTTCATAAATTTCACTTTTTGCATTTTGGTCATAATGTTTCACTCAGGTTTATCTTCTATGCTAAAATATCTTGCCTGAATTACACAATCCATTGTGTGGCCTATTCCATGGTGGCTTCTTAATGTCTATTTGACTTAACCAGTTTTTCTTTCTCATCTCTAGCTGCTTGAAAGCAGTGAGATTAGAAATAGGTAACAGCTGCCTTATAGTGCATGGCATTGGAGCATAGGAGACCCCCCTAATATGATAAATGTCCTATAGACACACAGATACTCACAGGTGCATATTTACTAGAGAAGTTGCCAGATAGTCATAAAATGTGGCTTTCAAAGGAATTACTTAAAGCCCAATAATGTGTTCAGCCTTTGTCTTATCTATAAATATAGCAAATATTCACTAAGAGTGGAAGCATTAATTAAGAATCAAATAGTGCCTAAGCCTAGCTGTGTCGTAGCTGCAATCTTGGTAATTTAGTCTCCTCTCATCCCTCATACTGTGTCATTGGGAACCTGTAGCACTCACAGGTTCTGCACTGTCTTTCCTGCCTCACTTGGTGTTACTGGGACACTGTCTCTGCGCTGACCCTCTTACCACATTCTTCAAGTGCCAGGATTGCAAACACATTTCTCCATGCCCAACTTTATTTAATTAAGTGTTCCTTAAAGGCTTAGCTTTTACAATAAAATGGTAATCCATAATATATTTATTTTTGATATTTAAGATGGTTTTCAAAAATATTATACTAGGTTATGTGAAATAACCTTAAAGCTTCTTGGAGTTGAACTAGGTTTTTGCCTGTGGCTCTCAGAAGTGACCTGATTTCTGCTATCATGTTCTGAGAGATACAGCCCAAGCCTCACTTCACACACTCTGAGATAACACTAGGAAAAGATGTTAAGAGCTGGCTTTCTTGCATTAAAACAAACAACAACAACAAACCAGTGAGTGGTTGCTAGCACGGGTCTGTGTAAATGATCCCGTTAGACTTGAGGGTATTTTTTTTAAGGATTTTGAATTGTTTTTCATATGATCAGCTAATGAATTCAGCACAACTTTTCCAAGCCCAGCCCTGTTCTCCTGGTTAGCACTTTCCAGGTTCTTACTTTGTGATGAACAAGCTCTCCCTGGTTAATTATGTATATATTTAGCTACTGCCTGCGTCGGGCTTGTTATTGTCATCTAATTAGATGGAACTTGAACTGCTTGCTTCTAGAAAAATCATTAAAAATTCTTTCCTAATGACCTAGAGATGACAAAATGTCTGTAAAGTGTGAAGACGACAACGACACAGGAACAGCATTCTTACAGCATGCTAATCCAGGTGCCGCTGCCATCTCATTAAACGATATTTTGCTGTCATTAACATTTTCACCAAGGAATTGCAGTTATAATTTCCTTGTCAGCTGTCTCTAGATCACTTTACCTTCAAAACTAAAGTGCCATATAAAAACATTAAACTGGATGGTTTAATTAAAATGGTTGTGTGAGTGAGTGAGTGAGTGTGTGTGTGTGTGTGTGTGTGTGTGTGTGTGTGTGTTTAATGAAGAAACATATCCAGTGTTCTGAAATCTCATTTACTGCACTTCACTTTTATTGTTTGAGTAGATTAGTGCCATGGGCTTCAAGTATTAATATGCATCTTCTGAGATACATCCTTAGAAGCACAGTTAGCCTACCGTGTACCATGGGCTCTTACCACCACCAGAGAAAGCAAGAGCCTCCCAGGACAGCACAGGTGTATTTGTTACATGTGGGCTGTGCTCAAGAACAAAGCAGAAGCAGCCAATGTATAAACGTCAGGCCACCAGAGGTAAACAGATACTACTTTTGATATATCTCATCGAAGGATTTAGAATTCTTACTTTTTCTCATGTCGTAAACAAGTTCAGTAAAGCAAAGAATGCTAATTCAGTGAAACGTTGAGTTATGGATCCCAGAGTACTGCTTCATCATCCTTATTCTTCTTCCTGACCTTTGCCACACTGAATTTTTAATTCAAGTAAAAATATATTGTCTGATACAAAACAAAAGTAGAGAATTTTACCAAAACTTGGTTGATGCCATTTTACTTTTTAAAGTTTATTGTTTTTGTTCAATCAGAACAATGTTGTAAAGCTATAGTAATATAAAAATACTAAATTTTTATTACTATTTATTTTTATCAAAGCTCTCAGGAATTATTAAAATTGGCTTGCAAGCAATTGTCCTGAGCATCTCTACTTTGTCTATGTGTGTGTGTGTTTTTAAAATAATGCTTCTTTGCTTTGGAATGTTTCTGAAAGTAGCTTAACATCTTCTTCTTTATTATGAATACATGTATATTAAAAAATAATTTACTCATTAAGCATCCTCCTTCTTATACTATCTTCATGAATAAGAACATTTAAATTCTGATTTAACATATGTTGTTTTTTTATTTATTTTGACAAACTTTCCTTGCTACAAGTAATAAATAGCATCAAAAATTTAATGGCAGGTACTGAAGGAGTATATCAGTGGTTAAGGACACTGGCTGATCTTCCTGAGGACCTGGGTTGGATTCCCAGCACCCACATAGCAGCTCACAATAATGTAGAATACCAGTTCTAGAGGAAAAGGTGTCCTCTCTAGCCTCTATGGGCCCCAACATGCAGCCAAAATACCTATACACATAAAACAATAATCTTTAAAATTTTAAAAACAGTTGTACAATCTATTTCCAATCATAACTTGTTTTTATGTGTGACCTGTGTAATAGGGTATTATTCTAGAAAATGACAGAGTGAAATCTTCGTGGACTCATGGAGAAAGTGGGAAAGCACCTGCCTGGCCAGACAGTGCCCCAGCTGTGTGCCCATGAGTGGACGCTGAGATCAGTCAGACGCCCATGTGGCCAGATCACTGTGTTCTGAACTTTAGACCTTGGCAGCCTTTTCTTTCTTCCCTTTTTTTTAAAAAAAACTAGAACCTTCCCAGAACATTTTCATGTGCAGAAGGCTTAAAGCCACTCCAAATCTATACCTATCCACTGGCTGCAACTGTTCCCTGTGCCTGCTCCACAGTGCAGCTCTCCCATCTCTGCTCCTGTGCCTTTGCTCAGTCCCTCACAGGAATTGGCTACAGCGCTCACTTGGCTCGGATTATTTTATTCTGTTTCTATCACATGCATGTTCTTTCCATCGAGAGTACTTACTGGCCAGAGAGTATCTGCCAAGACACAAAGGGTTTAGAAAGAAAAATAACCAAGGAAGTGGGGCCCTCGCTCCCTGCCTAACCGGGAACCGTTGGCTGGAGTTTGTCTTCTCTGCTTCATCGCTGTTTCCTTACCGACCTGGTCTCAGTTTGAGATGGGATCTCACAATGTAGCTCTGGATTGCCTGAAAATCTAGATTCTTCTGCACCCATCTCTTAGATGACAGGAATTACAGGAATGTGCTGCCACACATCTGATAGGACACTGCTACTTAAATAGTGTAGCATCTTTCACCTAGAGGATTAGGGGAGCAGCCTTCAGGAAGTTTCCATATTCCCACCATGCTTTGTCCCCACTGGAGAGTCTGAACTGTTCTCACACTAAGCAGAGGAGCCCAGCAGTTCTACAGTTCTCTACCCAAGTGCAACAAAACAGCACAGAAAGAAAGGCATCTACTGGGAGGGGAGAAGAGTGTGTTCCACATTTCATCCTGCCCCCCATGCTTCCCTGCCTTTGCAGATTCTTGCCATGGATTGTCAGAACTCAGAGCCTAACTCGTTCCAGGCAAGCACTGTGCAAAAGCTTCATTCGAAACCTCTCCAGTGCATCTTGATGTTTGTGTAATAGAGCGTCTGTTCACTGATGGTGCAGTTTCTAGTCATCTGTGTCAGCATAGAAAGAAGTAATATAGATGCACCTGTGTGGGAGAACTGGGCCCCATGACCAGAACTACGTATGAGGTGGTTAATCACGAGGGAAGGCATCCTGTGTGATGACCAGCCAGCAGGGTCACCCGAGGGAAGCTCTTGTTGAAATTATTCATGGGAAGACACTTCAGACACTTGTTTATCAGAAACTTAGACCAATGAAAGAGGTACTTTACTCCTGAAATACGGTGGCTACCTTACCTATACTAAGCACAGAGAGTGCTTTCTGAGCAGTTAGCATATCCACATTTTCACTTCTTCTCTTCTCTAGGACGGACTTATAATGATCTGAACCAATATCCTGTGTTTCCATGGGTGTTAACAAACTATGAATCAGAGGAGCTGGACCTGACTCTCCCAGGAAACTTCAGGGATCTGTCAAAGGTAACAGTTAACAGTACAAAGATCTTTGCTGCACAGAAGCTACAACAGAAATGGTTCTGTCAGTGCACATGCTCAGTGGGGGTCTGTAAGAAACCTGTTCCCTCTTCTGGGGGTCAGTTTCTACATCTTGTCCACGCATGCCACAGTTGCACAGCTGTCTCTGCAGCATGGGAGGAAACGTGTGTCTGAGAAAGCAGGTTCAAGAGGAAGTGGCTTAGGGTTAGTCACAGGGAAAAAATACAAACTTGGTACAAAGCATGGCATCTGTTTATTCTAGTGCTGTGTTTCTAAGGTGAAAAGGGGATGCTGTCCTGACCACAGTAATAGGACCCAGTGTGAAGGGCTTTAGCACTAAGGAAGAAGGAAGGGAAATTAGCAGGGATCTGTGCAGACAGAGAAGATGGGATTTCTCAGAAAGGACTCATGAGGATAAGAAACACAAAGAAGATGTGGGGTAAGTTAACCTAATTTTTGAGAGAAACATTAAATGGGATGGTACACTAGAGCAGCTAAGTGTCCCCAGAGCAGCTCAGCAGCCTGAGCTATGAATCATGCCCCCTGTTATTAAAACGGGCATGCTCAGTTATGCTAGCCTGTCACTCAAATCCCAGTTTCACACTTACAGAGCAGGGCATTAGGAAAAGCTATTCGCTTTCTCTTTGCCTCACTTTTTTATCTGAGCACTGAGGCAGTGATAAGCAGGTGACAGTGATGAGTTCTGGTGAGTTGGTGTGGATGTGTGGCATGACACAACTGGATAGAATGCTCAGTCATTGCCATAAGCCATACACTGAAATATCTTTCAGGTGCAGGGATGCTAATAGTACCCTCCTATTTGAAAACGTATACTGTGCAGGCAGACAGTTTACATGCTTGCCAGTGTAGAGGGGTACTCCCTGGGCATTGCCAGTGTAGAGGGGTACTCCCTGGGCATTGCCAGTGTAGAGGGGTACTCCCTGGGCATTGCCAGTGTAGAGGAGTACTCCCTGGGCCTTGCCAGTGTAGAGGGGTACTCCCTGGGCATTGCCAGTGTAGAGGAGTACTCCCTGGGCATTGCCAGTGTAGAGGAGTACTCCCTGGGCATTGCCAGTGTAGAGGGGTACTCCCTGGGCATTGCCAGTGTAGAGGGGTACTCTGGGCATTGCCAGTGTAGAGGGGTACTCACTGGGCACTAATGCAAAACCTACTTGATAAAAAGGCAACTTTACAGTCTTGTCTGTGTGAGCCAGAGAGACATGTCTTGGCCTCTGATGGTCATGGTCTTGCCATCAAGCTGACCTGCACTCATTCCTCAAGAGAGAGCAGTCTCTAGCTCCACACACATACACATACAAACACATACACTCCCAAACACACATACACAAATAAATGTTTTTTATCAAAATAAATTTAAATCATGTTTTTTAACATTGAGTAGATACTATGTGTATGAGTGTACATGAAAATGAAAATTTATAGTGTAGATTTTTAAGGACCATGGCACACTGTATGCAAATGGTTGTTTTTATCAACTTGATATAAAAACTAATCTCCTGTGAAAAGGGAACCTCAACTGAGGAATTATGTCTATGAGATTGGCCTGTGAGTGTGCCTGTGGTACATTTTAAGTGCTAATGGATGAAGGAGGGGCCATCCCACTGTCTGCCACTGCTAGGCAGATGGGCCTGCCTGGGCTACATGAGCAAGCCAGTAGGCAGCACTCCTCCGTGGCCTTTGTTGTATCTGTTAAGGCCTGTTTTGTGACTGAATGTATGGTCAATTTTGAAGACGGTTCCATGAGGTGCTGAGAAGGTATATTCTTTTGTTTTAGGATGAAATTTCTTGTAGATATTTGTTAAATCCATTTGGTTGATAACCTCTGTTAGTTTCACCGTGTCTCTGTTCAGTTTCTGCTTCCATTGTCTGTGTATTTATCAGAGTGGGGTGTTGAAGTCTCCCACTATTATTGTGTTTGGTGCAATATATGGATTGAGCTCTGGTAGGGTTTCTTTTAAGAATGTGGGTGCCCTTGTATTTGGAGAGTCGATGTTTAGGATTGAAAGTTTGTCTTGATAAATTTTTCTTGTGATGAATAAAAACTGTCCTTCCTTATATTTTTTTGATAACTTTTGGTTGAAAATCTATTTTATTCGATATTAGAATGGCTACTCCAGCTAGTTTCTTGAGACCATTTTCTTGGAAATTTTTTCCCCAGCCTTTTACTCTGAGGTAGTGTATGTCTTTGTCGTTGAGATAAGTTTTCTTTGTGCAGCAAAATGCTGGATTCTATTGACTTATCTGGTTTGATAGTCTCTGTCTTTTTTATTGGGAAATTGAGTCCTTTGATATTAAGAGATATTAAGGAATAGTGATTGTTGTTTCCTCTTATTTTTGTTGTTAGAAGTAAAACTATGTTTGTGTGCTTTTCTTCTTTCGGTTATGTTGCAAGAAGATTATTCTCTTACTTTCCCTAGGGTGTAGTTTCCCTTTTTGTGTTGGAGTTTTCTATCTATTATCCTTTGTAGGATTTATGAACAGATATTGTGTAAATTTTGTTTTGTCCTAGAATATTTTGGTCTCTTTTTCTATGGTAATAGAGAATTTTGCCAGATATAGTAACCTGGGCTGGCATTTCTGTTCTCTTAGGGTCTGTATGACATGTCCAGGATCTTCTAGCTTTCATAGTCTCTGTTGAGAAGTCTGGTGTAATTCTGATACCTTTGCCTTTATATGTTACTTGATTTTTCCCTTTTACTGCTTTTAGTATTTTTCTTTGTTTTGAACATTTGTTGTTTTGACTATTATGTGTTGGGAGGAAATTCTTTTCTTGTCCAATCTATTTGGAGTTCTGTAGGCTTCTTGTATGTTCATGGTCATCTTTTTCTTTAGGTTAGGGAAGTTTTCTTCTATGATTTTGTTAAATATAGTTAGTTAGGCTTTTAATTGACAGTCTTTGCTCTCTTTTACACCTATTATCCCTAGGCTTGGTCTTCTCATTGTGTCTTGGATATCCTGGATGTTTTGCGTCAGGGGCTTTTTGATTTTTGCATTTTCTCTGACTAATGTTTCAATGTTTTCTATGGTATCTTCTACCTCTGATATCCTCTCTTCCATCTCTTCTATTCTGTTGGGGATGTTTGCATCTATGACTCCTGGTCTCTTTCCTAGGGTTTTTTTGTTTTTTTGTTTTTTGTTTTTTTTTTTTTTTTTTTTTTTATCTCCAGGGTTGTCTTTCTTTGTGATTTATTTATTGGCTCTATTTTTGTTTTCAATTGTTTTTATTTCCTTCATTTGTTTTGTTGTGTTTTCCTGTCACTCTTTAAGTGATTTTTTTGTGTTTCCTCTTTAAGGGCTTCTACTTCTTTACGTGTGTTTTCCTGGTTCTCCTGTAATTTTTTTAAGGGAGTTTTGTATGCACTTCTCAAGGACCTCCATCATCATCATGAACTATGATGTTAAGTTCATATTTTGTTTTTCTGATGTGTTGAAATATCCACTACTTGCTGTGGTTGAAGAACTGGGTACTCAAGTTGCCAGGTTGTCTTAGTTTTCATTGCTTAGGTTCTTCTGTCTTCCTCTTGTCATTTTGTTGTGTGATGTTAGGTGATCTTGTTGTTTCTGACTGGAGCTTGTATCTTCTGTGGGTTTGTGGGTCTGTGGGCCTGTGGGCTCCTGAGTGTTTATCTCTCTGTGGGCAGGCTGTGAGTTCTGATAGCAGTGGCTTTTGGACCAGAACAGACCATTCCCAGTCAGCACACTGTGCTATCTGTACTCTGAGAGTTCCAGGTGGTCTTTCTTGGATAATCACTGAGGAGGAAGTGGGGGCTCACCTGTGGGCTCAGGTGGGAGAGTGCTTCTAAGGCTCTTTTGGGTGCTCAGTAGTCTGCCTGCAGGTCCTGAGTCCTAATGGCGGTTACCCTGCTCTGTCTCTGGGCCAGAACAGACCCTTCTCAGTCAGCACGGCCATTTTCAAGTTATTTTTGGAAATTTCACGCGTATATTTGATGTATTCTTATCTACCCTTCTTTTCTCCCCCATTATCCCACAAACTCCCCACCACATCTCTCAGTGTCTTCTTTTCTTTTTAGTTTTATCATAAGCCTCTGAATCCAATTAGGGCTGCATGAGCATGTGCTATCCAATGGAGCATGGGCAACCTTTCAGGTATCACATGCTCAAAGAAAAACTGCTACCTCTACAAGAGCCATCACCCGCTAACAGCCCCTCAGCTAGGAGTGGGGTCTCCTCCCTCCGTGTGCAGCATTGCATGGTTTGATCTAAGTGTAAACATACCCACTGTATGTTGATGATGCCATTGCTGTGTCACATTCAGAAGACAGATTTTCACACACTGGTCCTCATTCTCTGGTTCTCACATTCTTTCTGTCCTCTCTCCTGCAGCAGTCCTGACACCTGGTAGTAGGTGCTTGACATAAATGTGCCACAGAGGGCTGAACACTCACTTTGCCAGTGCTTTGACCAGTTACATGTCTTTGAATTAACCACCAAAAAGACGTTTCACTGACCAGTGCTGAAAGTGGTGTGAATTCTTTGTCCACTTCTTTCCTTTACTGGGTTTTCATGGTGAAGCTTCCAGTCTGCCATATCTCCCAGAAGTCTTCACAACTAAAACCCACAAAATACCAGTTTCCTACTGGATATTGTAGTGCAGCATCTAGTATTTAACAAAAGCATGCAGACAATTAAGTCACTTTTCTCCAGGACTATGCAAAGAGCATCAACAAATAAGAAGTGCAGAAGTAAAACTAATGTTCTTGCCCAGGTCCCTGACTCAGGGGCTGGCCCATGGCATGTGCTGGAGCCAGCTGGAGCCAGCTGGATCGCGCTAACAAGGTCCATGCCATAGTCAGGAACGTAGCACTGGGTTCTAAATTCGCAGGAAACTGAATCTTTGGGGTGTGATCTTTTTACTGGATTCTTAGAAAGGCAGCCCTGGAATCATGAAGCTCTTTTCTTCTATTAGTCGTAAAACTGAGAATAACAGAGCTGAGCATCAGAATGTCTCTGCCCAAGCTCTTACAGAGTCACCTTGCCTCTTTCACCTTGTTTCCTCCTCTTTAAAATGACCATAGCATGCAGATTTGATAGTAGTGTTGAAGGGCATCTGTGCTATTTTTGGTGTTTGTTGATGTTTTGTTTGTCAACTTGACACAAACTGGGTCATTTGGCAAGAGGGAACCTGAATTGAGAAAATGCCTCCATCAGATTGATTTGTAGGCAAGTTGTGAGTTGTTTTTATGCTAATGACTGAGGTAGGAAGGCCCAGCCCATGGCAGGTCCTAGAAGGTATAAGAAAGATAGCTGACAGTGATCCTGGAGATCCATCCAGGAAGTGTCACTCCTGCATGGCCTCAACTTTGTTCCTGTCTCCAAGTTCCTGCCTTACGTTCCTGCCCTGACTTCCTCGGCGATAGACTACCAGCTAGAAGATGGCATGAACCCTTTCCTGCACAAGTGGCTTTTGCCATCAACGTTATCACAGCACAGCTGGAGAGACACTAACTAGGACAGCCTCTCCTGTCACAGTTTGTGGGCAATGGACATTTACAGTGGTGGATACAAAATCGATTTCCAGTCACCCCTGAGTATCTCTGTTTGAGGGATGACTGATTTAAAAGTCTGGTGAGAGTACTTGATTCAACTAAATCATTTTTAATTCAAGTAAGATGAAAATAAATCATTGAATAATACATTTTCATGCTACAAATTGTTTATCTTCTTAAATGCCAAAACATTGACCCTGAGTGTTTTTATTAAAACTGAACTTGTGCATTCACTCAGAATGGAATGGGACTTTTTAATTTATAATCTTATTTTTCCCCCTGGACATCTTTATGAAACCAGTGAAGAACATGGAAAAGGGTTTTTATTTAGATTTTTAATTACACTGCACATGGTAAAATTCACTCATTATATATTGTATTTATTGTTTGACAAATAAAATAGCCTGTCATTGACCAATCTTTTCAGTACCAGCCATCAGCAAGTAGAGCTAGTTTTTTCTTTCAATCTATATAAATATTCCTTATGAAAATGTGATCTTTTTGTAAAATTTATCTTGAACAGGATACGTGTTAGCAACTCCCAGGTTCTAGTGCTTACATGATTTTCACATGAGTCACAGTCTCTACACATTTAAGTATAAGTGGGATTTTCCATTTTTCAGCTATGTCTCCTAATAAATGAAATAATTTTATCAAAACTCCAAACACTGACATGAACGGAAGACATTATGCATGTGCACAATCACATGTTCATGTGTACATACACATGCTCAAACACACTTAGTCACCAAGTGGAAGAAAATCTATTTTGTTAAAACAGGAGTGGTTTGACTGGCAGATGAGGATGGGCTTAACCGAGTCCCACATTATTGTGCCACTTAAAAGAGGAAGAGATAATGCCTGAGCCTTTGAGATGTGGCGGCACAAATACACATGCAGAGATGTGAATGGTGCCGAATGCCTGTGCACAGGGAGGTCGGGTGCCCGATGCCTGTGCACAGGAAGGCAGGGAGGTCGGGTGCCCGATGCCTGTGCACAGGGAGGTCGGGTGCCGAATGTCTGTGCACAGGGAGGTCGGGTGCCGAATGTCTGTGCACAGGAAGGTCGGGTGCCGAATGTCTGTGCACAGGAAGGTCGGGTGCCTGATGCCTGTGCACAGGGAGGTCGGGTGCCGAATGCCTGTGCACAGGGAGGTCGGGTGCCCGATGCCTGTGCACAGGGAGGTCGGGTGCCGAATGTCTGTGCACAGGAAGGTCGGGTGCCGAATGTCTGTGCACAGGGAGGTCGGGTGCCGAATGTCTGTGCACAGGGAGGTCGGGTGCCGAATGCCTGTGCACAGGGAGGTTGGGTGCCGAATGTCTGTGCACAGGGAGGTCGGGTGCCGAATGTCTGTGCACAGGGAGGTCGGGCGATTAAGCTGAAGAACGAGCTCCAGGAGTCTACGGCAATTTTCTAGTTGTTCTTATTCTTTTCCACCACAAATAAAAATATCCAAAGTGAAAGTTTTATTAGGTTAGTATATAACCTGCCTGATGATGAAGTTTCGAATGGAAACGTATTAAAAATGTATCAATCTTTTTAAATGAGAGTCATGGAACTTGATAGTTTTTTGACAGTCCAATAAAAATAATTTAACTGTATTTGCATTACTATATTAATTAATTGCTATACAAATTATTATCAATTATTAAATAGCTATATTGACATTAATATAGTAATGATTATAGTAATGATTTGGGCAAGATTGTCATGTTAAACAGGCTCCAATTTAAAAGACAAATTTGTGTGAACCCGATGTTTCTGAAGAATGCAGACTGGCTCAGTGCTGTGAGAACCTGCTGAGGACAAGGCCATTGCACCCTGCTCTGGGGTCGGGCTGACCAGCTCTCAGCCGTATAGCAAGGAGGCTTCTGTAGCCCCACGAGAGGGCTTTTTCCCTGTATAGTAGCAGCCAAGTTTCTTTCGGTCAAATCTTACCATGGGCTTATTTCTGCACCAATCAGAGTGGCCACATAGGATAGACTAATGGACATCTTGGGTTTCTCAGGGGTCAGCCCACCTGCACCAGTGATTCTAAAAATGAAGAAGGAACAGTTCATAAAGGAAGGAGGACTGGGCAGAGGAACTGTTGCTCATTTATGCAGGTTAACCTAAGTATTCCTACACGCACTGGCAATTGCTGCCTTTCCCACTCACCGTGCGTTTTACAGATGCTCAGTCAGTGCACTGGCTTGTGCATTCCCTTTCTCTGATTCCTCAGAGCTTCCCTTGATCATGTCCTCCAAATGTATTCACCTCATTGTCTGCCTCGCTTTATGACTAAACGTTCTGTCTAAAATGCCCACATGGAAGTTTGACATGGAACTCCATTCTAGTAGGTCTTTATTCAGTCAGTGTCTGTCACTGCTAACAAGAGCCAGGCATTGTACTGGGAGCTGATGATTCAGACATGAATAGATTAGCTGTTTCATTTAAAGCACATACACTAGGCAAAATGAGCTACAAGCTCACTCACTAGTACTAGGCACTGTCTCTGAAGCCTTCACAAGGAAGTCTGAACCCCTTCCAAAAGCATGAGTCAGATAGGGTCAGATACAAAGGCTGGGCGAAGGGGTCTGTAGGAGTGAGTCCTGCATTGTCATGAGGTGGTTTTCAAGATGATGTCATATGGTTCGTGACCAGGAAAGTGGAAAAGATAAGAATTTGGGTGGCCTCTTTTATAGATTTTTAGCCCTTGATTATTACAGTGAAAGAAGAGATAACTTAGATATATCACAAGTTCTGATGTGATAAGGATGTGAAAACACCCAGAAAGTTCACCATAGAAACCAAACACACTGAGTCAATTTCAAGCTGTTTCTAGCAGAGCACAGCAATTTGATCTCTGAACTGGGGAGCTGCTCACTAAACTTGAGATCTATAACACAAGGACCTAGAACCAGATCAAGTTTCTGACCCTTCCCTCCCTTTCTCTTTCCTTCTGCTCCCTTCCCTCCTTTCTTCCTCCACCCTTCCTTCCTTACTTCTTTCTGTCATTTCTTTCTCCTTTTTCCCTCTCTCCCTCCTTCTGTCCTTCCTTCTTTGTGGCTGATCTGGTGTTGAGCAAAGGGGCAGTAAGCAAAATCTAAGCAGCCACTGACCAACCACTCTTCCAGTGGGTGTGATGGTTTGCATGTGCTTGGCCCAGGAAATGGCACTATTAGAAGGTGTGGCCTTGTTGCAGGATGTGTGTCACTCAGGGGCTGGGCTTGGAGACACTCCTCCTAGCTGCCTGAGGATGCTTAGTCTGTTCCTGGCTTCCTTTCATTGAAGATGTAGAACTCTCAGCTCCTCCTGCACCATGCCTACCTGGATGCTGCCATGCTCCTGCCTTGATAATAATGGACTGAACCTCTGAACCTGTAAGCCAGCCCCAATTAAATGTTGTCTTTATAAAACTTGCCTTGGTCATGGTGTCTGTTCATAGCAGCAAAACCCTAAGACAGAAGTTGGTACCAGAAGTGGGGTATTGCTGTGATAGACCTGACCATGCTTTTGTGTGGAAGAATGTGGATTTTGGGACTTTGGATTTGGAAAGCTGTGGAAGACTTTAAATGGGGCTTAATGGGCTATTCTAGTAAGAATATGGAAGACTGTTACTGAGAGTGATTTGAAATGTGCTGACTTGGATCAAGCCCCAATAGAGCCAAGCATATGCAAACCATCACAATAGGCATGCTCTAGACAACTCCTGCTCTGACTGAAATATTGTAAGTGGGATGGTATTTTTACTGTTACAATTGCTCATTCAGGCTTTCCACATCTATTGAGCACCTACTGCATACCAGGTGCTGGGGTTATTTAAAGGTCTCCTCCTAGCTCTCATATGCTAAGATGACATGTGTGTACCATCATGCCTAGCTGGTTCCATCTGTTTCTGAGGTTCTTTGGTGGAGAGCACAGAGTGGTCATTGGGTGCCTGTTTCCTTCTGGTGAAGTAAGGTGAAGGGATGCCTTGTAGACCCCAGACACTAGTGTAAATTACACTAGGAGGTGGATAAGAAAACAATGGCATGCAAATATATAGTGTCCTTGGCAGTTATCTTATCAGGCAGTGGCCCACAGCACTGACTTGCAAACTTCCAGGTTTTAGTGATGTACCAGAATAAGATGCTGAGATTACTGTAATGGACATGTTTCTCATTGAAAGCCTCTTTAATTCTTAAAAATTATAATCTGCTTTGATGAAACTGATCATTCTTTGAGTTGACATTTACTACTTATTCTAACCAGATCAGCTTTGTATCCAGTTTTCTTTCAATGCTCTATCATAAATATTTTTCTAACTACAATTTTTGTTAGTCATTTTTTCTTACCTTATAGATACTTATTTAAAAAAAAATGACTTGGTGTAACTTAAGACATTTTAAGTAGAAAATACTGACAGATCAAGGCTAAAGGAACAGGAAGAGAAAATAGAAAAAGAAACAAAATGGGAAAACCACTCACTTATATATCAAAAGATTTCTCACCCAAATATATCAAAGTGCAGTCTAAGTAGAGCCTGCTCTAGTGTATGCTTGCAGCAATTAGATAGATATATACATACATACATACATACATACATACATACATACATACATACATACCTATATGCATACATACATACATGGATGAATGGATGGATAGGTAGGTAGGTAGATAGAGGGATAGATAAATGGATGGATGGATGGATGGGTGGGTGGGTGGGTGGATGGATGGATGGATGGATGGATAGATAGATACATAGATGGATGGTTGGATAGATACATACATACATATATACATACATAGATAAATACATAGATGGATGGATACATACATACATACATAGATGAAAGATGGATAAATAAATCTCATAAATAATGTAAATCTTTATACAAGCATATAGGATTTTTTCCATACTATAAAGTCACAGACTTGTTTAAGAAAAGAAGCTTTTTGTGGCACTCTGGTTTGAGGCAGATTTTTCTCCTGCATCTATGAGGAATAAATGATGAGGGATAAAGTGAATGACAGAACATCATTTGTTCAGTAGATACAACATAAACAGTTGCTGCCCAGTTTACCAGGAATATGAACGTCTGGACATGTACCAGTTAATGCTCAAGATATCAGTAGCACTATAACAGAGTATGTAAGGCGGCCATCTCCTAAAAACAGCCGCAGCTTTTCTTTCTTTAGAGTTTGTTTCTTGACTACTTGAAACAAAATGATTTTCAGAGTAGTAATAAATAGAATTGTTTACATTTTATTTCAGAAAAACTTCACTAGGCAAAATATAGCTTCACTATGCAAAATTTCAAACCAGAAATATATTTTAAGTAGTAAGAAGAGGTTTGCAGACTTTAATACAGTGCAGCTGTTTCATGCCAACTCCGACACCAGCAAAATGAGCAAACAAGAAAATTAAAATATTTATTTTATCTTTTTGGGGGTAGTTAAGGGGAAATGCTGGAAGAGATTAAAGGACTGGCCATCTCCTTCTTCCATGGTATTTTGTGGGGTCTTAGAAACAAACAGTACCAGTATAAGGTTGGTCCTCTTGTATGGACAGATTTTCTACAACAGAAAGACACACCAGCACGTTCAAGACTGAATGCTCCACTAACATAAAATAAACATGCCTTACAAATAATTTCAGTATTCCAGCTAAGCATCCTTACAAATAAGAGCTTATTATGGAAATTCTAGCAGCTCTAACTGCTGACATCATTGTGTGGTTTAAATTGATCTTCTGGGACCAAAAGAAAAGGCTCACAGCAATTTATAAATGAATTTTTCTCTCTAGTGTAACATTATATGTCCCATTGAAACACTAATTTTCTATGGTTTCTGTTAAGATTGGGCCTTTGGGGGACTTCTATTTAACCCATAGTATTCAATGTTGGGGTGAAGCCTGATATGCTTAACATTTTCACTCTCCTAGTAAACACTTATTCGCACAGTATGTAACTGAAAATAGTAACCTGTGTATAAACGGTAAGTGTGGACGTTGCCATAAGGTAAAACCAAAGCTAGCAGACAATTGAACTAAGGCCCTTTGTTATTGGCACTCAGGTGTGTCCAGTCCTAAAGAGACTGGGGACAAAGGGTTATCTATGGTACTTATTAGCATATTAGCACACCTAAGCTCAGGCTGGCATCAGGCTTGTTCAGTACCAATGGCTCTTCGAACCCAGCCCTACCCCCTACCCCAGACTTCTCCAGCTCAAGGGCTGTCTTTACCTCAGCTTCTTATTCCTATATAACCCTGCCATTTCAGCTCAGAGGATCTCCACCCCCTTCCCCCACACACATATCCTCTCTTCTCTTCTTCTCTTCCATCCCCTCTGGCCACCCTTCCTACCTTGGCACCCTCTCATCTCAAAGCCCTGTTCAGTCTGCTGGCCATATCAGTCTGCTTCCTTCATGCCCTGCTCTAGACTCTTCCTGATGCCAATGGCTGGACTCTCCCTCGTATCTACAACAAAAACCTCGGAGCAGTCATATCCTCATTTCATACAGTGAGGATGTTCGAGGAATCATTCACGTTTAGATGACTGAAGTTTGGAAGCATGGTCTGATAGTTAATGTGCTTTTCGAGGGAAGAGAGTATCCCATGTTGTCCTCCAAAGTCCAGATAGCACAGGCCATAGGAAGTTCCCCAACTCATCAGAGACAACAATATATGTTTTAATAATGGCCAAGTTCGGTCTCCATAATGTGTGCTAAGGAGCTGCAGAGATGGAAAGGAGCCATCATGAAAACGCTGATTTAACCTGAACATTTAAAATATAATCACTTTCAGCTTGTTTTGGTAATTTTTGGCTTGTTGGCTTTTGTTTATGTGCTCGGTTTGGTTTGGGTTTGGTATATTTTGAGAGAGAGAACAAGAAGAAACATAAAATTGGCCAGGTAGGGAGATGGGAAGGCTCTGGGAGGGACTGGGAAATGTACAAGAACATGATAAAAATATAAGAAATTCTTAAATAAAAACCTTCGAATCACCCTGGGAATATAGTTTTCTAAAATGACAGCCAAGTCTGGGAACTTTACACATGTGCATGGTTCCTGTGTATTTTTAGCAAGTACACTGATTAGTAATTAATATCGAAGCCACTCACTGAAGCGGCCATACAGAGCAGTCAGTTGGTGCCGGATTACTTTCAGGATGAAGCCTGGACTTCTAGAATGTTTGCTGTTGCTGCACAGAACAGAACATTTCTTTTATCTCTTTATAGCCAATTGGTGCACTGAACCCGAAGAGAGCAGTGTTTTATGCCGAGCGCTATGAGACCTGGGAAGACGGTCAAAGCCCACCCTACCACTACAGCACACACTACTCAACGGCCACCTCCGCCCTGTCGTGGCTTGTACGCATTGTAAGTGTCATGAACTCAGCTGCCTCTAACTCTAGAGTTTGCAGTGTGAGTAAATTAAAGGAAAATCAAGTACACTTGTTCATGTTAATGACTAGAAAAGCCAGTGAGCAGAAAATGAATACCGTGTAGCCCAGAAAGCATCAAAGCCTATGATGTTCCTGCACAGCCTCCCAAATGCTGGGATTACAGATATGCACTTGGCTTTGGTTTGGGTTTTGGGTTTTGTTGCTGATGTTCTGTTTTGTTTTGTTGTTTTAATGTATAATCTTTTTTGTAGAATTGGTTGGGAAGCCAGTTACTTAAGTACATGTACTTATTTCTGAGCTGGGAATTAGCACAAACAGAGCAGGTACTCTGTTACAGACCCTAATCTTGTCCCACCCAGTACTCCCAAGTCAGTCATAAAGGACACTCTGGTGTACATCTTTAATTTTAAGTCAGCTAATATATTGATGAAACAAATCCTACCATACTTAAGAGGAACCAACTCCATACAGAAGTAAAGATATGAAGGTGTGATCTCTATTTCAGACCAAGATTTTACTTTAGTCTCATCCGTCCAAGATTCAGCTTAAGTATATGAAGTTTGAAGTTAAGAAAAATCTTAATCCTATTTTATACCCTAAATAATTAGTGGCCAAGCCTAACTAGTCAGATTCTGACCCTTGCAGAGTACCCTTCACATTCAGTGAAAGAAGATGACCTCTGAGTTCCCCCACAGAATTCATGAAATCTATCCTGTGGCTCAGCCACAGAATTGAGAAGACTCCAGAACTGACCAATCAAGATTTAGGGTAGCTAAATTGCTACAGCCATAAAAGGTGGTCTTAATTGATTTATATTCAGAAATAGGAAAACAGAAAAAAACAAAATGACATGATAAATTACCAGTGATTGGTCCATAAAACTAAGTTTCCAGTCATCATTGACACTAGTGGGAGTGAGCTCCCAGCCGTGAATGCACTGCAAGCATTCACATACAGGAGGCACAGAGTTAAAATCGAGCTGGATAGAGCATCTGTAAATTCTCACTTGTAAAATGTGGCTGTTCCTAAGCAGGCCAAGAACTGCCCTCCACAAGCCATCAAAGTAGTCCACCTAAAGTCCACCGGCCCCCAGAAGCATAACACAAACACACTTTCAAAGCACTGGAACCAAAAGTTTTCACTCTTGAGAGGCCTTTTGATACCTCATCAGAATCTGATGGCACCACCTTGTTGAGCCACTACTCAGGAGCTGAGGGTGGGGCTCACTCAGGCCTCTCAGAGATAGAAGAGTAGAGCTGTGTGAAAACAGTAACAATGAATGTGTCACTGTGCTGTAGAGGTTTAAGTTGGAGTGACATTTGATCGCATCTTGAAACAGTTGCAGTGACTTTGTGTGTTTTGTGAATGCCATTTAGTCAAACCTGGAGGCTGACTGGCAAAACTTACTAAAAGAAAAACACTTCTTCTCAACCACCTGATTGCTTTTTTAAATATTTTCTCTTCCCAGTAAGTTAAATCTTTCCTCCAGTCACAGTACAAGCGGCCCTCTGGCTGACTTGCTGTTCCACTGGGTAGAACACAGAACAGTGTAAGAGCCTAACAGTGATCTTCCTGTCCACTGTGCACAAAGCAGTGTAACCTCACAGCAAACCTCTTGACTGACTGTTTCATAGCTTCTAGTACCCTTGTGGAAACGGGAAAGCAACAAGTAGAATTAGTCTCATAAATTTAAACTTGACATACCCAAAATGTTACTGTTCAGTCATGTAAACAACAAAAATTATTTATGCAATGTTTAATATTTTAACTTGTTTTGGAATTCAAGGAATATGCTATATTTCTAGCACACTGTAGCGTCTGTTGGCTGCTGTATCAGAGAACATGGATAGAGTTGCTTTTATGAAGAGTCATGTAGCTCAAATGCCTCATGGCAAGCAGTCAGAGGCAAGGTACCGGAGTTCTGTGCTTGAACAGCTTAGGAAGTATTCAACTAATGGCTGAGGAAAACTTGCTTTCTTCACTCTTAGCCTACGGATTTTATGAAGTAGAAAATGCATTACAATTTGTGTCACTAAGAATCTGTTCATAAAATATAACACATTAAAATAAGTATATGTCCTCTACCTTTCAAGCCTTTTAGACCTAAAGTCATTAAATTCATTTTCCGTCCATATATATAGTATGTCAATGATGATAACTGCATAGAAATGATGATCAGCTGTGTACCTCATTACTTTAAATGAAGAGCATTCTTTCATGCAAACCACCAATAACATCACTAGAAAGACTTCCATTAATGGCTGCCAGACAAGTGCTGAAGGAGCCCTCATTCCAAAGGAGGATTCTTATCAAAACCAATATGTAAGGCACCATGTGCTCGGACTTTTGTCCTTTCTGGACTGGAGACATCATCCCAGAATAATCACATAGTTAGTTCTCAGTGACCATTTTCCCTGGTCAACACAGTGTTTTTAGCCCTTTTGTGCTAAGCTTATTCTTTAGACATTTAGTGACAGTGATTCTTAGGGAGTTAACGAGATAACGTTCAAAATTTTAATTTCTACATGTGTTGTTTATAATTTACAACTGTCTTTATAATTACAGATTATTTAGAAATTTTACCTATAAACTCAACTGCAATGCGTCATTAAAAATACCTGTTTCTAGTAAAAATGCCAGTAGCGAGTTTACAAGCATCATCGTTGAACCAACCTGAACCAAACTTTTCACTGTGTTTATTTTGGATACTGACACGTAAAGGCAGAGAGGATATCCACTTAGGGGAGGGCAGACGGTATTTATCCAGACGTGTGGCACACAGACATCATGCAGGTTAATTAACAGAAAAGGTGGACTGATTCTAGAGTTAGTTTTAGATTTTTTCAAAAGAAATAAGAGAAAGATGTATCTCAGGCCTCAAATAATCATGCCTCCATTGCATGAAAGTGTGGCCTTGAACACACTCACATGCTGAAGGGAGGCACACACGTGCCAGGGAGACAGACAGCAGGATAGCACAGGAATGTCTCATGCTTCCTTCCCTCTCCACAGGGTTCCACATCACCTCAGATCTGCATCTTCCCTTTGTTGTGATGACCTATAACTAGGGGTTGGTTTTGGCTTTTAAGTGGAGTGAAGGAAAGGGGAGGGGGAAGGGAGGGAAAGGAAACCTGTTTTTCTAGGTTGGAATTAACTAGCCTGTAGTGGTTACAAGGCAGGGAAAGTGGCCAGTGCCCTTGGATGATCCAGTAACTGCACACTGGGTACACAAGGCTAGTGGTTGTTTGATAACTTTGTGTCAGATAAGGTATATTAACATTTTTTATTTAATCTTTGCTAATTCATATAATTACCTCCAAAGATTATTTTCCGTTTATAGAAATGAAGTGACAGAGGCAGCTACATGACAGAGTTATGTGAAGGAACTTGCCCAAAACAGGCACACTGTACAATCAAATATTTAAATTAATTAGGCATATTCTGCTCAATTTATCACTATTATTTTTATTTTTAATAGTCCAACTTTGATTAATTTAGTGATCACATATGCCACACTTACTATCTGACTTTTATTAGTAAATTAAGTCTATAAAGCAAGTTGATCAGTGAGAGATACCTCAGACAATTTTTATTCCTAATTTTAGTGATATCCACTTGTCTCTCACATAACTTAAAATGTTAACAGAGTAGAATTCCAGCCTACATACGTGATTTTCAGTCTGAAATTAGTCCTGTTTTCTTGTATTTTATCATGTATAATCTTCTATCTCACCTTCTGTCATCTAAAATTAAAGATGACATATTACAGACTTAGGAAATTGATGACACCTATCACGCTAAATTTCAGGAAAATACTGAACAAGGTAAATATTCCCTGTTGCTTCAGTGTGGCCACCTCTAGGATTAGGAATGCAAAGGGACAAAAGTGATACCTAACACATTAAGAAGTGGATGGAGATGTGCAACACAGAAAAGAGACAGATGCCCTACAGACTAACATCATCACACTTGGGAACGAGTTTTGTCATTGATCCTCTCCATCATGAGCTTCAGAGTAAAGGGTTAAATATGCCACTGGAAATATGCATCTGCCGTTGTTCTACTTGTAGGTACCTAAGGAATCCTTAGCGAGAAGAAATGTTATTTACTGGTTTTGGCAACAAATTTATTAATGTCAAAAGCAATGTCCCCTGCTCAACCTAAAAACTGCAGAGCAGCTGTGATGGCGTTGTCCTGATTAATGGACACATGCTAATCAAAGGCACCAGTCACAGAGCACAGGCTTGTCCGGTCTCAGTGATGCCCACGTTAGTCCATCCTTATTCAGTGGAGTAGGTCATGACAATTTTTTATGGAGGTGAAATAGAGAATGAGAGAGACGGAGGCACCTTCTTAGTGGAGAATGCAGTCCAGGTGGCAGCAGGTGTTGATCCAGAAGTGGGTTTAAGGACAAAAGGGGGAGGTCTGTGCTAGGACGACTTGATAAGTCCGGATTTGTACGAGTTAGCCAGCATAGCCAGATAATGAATTTTAATTACTAGAACTTGGAGGCTCAGTAGTTGTGCCTTAGAGTTTTAGTCAAGCATAAGAGGTGGCACAATAAGGGACCAGACCTGTGTGGTTAGGAGTTTGATTTACCAGTTTAGAAAGAGAAAGGGAAGAGCGGTGGGCAGGACCTGGCGGTACACTGCCAGGTTTGCAATGCTTGGACCTATTAGAGAGCATTCAGGCTGAACTACTAGAGAGAAAGAAAATCTCCCTTATAAATGCTGTGAGAACCAATTGCAAAAAGATAGTAAGCCCTTCATCACTCTGTAGCTAAGATGCATGACAGTGAGGCTGGAGGGCCCTCCAGGCTGTGGAACAGTGGAACGCAATGGCAGGTCAGCCCAGACCTGCATTGACACCTTGGTCTCGGCCTTTACCCAGGGCTCTGTATTTCTTCCTACATAGCCTCAGAGAATCTGGGGGATTTGTAGTTTGTTTTATTTTAACAAAGAAATGACTGTACCTATGCTCCGAATGATCCAATGACTGATTCTTTTCTTTATTTAGGAGCCATTCACAACCTTCTTCCTCAATGCAAACGATGGGAAATTTGACCATCCAGACCGAACCTTCTCTTCCATTGCAAGGTCATGGAGAACCAGTCAGAGAGATACATCCGATGTCAAGGTATATAGTTTATCATTTATGGTCACAGAACTCTCAAATTTGTTGAAAGTTTTATGTTAAGGTAATATATAATGTTATTATATAATATTATAATATATTTACAGCTTTGCTTTAGCATACTAAAATTGTGTACTACATCTAATCTGAAAGAAAATCTGTTGTTGTTGTTGTATGACCTATTTAGTTTACCGAGAGCCATCTGTGTGACTGGTATATTGGGAATAGCCATTGGAGCCTGGTGGGATAGTCAACACTGTGTACATAATGGAAGGAAATTGTTTTCCCTCTTTTCTTGAACCCATAGGAAATGATTCAGCAGTGAGGGAAGGGCTCACTGAGACCCTCCTCTATCTTGACTGTTGATGGGCTCATTTGTGTGTGCAAACATGGTGTAGGCATTGGTTATCTCTGAAAGTTCATGACTACCGTTATCTACAAGGTGGTATTTTGAAGTCTTTCCCCCTTCATTATGGTTCTTGCTGTCTTTCTATGTCCCCTTCCACAGTGTTCCCTGAGCCTTAGAGGGGATGGTAGAAATGCCTTATTTAAGGCTGAGCTCAACTCTCACTTTTTCTCAGCATCTTGTACAGCCATGAGTCTTTGCCTCCTGGAAGCTTACTGGAAGGAGAAGTTTCTCTGATTAAGGCTGGGACTGGTAATTGTCTTTAGATATAAACAAGCATTTAGAAGGTGGTTTGACACACACTAGCTAAACAACAGAGTTAGACTCCTTATTGTGGACTTTTGGGAAGGTTTACAGTACTGGGTATGGACTCCTTTTGTGGTGAGTGTTGGGGGTTGGTCTTGTACGCTGTGTATTTAAATGCTGAGCTCTGTGCCACAAGGTCAGGTTGCAGTTTGGACATGGGCATTATTTTGACCAATGTGCTGTAAAGAATGTTCTTCAGTCATCCCTGATTGAATAATAAAAGGTTAGATCCCATGACTGGGCAGGAGAGAGAGGAAGGCAGGCCTTGAGATCAAGTAGGGGGTCTCAGGCAGGGACCATGAAGAGAAGGAATGAGGTAGGAGAAGTAGGTCTCCATGACGTAGGATGGACCATGAGCATGTGGTCAGGAGAAAATCACCCAGAGGACATGCATGAAGCAGAGCAAACAGATCAAGACTCAGTTGGCAAATAACAAGGGGGCCTATGGCTAGGATGTAGGTTAGAATAGCTCAGAACCTGCCTAACAGAGTGCTTATTAATAAAACTTACCAGGGTTCTGTGGGGTTTTGGGGAGAGCTATTGAGCCTGAGTGGGACGGAAACCACCCATAAGATAACACAAATAAGTATGAGCCTTAAACACAGAGTAGTGTCGCAGCCACCATTGCCCAAATGAGCCAGACCTGACAGTGGAGGAGGTCGGTATTGTAACGTGTAGGGTTCGCAGCCAGATGTCTTTCCGAGCAGCCCGCATGGCATCTTCTAGCACTTTGGAAGCAGCTGGAGGAGGCTTCCAACCCAGCTGCAGCTTGATTTCTCTGTAGCACACAATCAAGGTGCCTTTAGCAACTGGATCTTATCATCTAGTCCCAGTGTCCAGCTATGAAGAATGACAAAAGGATTGTTCTAGGGGCATCTAGGCTTTAACCAATAGCTAACCAATAACTAGTAAGGAGGTACTGCACACCTGGCACTGGAGTTTTTGTTAATGACCAGAAACTTCAATAATAACCATCAACCATAACTCAAGACTTGCAGTGTTGGCCCATTAAGGTGTTTTCATTATTTCAAACCCCGTCTATTCCAGACGGCATAAGTAAGAGAGGGAGAGAAGATCTCATAACCGAACTTTCCTGCGGTTCACTCGCCATGTGGCCCATTGCGTCAAGCACAGTGGGAATTGGATCTGACCTTAATGTGTCATAGTGTTATATCTGGCCCAGCTCTGGGCTCGTGCAGCCTGGGGCAATTAATAAAGCATTAATGACAAGACCCATTTAAAATGCAGACTTTTCTGTACGGCCTCGCCCTTTCCATGACTGCCTGGGGATACTGTGCAACAATGCATAGTAGATTAAACCAGCACACAATGCTCAAAATGAGAGCAGAGCTATCTTACAGTCGGTACACCTTAACTGTTATTAAGTACAAACATTTGTTAATTGTTTATGCGAGTTCTCTTTTAAAAAAAAGGATTACATGGTCTTGATTGACACGTGAGGAAAATGTACTCTCTTCTATCTCTTTCTGAGAGTAAGATCACATGATCCGTTATTACATAGATAGTTTCTCATTTTAATCTTTTCTTTATAGGACTTTTCCCTTCCACTGCCACTCAGTGCAAAACTGTTAGTTGTCCCTGAGTTCAGGGCTCAGTCCTTTAGAAAGGAGCCAGTCAAACTCAGCTGTTTGATTTGCATATCTGTAGCTGCCCAAAACATGTAAGCGGAGCAGTGCAGTGTCAGCAGACGGAATGCTTGAGTGCAGGTAAGCTCTGCACTCACTTCTCTTACACAGCCAGTCACAAAGGAAGTAGGAGCAGAATGCACACGCCCACATTTGTTTGTTGCTATTTTGCTGTGAGAGAGCCAGTCTTAGTTTATGCACAGAGCAGTCATATTTAGGAAAAGCAAGGGTTTCACCCAAAGCCCTGCTGAACTACATGTGGTAGCCACACCTGTCTAACAGCCTTAACTTCTCTAAAAAAGGAATCGAAGATAACCATAGCCCTCATTCACACTGACTGCTGAGGACCTGGAGAACAAGACTAAAACTGGGAGCTGGGGGGCTCCATGGGCAAGGTGCATCAACTTCATGTTCACAGTCACCTGATGAGCAGTTTGCATGGGTGTTAAATATTCTTCTATGTAAGTGAAGTCTACCGTCTTAAGCCAAAGCTGTGCCCTTATTTTATCAAACTAGTTCAAGTGAAAATACATTCCCAGCATCATAACAACAAAGAATTGGCATTTTATTTAACTCAGAGGTCCACCCTCACATGCCCACACACATATGAAGACAGTCATTTGTAATTATTGATGTAACACACTTTTCAACTTTCCTTTCCATCCTAAGAACTGGATCAGAGCTTTAACTACCACACTTCAGCAAGTTTCATTTCAGTCACTAAACACTCCTCCCACCCCTGGGCAGCCATATTGAACCCCAGCCCCCATCCTCTACACACTTGATTGGTTTATAAGCAGTGCATTTCACTGCCTTGACATTACGTAGACTGCTTGGTCAGTTCTCCCTCACCAGCAGCCTTTCCCTTGCATACTGTGTGTTTACATTCCCAGATCTCTTTCTTAAGGAAGCCTGAATGTTCACACACAAAGAGAAATGTATGTCTGCATTTGTGAAGGTCAAAGCTGAAGAGAACATCCTGGAATGGAGCTCTGTGTGCCTTCTATGTATTTACAAAGGCTGACTCTTAATAATGGGGCTAGTGGCTCAAGGCCATCTGCATGTTTAATTTTTAAACATATTATCAAATCATCATCCCCAGTGATGACAGTTCCCTCCCTAAAGCCATATGTTGTTGCACCATTCCTTCCCCACCCGCAAGTCATCCTGTCGTAAGAAGTGCACTCGGGAGTGGGCAGCACTGCCTCTGAGACACACACACACACACACATGCACGCACACATGCACACACGCACACACATACCTTTCCACAGCCGCACAGCACTTTTCTGCACTTATTGACCAAAAGGTGACACATATTGTTTGCCTGTTTGGGGGTTTGATCTTGTGCCTTCTGAATGGTTGAAAACAATCTTTGTAATTGCAGACAAAAGTCAGGCAAACTGGACAGTGCCTTTAACCCTGGCACTCGGGAGACAGGAACAGGCAGATCTCTTGAGTTTGAGGCCAGATTGGTCTACAGAGTAAATTCCAAGACAGCCATGGCTACACATAGAAACCCTGTCTCAAAAAAAAAAAAACAAAAAGAAAGAGAGAAATAACAGGCAATATGGATTCTATTCTGTGTGTGCACACCTGTGAGTTTGTATAGTGTGTGTGCACATGCACATTCGTGTGCACCTATGCATATAGGAATGTATTAGGTTCCTGTTCTTTGTGTGTTTGTGTGCATGTGTGTTACCAATCATATATGTGCACATATGTCCTGATGTTTTCTGTTACAACACCAGAATTTGGGTCTTATAACAAAATGTTAGAATATGTAGAGTCTTTAAAAATAATTAGTGGTGAGTTGAAATTTTTTAAGTTGATTCCATACATTGATTAAGGCATTTTTCACTCTAAAATAATGATGGACTTGGCAGGAAATAGTGAGTTACTAAGAATAATAATCCCACTAACTGCTACAGCACCAATTTTTATTTCTTGTCTCTGTTCTGTATATAGCAACTGATTTGTTTTTAGGGAAATAAATGTGTTTCTGTTTCCAAAGAAGAAAACTATCTCTGCACTATCTACTAACTTAGACAACCTTGCAGCAAAGACTGAGAATGTGGTGGATGGTTTTATTCTATCTCTCTCCATTAATGTCAGTCTCTTCCTGCGCTAATGAACCCAAGCTGGGTCGGAAAGGGAGCTGCCCAAGTGACTTGTGAGGAGAGGTCCCAGGAGTGGAGTCAAATTGTATTTTGATTTTAAATTTCTTTCCTTCAGCCATGCCCTGCTAGCAGAGATGTTCCACGTAGAGATGTTCTTACACTAATTTTCCTTAATACCTTCCCAAGTTGTTCCGTTACTTTCTGAATGACTATGTAGATGTGAGAAAAGGTGGCTGTGACACGGTGTCATTAAGGTGACATAGTGTAAATTAATGCAGTTAATGGAGGTGCTCACACTGCCTCAGTGACCCATTATGAGCGCTCGTGGAATTAGCAGATGCCCGGGCATCAATCTTTTGGGAAAAGGATAGAAAAGCACTGGCGGCTTTAAAACCTCACAGTGAATTACATTAGGAAAGTGAAAACGTCTGGGTTAGATTTGATTTCACCAGGAAGCCATAAAATGGTACGGCTCTCAGCAAAATATATTAAAGTGAAATGTCAGGTTTGGTGCAATAGGTACACAATTATGATAGTGTTAATAGTGGTCTTCTATCATCCTAAGACATACTTTCCAGTGCAATTTCTCAGCAGCTTGAACTTGTCAGAAGCTTATAAATTAGAAATTGTGTTTGAGGATATTTTCCTATTTTTGACAGAACACATATACTACTATTAACAGTACCATGGGGTTTTAGTATAGCTGTTAAAATAAACTAGAAATCACATTTGCAGACACAAAATGCCTGTTATAATATCCACTTTGCAATTTCTTCAATAATATTCTGTCCTTCTGTACTGTTTTTCATTTAGCAAAATTTAAACTCCTTGGATTTTTCCTTAAATAGACGCTGTGTGCAGTGAGCAGGCCAGTTACCCTCGTTGGTGAGCTTTGTCTGGTGTGTCTACGGAAGCCGGGCAGCTATGCCCTGCTTTTCGTTGGCTCCCTAAGTGCTCAGAGCGGCTCGTTTTGGAAAGCAGTTCCCCAGACACCAGGAGATTTCCAAAAGCCCTAACACAGGCATGTAAAAGTTGACCAAAGCCAGCGGGCTCTGCTTAGCCGCTGTCTGTCTGAGGCTCACCGCTCCTCGTGCCCCATGACTCTCAGTCCTCTGGAGCCCCAGCTTGACCCTGGGTCATTCTGTTCCATTCATTGCCTCTCCTTCCAGTTGATACTGCCCCACCGCCTTTACTGTGCAGCTGTACAGACCTGTGCCCTCCACCTTAAGTGCTCTTCACAGCACTCCCTTCACCCCGTGGCTATGTTTTGTTGGTTACTCTGGAATTGACCCTGAACTTGAGCCTGAATCTTATTTTGAGAATGTTTTGCCATCTTAATGTAGACCTTTGTGTTTCTAAAACCCTTGTCTCAAACCAGAACAAGTTCGTCCATACCTTTTATAGTATCTTGTCCACACAGCCCTGATCACTTTAAGCATTCTGCCTAAAAAGTCCCTTTGGGTACTTGGAAGGAACTCCAGGGTGTAGCCTTCTTAACCTTCCCTCCACCTCATCACTCAGGGAGCGTGTCTTCTGCATTCTCTGTAATTTGTAGACACTCTCCTGCCCCAGTAACACCCCACCCTACCCAGCCCAGCCTGCTCCTTGGTCCCAATGTCAGTACCTCACGTTGTAAGCTTTTACTAATACAGTACTTCTTTAATTCTGTTTCTGTTTCAGTAATTTCTATGTGAAAAGGCACCCCCAAATTTACAGATGTAAAGTTCCTTCTCGGTGTGCAGTTAGAATACAGGCTCAACCAGGATAGCTGGACTCTGCTGTAGGACTCTGCTGGGGAGCCTGGCTGAGCAAATGCTCACAACTATAACATGGGTTGGTAAGACTCTCACCCAAGGAAGTGTTTGTCAACACTGAGAAAACACATGCAGGATACTTAGACTCATGACAGGATACAGAAAGAGCTCGAAAGACCTTCGGCTTTAAGATTGATGGCCCCTTGATTCCTGGCCTGGGACAAGAGATAGAGATGTCATTGCACAAAACCAGCTAGACCTCAGTGGTGATGTTCTCTATGTCTTTATATTATCATTAAGATAAACAAATCTTAAATGATATTGGTATAAATACAAGGAGATGATACCAGTACCCTATAATTTACATACTGCATTTCACTAAAACTGGCTAATTCAAACAATATCTTAAAGCAGTAAAACATAAAACTTCAAACTTTATCTTCTGTATCAGCCTCTTCTCCCTAGACTTCTGTGGTTTTATTCCTTTTTCTCCATCAGAACCACTAAACTGCCCCCAATTTCTTGTCCAGATGACTATTAGAATTACTCTAGTGTTTTAAATCCTCTGTGGCCTTACTGATAAGCTGTTCAAAGTCAGACATTTCATGGTACCTACTTAGAAAACTTCTGTCTAGTGACTGTTAGAAATGTGAGCAGTTCCTTCAGATTTCAAACCCTTAGTGCTTCCTTCCATCAGTGTAGGTGACAGTCTGCCTGACCAGCACATCCTGTTAGGCTGGATGAGGAAGAGAAGGGATGGTCCTTGCCACTCAGGTGATATGACTTCGTATGGCTCAGGACTGTTGAGCTGCAGCCCCTTGTCTGTGTGCTGTGTGTTGTTGTTGGGAACGGCCAGCTTGTGGCTCCACCCTTTCTACGGTGCCTAGACCACAGTAAAACCACGGTTCACAGTAGGCATATTTGTTCACCGACAGGCTTTTTGTTCAGCCCCTTCTCTCTCTCCTACATTTAGGCCTTTCTTTGGAACTGTATCTCATATATATGACTGAACTAGAATTCTCCCCTTCTCAGCATCTTAGCGTGGCCTTGCTCGGCACTCTTCCTGCTCTGCCTTGCTGTTGCCCCCTCTCTGCCCCGCTCTAGGGTGCTCAGGCACACTGCACCCTGTCCTTCCCTTCCATGCCCCACTTGGCCTTTTTACCCAGGTTTTTCTGTATTCAGTCATGGCCATTGTTCTTGAAAGCTAGTTGACAAACAACCTCACACAACACCTCTCTGATCTGCCCCACTATCCTCTACCCTCCCTCCTGACTCGAGGTTCTGACTCCTCTAACAAAGCTTTCTGACGGCCTCCTACTCCCCTGTAATTACCAATCTAGTGTTTCTGGACCCATCCAAAGCTCCCTCCTCTCTTGTCTGCCCTCCCCTTCTAGGGCATGATGGTCTTGGATTATAGCCACTGCTCATAACTCAGTCCGTAGACCTGACTGACTTGCTGGATACTTGGGCCATGACTTTTTTTTTACCAGGAGTCACCACAGGCCTGATACTCAAACCTTTGCTCCATGAAAAAGTAAATGTCTGAGAAGTATATACTGGATTTTAGAAAGAGTTCTATCTAAATGATTTAATATAAGAAAACTGGTTTTTATTAAGTTAGCTCCTTTTATCTAGAAAATTCATTCATATGAACCTCATTATATTTCTGTAATTCCAGAGAAAATGAATTTGGTTATTCCCTCCCTGTCATTTACAAATCAGAAGGCTCAGTTTCAGTCAGCTTCATGCAGAGTCCTGCTACGATGGACACTGGGTAGAAGAATTGCATCGCCTTTAAGGAAGATGCATAAAGGAAAGCCCCTGTGTATGTTTTTAGAAAACTAAGGCCCCATCTATTGGAAGACTTCTTATGTGGTGGCGTTACTTTTAAGGTTCCTATTTCAGGCAGTATTCTGTAAGCATAGGCCCTACAGCATGAATTACTGTCATGCTGTTTGCACTGTAATGTAAAGCTAACCTAACCCTCATCTTAAAATTTAAGGATGTATATAGCACATATAGTATATAGTACACCTGAAAAACACTGTAGTTCTTTTTCAACTTCTCTGGTTACTAAAAATAGTCATAAAATAAAACTTTTAAGATCTTCAAAATCATTTTTTTCTCCATTCAGATCTATTGTAATAAGGCATAAACCTAACACTGATACTCAGGCTCATCTTAAATCCAGGTATTTATGCCACACTCATGTAGTAAAATAGCTCATCATTATGTCCAGTTTATCCACAGGTATATTGAAACTTGATTCTTTAAGTATGGGTCCTGTTGTGTTCGGTGGTGGGTGTAAAATAACTTGGTTGGAGTTGGGGTGTCACTCTGGTGGGTGCTGGCCTAGCAAGTGCTAAGCTCCAGGTTCTAACCTCAGCACTGGATACAAAAATTATTTTGTAATTTAATGGTAAAATGATGAATTCTATAAATACCATGTATTATAGTTGGCACAATAATAAAAATTAAAAGTAGCAAATATTGTGATTAAAAAAAACAAAGCCTGGTGGTGACATCTTGGCTGGGGTGACTTGTTTATATACATAAAAGGTCCCCAAGCACCATAGACTTGTTACAACTTCATTCATCTGCTAGCACTGCTGTAAACTGTTGTTAGTTGTGCTCATTTCTCACTGTGTGTTTGCTTGCTTCTTGCTTGCTTTACTAATGATTGAACCTAGGGCCTCTCCAGAATTCTTAGCAAGAGCTCTCTCTGCTGCTGAGCCATACAGCCCTGTGTACCTACTTTTCAGAATTCACAGTAAAGAGAAGATAATAAAGTAAAAGAAATGTTTCATCTTCTTGGACTCCTAATTGTTTTTATGATATAAGGGCTAAGATTAGGTCAAGGATTTGTCTCCTTTTATGGTTGGAAAAAGTGAATTATTTTGTTCAACTGATTTTACCAGCTAGCTAATGAGTTACTTCTTTTTTTCGGTGCAGGAACTAATTCCAGAGTTCTACTACCTCCCAGAGATGTTCGTCAACAGTAATGGGTACCATCTGGGTGTGAGGGAGGACGAAGTAGTGGTTAATGATGTGGACCTGCCTCCCTGGGCCAAGAAGCCAGAAGACTTTGTTCGGATCAACAGGATGGTAAGGAAATTGGTTTCTACTGGAACAGGAATGAAGAAGTTCATGTTTTATGTGTGTGTGTGGGTGTTTGTTTGTTTGTTTTTATCTATTGCCAATCATTTTAACATCTCTAAAAACAAGATTAAAACGTAAGAAGCAGTAACAAAATTTGGTTATACTCTTCCAATGGAGTTCCTTGTTGTAAAGCAGACAGTTCTGTGCGTTCCCACAAGAGGAGACAGTTGGACAAGTGTGCTGACTAATGTCACACACAAGTGTGCTGACTAATGTCACACATTTTGAACGGTTTGAAATTAAAGTCCTTTTCTTATTCTTGCCCACTGTAACAAGTGGCCCTCCATACTTTTCTCACTCATAGGAATATTCAGGAGAAGAGAAAGCCTGGAGTATTTTACACATGGGAAGTGTGTGCTATGAAACACATGTCTTATATTGTAATGTACCTACCCTGGAAGAAAGTACCCACATTACAGCATTTTAAAGATGTACATGACCGAAGTCCCAGTGTTCAAATACGTATCTAAATAATGTCTGCATGTGAGGATTTCATACATATTTTCCCAGTTAATAGGATTTTCATCTTGGTATGGTTATCAGGAGAGAAGAGGCATGCTGTCGTGTACTAATAATCTCGAATTTTGACAGTGAAGGCTGAGGCTTAGCAAGCACATCTTTAGCCCTATCCACCCAATTCTGAGTCTCTTCACCTGTCTCATACATCTGGGTTCCTCATTTGGTAGTTTATTTTGAGTCAGAACCCACACAATGTCCACACAGCACAACAGAAGTCATGTTGGGAAGATATAATTGGCATATTGAATAGTTCACACATTGAACAGTTTAACTTCAGTGGGTTTTGGCCTGTTCAGACCTGTACAACTCTTACCACAGTCAATTTTGTACCATTCTGTCACTCCATAAAGAATCCCCTCCACCAACCTATTAGTATTTCACCTTGGTTTCCCAGTTTCCCACCCCACCTCGTCAGCCCTAGCAACACGAACAGCCTCCACTTTGTTTCTGGACCTTCCTGCTATAGACATTGCACATTTGCAGTCCTAAGGCACAGCTTTCTGTGCCCTTCCCTCACTGTGCTTCCTCCCTTCCCCCCTCTCTCTCTCCCTCCCTCCCTCCCTCCCTCCCTCCCTCTCTCTCTCTCTCTCTCTCTCTCTCTCTCTCTCCCTCCCTCCCTCCCTCTCTCTCTCTCTCTCTCTCTCCCTCTCTCTCTCTCTCTCTCGTCCTCCCTCCCTTCCTCCCTCCCTCCCTCCCTCTCTCTCTCTCTCCCTCCCTCCCTCCCTCTTTCTCTCTCTCTCTCTCTCTCTCTCCCTCTCTCTCTCTCTCTCTCTCTCTCTCTCTCTCTCTCTCTCTCTCTCTCTCTCTCTCCCTCTCTCTCTAACACTGTCTTATTTTACTGCTGTGTTTTCTGTAGGAAATATTCAGTCTTTGGTATGCTTCACTGGTGTTATAATAATCCTTCACCTAAAAACACCACATTAGGGCTGGCCATGGTGACACATGCCTTTTAATCCTAGCAGGCCAATTCCTGTGAGTTCCAGGCTAGCAAAGGCTACATAGTGAGTCCCTGCTTCAGACCATTATGTGATATGATATGGTGCTTTCCTTTATTTTATTATCTAATTTCTGAACAGAAGTTGTATATGCTACATGTTTTTGTGCATATTCCCTTACTTTTCCTTGGACAGTACATGAGTATTTTAGACTTAAGCTGAGTGTGTTTGTCCATGATGTCATTACACAATTTGATGTAGACCATACCTTCTGAGGGTTAAATGGTAAACATGTACTGAGTGAATGGTTGTAGTCTTATTTCTGTAAATATATGCAGACTGGTGTAGTCTAAGTTACCCAAAATCAGTGAATCCAGAAAAGGAGCCAGAAGCTGTTGGACCAGAGCCTTTGCTGTACTTGCTTTGGAAAAGCAGTTCTTGTGTGGTGTGAACAGTCAGTGCCCTTGCTGTGTCAGGCTCTGCACATAATTTGGTTTTTCTTTTGAAGATTTATAAAGGGTCCCCATTGCAGACAGGAAACGTGAAGGCCAGCAATGTTTACTAATTCATATAGGGCAATGGAACTGGTCAATGGCAGGACCAAGGCTCAAGACCAGAACACATTAGTAACTCACTGGTCTCACTATAGCCAAAATGCCACCACCTCTGTGTCACCTCTCCCACCACCTCTCTGCCATCTCCCCTTCTGAAGTGCAGAGATTGCCACAGCTCTGCTTCTCGGTCAGTGATTTTACTCATTTCCCTTTTGTTCTGACTTTTTTGATGCAAGCCATTCATTGATAAGGATGGCAAGCACACTGGCTTAACATGGGCTGAGGAAGAGGGGTAGCTGCCTGTGTGTCTACTGAACCTCATTTTCCCCAATGCAGCAGTGTTTACACAAAAGCACACTGACTGTACTAGGAAATGCATATGGTACTCTTGACATGAGGCACTGTAGACAGAGCCCACTAGCGGCCATTGTTGCTGCCAAGTTCCAGACAAGCCCACTATTCCTACTGGCAACATGCCTTTCTTCATGTGCCACACATTTTATGAGCTGAGAAAGGTATTTCAGAAAAGGGGTTTGTATTCTTAGTTAAACGTGAAACATTTTTTTAAAAGTAAAACTGTGAGTAGACAGGTTAGTAAAAGTGAGCATTCTTCTGCGGGAAGAAAAAGGTCTAAACATAAAGACAGGAAAGTGGCCTCCATTGCATCATTCACCCTATTGGCCTGATGTCTCTTTAGGAAGTCTCATCGACTGTAGCAGGTTATGAAAAGCAAAGACATCTAGATTTAGCATTTGGAAAAGCAATCTATCCAAGAATGTCTTTTCATTGCAATGATTTGGCCAAACTTCATAAAAAGAAGACAGTAAAGAGAAAGCTAATGTATGGGCACCTCCTTCACTTTTCACAAGTCTTTGTCTTGGATCATTATCAACAGATCTCAGAAAGAAATAGAGCAATGGACTACTCTGGTGTAGTAAGTTTATTGTTGTAAAAGTGTAGAGAAAGCCTGTACATGATGCTCTTCAGAAATTTGGGCACAGCCAGCCAGTATATTCAGTAGCAAGTGCTGCTATCTGAGAACCAAAATGATAGCAGTAGGCAGAAGGGTGGCTGCCCTTGAGCACATCTGCACCGAAGCTTCCAAACCCACAAGCCGACAGCAGTAGACTGACTGATGAGTCAGATTGTCATGCCTTTTCCCATGGTCCTCTCTGCCCACAGCTGATTATGTTCAAAAATTGATGTATTTGACTACAGAGACATTGTGAAACAGGGCTTGTAGAAAAAAAATACTTGCCTTCTTAAAAGTGTTGTTTACTTTTTAAAGAACTGGAAAAGCGGGTGATCGAAATGTTACATTGTTGTATGCAAAAGCAGCCTCACCTCACTCAATAGAGAATACTAGCTGAAATGGAGCATCAACCGGAATATAAAGCCCACAACTGCAAACTGTCTAGAAAACATGTAAGAAGCAGTCCTTGTGGGAATAGGTTAGGCTAAAGAACCCACATATGATACAGCCCACCCCTTTAATCCCAGCACTCAGGAGGCAGAGGCAGTCAGATCTCTGTGTGTTTGATGCCGACCTGGTCTACAGAGTGAGTTCTAGGACAGCCAGCACTACACTGTGAAACCTCTCTCAAAAAAAAAAAAAAAAAAAAAAAAAAAAACCCTCAAAATAACAATAACCAAATAGAAACACTGACTGTCAGGGTATCACTAAAGCGTCTTTGTTTTGAACAGTGTAAAGAAAATTACAAGTAGTTCAGGCTGGAAAGCATTTTTGTAATGAACCCAGGGCTCAGCAGGTAATGTACATGCCAGATAACCTGAGTTTGCTCTCTAAGACCCACAGGGTAAAAAAGACAGTCAACCTACACAAGTTGTCCTCTGCCTGTACACACTTGGCTAATCATATGTGTACACACATACACATGTATAAATAAATAAATGTAAAACAACAATCTAATGAAATACTGGGTCCTGAAATTTGAAGAAAATAGTCAAAAAATCCACAATAACTTAAAACTATTTCTTAAAAAGTAAAGAAAAAATAATCTCCTGACCACTCCCCACAAAAAAACAACACACACACACACACACATACACACAGAGAGAGAGAGAGAGAGAGAGAAAGAGAGAGAGAGAAAGAGAGAGAGATAGACTCTTCCCCCAGAACAATGTGACCTGCTGAGTAGTGTGCCTTACCCCAGAACCTCTAACTCAACTGCATAGACAGCCATGATAGGCTCACAGTCCGTTAGTCCATCCTGCCCATGCCCCTGATGTGCTCCATGTGTGCAGTGACATAGCATTGTAAATGAATACTATTAGTCCATGCAGTGTCAGCAACACTGGAGTCAGTGATTCCAGTCAATACTATTAGTCCATGCAGTGTCAGCGATCACTGGAGTCAGTGATTCCAGTCAATACTATTAGTCCATGCAGTGTCAGCAACACTGGAGTCAGTGATTCCAGTCAATACTATTAGTCCATGCAGTGTCAGCAACACTGGAGTCAGTGATTCCAGTCAATACTATTAGTCCATGCAGTGTCAGCGATCACTGGAGTCAGTGATTCCAGTCAATACTATTAGTCCATGCAGTGTCAGCGATCACTGGAGTCAGTGATTCCAGTCAATACTATTAGTCCATGCAGTGTCAGCAACACTGGAGTCAGTGATTCCAGTCAATACTATTAGTCCATGCAGTGTCAGCGATCACTGGAGTCAGTGATTCCAGTCAATACTATTAGTCCATGCAGTGTCAGCGATCACTGGAGTCAGTGATTCCAGTCAATACTATTAGTCCATGCAGTGTCAGCAACACTGGAGTCAGTGATTCCAGTCAATACTATTAGTCCATGCAGTGTCAGCAATCACTGGAGTCAGTGATTCCAGTCAATACTATTAGTCCATTCAGCGTCAACAACACTGAGTTGCTTCCAGGACTTGGCTGTTTTAGTAAGGCTGCTGTGGACATTGACGTAACATCATTTTTCTATCATACAAATTTCCAGTGGTTGACAGGCTTTTATTTTCTTACAGTGGACACCTAGGAATGGGCTTTCACACACAGTATATTCTACTTAACATTTTAGCAAACTACTGAAATGTACTCCATAGTGACTGTGTCTTCTTCTGTCCCCACCCACAGAGTGCCTTTGCCCACACATGATTTCCTGTTGTTGGTTTTAATTTCAGTCATTTTACTGAACATGAAGTAAAATATTTTTATAATTTTAACTTATAATTCTCCAACATAATGGCATTGAATATGTCTTTGTATGTTTATTATATGCTAAAACATTTTATATATTTTAAAAAGATAATTAATAGTGGCATTATAGATAGAACCTTTGCTATTCTTCACTGGAGTAGGTTATATGCCATCCAAATTAGTAGTATTATTCAAATATGCCTAATGAATAGAAAGGCAGGTCCTTCTTTTGAAGGCAAATTCCCAAGGCAAGCAATATCCTGCCTAAGGATTTGGGGCTTAGTAAAAGCTAATAATTATCTGGGCAAAAAACACCAGGTAATTACAATTCGTAGAAACTAATCAAGCAAGTTGATAGATGTTTAATTGAATCTGTGGAAAATATGCAGCAAGTCATGTAGTGTGTTAGGTAGCAATGCATCCAACCCAGTGAATTTGCCACACTGAGACATTTCTAGATTTCCTATAAATAGGTTTACTTGAGAGATTGTTATGGTTATTTTTCTAAAATATATTGCCACTTGGATTCCTTCCCTTCTTCCCCCTAAGAATAGTCTTTAAGCCTCCCACATTTTGAAGTCAGTGAGCTTTATAGATTGATAAAACCAACCCAAATTAGAATAATGTGTCCAACAGGATGCATGCTCCACTCACCCAGGGTCAATGACATAAGCCTTATGTCCTTTGAATCTGCAGCTATTTTTGAGCAACCCGATTATAGCAATTTTCATTTGGGGTCCTAAGGATCTCACTGAAGCAAACACTTTGCCAACTGAGGCACTCCTGCCTAGGTTTCCTGCTCAATTTTAAACCAAATCCTGTTGTCTTACTAATTAGTCTAGGAAGACTTGTAAACTAATTTTTTGCTGTATGATGAATATTTGAAGACCTTCTACTGCTTGCCCCAGACTCTGATGTCTGCTGCCTAGGAGCCATTCCATGATAAATAGATGGTTTGCATAAAAATCCAGCATGTCTCTTTTCCTGTAAGCAGCCAGAGGTGACCTGTGAAGATAGTTCATTACTCTCTTGACTCAGAAAACCCCACAAAATCATGCAAATCCAGAGGTTCAAACCTTCAATTTCACTTTAAGAACATGCAGGAAGCTGTGCAGGCCATCAAGGGCATGCTTATCCACAAAGCCACCACGTATCTGAAGGATGTCACTTTAAAGAAGAAATGTGTGCCATTCTGGCAGTATAATGGTGGCGTTGGTAGGTGCATCCAGGCCAAACAGTGGGGCGGGGCACAGGGATAATGGCCAAAACAAAATGCTGAATATTTTGCTGCACATGCTTAAAAATGCAGAGAATAATGTTGAAATTAAGGGTTTAGATGTAGAATCTCTAGTCATTGAACACATCCAGGTGAATACTTTTTTTCCTTACAATTTTATTTTTTTTAAAAAAACCAGATACATGTACAGATTATTAAAAAGCATTTTAGCATAAATATATGTGAATATATTTTTGTCAGTACTTGATTTTTTAAAGGTTTGATAATATGCATTGAAATCTTACTATTTACAAAGATCATAAACTAATGTAAAACAAAACATAACATGGAAATAACCAAGGGTTTTTTTTTTTTTTTTTGGTGTGTAAAGATTAAACAATGGTTTTTAACTACCACAGGCTGTCTTTTTAGCGCTTGAGTTATTAGTTATTTAAGGTCTAGGTGTACTCCACTCTGAGAGGGTGCTATACACTTATTTTTCTTTTCTAAGAAGGACTGAAGCTTCCACTTTTTGGCCTTTGTTTTTGTTTGTTTGCTTGCTTGCTTGCTTTTTTGATGTCTCTGGGAATTTTTAAGAAGCAAAGCTGTAGAGAAAAACATGTCACCAAGTGTGGCTACACCCACAGCTGCCACTCTTAGGGTCACTGTGCCACATTTCTTCTTCTTGAAGCCTCCCTCCAGAGCTCAGATGCTGCTCTGGCCAGGTTCCCGTGCTAACACAGGGTGGTCATTCTTCTGTAGAAACCTGACAAAGGAGTTAGCACTAAGCATCACTAGCATGCTACACAGTTCTATGTTTTACCAAAGGTACATTAATTTGGTATGTGTTTCTATAATATAAAGAATCTCTACAGTGAGGTATGGAAGGCTTTAGATCTTCTCTAAATTCTGTGATGTCAACTACCATTCATTCATTGTTTTGTTAAATTTTCTGTGTAGTTATTGGGGAGTTTCTGTAGGCTTTAGTTCCTCTGAAATAGGTTTATCAGTGTGTGTGTGTGTGTGTGTGTGTGTGTGTTCTGTTCATATTGTGCACTGGGATTATCTCCAGTTATTCACTTGAGTTCTTTTTAATAAGCTTCATGTACAAAATGAGAAAATGAGAATGTCATATGTCCCAGAGAAATAGCATTCACTGTGGTGAAAGTCCTTCCTCTCTCTGCGGATTAGGATTCTATATCCATGAACTTTCCCTCCTCCTCCTCCTTTCAAGCTGTCATTACAAAATTCAAGGTAATTAAGAGAAAAATAATTAACGAAAGGGAAGGCATCACTGGTTTTTACATGTGAGCTTAGCCACAGCATGTGGAGCTAAACAGGTGTCTGATTCGTGGGTACAGACGCGTCTACAGTTCTACGGATGTGTCCTAACTTTGAACACTGATGCCTTATCATTTGTCTGTGGTGATTACACAAGTCCCTATAGTCTGTACCTGCCCTCTGCTCTTCGGTCACAGCCGCCCTGCCCCATACTTTGGCCTGTCCTGATACACTCCTTCCTCTACTGCTGCACTTAGTGCTGCTGCTGGTGTGGACACTGACACATACAGCCTTGTGCTGTGACACAGTGATCACGATAGGAACGCAGTGACAAAGGTCTCTCATGGATGAATTGTAGAATTTGAAATTTGGTCTCATTAGATAGAAACCTAGAATATAATGTCATCACTTTTTGTAGACATCTCAGCAAATTCTAAATGCTTTGTTTACACGGTGAGTGAGCACTAGCTTAATTTATCTGCACACAGCATAAGATAATGGCAGCCAACTTCCTCATGAAGCATTGATAAAGCCTGGCGTTTGGTTCTAACAAGGTTAGCATCTGACCTCCTGACAAAGGATGGAATAGAAAGTCTTCTGATAGTATTACCCTAATGCTGGCTTCATCAATCATAATCTACCCATTTATAATTTGTTTTTCAAAAAGGCCTTTTGTGGATGGCAAGTGATAATCTCACCCAGCCCACATCCCTGCTGAGTCCTAGTGCTGTTGAGACAAATGCAGATCACAGGCCACATGCACACAGCCAGGCAAGGGGCACTGAGGCCCTGTGTGCTTTTTCTCATATTGTTTCCATGTTTTTTGCAGACTTTTTATGTTTTGGAGAAAAGGTCTCACTCACAGTAGGTAGTAGCTCAAATCTGAAATATTTTACCAACATGAGAAGCAACACTGCGGTGTTGTCCACTTCACTGAACTGACTGTGCCAGGCAGTTCCAGTCTGTAGGACATTGCTCACTAGGCAAGAATGTCTGCCCTTAGCTTCCTTTCAACTAACACAGACTTTCCTTATGAAGGGAGGGAGGGAGGGAGGGAGGGAAAGAGGGAGGGAGGGAGAAGTAGCTTGGTGTGTGAGATGGTCAGTTCTAAGTGAGAGAAGTAGAAGAGATGACTCAAGAAAGTGGTTGGTGTCTCCTCACAGGCGAGCTTGAACACAGAGGCTGGCATGAAGGAGCAGGCTGTTTGGCTCTTTAGAGAAAGACCTCTGCAGGCAGAGGTGGGACAGCGAGTGAACAGTGGTTTATAGCAAAGGAGAACTGAGCAGCAAGAGGACCGAGCACACTGGGCTGTGGGCTCCATACGCACTGGGCAGTGGACGGAGCCACGGGTGCCATGGCCTTACATTCTAAAGTGTCCACTGGCTGCACTGAGAGTGCTGGGGCTACCAGAGTAGAGCCCATAATTCATCAGGAAGCATTTCTAGAAGTGCTGGGGACATGAAGGGAGAGTAAAGGTAGTGAGTTTATCTGTTCTCTGTGGTCTAATGCTAAACCCTAATGTGACCTCCGTGACTTCTATTAGTGGCATTTTCCTCAGATTCTTTATTCTGCAGCAGCAGGTATAAGGTCAGACTAAGTTGCATAGCGACTGCTTATAAATATCAGAGACTTACAGTATTTCAGTTTGTTCAGCTAAGATGAGAGGGAGGGTTAGTGCTTGTCATTACCATGGCATAGGGACAGAGATTCTAAACTGCAGGACAGGCTAAAGTCAGCATGCTTACCCCAGTAGGCACAGATCTGTTCAGAACATAGAAAGCCTGTTATCCTTTAACCTGCCAAGGATAATGTTTGGCACGTAGTAGGTGGGCAGTCGTTTAGGGCAAGAGAGAAATCAGACTATGCACCTTGTTCTTTTGCTTGGGAAATCAGGCTTTTGTCTTTTTGTTCACTCTGCTCATAGAGTCTAGAACACTGTCTGTCTCAAGGCATACTCTCTAACTGAGGATATGCACTATACTTTTGAGACAATGAAGTGCTAGCTGGTAATTTTGAATTGCACTTTCCAATCTGAATGTAAATTGATTTCACAAGTAACTGTATGTGCTGCAGACACTGTTTGGTGACAAGAGGGCATTTTTGAAAAGCATGCACATCCCTTTTCTCAAGAAGAAAAGACCAGAAAAATTAACTCCAGAGGAAGGATGGGTTCAACTTAGAAACACACAAGATGAAGTGCTCTCAGGCCAGTGAGAAAGGAACAATTAGACATGGCAGGGGGAGGGCACACCCAAGTTTTATCACCAAGAACATTGACCTATATCTGAAAACCATGAAAAACTTCAGAAGCAGAGATGGGATAGAGTTTTTGAAAACCTAGTATATGCAGGGCTGTGCTGGCTAAGTTATGCAAGGAGGAGCTAATGGTAACAGTTGTAACAGAAGGCACAGGGCATGGTGGCTTCAGAAGTCTGCTCTATAACAGGCTACCATGCACTGGGTTAGAGAAAGAGACCACATGGATTGTAGTAGGCCATTAGAAGAGCAAGCAGCAAGACCTAGGAAAACATCTTGGGTCATGGTACATCTAGCCATCAATCAAGTACATAGTAAATTTAACACACACATACCCCCACAGTCATTTAAAACAGCTTTATTGAGCTGGGTATATAATTTCAGTACTCAGGTCACTGGGAGTTCAAGTCCAGACTGGGACACATAGCAAGTTCAGAGCTCTTCTGAGCTATGTAGCATGGCCATATATAATTATGTTTATTTAAAACAATAATTGAGTAATTAAAGTCTCAATGACTAAAATTTTAATGCAGTCATGGAAGTGAAGAACTAGCCTAGACATTTACAAAAGCTAGAATGCTTTTCCGATTGTCTCTGATACACACATCACTATTCAGAGTGTTTCATTACTGAATGGAGATCACTGATAGCATAGAAGGATGGAAGTGTTTGTTTAGTATAGAAGACATAAAAATTGCATTCCCATACATAAAAGAATTCTCACAGCTCATTTCAGTTTCCTTTGTTCTTTCTCATGAATTTTAGAGAGGCTATATCCCAAGTGCATTAGTGAAAGAATTCTCCCCCATCTAATACCCATGGGTAAAGATGGGGATGAGATGTGGGTGGGTGGGTGCACTCCATCTGAAAGATACCATCCTACTTCATATCTCTCTTCACTTCCTTCCTCCCACATCCCCAGGGTAGAGTTATGGATTGGAAATTGGGTTATCTAGGCTTAAAGCAATTGCCTCTGCCTGGAGAAGTGAAGGAGATGTTCAAGAAGCTATTAGGGCCATTATAACACTAATAGCTTAGTAATCGAGTATTTTTTTCATATTTTCCAGTGTAAGCACTGTACCAAGATCTTATTTCAGAGTGCTGAGTGGGTCTGTGCATGCAAACACGGCTCCTAGAAAACCCAATAAGCACAGCTGTGTGTTCAGTGGGAGGGCAGATATCATGTGTGCAGTGAGCAGCCCTGCACTGAGCACCTCTGCTCTGAGGAAGGTTGTAGCTAATATTCAGTTCCTGCATATACACTTGACTTTGAAATAGATTTAGCTTTAAAGTATTGTGAACTTGGGTTTTTCCTCTTTCAAGGCGCTAAGGCAGGCAAATTATAAAAGGATCCTGTTCTCTCCACTCCGGCCTCATTCCCCTGCACCGTCACCCAGCGCACCGTGCTGCCCCTCTGCTGTGCGCTAGACTGAAGCAATGACAACAGCTATCACAAGGATTTTCAGTTTAATTAAGTATTATTATGAAGAACAAACTAATAATAATGTTTACAGCTGAGAGAAAATGGATTAATAACGAGCAAGATATTGAAATGCATAAATGGATACCTAGAAGCCTTAGAGAATTTTAATGAAATTTCTCTGCATCCTCAGAAAAATCCAAGTCCTCTGTATTTAGGTGAATTCTACCATTTTTTCAAGAAATAATGAACTCAGTTATTATGCAAGGTGTCCCAAAAACCATGGAAAGCCATTTTAGGAAGACAACAGAATTATGATTCCAACAGTAATTAAGGGGGAAATTAAAAATGCCAACTTCATATACAACCACAATGCAAAAATCCTAAGCAAATTAGCATGGGAGGTGGCAGGTGTATATGTATGTATGCCCCTCCTTCTTCCTCCCTCCCTCCCCCCCCCCCCGTGTGTGTGTGTGTGTGTGTGTGTGTTGCATTGAGCCTGAGTGGAGTTAACCTTTAACATAAGGGACAGACATAGATGCTCCATCTCATCGCTCTGTCATTCATAGCTACTAAACTTGAAAACAGTTCTGAAAGAAAAAAGATGAAGCTATGCCTGCAGATAATCAGTAGTTGTCAGAAACAAAATTAGCTTGGAAAAATCAATAGCACTTTTCTACATGATAAACAAGCACATGTTGAGCGTATCTTTTTACCCGTGCCAACCTCTTTTGTATTTATTGACTTTTAATTTTTAATATATATTCAGATTATATTCTGTCCCCCTCTCAAGATCCCTACATGCTCACCCCCCCAATCAAAAGAAACAAACTCCAGAAGAACAAAGCAAACAAACAAGACAAAAACTACACAAAACATGGAGTCTGTTTTGTATTGGCAGCTACTCCTGTTTGTGGGTGCCTACCTCGGATGATGGTTGATAGTATCCGGTGTCACTGCCTTAGACTCATTTCCCCTCTCCGAGCAGGCATCAGTTGCAAATAGCTTCTTGGTTAGGGTTGGGACTTTGCGCCCACTCCCTTCTCAGTACTGGGATTTTGATCTTATAAATACACCAAAATTTTATGAACTTATTTAGGGAGAAATAGAACTTGACCATAAACACCAAAATAAAAATTTATGGAAAAAATTAATTTTTATCTCTTAACATGAGTCATAGAAACTGATTTGTACAATGAGAATTTTTGGAAATGTCAGTGGATGAAACTAATGTCAGTGTTTACAAGATAAACAAGGATAGTTATGTGAATTACTGGGTACACACACAACTGGCTGCTCACATACAGACATGAAACAGTAAAAGAAAGGAAGGGGCGTGGCCAAAAGCAGAGGTGTGCCGAAGCCTGGAGATCAAACAGATCCTGTCGGCGGTCTCTGGACAACAATAGGATTTTCAAGATGAGGCTCAGAGATAGTTCACTATTTATCAGGCTTCAGAAACCTCGAACCAGATTAATGATTTATTGTAATAAATATTTGCATGTAAAACCCAAACAGCTTTAAAAATCGTAAAGCGTGTTTGCAGCCCCACTTTAATAACTGAATGTGTGATAGAGAGATGGGAAGATGGCGCAGTGGAAAGATGCATGAGCAGCACACAGGCACAGAACTGGAGACAGGGTAGGTTTAGAAGCCATATAGATGTTTGTGGTCTGTGCTGCCGCCAGAAACCCTGTGGAAAACTGTGGTCTGTGTAAGGAATGGGCAAGGACGTGTCTTGCAGTGGTCTAAGTGAAGAGTGAGACGTGTAGAGCCTCTGTGACAGCACCACCCGCACACGGCTACACAGGCTACACACCGCCAGTAAACAGACCAGACAGAAGCCACTGCAGACAGCCTTTAAAAATGTGACAAGCATGCTGAGCTGTAGCTCTTCACAGTTAATGGCTTCTGGCAGGAGGGGTGTGGGTATAGAAAGACTCAGTTATCCTTAGAGGGATGGCCACTGGGAATTTGACCATGCTCCAGTGAGTGCAGGGGCAAGAAAAATTGCATGTGGTTTATTTATCAAAAAATAAATAAATGACAGTTTTTACTCATCACAAGAAAAATTTATCAAGACGAACTCTCAATCCTGAACATCTATGCTCCAAATACAAGGGCACCCACCTTCTTAAAAGAAACCCTGCTAAAGCTCAAAACATATATTACACTACACACAGTAATAGTGGGAAACTTCAACACCCTGCTCTCATCAATGGACAGATTATGGAAGCAGAAACTGAACAGAGACACAGTAACACTAACAGAGGTTATGAACCAAATGGATTTAATAGACCTTTATAGAACATTTCATCCTAAAACAAAAGAATATACCCTTCTTCTCAGCACCTTATGATACCTCCTCCAAAACTGACCATACAGTCAGTCACAAAGCAGGCCTCAACAGGTACAAGAGGATTGAAATACTCCATGTACACTATCAAATCACCATGGACTAAGGCTGGTCTTTAATAACAGCAAAAACAAAAGAAAGCCCACATACTCATGGAAGCTGAACAATGCTTTACTCATTGATAACTTGGACAAAGAAGAAATAAATTAAAGACTTTTTAGAAGTTAATAAAAATGAAGGCACACCATACCCAAATTTATGAGATACAATGAAAGCAGTGCTAAGATGAAAATTCATACCTCTGAGTGCCTCCAAAAAAACTGGAAAGAGCACACACTAGCTGCTTTACAGCACACTTGAAAGCTCTAGAACAAAAGGAAGCAGATATACTCAAGAGGAGTAGAGGTCAGGAAATAATCAAACTCAGAGCTGAAAACAACCAAGTAGAAGCAAAAATAACCATATAAAGAATCAACAAATTTACAGAATTAATATGTCCTTAGCCAAACTAACTAGAGGGCACAGAGAGGGTATCCAAATTAACAAAATCAGAAATGAAAGGGGAGATATAACAACAGAAACAGAGGAAATTCAAGAAATCGTCAGATCCTACTTCAAAAACCTATATTCCATAAAACTGGAAAATCTAGATGAAATAGACAATTTTCTAGACAGATACCAGGTACCAATGTTAAATTAGGATCAGATAAACCATCTAAACTGTCCCATAACATCTAAAGAAATAGAAGCAGTCATCAAAAGCATTGTCTGGCATCTCTGAGAGGAGAGCATTGAAGGCTCTTTTCCCCAGTATAGGGGAACACCAAGGCACTGCGGTGGGAGTGAGTCATTGGCAGAGGAAGCATCTTCACGGAAGCAAGGGGAAGGGAGAGGGGATGCGGGTGGGGGGAAGGGGATAACACTTACAGTGTAAATACAGAGTATATCCAATAAAAATGAAAAAGAAGAAGTGAGCTGGAGGACTTCATTCAGGAAGACAAACCCATATCAAAGTTCCCTATGAAATCTTAAACTAATGTTTAACAATTAGAAGTGAAATTATTATAAAATAGTATTATAATAGTTGTTGCAAGTTATATTTCTTTTGAGCATGAGTATGTTTTTTGTAAGAAATGTATTTAACATGAATATTTTTGTATATATAATAGAGGCCCAAGGGAATGAAAAGCATTTTTGTGAAGAGACTTTTATTTAGTCCTATGTCTTATTAAAGGTAGTCTTTTGCCACTTTTGTGGACTGAAGATATTATACATAATATCAAATACAATGTAGAGGCATGATGTCTTTATTTATACTGAATGTTTCACAGTGAGAAAGTAATATGGAACCTTGCTGTCTTAGTTAGGGTTTTATTACTGTGAACAGACACCATGACCAAGGCAAGCCTTATAAATAACAACATTCAATTGAGGCTTGCTTCCAGGTTCAGAGGTGCAGTCCATTATCATCAAGACAAGTGCCTGGCAGCATCCAGGCAGGCTTGGTGCGGAAGGAGCTGAGAGTTCTACATCTTCATCCAATGGAAACCAGGAACAGATTGAACATCCTCAGGGAGCCAGGAAGAGTTTCTCCAAGCCTCACTTTCTCCAACAAGACCACACCTTCTAATAGTGCCACTCCCTGGGCCAAGCATATGCAAATCATCACACTTGCTAAATGTGTACTCTTATTGTTTCTTTATTCATTCCAGGCCCTGGAAAGTGAATTTGTTTCTTGCCAACTCCATCAATGGATTGACCTTATATTTGGCTACAAACAGCGAGGGCCAGAGGCAGTTCGTGCTCTCAACGTTTTCCACTATTTGACCTACGAAGGCTCTGTGAACCTGGACAGCATCACAGACCCTGTGCTCCGGGAGGTAGGTATTCTGAGCTGCTCCCATCTCTCAAACACACATGTGACTCCCCATCGTTCCTGTGTACGTCTCTTTTCAGCCTGACTCTTTACTTCACACTTCACGTAGATTTCATGTTTTGACAAATATAAAAGTTAGAGATATATCAAAACCAAACAATGATACCAATATGTTGAGATATTTTTTTTGAAATACAGACATTTTTATGCACAACTGTAATTTTACTTCAGCTCTTTATTAAAATGCATTACATGTCATTAATGGGTAGGGCTTAGGCAAATATTTAACTATGAGGAATTCACTAAAATAATCAGAAGCATAAGTTTTAAAAAACAAAAGCAGCTTTGAAAATTTCTAAAAGGAACATTCAAAGAGATGTACCAACATAATGGATGCCGTGTTAGTGCATAATTCTGTGCTCTCAGGCTGAACTGTCTGTAGCTAACAGTTGGGAATTACAAGCATTTTAAATGAAAAAGTCATATTAAATAGCTTCCCAGGCATACAATGACTTTGGCTAGGTGGGCAGGATATAGATGCAGCAGCTGCTAGGTAAGTGTTGCTCCAAGGAAACTATATCTATGCCTCCATCCTACCCACAATCTGCCATCTGCTGTATGCAAAACAAAACATCTTGGCTACATCTCCAGGCTCTGGAATTCTTTTTTCAGTTTTCATTTCAGAGGTAGGAAATGTGCAGATTTGGGAAATGAAACTCCCTTTAAAAATCTTGTATCCATTTCTTACTTGTCCTATAAAATAAAGACTCCATTTGTGTGGCTCCAAACAGAGAAGCAAAGGAAGAGAGAGCGTGTTCGATGATCATTGGTCACTTAGGGAAGAACACTTGGAGAACAACCCTCAACGTGTTACTAAAGGCAGTGTTGCACAAGGGAATGGAAGCAGGGAGAACTCAGGTATTGTGAAATCATTTGGTGAAGTGAGAAATATCCTCCAGAGATCACTACACTTGCCTAATTTAGTGCCCTCAGTTGTATATAAAATGTAATTAGCTTATTTGATATGAGGAAATTCTTATACCCCTTTGCTTAACACATACCCATCTTATAAATTCTTTACAAATAGAATTCATCCTTTCAACCAACTTTTTTTTTTTTCCAAAATAAGATCTTACATTGTAATACTGAATGACCCAGACTTTCTATGTAGAAGATTTTAGCCTGGAACTCAAAGAAATCCATCTGCCTCTGCCTTCTGATGCTGGGATCAAGGGTGTTCGCTACCTTGCCAAGCCACAATGAATACTTTTATAATCAGAAAAGGGAAAAATGGAATAGCTCATCCAGGTATTGCAAGTCCAGTTGGTAATACATAAATTTCATGGACATCTTTGGTCCTGGGTATATTGTTGTGCTTTTTTCCTCTATAATAAATATCTGGATGTAAAAGGGAAATTACTGGCTGATTGTTTTGGACAAAATATCAATTTGAGTATATTAAATATGAGGAAAACCATGGGGTAGCATTTAGATTGATAGGGAAATAGCAGGTCTAACTTATTTAAATGTGAGTTAAAAAAGAGACAAATGAGCCAAACAAAAAGACGCCAGAATTAGAATTGAGATGTTCCTTCTGTGATTAGAGTGTGCATTTGAATCTCACTGATGTTATATGCTTCCTTGGCTGTCACACCATTATTCTGGACAGTGGCAAAGCCAATTAATTTTTTACAAGCTTACTCTTCACACTATAGGAATCATAGCTCAGAGCGTGGGCTTTTCAATGATTTGCTGAATGAGAGTGGGTCCAGCTTCATACTCACTTATTATGTATATGTTCTGAACAGATTTTCCCCTTATCAAACAGGTTTATATATCCAATGCTCAATCCACAAACCCTCTACACAATAAGCTTACAACCAATAGACAAAGATAAAACCTGCCCATCTATATGAGACCCATAGAAACCCTTAGAAATAATAATAACCTTATCAAACCAGAGATATGATGAGAGAAATATGCATGTCTGCCTCCATCTCCTCCAGCCTCTCTCCCCACTCCTTCTCTTCTGCCTTCCTAGACATTTCCCCTCCTACCTCTTCACTGTCCAATCATGTATCACCTTAACATAAACCTACACATCACCCTTTCTGTTTACTTAAAAAAAAAAAACTTTTCCTTCAAATGTTCTATACAGCTATTACCACTTGAAAATATTCTAAATGACTATGTTTTCTCAAAGTCAATTATCTTGTGTTGGCTATAAAACTAAACTAATCTTCAACTCCGTCAGAAATCTGAGAGTGGCCAAATATCTAAAAACATAGAAAGCCTAACATGGTTTCCAGAGCAGATACAGGTTATAGAGACAGATCTCCACCAGCAGCCTCCTGTTAGCAACATGTGAGAGTAAGTCTTTGGCCTTTTGGCCCAGGATCACTGACAGACTTCGAAATGCAGAAATCTTGAAGGTCTGATAATTTTGGCTCGGCAAAGATTGTGAATCGACTACTATACATAACGTGTCCCTTTCTGGACAGTACTGGTCTGTAGATGAAATAGTCAGTTTCTGCTCAGTGACTGCCTAGCCACAAAGTATACCTCACCTGGAGGTAGAGATGATCATTTCCTTCATTAAATTTACCAGAGGGAACCTGTAAGGAGCAGATATGTCTCAACAAAAGATAAATATATATTAAATGCCATAATTTATGGATTTCTGACAATTTTGAAAACCATCTAACTATAAAAAGCAGTTCTGAAATGTTAAGCCATGACTACTCTTAGTCAGTTTTAATTGAAATATTTCAAAAACACCCTTTTAATTGACTAAGAGTTTGCTAAAAGGCCCTTAACTAGTATTGTTTAATCAACTAAAAACAGTCCTATAGGACTAGGTCTCAGCCTTGCATTCCCAAAATATTGTATAGGTACAATATCTATATGAAAGTAACAATACTAATCTCAACTTTAAATCAATAAGAAATTATACCACTGAAAACCTTAAATCTGTATCAAATAAATTCCATGCCACTGTAAAGATAACTTCAACTTTGTATTAATTAGAAAGATTTTTACCAATGTAAGATATGACTTTAGCTTAGTTACCAAATGAAGATTATGGCTGTATAAATCAATCTGGCTAATTCAATCTGGCTGTAAGATTATGTCCATTTCTAAATTCTTCATAAAGCAACCTTACAATAACCGCCTCTACCACCCAAAGTCCAGGGAATCAGGGCAATGGCAACGACTCTTCATAGTTTCTTCAAGCTGAACATATGGGCTTGAGAATTTAGAAAGGGGGAGGGGAATGAGGAAGCTGGACAGGCCTCAAGACGGAAAGCCACACTGACGATTGTTGTCGTCTCTGATGTCTGGAATCAGGCCAGGTCAACATTCTGATGAGAAGCTTAACCATAGCTACACATTCTGTAATATACATAAAACTCAACAGAAAACATTTTATTATCAAGATATATTTTGTTTGATCTTCTTGAAATTAGTTTTTTAGGTGGTCTACCTCTATCAAATCTAATTCATATAATTCTGGAAGGCACACAGAGCCAAATCACACTTTTTAAAAACACAAAGACAAAACCTTTCTCCCAAAATAGTGTGTCCCTTAGTTGGCAACTAGAATATTGTATCTTGTATTGTTTCCCAGAGAAATAATATAAACACAGAACTCAACATCACACACATTTTGAAATTTAAAACCATAAAAAACAAATGAATAAACTAAAAAACTGTATGATCTTATTCTTCAGCCTCTAAGAATCTGTCATGTCAAAAAATCAACTCAAATTCCCATGGATCCCACGTTAAGAGAATATGAGCCTCTTGTGGTACTTTTAAGATAAGCACAAACCCTTACTAGCTGGCATCTGATAAGCCACGTGGCCTTAGCGGAGTAATTCACAAAACAAACTAACTTACTATCAATTACAAATTTATAAGTAAGCAATTTGTAAAACCAGGACTTTAGTCCAAAATATTTCAATCTGTCCAGCTCTCAATGTAGAGCGTCAGATTTTTATTTATTAATAACTTCCCTAACACATGTCTGTATTCACTCTGCCTGGTGTACAGACTTCTGTCTTAGTTCCAAACCACAGGTGAAAATTCCCACGTGATTTGGGTGAGCTCTATATATACTCTCTTTTTTAAACCAGAAAAATAAACTTGACTTGTACATTAATTCTTTATACCATCCTTAAAACGAACAAACCAGCTTTTAATAATTTTCTAAATAATTCTGTCAAAGAATCAAGTAGCTTTTAATTTTTCAATCTGTGTTAGCCTGCCTTCTCATAGCAGGACACCCACAGCCTGCCAGCAGAGGCTGCCTTTTTTGTTTAAGGTTCCTTCACTTGAGACTCAACATGGGGCTGACCCCTCTTACTTAGAAATAAAACTTTCTCTCTAAGTCTTAGGCTGAAGCCTTAACTTTTTAGTGGATTCTTGCCACCTGTTGCGGTAAATATTAAAGGTATGATTTTAGCCTTTTATCTCCCCACCACACCCTCCAGGTCTCACTCTTCTCTAGTGAGGAACTGAACACACCCCACTTTTCCCTCCAAGCTGCCTCTAGGAACTCTAGCAAGGTTCATTCCACAACCCCTGTTGCTTCTGTCCTGGGTGGATATGACCGCTCCCAGCATGTTCCTTTCCTCCACTGCCCAGCAAAAACATGACTTCAAAGCCCGGTAGCTTATCAAACAGGGGTTTCAATCCACAAACCCTCTACACAATAAACTTACAACCAATAGACACATATAAACTGCCCATCTATATGAGACCCATAGAAACCCTTAGAAATAATAATAACAACCTTATCAAACGAGAGATACAACAAGAGAAACATGCATGTCTGCCTCCGTCTCCTCCAGCCTCTTTCCCTTGAACAGAATCTATTACATTATGGATCTTTATATAACCCCAAGCAATGAAAACAGTCTAGTGTTAGGCAGGATGTGTTTGTTCAGGACTCTGGTCCTTTGAGCATATCATTCAGAATAAACACTCACTAGATACTGAAGCTCTGCCATCTTCAAAGTCAAGCTAAGATATGGGTCTTCTCATCCCCAACCCCTTGCCCAGGTGTCTGACCTCTTAGAGCGGAAGGAGGCACACTCTGGCAACACACCTCCTCCCTCCAGCTAGCACGGGCCCTGACACAAGTCAGCAGAGCTGTTGTCACTGACTTTGAAGATCTCTGTCAACTCAAGATTTCTGAGGAAGCTGCTTCATCTTCCTGAGAGCAGCAAGAGGGCATCAGCATAGTGCAGGTTGAAGGCTTTTAAGGACATTAGTTCATTTTTTCTCTCCTATTCCTCACCATCATTCCCTCTCATACATTCCCATTAATTTCAGTGAATAAGTTAGAACAAAACATATTCCTACCAAGTCTTTTGCAGCTTGAAGAGCAGTGCTCTCTGAAGGCTAAGAACCACTCAAGAGCCACAAGCCAGCTCCAAACAGCCAGAGTGCTGAACCTCACTCACTATTCAGTTGCTCTGGAAAGGGAGAAATAGCACATCATCCCACACGGGCAATCGGTCTCCACGGTCACAAGATAGTGCAACTAAGGTTTGAGGGTTTAAGGTTCATACCCCTCCCTGCACATTATCAGCGTGAAAGACCCCTGGGGAGACACAATAGCTGGTTTCAAAGCATTCCTCTTGGAACCCTGAAGAGATTTGCTCTTAGCCTGAAAGACTGAACAGACTCCTACAAAAAAAAAAATAATAATAATAAAAATAAAAAGGAAGAAAAGCTCAAAAAAATTAGCCTGTTCATGATGCCTTCACTCACTTTACTTTTAATGATTATCTTGATACTTTTTAATGTAAAGATCATTGGTAGCTAAAACCACAGGAAAGCTAGGTTTTGTTTCATTATGCCAATTGGCCTGATTAAGATAATTTTATTAAAAAATGCTAAGCACCACCTTAAAAGACTAACATGTCCCCTTTCTTTAAAAATGCTATGATCGGCCTAGAATTTTGAGCTTTGAAGTTAGTACTAAAATTTGTGAAATAGCTTAAGGTTATTGACTCATTCTTCTCTGACAGGTGAAGTCATGAACCAGCACTAACCACAGCAATTATGGCATTAAAATGTCAAGAAATTAGAGGTCAGAATAACAGATAATTTTCTTCTCTATGTCAGATTAAAAACTGGCATTCTTTGACAGTTTAGGATCTCTGGCTGAGAAAATGATGACAGCTTAACTCATTTTATACTTGTAAAGCAGTAATTGATAGTAAACTTTATCTCGACAGCTTCTGGGCAGAAACATGACAGCGCAGTTCTGGTACAAAGCTCCTTAATATGTAAACACTAGGCCTGCTGGAGAGTAGAGATTTATTTAAACTGTCTTAAGTCTTGTCTTACATCATTATCTTCTGGGCTCTTCCTCGTGATGGCTCAACTATTTGGGTAGTGGTTGTGAAGCATGACAATGAATAAGCTTTCTTCTTCATTGTCTCTATTAATAAAAACCGTCATTTTCTTCATATTCATACCTACCAAGTGACCTGCCTCGGAACCGGGTTCTGGTTAGAAGCCATTGGGTGCTGTGGCTCTCTTCCTCCCTGCTCAAGTGTGATCGGAGCCCAGCATAGTCCCAGCACTTGAGAGCTTATTAGAGATCTTAGATGTTTAATGTGTGCGTGTTAAGTATGTATATATTTGTGCATCCACACAGTAGCTGTGGATGGCGGTCAGAGAACAGCTTATAGTGGTCAGCTTTCTCCTTCTGCCATATGACCCATCAGGCTTAGAGGCAGATTTACCAACTGAGCCATATCATCAGCTCCAAAAGATAAAGTTGGAGAAGGTTTGTCCTACATTAGACATGCTAGCGCTACTTGAGAAGTTCTGCCTTTATAGACATATATAGAGAATGCTATAATGGGTAGCCAGTCACCATATCACCATTGTACAGAATCACATCTGTGCTTCCTGTCCTGGGTTCTCCACTGTTTCAAACCTACATTCCATTCCCATACAGCCATCTCAGCTACAGCCACTGTGTTTTCCCTATTTTATGGGTATTAGGAATATCAAGAGTAACACTGTATGTCTTGTTCTAAGTCAGTATTTGTCCTTAACTATTATTTGTACTTAATGTTTTTTCGTCAATGTCAATAATTTAGTTTTGTTAAAATACTGTGTGAATTTATGTTTCTGCATTGCTCATATGTGTACCACATGTCTGTAGAGCTCATGGAGGCCAGCAGAGGGCATGAGATTCCCCTGAAGCTCGAGTTATAGGCAGTTGTGAGCCTCCCTGTAGGTGCTGAAAAACAAATCTAGGTCCTCTGCTGAGCAGCCAATGCTTTTAACTGCTGAGCATCTCTCCAACCATGTACTCACTGTCATTACATTTCAAAAGTTAGCCTTGGTGCTGCACTGGTGTTGAAATTGCTCCTGTGAAACAAGAGTAAATAGAGTGAGTACTTCCTAACACAAGAGTAAGTGCAGTCAGTACTTCCTAACACAAGAGTAAGTGCAGTCAGTACTTCCTAACACAAGAGTAAGTGCAGTACTTCCTAACACAAGAGTAAGTGCAGTCAGTACTTCCTAACACAGGATTGAGTGCAGTGAGTACTTCCTAACACAAGAGTAAGTGCAGTGAGTACTTCCTAACACAAGAGTAAGTGCAGTGAGTACTTCCTAACACAAGAGTAAGTGCAGTCAGTACTTCCTAACATAAGAATAAGTGCAGTGAGTACTTCCTAACACAGGATCGAGTGCAGTCAGTACTTCCTAACATAAGAGTAAGTGCAGTGAGTACTTCCTAACACAAGAGTAAGTGCAGTGAATACTTCCTAACACAAGAGTAAGTGAAGTCAGTACTTCCTAACACAGGATCGAGTGCAGTGAGTACTTCCTAACACAGGATTGAGTGCAGTGAGTACTTCCTAACACAGGATTGAGTGCAGTGAGTACTTCCTAACACAGGATCGAGTGCAGTGAGTACTTCCTAATGGAAGTTTTAAGCTCATGTCAGACAAATGAGTAAGAGTGTTCCATTCTGAGCTGACATAAGACTTATCATAACTACTCCAAACCTCAGCAAAAAGAAAAATGATTGAAATGTTCACCCCGTGACTTTAAGAGGTAGACATATAAGCGTGCCAAATAGTGTTGTGTGGCTGGCACCTAGAACATATGCAGTACGCAGTGTTTATATATTCCCAGATATTCTCACCAGTTCTCCATGTTAAATATTCATTACATTTTAATATTTACCAGCAATCACAAAAATTCACCCTTTTCCATCTAGCTGTCTTGACTTAGGCAAGCTCTGCTTTGATCTCTCCTTTGATCGGCTCTGTGCGCGTACGAGGAGAGGGAACCCACAGGAGGGAGGCCACATCACTTCAGTATCGCCTCATTTTCCTGCTGAAGTGTTCCTTGCTACTACAGAGCACTAACATGAGAGGGCTGTCAAGAACCAGCAAGACAGATGTGTCTGTATCCAAAACAGCTGCTGCTGACTTTCCCAGAGAGATGAGCTTGTAAAGTTCACTTTTCATTTCCTCCTGATGTAAATGAAAGGCAGTGGCAGCAGGGATGGTCTAACTGTCGTGCTCTCCTTCCTCCCCTGATGCCTTCCTTTGACACAACCAGGGGTATCACCAAGGCATGTGGCTTTAAGCCTCTAGGGTAAGCGTTGGTGTGTCAGTCTCCTGTTGGCGAGTGACGGAGCTGCCTCCGTGGGCTGGAGCGGCGCACGTTGACTTGGGCTTAGCTAACTTTTAATTCAGGTTCCTCTTTTCTTGTCAGATCATTATGGTGTGCTTACCTAGTCTATGTCTTTTGATCTTCCCCCCACAAAAACATGTGGTACAGCCAGTCAGCTGGAGATGTGTTAGATCTTGCTTTCCTCTTTTTTGTGTTATTTTCATTGTGGGATGTTGGAAAATGCTAATTACTGATTTTCAGAAATTATCAGCAAATACTTTCATAATACCCACATTCAGAACAGTGGAGATGACACCCTGCTGCTTGTAAAGGAAATGTCTGGAAGGTGCTTGCTTCCTGTCTCCCATCAGCACAGAGCTTGTGTTACACTGTCATCTGCTTCCCTTGTGAAAATCAGTCTCACCCAGTTGTTGCGGTCATACGTTCAGGACTCACAGTCTCAGACACATAATGGCCAGATTTAAAGTCGTTTGAATTCTCAATGTAGTCTTTCCATTTATGTAAAAACTCTGTGAGATAATGCAGTGATGTTTTCATCTGCCCTTTGCTGATCATAGGACATGCCTCATTCTGGAGTACTGACATCTTAACCTGGTGGATTTGTGTCACAGCTCCGCACACCCACACAAACCTAGAGCTTGTGTGTTCGGTGACTTTCTTCCATGATTACACTCCAGTTTACAGGGTTGACACCTGCATACCTGCACCTTCTCACTGCTTCATTCTCTTCTTCCCCCGTCTCCTGGAAGGCATTTCACAGAAAGCTGTTCAGCTAGGGCAGGTGTGACAGGGTCTTGCCCTGGCTGCACAGGGTTATGCCCTGGTCATTTCTCTTTGAGAAGTAAAAGCTGAAGTGAGCAGAGAGCCCCAACCATGATCACCTTCTTAGGAGATGGCCTCTTCCTGAGGTCAGTGGGTACGGGCTGAAGGAGACCCTGCACTCCCAGAGCTCACACCAGCCCCCTCTCTGCCCCCATGAGGTCAGCACATGAGCCATCAAAGAGGCACTGAAAACCTCCTTCAAAAGAAAACTGCTGCCACATTCAGCCACATGGATGAACCTTGGGGAGACTATGCTAAATAAAATAATTTGGTCACAAAGCAAAGCAAAACAGAACAAACAAAAACAAGACACCCCACCTCCGCCCTCACCCCCACATACAAATACTCTACTTAGAAGAAAGATCTGGAGCAGTCACTGTCACAGAGGAGAAAGCACACCCATGCTTGCCAGGGATTAAGAGAGGGGAAGGTGGGCTCACTGAATACAGACTTAAGGGGCATCAGTTGCCCAGTGATGTATTATATGTATTGAAGACTGCACAGCTACATGTAAAATGGCTAAACTAATAAGCCAAGTTTTATGTGCATCTAAAATTGCCTTAAGAAGTAATAGTTTAATAATGGCCTTGTTTAGAGGAGTGGGCAGGATACTAAGGACCAGGAAGAGAAAGGAAAACACTTATAGGGAAGCTATTATACCCAGGCCCAAGGTAACAGGGGAAAATGCTAGAAGAAAGATAGCAAGAGATGTGCTGTCCAGCATGAACTGTGCTCTGAGGCACGGGTGTAGCCACTGTTAAAGCAACCCGTGCAAGGAGGGGCCCATAGAAAATACCTCAGCCTCCTGTCTCTTGGACTAAGCTAGGCTCCCCACTGTAGCAGAGGGGTAGCCAAGAGCAAGGACTATAGCAATGAGATCAGAGCCAAAGAAGAAAGGTGTCTAATACAGCGTCATCCCCATTGAAATGTTGCATCCAGCTAAAAGGTCTAAAATGTATTTTTGACATTTTTGGCAAGTCAGCCACCACCTGCTTCATTAAAACCCTTGCTTTGTTCCTGGAACTCACAAACATATACACTTCAAGTACAAAATCTGGAAGAACTTGCCAGCAGTAGAACTGGACTAATTATAAGAACGGAAATGTTCTGGATGAAGGATTTTCTGTCAGAATAGCCGTTTACTAAGTTGTTTATGTAACATCATTACAATTGATCACTGCAAGGAGCAGGGGGCGCTCTGGAGTCCTGTCCCACACCCAAAGACTGGAACCCAGAGCTGCTCCACAAGCCAATGGAAATATATTTTGGTTTTGTTTTTTTGTTTTTTGTTTTTTTTTTAAACTGGAGCTAGAAGATAGGTTGCTTATATATCCAATAATTTTGCCAGAATAGAGTTTTTTTTAGTCTTAATGTAGGTGATTATTAAATCAATAATAAAAAACATTTGTATTTCTGCTTGTGGTTTCTCTGAAAAACTAGAAACAGTTGACAATAAAACAGTGCTTTAATTTTTTATATAGCTTAATGTTTAAAGGCAAGAAATGATAGAGTGCATATATTACTTTCTTGATTTACTTCGTTCTTGGGTTTCTAACATTAAAAAGTAATGCTTTATATGATCTTGTTTTATCACCACAATAAAGCAAAAACAAAGCTTGTCAGTTAAAATGCACACCACCTTTCTTTTAGCACTCCTCAGAGTTGCATTGTTTTCTCATGTCTTATGTGATGTAGGCAGAATTTTATATATAAACCATATATACATAGGTATGGAAGCAATAACAGCTCTTCAGTGATAAAGCCACTGTAACAATGAAATCAGCACAACACTAGGTAGATTGTCAATGTTTTTTCTGTGTTCTTAAACAACCACACTCACCATTTTATTTTTTAAAAAATCATTTTGAAAACTAAATAGAGTTAGTTCTCCTAAAGCAGCCACATTGGAAAGTCTGTGTTAAACATAGGTGATCAATCCCTCCATGGTCACATAGAAGGGATCTCTGTCAGCTAACCTTCTTTGGGGCTATATACTCTTGTACCTCAGGGTGATACACCTCCGGCAGGCTACAAGCAGTTTGGTAGAATTACAAATAAATGGCTAGGTGAGGTAGTGGCTGGCTGCTCAGGTGTCAATCCAGTGGCCTTTCTCACTCCTCTCCTTCCTTAAGAGGAGGTCACTATTCAGAGTTAGAGGTCCAGGTTGATGCTGCACGACCAGCTGGTTTGAAGAAGACAGTTTGCTTGATGGGAGGAACAGATGAACAACAGAGGGTCAGGAAATGGAGGAAGAGAGGAGGAAGAAAAAACTAGTTTTAAGGATTCTATGGAAGAATGTCCATGTTAAATTTACCTATATTATGAGTAGAACAAATGCCTGTTTTTGTTTTTTGTTTGTTTTTTTTTTTTTTGTTTTGTTTTTTGTTTTTTTTTATCTACTGCTCAGTAAGGGTCTGCTACAAACCTCCTAAGTTTTGACTTTCATCTTGTCTGAGAAGTCTTTCCTCTGGACAGGCACAGGTGCAACACACATGTGTAACACACAGGCATATGCAACCTGTGTGTGTGTCTCCTCTTCTGATGAGTGACGAGAACTCTGTTAGAAGGGAAGGGAAGCAGAGAAGAAAGAAAGCAGTTAAGCAGGGTACCCACAGGCTATGAGAGTACAGTGTGCTGCGCTCTATCCAGGGCCTCTGCGCATGTGTGATTTCTAAATGTGCTGCTTCTTGGGAACTGTGGCAGATTCTCTCTCATTTGCCTCTAAGTGGGCAACAGCTTAGACTAATGAGGAAAACACGTTTAGCCTTGAAAACCAGTAAGAAGAAAGAAGGCCGATTGAAGATGTGGCTAACTGTAATTTGGTTGGTGGGCGCCAGAGTGTTTCATAGATAAGAGCCTAGCAAGACAGAGGACCACAGAGAAAGTGGCCCTTCCGAGACCTCTCTCTGTGGGGAGCTTTATATTATAGCTAAACAGATAAGACCAGAGGTCATCTGCATGTGAAATTCAAAAGTCACTCGTGGCCATCTTATGTGTTGCTTCAGCCTTGCTCAGCACACGGCACATATGTGTGTCCTTGCCTGCCTATTTCTGCAGAATCCTAAGTACTCGAACCTCCTTGAGGTGTTGAACATACCTGCTTCATGATAAACTCTCAAGGACAGAGGCAGATGCTAAGCATTCAATGACTGACCATTGAATGTTCTGCAGGGAGATAATACAAAAACAGTTCAGAATCAATATAGAAATTTGTAGGTTGTCAAAAATCATCTTCAACTTGTATCCAAGCAGTTCCCAGTAGAAAAGCAAAGTGCTCTTCCTACTTGTCATCAGCTAGTGAGAGAGTGAGCTCTGGCATGTGGTAGCTACAGCCATAAATGCTCTACAGACCACTCAGATCCACATGGCTTCTTCCTTCGTAGCACTGACCACTACACTCTAGGTTCATAAACACAAGGCACATGTCAGCCCCACAGTTTGAAGCACATGTGGGCATTGTAAACATGGCAACTGCCCCCTATCCCTGTGCACATCCATAGGTTTCTTCCCACCATATAGGAATGCACATCCAATGATAATGCTGCCTACCACATCAACATGTTCATCCAGTGGTACCTGCCTACCTCCATTACAGATGTGCAACTAGTTCTACAACCCGAAGCTACTAACAGAAATTTCTGAGTTGTGCTAAACTGCTAATGGGACACTGCCCAGCATAAAGATGAATAGAGATGCTATAAGAAGGGATGTCACAGACACAGGACACACAAGTAAAGCGTTCTCCTTGTCATTCTGGTTCTAGAAATGTCAGAGAAGAAGACATTGACTCTGCTAAGCATGAAAATGGTGACAGCTTGGTGGATGGTGTGCCTTGGGACAGTTGGCTAAGGAGAGATAGGCAGCTGCTCAGGCACATGTTCACATTATGTAACCAAAGATCAAGATAAAAAAATTTCAGCTTCCATCCCAGTGTCTTCTGCCTGATGAAGACACTGTTTACTCTGTCTTTGTCTTGCTTGAGCCTTAAATACAATTTGCATCTAAGTGTGCTGAAATCTCCATATTATGGACCAGCAAGATGGCTCAGCAGGTAAAGGAGCTAGCCACCAAGCCTGATGAGCTGAGTTTGATCTCCAGGTTCCATAGAGTAGAAGGAGAGAACTATCATCCTCTGATCTCAGCATGCATCTCATTGCAAGTGTAGCCTACTCACATCTGTACATATACAGTAACTAATATAACTTAAAAAGCTAGGATTCCAATTTAGAGATCACAAACCTAATTAAACAGTGCTGCTTTCTAAAATCAAGTCAACCATGTTTTCATGTCACCAGCCAAAACATTGTCCATCAAGGACCCTGTGTAAGTGTTATAGCTTTGAGAGCAAAAGTTTCCCCAGTGCAAGCAACGCAGCTCAGGAGCCAAGGAACACCACAGTCACACCGTGACACAGCAAACTTCATACAGGAGACTTATTGGAGAAGACACAGAGGGTGGCTGCCTTTGCTTGGGCAACAAGCAGCAAAGACCTGGGAGGGAGTTTGTATAGGGTTTCTTAGGGGCAGAGTTTTCGGATGGAGATTGCTGGGATTACAGATTCTGGGTTTTGGATGAGCCCAGGAATTGGTGCGATTTCAAGATCAGGGTTATTGTATTTTCAAGTCCTGAGCTTGGGCTTTTACTCTGTAAGGTAGTGCTTGGTCACCTGCATCTTCAAAAGTGGGTGAGTTTGGGTTTTTAGACTATTAGAGTGTTCTGTGAGTGGGATCCTGGCGGTTGGAGGTTCTTGGCAGGACATGAGGCATAGCCACTCAGATGCCTGGAGAAACTCACACTCTGTGCTCTTAGAAATTTATAGAACATAAAGGCCTTAAGCACCTTTGTTTTTTGAAAGAATGTGGTGTTGTTTCCTGTGAGGAATATGCTTCTCACAGGGACACTTCCTTGACTCTCAGGTGTACAACTTCTAAAAATGAGTAACTTCTCAGTGGGGGAAACTGAGTTGACTGGCTTGTTTCCTAACGCCTCCTAATTCTGAATAGCTTCTTAGTAAAGGATGTGGGGTTGACAGGCTCGTTTCCAAAGGTTAGTCGTATGCCACCTGAATGCCTTATACCTGAATACATCTTATACCTGACTCATCCTCCTGAATATTCAGACTTCCTGGACTGGAGGCATTGACAAATCCCAGCATATAGAGTAATAACCGCACAGGGATGAAACTGGTGAAACATGCAGTCCGGGCTTGTCTCCACCACAGTCTTCCCTGCTGTGTGCACTCATGTGCGCTTATTTCCTTCCGGGGCTGCAGGCATCCTGAGGGCGGGCAGTGTGAGTGTTGACCGAGCATTTAGATGTTTGTCAGCCTAACTGCTGCAATGGCACTGAACTCTTGTAGATAATAGGCCCGTGTGTTTTCTCTACCTGTGTCCCTGCACGTTCCCTTTTCTGGATCAGTTTCCAGCTTGGCCCAGATTACCCGACTCGTGCCCCATTCGTATAGTCAGCAACTGACTGAGCCACAGTCCTGACCTGCAGAGAGTCAGTGTGAGCAGTCATACAGTCATGGATGCACTTCCATGACAGGGAGGAACTGTACTCTGAGAGTATGGAGGAGGCTGGCGATGATGTCCCAGCACAAGGACATCCGTGGGCTTTGTCCTACCAGGAGTGAGTGGATCTCTCAAGACAGCAACTCAGCCACAGGTTCCTAAGCTGTGCGATGAGCCCTCCTTCACAGCAGGCTGGTCTCCTAGTCCAGTTCCTGTCTGTTCAACAAAGACAGCAGTGACTCCCTGAAAAGGCTTGGGAAGAGGGGCAGCAGGCTCCCTGGCCAGTGTCTGGCAACAACCAGAGCTGGAACCTAGGAGGAGGCAGCTTGCCTTTCCGACATCAGTAAGAGCTGAAACATTTTCATTCAAAAGGGAAGGAATGTTTGAAAGACCCAGACACAAGTCCATCATAGATAAATTCTAGAACACAGTCCCTTGATGCACAAAAGCATGTGACACAATTCACAAGGAAGAAAGCATAGTCCCCAAAGAGAAATGGGGAGCTTGAACCTCTGCCACAGTCCCAAGGCATTACCAAAGAGTACTAAACAGGAAATTCCTGGAAATTATGCCACTATCCTAACATTTTCCACTATAATTTTAATATTTCTCTTTGAGAAACAAGATTAGAGTAAGTGGGAGGCGCTTGCTGGCTCTTTGTTTGGTGAGTGTCGGGTTCCCTAAGTACAGGACAGTGACTGAGGTCAGATGTGTTGGACATTAGCACTACTAGCCTCTCGCCCCCATGAGGGCCTTTTTCCTGGAGAAGTAGAAATACAGGCAGCCACGTCTGTGGCTAGAAAGGCTTTAGCTGATATTGGGCATTTGCTGGCTAAGGCAGCTTTAACAGCAAAATTACTGCTTTTCTTTCACAAATAATTCTCAAGAGTTATTGTAATAATGTGAAGCCAACTAGAAATGGTCTCTTCTCTGCTTTTCGAACCATAAATCTTGCAATGGGGAGGCAGTGTGGTGGTACCTACATGAATACAATTTAGCTAAATAGTCACACTTTGCATTTGAATGGACATCATGAAAACAAATGCTACATTAAAACTGGACAGCACTTAAGGAGATTTAATAATTCATCTCATTGTCCCTGCAAATAAATGAACCAAAGCCCCTTTTATGTACTTGTTAAAATATGGTGGATAATGATCCATTCATGTTTAATATTACTAATAAATTTGAAAGTTCATGGTTTTTACTGATAAACATTTCCTGAAGTGCACTGTAGGAGGACAGATGGTTAAGTTAAGTACTTTGTAAGTGAGAATTGTGGATGTCGATGTGATTAGTACCAATGCTGTGTTGAGCCTTCACAGGCTTACCTGCGTTCCTCCCAGCACTTGACAGCCTGTTTCGTATTTCATTTTTATGTGCACCAAATTGCACATGACTGTAGGGGGAAAACTAACATGGTAATAGGGCAATGATAGTAGTAAATATTGTGTTTTTCCTTGTTGACTTAAATTACACATTTACAGTATCTCAGGAAAAATCTTATTAGTCTAATTTAATATGTTGAAATATTTTACCGATAACATTTATGAATAGAAAAACACATGCAGGGCCTCTAAACATACAGATGCACAAGTACAGGAAACAGATATGCATGTGTGTGCCGTGTTATATTGCTTAATCCAGATAGTTAGATGTGGAAATTAGTTTTATTCAATGGGAGCCATACTATTTTAGTGTTCATATCTGCAGAGGCTTTAATAACACACTGTATATATCTCAGGATAGTTAAAGAATGCTTCCATTTTTAGTGAGTTTCATTTTAGTTCATGAAAGTTTACATGGGGGGAAACTGAGAGAAATTAATTTATATCTTATAAATAATATTCCAAAACCCTTCTTAAAGCACCACAGCAAGCTGAACTGTGTTTTTTAATCGAAAGTGCTACTCTTATTTTATTGCAACACCAAAGCCTTGGTGTTTAGGCCTCGGTTGCCCTCTGTGTTGACTGAAATGCATGAGTTTCACTTTTATGTCAGTGGCAGACATTGTGTCTAATTCTCTTTCCCATGAAGATTCCAGAAGCTTATTTCATTAGAGACCCCCATACGTTCCTCCTTACAAAGGACTTTATTAAGGTACCTGGGTTTTATTTAGTGCTAAAGGTGTTGTTTGGTCTTTAACTGCATGCATGGATGCACAAATTCTCATTTCTACTTTTAACCCCGGCTTCTGGTGATGACTACAGTTCTGTGCTTAACTGAAGCATGAATAGAAGATGTGAACCTTGTCCACAAAAGACTAACACTTGGCGCTCTGTGCCCTGAGAAAAGAACACCCCTGGAGTTTCCTGGACTCTTTCTATGGCTAGCTTGAGCTCCACTTGTATTGTCAAAAGTATGATGACCTCTCTTTTGACACATATTGATTATGACAATCACCCTTCTTGCCCTACAGGCCATGGAAGCACAGATACAGAACTTTGGACAGACGCCATCTCAGTTGCTCATTGAACCACATCCGCCTAGGAGCTCAGCCATGCACCTGGTAAGGCAGCAGTCTTGGATGGGTTTTTTTCTTTCCTTTGCACCTAGGTAGAAATGGTATTTCAGTACTATTTCCAGAGGCTTCCCAGTTTATCTGTTGACTCAGAAGCTCAAGGGCATGCTAGAAGGAAGTGTGATTACTACTCTTTAGTCCTGCTAATTAAGCCAGCAATCTTGGGCTTACAAAAGCAGTATTTACTTCTCTGTAAGCCTTTTGGGGTACAGAGGCACACACACACACACACACACACACACACACACACACACACACACACACACTGCTGCCCCCAATTAAATTAGATCTGTAAATTAGCACACCGTATAAACACAAGCCCACACACAGAAGAGTAGTTCATTTTCAGAGACTCCAGTAATTCTAAATGTAGTTTGTGGCTCCTGTGGAGAAACAAGACAGGCTGGTTACAGGTAAAGACTCCAAACTCCATCTCTGCCACTAGTTTGAGTTGACATCTCAGCATCTGGAGAATGGAGTTTATTCATCCCTGTACTGAGATCCCTAGGCCTGCTTCTGAACCTCCCTTAGGCCAGCTCCTAGTGTATATTCCCCAGTAGATGCTGGCTTGTCTCATCAAGAGCTGATCACATTAGATCTTTAGTCCTACTTTTTAAGGAAAGAATTGTATGCTTTATTCTAAAATGTAAAGCTCCATTCTCATAACAAAACAGTCCCTTTTCAGTTTATCAGCAAATAGCAACCAGTCCTTTTTTTTATTTAGTTCTGTGAGGCTGATGTACTTTTAATGTATACACTTGCTGATGGACTTTTAATGTATTTTTTAAATGATCTCTCACTATTTTTTTAATAGTACTTCAACAAATGTCTCAAGACAGAAACAGTTGTAAATGAATTCTCAGATGATATATGTATACCCACCATCTTGAAGACATTCCTGCCCCTCAGCAGGGTGAAGAGGTCTGAGATGGGAGGGCAGTGGGTGTGTCAGCAAGCCTGTAAGCTGATATTTCTCTGATGGAAAGAGTATGCCCACCATTTACTTGATGCATTTTTGAGCCCCTCCATGTGTCAGATGACTGAGCGAGCCAGAGTCAGGTGTGCCCTCCACAGCACCAAGAAGCAGGCAGACGCTCCTGGGGAAACACATCTGCACACTTGTTCTAACCCTCTCTGTGCAGCCATCCACATAGTTTCAGCCCTGCAGCACTTGGTCATTTTGTGTAACACAACAGAAAGTTTTTCAGGGAACACCGGTTGTTTCCAGATGTGTCCCAGCCATGGTACAGACAGGGCTGTGGGCTTAGAGGGCCAAGCTCTGCACCGCCCAAGAGTTATCCCTTTTCATATGAAATGGCTTGGTGGGAGAGTTTTATTCCACTTCTCTGTTTTTGATGATGATGATCACGATGATGACTATCTTGGGGAATGCCCCATTAGAACTCATTATCTTCCTACAAAGAATTATCAGAAATTATTATACAAAATTGGCATGGAGTTGGTAAAAAGAAAATGGACTTTGAGTGCATGATTCATAGGAGAGAACGCTCAAGTGTGTTTGAAATTATTTCCAGCATCCTTATTTTGTGTTTGTATAATTGAGTTTATAGTGCTCTGCACTGCTTGTAATAGCTGATGTCACCTCATATGCTAGGAATTTACGAAGAAAAACTCAAAAAAGCATTAGTCTACAGTGAACTGAACCTGTAAGAGAGAAGGCACAAGGCCTAAATAGTAAGTCAGCAGCAGAGCCCAGCGACATGAGGACACTGACCAGAGTGCCAGGAACTCTGCATGTGGTTGTTTTGATTGTTTATGCTGTGGCCCTAGGTTAGCCCAATAGAGATGACAGTTAGCAGCCAAATCACTTTATATTTCATGCTAACACCAGCCACTGACTAACTAATTTTCAATCAAACTGATTTTTTTAACCTCCCTGAACAATTATGATACATCTTGTGGCTATTTCTGTGAGCTAACTGTCCACATGCCAATCTGACCATATATACAAATCGAGGCTGACTTAGCAACAGTGTCCTGCCTCAGTGACCTCAGAGGCTCTGTTCTCTTTTCTCTGTGCCTTCTTCAGGTGAAGCTGCTCTCTCTGGGGTGCCCTGGCCAGCAAGACAGTTGAAATGGCATGGAGTCCCTCCCTCTTATCACGCTAGCCTTGTCTGTCTGCACCTCCTAGCCCTAGACCTTCCACTAACCGAGTTATCCTTTGTTTCCTTCTGTCTCTTCCCTTTCTACTCAACAGTGTTTCCTTCCACAGAGCCCACTCATGTTCAAAGATCAGATGCAGCAGGATGTAATCATGGTGCTGAAGTTTCCATCCAATTCCCCTGTGACCCACGTGGCTGCCAACACCCTACCCCACCTGACCATCCCTGCAGTGGTGACAGTGACCTGCAGCCGACTGTTCGCAGTGAACAGGTGGCACAACACAGTTGGTACGTGGGTCTCAGCATTCACTACAGGGCCAGGGTGAAGATGGTGTTAGGGAACTCGTGCCGTTAAACAGAGAGAACAGCAGCACAGCCTGTCCACTCCTACAGCCATTCGGGGCCCTGGGCTCGGCACTGGGCTTTCACTGCACCTCAACATGTTTCCAAACAGAGCAAGTTTGTCTGGCTTTTGTAAATAAGGACTTCAAGCCATCCCCCTTTATTGCCATCAGTTTGTTTAGGAAATGTTAGAATGCCCATCATATGTCAAATAGTCGTAGGCTTTTGGAATTCGGCAGGAAACAGACATATAGCACCCCTAGCTTTGTGGGGTCTAGTCTGTGAGAAAAGGCAAACATAAACTGTCCGGTGATTTCACACGAGTTTGCTCCACACTCATCCCTGAGAACTCCAACCTGCACATCTTGAAGTGATATGGTGTCATCACACACTTAGATATACTGATCCTTCTTTAATCAGGGCAGACATGGATGTGTCCAAGTGATTTAGTTGGCCCAGTTCACCACTTAAGGCTTCCTGCAAAGCCCCAGGACTTGCACTGTCGCCAGGACTGAAAAGATGAGCCCTGCTGATTTAACCTGGATCTTTTATTCCACTCCCTCACTCTGAAGGGCCGTGATTTATACCCACAATCCCTCCCCAAGTTTACAGGCAATGGGCCCTGGTTTATGGTTATTGGTGATATTATCAACAGGGGGTGGCGCAGCTTCTGCTGGCCTGGAGTGTATAGCAGACATCTTATGGGAAAATAAGACTTCATTGCTTAGTGGGCTTTGGCCTCTAGGAATGTTTTTCATTAAGAAAAAGAACTATAAAGGGCTCGATTATTAAATTGTTAAAAATATTATGTACACTTATGTTATAACCACATGTGAAAATATGGCAGATGAACCCAGTCCGACCCCAGATGTCAGTTCTGAAGGCAGCTTTAGTGGGAGGAAAGGTTTAGGTGTGCTTCAGCTTACAACTTGAATTGACTAGTCATGCTGTTGGGAAGCCTCCTGGGGAGAATCCAGCTCTTACTTGGCCCCAAGGCTTGGAAGTCCAGCCCTGTCTTGCAGTTCCGGACCACTGGCTGCTTTGTGAGAAATGCTCTGATGCCCTGCTCATCCAGATCACCACTCTTCCTGGCTTGCTACCAGGAAAACCTAAAGTCCCAGCTATTGTGACTTCTTAGGACTCTATTAAAACTTCCCTGAAAGTCATTAAAAACCTTCATTAAAAGTCACATGATGGAACTGAGGCGGCCCAAATTTTAAACAAATGCACATTTTATGTAAGCATCATAAAACACTCCTTGTTTGAAAATGCTTTTCAAATAATCTCATGGCAATTCTCTATGCTTACTCCATCAGGACTCAGAGGCGCCCCCGGGTACTCGTTGGATCAAGCACATCATCTTCCCATTGAGATGGACCCATTAATCGGTATGCTAACATATCTATTACTTTCTCTGATAAAACACCATGGCCAATGGAAGTAAGAGTTTGTTTGGCCTTATGCTACTAGAGGGAGAGTCCCTTATGACTTGGAAACAGGCAGCCAGACAGAGAGCTGAGGGGTTACACCCTCAGTCAGACACAAAGCAGAGACCAAACAGGAAGTGAAGTAAGGCTGTTTATCCAAAGCCAGTGTCCACTAATGTGCTTCCTCCAAGGTTCCTAGAGGTTCCATAACCCTCACAAACAGCCCCACCAACTGGGGACCAGGGCCCAGGGCAGCCACTGCTCATTGACACCACACTGGCTGTCACAGACACCTCTGCTATCTACGTGTTCTCACCTCATCGTTTGTCTCAGAAAGCAGATGGATGACAACAGCAACATAAAAATGGCATCAAATTGCCACAAAGGGCTTTGCCAACTTCCACACACATTCAAGAACGCTTTGCTATCAAACCAATTATTTATGGCATATTCTGGATATTGTAGGAGGTCATGTAAGTTGAATATTAAGCAAATATTTATACTGTGTCCTTTGTTTGGGCCTAAAATATTCTTAACAATTTCATATTATTTAAGATAGAAAATTTCAAAAATTGTTGAGGGAAATTAATACTGAAAGCATCTTCTATAAAATTTACTGTTCAATGGGCTGAATTTGTTTTTTTTTTAAGTAAAGACACCTGAGCCACAACTGCTTACATTTGTGTAGGCCATGGCATTCTATGCCCCTAGTTTTCTATCTGTGAGGTGTTTTATGATAATGTTTATTCTCCTAGCTTGTGGAGTCAGTTAGAAAATGGAACAGAAAGATATGTTGGAACACTCTAGAGAGTGGCTCGGTTATGTGTAAGCAGTGACGGTGCTGCTCTTCACCTGACTCAGCGTTTATTGTGATCTAACAGACTGGCCTTGGCTTTCCCTTATTCTCACCCCCGCACACCGCGTGCAGCATTTACATACCTTGCACAGATACAAGGCTTAGGGTTAGGAGTATTTCTGAGTCTGTACTTGTTGTTTGTCCACCAGACACTGACAGTGAGACAGTAGCTAGTGTGTGACTGGGGAACAGCCAGCTTGGCTCAGTGACCAGACCCCAGGTCGCCTCTGTTCTTGGTGACCAGGCGCTAGGTCAGCTGTTTTCAGCGGCTTTCCAGTACTCCAGGACCTTTGTTTTTTCTCTCTTACTGCTTACTTTACTAGGTAACTATTTACAAGCTTTAGTGGCTGTGTACAAGCAGTAGCCCTGTGATCCAGTTAACTTCAGAGCCTGGTAGTGACGACCTTCCACATCTGCACTTCATGTTTAAAAATTCAGGAGGGGACGTTGCCTGAAAGGATGGTGCAGAGTAAGGGACAGGCTGGCATCCAGACAGGCACTGGGGAAATCATAGCTGTCTCTGAGTTCCTGGCTATATTCAGATTTGCTCCCAGGGCTGCACACTGATCCGTTGCCTGTCTCTCTCTCCCCCAATCGCTTTCCCATCTCTTTTCTTGGTCTCCTCCCCTGCCAGCCATGCTGCAAAGGCCTTGTGTTTGTTGACAACCCGGGTCTTTAAAGCTACTGACCTGAAGCTCCCTGTGGGCTTCCCACATCACAGCAGCAGCTCTCTGCCAGCATTCCACATGGATTGAAATGTGCATGGACAGTGACAGATGGCAGACACTGAGACACTGTCGGTGTGTGAAAGATTCACCTGCACCCGGTTCTTCCTGGACAGTGATGAACTGGAGCATAGCACACATGCACAGAACCAAAGACATCTAAATACTTCCCATGTTTAGAGTCATTATCTTGGATTCCCCGTCTGTTCTTATTGATGATGGAAGCACTGAGGTTGCTGACATAGGTTTTAAGTATATGATAGAACTTGTGAATAATCATTGCTACTAAGGAAATGTATATTCCTTGAGGAAACAAAATGTCTAAGTCTTAACCGTTGTGCATCAATAGAAGCTTCAGTGAGGTGCGGCCTATTTTCCTTCCATGAGGGCATAATGAAACTGTTCTGTTTGTTTTTAGCGAATAACTCTGGTGTGAACAAGCGGCAGATCACAGACCTTGTGGACCAGAGCATCCAGATCAATGCCCACTGCTTTGTGGTCACGGCCGATAATCGCTACATTCTCATCTGTGGGTTTTGGGATAAGAGTTTCAGAGTTTACTCAACAGAAACAGGTGATCTTCACAATGAGGGTTTATTTTTGGTGTTCAAGAGGACTCGAACTGTAACCCAGCAACCACATAAAAGCCTATACATACCTGTGATCCTTGCACTGAGGAACCAGACAGAGAGAGATCCCCAGGGCTGCCTAACCATCTAGTCTAGTTGAAGTGACAAGTTCTAGGTTCCATGAAAGGACCTTCTCCAAAGCAAGATAGGCCGTGACTAAGGAAAGCAATTGACGCCAGCCTGTGGCTCCACTCATATGTGTACACACATGCCCACACAAACACATATATGTATCACACATGCACTCACAGAGAGTGCATCTCCTCTAAAATGAAACCATAACAGTATAGCAATCCCATGCTGTGCCAGCTCTAAGTCGTCAAGGCTTGGTGACCACATTGTAAGCTAACCAGCTTGTTCTGCCTCAGAAATGAACAGACTTGTCAGCCTCTCCCCACATTCATATCCAGGATAAAAAATAAAACTCTCCACTCCCAGGCCCAAATTCTGAAGAGAAAAAGCATGGTCATCTCATAAGACCTTTCCTTAAAAATCAACTGTGAATGGATTTGAATTGTCTCCAAAACTGTGGGTGTCTTTTCACAAATTAGTAAAATAAAATTAATTCTGTTTTTGTGAAGACAATGAGTCTCAGTGACGTGACTGTCGTCTGTGCTGCAGGGAAACTGACGCAGATTGTATTTGGCCACTGGGACGTAGTCACATGCCTGGCCAGGTCCGAGTCCTACATCGGTGGGGACTGCTACATTGTGTCTGGATCTCGGGACGCCACCTTGCTTCTCTGGTACTGGAGTGGGCGGCACCACATCATAGGAGACAACCCCAATAGCAGTAAGTGTTTTCCACAAAGGTCCTTTCAGACAGTACGTAACTTAAATGTGGTTCTTTGCTATTTGATTTCCTTCATTTTTGCACAGTCTGTAAAGAACTTAAAATATGAAAACTTAAGTGGCAAAAAAGTAAAAATGAATTATTACTAAGATCTTTGGCCTAGGAAGAGTCCCAAATCTCCTCATGATGACATTTGACTGATCCCCTCAGCTGCTGTCCCCAACACCCAGATGTCCCCATGCTCTAGCAATGATGCCTAGGGTGTTAAATCTCAGGCTTTCTTGCTGCCTTTTTGAAACTTCAGTAAGCTTTTATTTGCTCCTCAGTCTAGTGGTACTGTTTTCTTCCCTGTCGGTGGCCATGCCTAGAATGATATCTCAAATCTGTGATCGCCTCTGAAGAGCTCTGTGTAAGGAGAAGACAGTGCATCCTAGAAGTACACCCTGCCTAGAAGGGTCTGGCAGTTACACAGACACACAGGCCAGCACTTCTGCCAGCACTTGTCAGAGTCATATTTCCAGTGACTCAAATTAGTCAGGTGATGCCATCGTTGGGAGATCATGAGTAACTCTGGGTCCTGGCACTGTAGTATACATGAAAGCTTTCCAGCAAAAATTAAGTGATTGAAATGTTAGACAGAATCTGACCAAAAAATAATGGCCACTTTAAATTACCAACCACCACTGGTTTGAGTATCTGTGTTTCCTGTATAATATGGCATAATTTTTGTGAAGTATTTAAAGAGGTGACTGCCTAGACCAGGAGAGTAATCCAAGCTACAGTACATTCATCAGTCACACCTTAAATGTACCCAAAGCATGGGTTGGGGTCTAGTAACAACAGCATATCTACAAATGACAAACATACAGGGGACAGGACCAGCTGGGCCAGAGATGGGGACGGGGGTGACTAGGGGTAGAAGTGGTGAGGATGGAGTCAGCCAGGGATGAAGACAGTTAAAAGTGGAAGTGGCTTGGGAGATTAAGGATGGAAGACATGGTGTGGGGATGGCTAGGGCTGGAGATAGTATAGGAAGGAGATGCTGAGGTTAGAGGTCACTAGGGATAAAGATAGTATAGGAAGGAGATGCTGAGGTTAGAGGTCACTAGGGATAAAGATAGTATAGGAAGGAGATGCTGAGGTTAGAGGTCACTAGGGATGGAGATAGTATAGGAAGGAGATGCTGAGGTTAGAGGTCACTAGGGATGGAGATAGTATAGGAAGGAGATGGTGAGGTTAGAGGTCACTAGGGATGGAGATAGTATAGAATGAAGATAGTGAAGGATATAAATAACTATGTACAGCAGGACTGGCCTTTAAGTTTCAGGCTTCTTCCAGCTTGTGTGTATTTTATCTGGAAAACAGAAGACAAAACAGAAGATGGCTGTTAATGGACAGGAACCAAGTCTCTATCATATAGTACAGAGACTACAGAATGTATGCATTGAAATTGTTCAGTGGACCAGATTGCCAAATGGTGTATGAAGTTTATTGTCCATGTTCATAGCTAGAGTTGAAAGTGTAGCGTATGAGCAATGACAGTCCCCTGCCTACACTGAAGTAGGATGTGACAATGGCTCAAGGGCTTTCTTAATTGCTTTCCAATTCTGCATTATCAATGAACATTTCCTCATAAATTCAGTCAAGGTAATATACTTATGCTTACTTCTAAAACCACCCAGTCAGATCTGTAACAGACTTCTATTTCCCTCTCTCTCTCTCTCTCTCTCTGTGTGTGTGTGTGTGTGTGTGTGTGTGTGTGTGTTCGAGGGTTGGTGATGGTGGTAGTGGCTGTCACTCCACATGTGGAGTGTTAATACATGTGTTTTATCTAAGCATTCCAATTTGCATTTCCATTTTTTTTATTTCTGTAGTACTTTCAAATGTCTAAGCAGCAGGGCTTCATGTCATCTGACATATATATACATTAAAAAAAATTAGCCATTATAAGATAAAAGAATTTTTAAAGCAACAGAAAAGCATTTTATACATATTTAATTAACATCTTCAAAATGAAACTCAGAAGGAACAATTCAAAAGAGAATGCATAGGGCTAGATAGATGAATCAGAGGTTAATAGTGTTAATAAACTTGAGTCCCAGAACCCACCCATCAGGAGGCTTACAATCACATGTAAGTCCAGTTCCAGGATAATCTCATGCCTCTGACTTCTGTGGGCACCTGCACTCATATGTATGTACCCTACACACACACACACACACACACACACACACACACACACACACAGTTTTTAAAAACTAACTCTTCTAAGTGGGAATTTATATTTAAAAGCTGCCATATGGTAGCAAAGATGAGATCTTATATGTCACATGTTGTCATTAGATAAAGAATCTGAAAGAAAATACTAAATTATCGTAACTTTGTGTTGGCTATGCTATTAGGTGCCTTTAACCCTAAGGATGAAAAGTCCTGATCTGTCTGCACAGTTAAATCTGATAATATGTAGAACAGTTCAAGTCCCAAGGAACAGATGCTAAGTAGATGCTTCATGCTTATGTGAGTGGATAAGGATGAAGTTGTCAATATAACACTTACTTTGAAGTCAGTATATTTTGGAGGCATGGTTTTGGTTAGCCTGACCTCCCTCTGTAGAGCAGGCTGGCCTCACAGAGATCTGCCTGCCTTTACCCCCCTAATGCTCAGACTAAAGGCATGCACAGTCACCCTGGATCTGATGTGAATGTGGGCATGGATGTGTCCCCCTTTGTTCTCAGTACACAAAGGGTTGCTCTTCTAGAAAAAGCAGGAGGAGCAGATACAGTATGGGTTGAACAGGCAGTCTGTACTGATGCCTGCTTGTCCCTGGGACTCTGAGCAGATTTGAGTCCTAAATATGAGAAGCCCCCAGCCTTCATGAGCTAGGTCCTGCCTATGAGGGACTAAGTACATCGAGTACTTCCAGGACTCAGTGGCTCTATCAAGTAATATTAATATAATCAGTACATGAACACTTACACAGAACTTCATGTCCCGGGTATGCATTCATGAGTTATATTTTAAAACAAACAAACAAAACAATGTTCTGATTTGTGCCAAATAGATAATCCTATGAGTAAAACCTTTAAATTGGCAATAATATTTAATATTCATTGAATTTGATAGTTTTATGTCCTTCTTTACAACAGTCCACCCCACAGACATCTCTGCCCACTTGAGCAGCTGAGTCAGCATGTGTTTAAACGCAGCCACTGCGCTGATACCCAGGCTGCCATCCCTGTGAGCTATGGTCCTGCCATACGCTTGCAGTCATTGCCATCAAAACTGACAGTGGGAAAGAAATGGTTTTTCTGTCCAGGTAATCTAATCCAACTACCAGGTCACCCAGGCCAGAGAGCCAGGCTGTATGCTTTCTGTCTCATTGCTGTTAATACAAGGTAGTTATACCCACAATGGTGACTGTGTGGCATAATGCCCTTGGATGTATTGAGTATATATACTAACCTTACCTTGAAGGGGAACCTTATACTGGGATAGCCTTGCCTAGTAGCTACTATTGTTTGGGAATTAGGCTACCATACTCATTTAATTGTTTAATGTGGCAGAGACCAAAACAGACTACTTCATGAAAACAGCATCCTGGAATGAAGACTTGTGTCTGACTTTACATAAGCATTTCTGAACTTGAATCAAGAAGTCAAAAGGCCTTGACATACATACATGTTTCCTTTGTGCTACCAGTGGTATAGAATAATGATGCCTTGTTCTCAAAGAAAATAAGTAGTGTTTGTAGACTTTTAGGCAAGAGTATAGAAAGGTTAGTTTTGTTGTGTCAAATGTATTGTTGTGACTGATTTAGACATCTCAGAAAATCTCATACTGTCTTCTAGGTTTTTTTCTTTCCATTTCTATGACTGCATCATTATGACAATAGAAGTTTGTGAAAATAGATTATGACATAGAATTCCAGATGCTGAAGGAACGGGCTGCCTGCTCATGCTGCAGGTCACATGGTTTTGCTCTTTAGTGCATCTTCTGTCGATGATACTGTTGTTACTCTTTCACGTGGCACTGAACAAGGAACTCGTCCTGGAGGTTTTCCGTGGCTCCCTGGCTACATAACAGACTTGCAGAGACACGAGGGACAGGTGCTTTCATCTGAAACAGCCTTACACAAATTCTGAAACTAATTTGGAGGTGATAAAAATTAATTTGCGCAGTTTAATTGGAAGCAGCTTCCTGCATGAAAGAACGCAGGCAGAGCAGGCAGTCTGTGCTAGGAGCTGATTGAATTTTTTGTCAGGTAGGTGTCTTGGACTTGGCCGCTTATCCTCTAGAGCCCTTCTTTGCAATATATTACAGCCCATCTCTGACTGGTGAGCCTTAACCAGATCAATGCTGTTCCTGTGGAATCCCCAGGGTACAAGTTTCATTGATCTTGGGACTTGACAGCTCTCATTACGTGCTGTAGCTTCCAACAAGATAGTCACAAGAGGAGCGAGTTAACATCGGTGTGTCTTCAGTAGACCCAACAATGCATCAGGAACTCAGCCAAAACCAAATCTGCCCTAAAGAATGTGATTTAAATGTTTATTTTGAGTGATACATACATATGAAAATTTAAAAACCATAGTAATATAAAATCCTGAAAGGGGATTTACTGCTCATCTCTCAAATCTAATCTACCAGGATCCACTGAGATGGTTATATGCAGTTCTCCTGCTCATGTAGACACCATGCAGTCTGGGAAAGAAGAGTACTGAAAAGACATCCCCAGCTGTGCACACGCACCTATTGTGTTAGACTCAGCCTTGGGCACTGACTCTTTTACCTAAAGACAATCCTCAGCCTCCACTGACCAACAGTGTGATAAGAGCTAGGATATGTACAGAGACTGACCGGAGGCAATCTTTAGTTAAATATATATTCATATATATGACTATATACATATACATGCATATAAATGTACATACACACACATATGAAACTACATCCCCAGGGGTCTTATGTAGGATACAGTAACACTAAAGTATTTTAATTAGCTGCTGTCAGTATTGGCTATTCCAGGAAGTTTCTGTTACACATTTGAAATTACAGAGTCATGAGCTGTAACATTTGATGCTTTATTTTAAAACTTTAAATTAAAATACCATCATATTTTTCAAGTGTCTGCATAAATGAAGATGGTTGTATCTTGATTCTGTAGTGACATTACTCAGCCCAGACATTAAGTCTTAGTGTTGTATGTCACTGAGGTTCATCCTCTGGTGCTCACAGACCTGAACTGAGGACTGTGGAACCCAGAGCCTCAGCCTTTGTGCTGACCACCTCACAAGGCTGCAGGCCATCTTAAGGAGAGCTCTCCTGTCACATCTGTGTGCAGCAGGGACACTGGAATGACTTGATAAAGGTGGCATGGATTCTCTCTGTTTCACTGTGTTGTTCCCTGTGCTTGCCTGTGAGGACTGGACGGGTTTGTTTCTTACCATTGCACTAGATGGATCCCTTGTCCCTGAGGAAATGAGTGGGGAAGGGCTGAAGTGCATGGTCCTCAGAGGGGACGTCTCACCTGCCCCTCCCTCCACGCCAGGCCCTTTAACCCTGGGCTCCATCCATCAGCTGGGACGTGACAGTGACAGAGCATTACCAGGATCTCGGGTGACTATTGGGTAGTGTGACATCTGCCCCTGGTAATGAAATGTAGGAAAAGCTCTTGTTTTTGCTTGCAGATTTCCCAACTCAAAAGCTTTAGAGAACATTTTCTCTACTTTCTCACCTGAAGCTGGAGCAGTTTAAAAACAGCAGTTCCCCTGAACAGTACTATTTATATCTAGGTGCCACCCCTCCACACTCTGAGGACATCATAATGTATTGGGTCTTCGAAGATGGGTTGTCAAAGAGCTACTTCCTTGTGGAAAATATATTGCATGAGAAATTAAATATTTTTTGTTCTTTTTTTCTCAATTCTTTACCATTGAATGGTTGCTTCTTTTTTGTATAAGAGAAATAACTATTTATTTCTAACAGTTTATCAAAGATTTATATTCAGGATTTTTCAGTGTACAAATATCTCCAAAATAATGGGAGAGACTAAAACTAGGTCTGGGAGAGAAGGCTCAGTATGTAAGTGCAGTGACTGAGTGGAAGGAGTCTGCATTTGGATGCCCCAGCATACACTGGGGTGACCAGGAGTGACCCTGCACATCTACGCTCCAGCACTGACTGGGTGGTTGCTAGCCGGGCAGTCAGAACATCAAAGCTCCAGATTCACTGAAACACTGACTCAAAACGGAGCTTTCAAACAATCGAAGACACCAGATGTCAACCTTTGGCATTACAAGTGTGTACACACATCATCTTATTAAAAATACAGTTCTCACTTTAACAAGAAACTTGGACTATTTTAGAAACACTTAAATTTTTTCAGTTGTGTGAATATGTTTCAGACGATCTCAAGACTGTAAGAGATACTTTCCATTACTCAAAACCCATTACAATAGTGCGTAGATTTAGAGCTGATCGCACACTGCTGTGGGCTGCCACACCCACCCTCCCAGGCTGCATTTCAGAAATGCATCATAAGGGGAATGCCTTTTGATGGATCTAAGAAAACTCACCCAACACGGATCATCTCTAGAGATGCAGAAAATAACATCAGTGCCAAAGGGGGCATCCAGGCAGCAGGTGCACATGCCCACCCTTGAGCCTTCATGGTTCTGCTCCTGCCCTGCACAGGGAGGGCCAGGACAGCTCTTAGCAGGAGGAGTGCCAGGATCTAAGGCCAAAACTCAAGGCAGTTCTCCGAAAGACATGAGAGGATTGAGGGCACCCATGCAGACACGATGGGACTGTGGGACACTACCACCCATGTAGAAGAAGTTCACAGAGAAAACCAGACAAGGAAGGCAACAAGTCCCAAGCTGAGCAAGCAATCTACTCCATAAGACAAACAAGAAACAAGTAACAGAAAACAGGGAATTTCAAAACTATGGGATGCTCTAGATATGAAAAGGGCAAACTCACAGTTCTACATTTCTTATGCAGAGCTGAGAACAAAGGAATGTATTTTATTTCTTTAATCTTAAACATATAAATATTTAATGTGTAACAGATATTTTTAAAATTTCCTAATTCCAGAAGCAAAGGCAAATCTGACTGCTGTGAGAAAGAATCAACTTGGTTCTTTTTGAAGAGAGCAGAATTGTCATTAACACCCCAAGGACAGGAAGAGAGAGTCATTCTCACACCTTGTGAATGTGTTCTTAGGTCCCTGCACCCAAGCTAGAGAAAACAGTCTTACAATCTTAAAGCAAAATTCCACAGGAAAAACATCCACAGCACAGTTAGAACCACAAAGGGATTTCAACTGTGCAACCACCCAAAAGAAGTTTTAGTCTCATTGGACTAAGTGAAATTTAGTACAAAATATTATTGAGTTTGCTATCCTCAAGGAAACATACCCTGACCTGTTAGAACATAAGTTTTCTAGAATCCTGAAAGAGTTGGTTACAGTTCCAAGATCCAGGTTACAATGTGGCTCTCCGAGGTACAAAAACAATGGCTTGTAAAGCTAGAGACATAAAATGAAGTTGTTGCGTTCAGATATGTGCAAAAAGGCGGCTCCCTATATATTTTGTGCTCTTTGCTAAGATGAGCCCGTGGTAATAGCAATATGAGTTAGTATAACTGTTTTACAAATAAGCGTGGGTGGAGACAAGCCAGGATGGAAGTGTGCTGTTCCTGGTATGCGAGCCATCACTGGTGTTGCTCCAAATGCTACATGTCCTTGCTTTTGACAGCTCTGAATCAGCTCCTCCCCAGTGGAAGGCAGACAGGCAGTTGGGGAGCACATTCAGAGTTGAGGACCTCGATGGAAGGTGGGCCAGCCTCACTTCCTACCTAGTTCTATCCTGAGAAACAGTTGAGACAGTTGTCTCTCCTTCACAACTTTGCCCAAATCCTGCTTCTGCTTCCCTCCTAGGTGGTGGGTATAAAAACATGAGATTCAAAAACAGAAGCCCCTCTCAGTCTTTTGTCACAGGAGGTCCTGGGGGGAGGCTGAGTGGCTTTATAGTGCCTGTGGGGCAGATCATGGACCAGGGCAGTTTCTTAAACCGTCTTCGCTCAGGGTCCCTTTTCATACATGACATTTTTATGCAGCCAAAATTATACAGGAGTAGAAAGAGATCCTCAAATCAAGCATTTACCCATAACCCATAACAAATTATAGACATTTGTCTTAAAGCACTTCTTTGGTATACTGCAATGTCACCATAGAAGAGGAAGGAGGTTCTCACACTAATGAGAAGGCGTGCTTGTTTTAACGTGAAGAATTAACCCTTGGTTGAATACACTGTGCTGGAGGCTGTAGAACATTGAAGACATTTTTCAGAGTCAATAGACATTCTGGTTTGTTGCTCTCAGTGCTGAGACTGCCACTTCACACAAGTGCACACTTTAGAATGGCGGGAGTATGTGAGGTCACTTTCACAAATGGTTGGAAATTCCGTCTTAATCCCAACTCAGAGCATACTTAATGGATCCTTACCAAAGTCTTGTCAGCAACATCAGATCACACAGCCTGACACAGTCCAGTCTAAACGTTTATTAGGGTGATAAGTTGATACCAGCCGAGGATGACAGTAGGAATAGGTAACAGAACCATCATGTGCCTACAGTAGCAGAAAACCTTTCTGTGGTGTCAGCATCCACAGCAGGTGTTGCAGGAAGTGTTTATTATTGTTGTGTGGCTTGAAGGCACACACACACACACACACACACACACACTAGAAGAACATGCGTCTTCAGACCCATACCCACAGTGAGGCAAGCTACCAGCTGACAGAAACACCTCGTGCACATTATCATTGGATTCTGAGTGAATCTCTCATCCCTGAGCTCAGAAACCGTCTACTGTTGCCCGGTGCTCTGTCCATATGGAAGTGGAACTAGAGGCAGGGAGATGACCTGGGCACATGCAGTGCTGCAGTCACTACATGATTCCACACGTTACTGCCTAGGTGACAGCATAGCCATTGACACTTCTGACACTCACGTGCGTTAACGCCCTGCGGTCCCAGCCACCCTGTAGCAGGACCAGGATTAGGTCACGTCACAGGAACAACAGGCCATGTCCTCCCTCATCATTGCTGAGTATGTCATCAGGTCTGTACTGGTCTCCAGTGACAACTTGCTACTGTTTCCTTGTAGGTGACTATCCTGCTCCCAGGGCTGTCCTCACAGGCCATGACCATGAAGTTGTCTGTGTCTCCGTCTGTGCAGAACTCGGACTCGTTATCAGTGGTGCTAAAGGTCAGCAGCCATATTGTTCACGTTCTGTCTCTAAGCAGTTACGCATTTTCCAGCTGTGACTCGTTGAGTTTTCCCAGAGATTCTACACAGTTAGAAATAGTCTCTGGGTTCTCTGCCATTGCTTAGTTTAATCAAATATGAGTTATATTTTCCAACACTGACACAAAATATGGTTAAGTTTATGATGTAGTCACCAGCATTCTAACCCAAACATTGGTAAATTAAACCTTCACTGAATCCATTTGATTCAGCAACAAAAAGGAGCGTTTAAAAAGCAAAGGAGGTGTAAAGCCAGTGCTTTGGGAATGTGAATTATGTTATTCACTAGTCTGTCCTTAGGACAGGTCCTTTCTGGAAAGAGCTAACTGCAGGGATGGAAAGTGACAGGCCCTGTTTCCTTATCTTTGTAGAAGAATTGTCACTTAGATGGCTCTTCTGATGGGCTTACAGGACCCTATGGGCACTCTCTAGGCAAAAAGACCAGGAGGGCTGGAGTATAAGGGGCTAGCCGCAGCTGAGCAGAGGCCTAGAGCCCAAGAGGTGAAAGAAGGGGCTTAGTATTATTTTCAGTTGGAATTCTTTAAAATTTCTTTTGGGGAGCATGCTGTTTTATTTTTATCAAAGTCTAAGACTCCAGGTGGTTAGATTTTGTTGTCAGGAATTACTCCATAGCTTTATGGGGAATGGGGAGTCTGAAGACAAGGCACTGTGTTTTAGAGCAAGAAAGTAAGCCTAGTACCTCAGGTGCAGGTGCTACTTTTCTGCAAGTACTGACAGCAAAGCCGTTGTGCCCTTCCCACCGCTCTCCAGAGCCCTCCCTTCTTAGTCAGGGAGACCATGTACTGGTGCCATTTTGTAAAAATACATGGCTATTGAAATCAGTCGACAGACACGAAGGTGTCCACACTTCATGCAGGCTTTGGCTTTTGAGTGAACAAGGAGGTAAGCACACAGTAGGGGGTCACGGTGTTTGTTTGCACTGGGCTAGAAGAATCTTATCTTCTCAGTATAGTTTTTCATAGTACAAGATTGCCCTGAATAAGATAAGTCTCTTTCTGCACCCTTTATACATTCACCCCACTGTTAATTTTAAGAGGCAAAACCAATTTTGTAGTCAGAATTACTTGATTAAGTTCTTGATTGCACACTTACATCGTCATGGACACCACCACATGCACAGGCAAAGCTTGCTTGGCAGTGGCATATCTAGACTGTGATGCTGACATCTGGTCCAAGTAGAGAAATTCAGCTACTGCTCTCACCACTTTCCTAATAAGGACCTTCCAGGACCACAGGAGAGCAGACTTGTTGGCACGGTCAGTACTCACCTGACCTGGAGTTAAAGCCTATGTGATGCTGCTGTCTGAGGTGGGTGGGCTGGGACAACTTTGGAGCACTTGGGTGCTGCACCACTGTGAGGTGCCAGAGAAATGTGTGCGTGTGTGCGTGTGTGTGTGTGTGTGTGTGTATGTGTGTGTGTGTGTTATACCTGTAAGTATAGGTAGGAGTAGTGAGTGTGTGTAAATGCATGTGTGTGTGTGTGAGTGCTGTAGCCACTAGCACACCTCTGTTGCCTTCATTGCCTTGAACACATGTGAGCAGGCTCTGGTGCTGTAACTTCCTGGCGTGTCTGTTCCCACTGCAGAGGGTCCTTGCCTGGTTCATACCATCACTGGAGACCTGCTGCGGGCCCTGGAAGGTCCAGAAAACTGCTTATTTCCACGCCTAATTTCTGTTTCCAGTGAAGGCCACTGCATCATATACTATGAGCGAGGACGGTTTAGCAACTTCAGCATCAATGGGAAACTTTTGGCTCAAATGGAGATCAATGATTCCACCAGGGTGAGTAGTCTGTGCAGAGCAACAAGAAGCCATGGGAGGAGTCAAACTTGCTTGACATAAAATGGCTTGGTGTAGAGCTTCCCCCGAATCCACATAAACAAGTGCTGGGACAAACCCAAGACTTCTCAGTCCTGAATATGCTCAGCCAGTTAAACTCTAGAGACCACAGATGTTTGCCTAGAGAAAAGCATGCCAAACCCCTCCGCAAGCAGGGATCTCAGGACTGTGCTCCCAGAGCATCCTAGATAGGATAAAACAACATGCCTAGAAACAACGTGGAGAGGAAAGGGTTTATTTTAGCTTGATCACAGTACATCATGAAGGGAGGTCAGGAACTCAAGACAGGAAACAGACTAAAGAGGAACACTGCTTACTGGCATGTGCCCCTGTCAGGACCACCTGTGCAGGGATGGTACCACCCGCAATGGGCTGAACCCTCCCACTTCAATCACTAAGAAAATGTCCTACAAGGTTGCCTATAGCCCGATCTCATGGAGCCACTTTTCAGTTAAGATCCCTTCTTCCCAGATATTCTAGGTTTCTGCCAAGTTCACAGAAAAATGGCCAGGACACACAGCGCTCCAGAGTGAAGATGCCTGTACTGAGAACTCTGACTACTGCTTCAAGTTCCCTGTTGCCCTCGTTCACTAATGACATACAGTGGCTGGGGCCTCTGTTCTGGGAACTATTGGGAAACATGCTTCTGTTCTTTACTCTAAGTCTCTATTAACACCTTCAGTTTCAGAACATGCAGTGCTCTCACACGGTTTTCCTGGGCTAGATTGGCAATATTCTCGTTGTGACGTTCATGATTGTATAACAGTTAATTTTAAAGATTTTATTTTAATTTTTAATTATGCCATTTTGGGGGAAGCAAGGAGTGTGCACACTTGAATTCAGAGACCAGCAAAGGGCATGAGATCCCTAAATCTGGAGTTAAGGTTGATTGTGAGCCATGGTTCTGGGAACCAAATCTATGTTCTCTAGAACACTCTCACTCACTAATCCCTCTCTCTCTAGCACCTTAAATCTTTTATTTTTATTTTATTCTTTTTCGTTGGCTTTAATAAAATTCTGTGTATTTGTAAACAACAACAAAGCAAGCAACAAAAAAAAAAACAAACTTTTGATAGGTTCCATATTGAAAGCTCTGCAGATTGGACTTTAAGAAACTTGGACAATTGGTCAAATAAGGGGATAATGTTAAGGAGATTAACAGTACTTTCCAGGTCATTGGTTGGTGGTCTTTTAGGTTATTCGTTTTTGATTGGTGAGCTGATGCTTGGTTTGTTGAATATTGTTGGTTGATTGATGGTTGGCTGATAGTTGTTGAGTTGATTGGCATTTGCTCGTAGTTGGTTGATTGGTTATTATTTGGGGGTTGGATGTCTCATGGTTGCTTTGATTGTAGGTGGTGGTGGCCAGAAGTTGGTTGAGCATTGGTGGTTGATTGGTTGACTGATTAAGCTTATAGACACTAGGGCAGATGCTTGACTGATTAGTCATGACATGCTAGGACATGAAACAAAAAAAGAGATGGTTGGTACCTGCCTTTTTCCCCCTGTAGGCTATTCTCCTGAGCAGTGATGGACAGAACCTGGTGACTGGAGGGGACAATGGTGTGGTGGAGGTCTGGCAGGCCTGTGACTTTAAGCAGCTGTACATTTACCCCGGGTGTGATGCTGGTATTAGAGCGATGGATTTATCCCACGACCAAAGGTGAGCCATGTCAAGGGCAATGCGATGACGGGAACAGGCCAAGCTGGAGATGAGTAAAAACCCTTGAAGGCCCAGTTTTTCAACTATCAGAAATGTTTCTTGGAAGGATTTTGGCTTTGATATATTTTAAGCATTAACACATATTATAAAAGCATTTTTACAGTATAACAAAATGGGACAGAGGAAAACAACATGCAGATCCAATCAGTAAAGTGCTTACTGTGTAAGTGTGAAGACCCAGGTTTCAGTCTCAGAATCCACATAAAGGTGCCAGTCATAGTGTGCCTAGTTGTAACCTCTGCCCTGCAGATAAGACATGCTGATCCCTAGGGCTTGTGGACCAGCCAGCATGTCCTAGTACTCCAGGACAGACAGACAGACACACACACACACACACACACACACACACACGGAAAGAGGAAGACAATGTGACTTGATGCGCTCTGAGGAATAAATGATTTTAAGTTCGTGGTTAGTTTTGAAGAAGACCAGTAAGTAGGTGTGGTTTACTTCCTAATTATTTGTATGTGCATAAGTGGTTTTTAAATGTGTTTTAAATGTCTCCTCGAGTAGATTAAACATTCTTCAATTCATTTACATGCATTTTGCAAATATCTGTTGCCAACATTAGAGCTGAAGTAATCCGACAAAGTGCTAAGAGTAAATAATGAAGTGAACCCCACACGTGGCCCTAACCTAGTTGTTTGCTAGGAGGCTGGGTCAGAGCAGGCATCAGGGGACAGACAGAGAGCCATAGCAGGGTAGGAAGGGTGCTGTCTTCCTATTTTAATGTCATTGTTAATTTGATTGTGTGTGCTGTACAGAGCAGTGCTTTATTGGGACAGCTCGTGCACAGGAAGTATAACTTATAAACACATAATAGAAAAAGTGTACATTCGTCTGATCAGGCTGGATTAATGAATGGCTAAGCACACTTAAGAATGTCATGAGACTTGAACTCAGTCACTGGTAGTCAGCCACCCCAGAAAAAGAAGCCTCTGATTGGTTTAAGCACAAGTAAGAAAGGACAGTGATGATATCACCTGCATAGTGACAATGACTCAGGATGGATGTCCTAAGTCTGAAGGTTTCATGACACTACTGCTGCTCTACAGTGACTAATCTATCTGACAGACAAAATGAAATTGGTACCCGAGGCTTCAGGAGGACTTGTGGTTCATATATCCACATTTCCCTCCTTTTGGTTCCTATAACCAGGTTATACTGTGGACAGCTAAGGGTGGAGTGGTTAAAGGGCACAAAGGAAAAAAGGTCAGAATTCCACAGAAAAGCCCAGGCTTGTCCCAGAGGAGGATGTGGATAGACCATGACTATGATAGCTGAGAGGCAGTGGGCCCCAAGTCACACTAGAGTGTGTGCTTTGATGGACTTGAATTGCACTCTCCAGCAGGACTTGCCGTGAGCTCAGCAGCTCTTAGCAGAAGTGACCTCCCATAGTGAACACAGTTAAGACTAGGAAATGTCTGTGATAAGGCCAGTGTCTGCATAAAGTGGCAAGTGCATACTATTTTCCTGTCTCTTTTCACCATCTCCGCTTTTCCAGGACTCTGATCACGGGCATGGCTTCCGGCAGCATTGTAGCTTTTAATATAGATTTTAATCGGTGGCATTATGAGCATCAGAACAGGTACTGAAGAGAAGCAGCAGAAGCCACATTCACGTGGGAGCACAAGTGCTCTGTGGAAAGGCAGTATCTCTGGTGGGGACGCTGGTCCACATCGGCCTTTGTTTGTACATCCATCCCACTCAGAAGTCTCCGAACATCATAGTCGGGAGTCATTTCATCGTTTTTTCCAGGACTGAACACCAGCTGCTGTCAAGCAAGCTTATATCATGTAAATTATCTGAATTAGGAGACGTTTTGGTAATTATTTCATATATCGCTGTTTATTGAGAAAAGGTTGTAGGAAGCCTCACAAGAGACTTTTGACAATTCTGAGGAACCTTGTGCCCAGTTGTTACAAAGTTTAAGCTTTGAACCTAACCTGCATCCCATTTCCAGCCTCTTTTCAAGCTGAGGGGAAAAAAAAAAAAAACCACGTTTGATACTTTGTACATCATATGCATCTTATTTAAAGGGATACTTTTGTAAAAGTGAAACCTTGTATAAAGAAAGAGCAGCCTTTGTTAATTTACTGTGAGTTACACCCTGCATGTTCACTACTCCCTCCCTCTTGATGGAACAGGTGCATTCAAGCTAGGAAATGGAGAGAACACAGCTTGTTCAAAAGGGTTGAATTTGGGCTCAATCCATAATTTTTGACATTTTCACTAAAATATGGTTTGCACTTTTTTAATCTAAATTCATCCCTTATTAGTGAGGTTTGCTCATATAGCATTTGGATACTAAGCCATTAGTTGCCACTGTTGGAACTTTATACAAAGACAGTTCAGCCCTCCTGCCCTTTAGAACCTGCAAATGCAACAGAAGGGAGCCTGGGTTTGAGGGCCTGGTTTCGCTATCATTAGCCCCATTGCATTGACCGTTCCCAGCACCGAGACATCTCCCCTGGTGTCAGCCCACTGGCTCCATGTCTACGTGTTGGGAGGATCAGGATGCTAACATTTCCCCCTCTTTGCTTCTCAAATAGCATAGTTTAATAATGAGTCAGACTGTATTACAACAACAAACATCCCTCTCGTTCCTTGTGAGAGTCTCACCTAAAGCCACACTCCTAGCCTAAAGCACTTCATCTTTACAATATAAAATGAAGGCTCTCAAATGATTTTTCCATCCATTGTCCCGATCCAGCTATCATCCAGGGGTCTATCCATTTTCTCCATGTCTCTTCTTTGTATATTTGGTGACTGTATTGTCATAGGTGTACATATCGTGTCGGTAGGGCTATGAGGCATGTTACAGGAATGTAATTTTCTCAGAATTTACCCTCATTTGCAGTCATTTATTTTAGGAGATAAAACAGAATAATGGGTTCTTTGTACTGGCACTTTGCACCAGAAGCATATCATTATTTATTGCTGTGATTACTTATCTGTCATCCACCTTGTACTAGAAAGTTTTAGCACTGAATTATTCCTTCTTCATTGTTGTTTGTATTTATGAAATTCTGAAATTATGGGGAATCAGTGTACTGATTATGTTCTTCATCACCAGGCTGTGAGCAATATCTTGAGTTTGTAGCTTAGAATTGGGAAGGCACTGAACATCTGGAAGACAAGGTCATTTCATCTTGAGATCATGGTGAAATATTTTGGATATATAAATTCCTTAAGCTATTGTAACCATGTTTTATTGCAAAGATGTAAAATATGCCAGATGTGTGTGAGTTGGAAATCAAAAAAAGAAAAATAAAATATGCAAAGAATTCACTGATTGCCTCACATGTCACTGGATGTCTCAGTGACAGGCATTACTTATGCGGCTGTCCCTTGAACAGGGAAATCATCATTGCCTCATGTGAGGGCCTCACATGCAAAACCATGAACAGAACTGTAATAAAGCCAGTGGTCTCCTTGTCCACTGCCAGGAATGTGGGCAACAGGAGCCACAGAGGACAGGAAACAGTGATAAAAGAAATATCTTCTTCTGTAGTATCAAATAATGCCATTTTTGTCTAAAAAACATTTCAAAGTATCCCTCATCAAGCAGGACTGACTCAGGTAAGGACTGAGGCCCAGAGGAGCTGAGCAGCTGCTGGCCGAAGGTGACAGGCAGGTAAGGCTGCCATCTGTATTCCTGGAAAAGGACAGGGACAGTGGGACGTCAAGAAAGACTGGCCCTCTCCCCATCCAACCCCAGAAGCCAGAGACTTGTCAGGCTCCCCAAGCTGCTTCAGCCCAGCCTATCTGTCGGTCATTCCAAACCGTCAGTCTTGCCTAAATCATTTGGAAACGATGCCTCCTTTCCAGCACCATCACCAACACTGCCCCCCAACCTGCTAATTAGGACCAGTCTCTAATCTGACCCTCTCCGTGCTGCACCCTCCTCAGCATCCTGCAGAAGTGACTGCAAACTTGAGAACTTAAGAAAACCTTCTGGGGACTTTAAAGAGCATAACCTAGGGTCCCACCCCCCCAAGCCTCATCAGACCTATTGTCCCTTGATTACTTTACAACAACCCTGATTCAAGAACTAATGTCCAGGCCATGAACACACAAGTCCTCCATGGGGACACAGTTGGCTCAGTCACTCACATGTGTCCCACCCCCACTCTCTTTCTATGAGTGTGTTTGGCCAAGGATGTCCATTCACACAGCTGGGCTGTAGCAGAGTGCTTTGTGTTCATGCACAAAATGCTGGGTTCGATCCCCAGTGCAGAATAGACCAGGTGCAACTGGTTCCAGGCCATCTGTAATTCCTGTTCTCAGGAGGTACAAGCCGGAGGATCAGTTCAGGGTCACTGTCAGTTACACAGCAAGTTCAAGAGCAGACTGCTGCTGCCGGAGGCTTCGTCTTAGAACAAAAACAGCCATTGCATTTGAGATCTCTGAGAACCACTGTACCCCTGTCTCCAGGGTTCTTCCTTCACAGAATGCACAGGAGTACACAGACTATTCACATCACTGCATTTAACACCTCACCAAAATTGATTTCAACTCACCGGGTCATGCACAGTCTTGTTTGGTAGTCGCAATTACTCCAACCCCATTCCCAAGCAACACTGCAACAAAGACAACTTGTAAATTAAACTAGCAAACAGACCTTCTTTGAGGTCAGTGAAGTCAGGTGCTGTTTTAGGTAATGTGACAACCATTTGCACTGAAGAGACAGCAAAAACAGATGCCCACAAGTTCTAAAAACTGGTTTCTGTAAGCCTTATAGCATACTTTTTCAGGTACCTCCCTTGTAAGAGCCAGCAAAAGGCCTCAGAAGAGTCTCATACCCTGGATAAGAAGAGAAACAGCACAAGACAGTGCATGAATTGCTTTGTAATCAACACTCTGAATGTCACTCAGTGAAAGACCACTTCTATTTTCTTTCATGCTAATTCACAGACCAATCATTACCACACACCCCCAAAGCCATTCTTGAGATATTATATCCTTACCATGCCTTATCTTCATTTTCTGGAGCTAAGCTTGGGATGACAGCTCTCTGACTCACAAATGACCTGGGGTGTGAGCATTGACTGTCCCTAGAATGCATTATCAACCAGCACACTGCATATCTACTAGAAACTCCGTGAGGATTCTTGGTCTTACACACTTGGGCGACGTGGCCCCTGTGGTGCTGAGCTTACCAACACTTGGTGTGTCCCTGTCATAGTTCTGCACACACTGCCACCTAACAGAATCCCCAAATTGGGGGCCTTCCTTTGTAAATGGCTCATGACTGTCAGCTAGGACAGGAAAGTACAATGACAGCTGACTAGAATTGCTGTAGTCATCAAAACTGTGAGCTCCTGGTCAAACCCCTGGCTCTCAGGAGCACACACCACCCCTGCTAGCTACACTCTAGTGAGAATGTATTTTCACTACTCAACATCCCTTCCCTATTTTGACTGCTACACATTTTCACTGGGCAAGTCTATCATGATACCTATGGAGACCGCCGGTCATGCATTTAATTTTATGCATGGACCCCTTAGACTTAGGCCTTGACAACCAAGACACTTTCATTTCTGCTACTTCGGTGGTGCCCTCTCTAGGTAGATGTAGCATGTGGCCTAAAAGGGACTTGTCAGAACTGGTTCTTAATTTCTTAATTGTATCCTGAAGTGAGGAGGCAAACTTAACTTCCTCTTCTAGAGCCTCTAGCCTGTCTCCAGTGGTCAGTTTATTAGCAAATGTGTTCATGCTGCCAGAGAAGGCCACATGCAGCAGGTGACAGTGACACCACAGGAAATGCTAGCCAGGAGGCCAGGAGGACACAAGTTGCTCCCAGACAAGACTTCACAGTTCTGAATGTTCACTTTTCTAGTTAGCTTCAGCTGTCTACTTGACAGAGTTATTGGAAGGAGTTTCAGTTGGGGTCAGCCTGGCATATGGGAATTTTATGGGACAGTTTCCTGATTACGGATTGGCGGAGGAGGACCCATCCACTGCAGGTAGCACCATTTCTCAATAGGTGTGTGTGGGCAGAATAAGAAATTATGGCTACTTTGGGATACAGGAAGTGGTTGGGCCCTGGAGGGGCCTTCGGGGCACAGGAATTTCATTCTGGGTGTGCCATCAGAAAGATCTGACAGCCTTGTGGTGGCTTACTTGTCTGTGTGTTACATTACACTTCAATAAAAATGCACCCTTTGAATCTTTGAATGTTAAAAGATATACTTCATCACACCAGCTCATGACCACTGAAGGCACAGGTTCTACCCACTGATTTCATGGCCCTCTCTCATTCCTATTCTCTGCAGGGGTCAGCATATTGACTGCCTGGCTTCAATGCTTCCTCTTCCAGGAAGCCAACCATCTACCACCTGAGTGGGTACTTTGCTCACTGGATTTATGCACATGGCATTTCTGTGAACTGCTTGACTAGCACCTGTTTGTTCATGTGAGCAGCTACAACCAATTACCAAAGATGGGGCAAATCATGAGCAATGGAAGTCTACTTCTTACAGCTTTCAAGGTTAGGAAATCCAAGTTTCAGTGCCAACAGATTTGGTGAACTATGAACTGTCTGTAGATAGTCCCTTCCATGTTCTCCCATACTAGATAGGGCAGACAAACTCTTAGTCCTTCCATATAAGGGTACCAAGCTCCATTGACAAGGGCTCTGTCTTCACAACCTCACTATGTCCCCCAAAGCCTCACCTCAGTATCATCCAAGTACTATTGAAGGTTAAGTTGCAAACATGAGTTTTGCAGATGAACACAGAAGTCTTACCAGCACCCCTCCCTAAATCCTCACTGCTTATCAACAGGTATCTCCTTTTTACTCTGGAAAGTTAGCTGCAGATGGAAGACATGTGCAAAAAAGACAGGCTTACAAAACCCAAGCTAGTCAATCAAAACACAACTACCCACACCATACCCCTTAGTAGCCAACTCCTCTCCCTGGACCCCATAGAAGGAAACCCTAGATGGGCTTGAACAGGGACACTCCTAGTTCAGACTAGAGAAGCCTGCCTCTCTCTAGTCTGCAGGTTATCTAGTCCGCATTCCTGCTTTCCCAATGATACTGGTTTTGTCCAGTGATGAATGGAAAGAACTTAACCAAATCAAAACTAACCCTAACAAAAGTACATCTTTCTCAGTAGATGCTAAACTACAGTGAAATCCAAATTTCTGCGGGCATGTGGTAGACACAGGCATTGGCTCAGCCATGCTCAAATGGAGCACAGATACCATTAATGCCATGCAAGCATTAGAGCCTGATCTGGGGTTCCCAGCTTAATGCCAGCAGAGGGATGTGGTGGCACTCATCTTTTATCCTAGTGCTGAGGGAGGCGAAGAACCCCTGACTTCACTGACAGGTTGGGCTAGCCACTTAATAAGATGCAGGTTCTCCCCAGATACTCCAGTGACATATAAACGTCCCAGCGCACACAAACCAGCCCTTGAGAATTCGATATTCATATAATAACCTTGAGCTATGTAGCCCTTTGTGTTTGCAAACCCTGTGTCTTCCTCCAGAGCTCTGTCAACTGCACACCAAAGATGCCGCAGGAAGAAGGGAGAAGTTGATCCAAGCCACAGAGCAGATAAGAAGGGAGACAGGATTCAAGCCCAATATCCAGGTCCCAGGCTGACCAAGCATTTACCTACTCATTTGTCGGGACTCAAAAATAACATCACCAGAATGTAGAACCTTGGCCTGCTGAAACTTGGGGACACAAAAAAAGGCTGGAGAAGCAAACAACAGACGGCGTGGGCTTTTGAATATAAGGCTGGCATGGCACTAATGGGGTCTGTGCTCTGTGTGAGCACACTTCCTCCAATGAGGCCACACCCCTTAATCCTTTTAAAACAGTGGCACTCCTTGATAACTAAGCATTTCAATACATAAGCCTATGGGAGCCATTCTTATTCAAACCACTAGACTGGCCATTAAGAAATACTCTGGCTAGTTTTTCTGATCATTTGGGCTCTAATTCAAGAAGGGGTTCTGGGCCATGGCCTAAAGAAAAACGTACTACAGTTGAGAGGTACAGAAAAGCCACTGATAAGCCTGCCTCCCTTTCCTCAGTGTCTATGACATAAGTCAATGGTTAGTCCCATCAACTATACTCACACAGCTAATTTAGGACAAGCATTAAAAAAACCTGAGTCTATGGCAGGCAGGAAAGAAAGATGCTTTAGCAAGTATTAGCCAGCATTGTGAGCAGGCCTCTGTGTGTTCTTCTGTTCGGTCTGTTTTGTTTGGAGAATTAGCTCACTCGGTAGAAATAAGATGAGATCTAATCAGAACGTAAGGCTTGTAGGCAAGCACGTAGACCTCACACTGTAAAGTTCTGCCAACTCGTAATTTTAGGAGAAAACCATAAAATCTACTTGAGCAAATATCCTCTGCCAACTACCCCTGCCCTTAGCAACATTCAGTCAGGCTACAACAGCAGAGTCAAGGTGTGTATATAGATAACCTAAGACATCCTGCAGAAAATAGATAACCTAGCCAGCCTGTCTGTCAGGTGCTTTTGACCCATGTTAGGTTCCTGCAGATTATGCCAGAGATGCAGTTTTTTAAAAATTTTAACTTGCTGGCCCATATGGAAATTCCCCAAGCATGCTGTAACTACAGTACATGCCCTGCACCCCTAGACACCTCAGTTCACCCCCATGGTGAGAGTCCTTGCTCAAGAGCTCTTAACTAATGAAGACCCTCATGTGTTTGCATTGGACTTGGCTGCTCAGTGGGTGGTCTTTGGGGTCCCTGCGACTTGGGCATAACACAAACAACACACCCCCATGCAGAGATTTTAGAGAGCAGAGGAAAACAGCTACACCAAAAGACAAACAAAATATGGTGCCACCGCTGCCTTTGGACATCAGATGAACGTTGAGCATAAGTAACCATGGTGATATGGAGAAGCTACTGAAAGCCGCCCGGGTCCTTCACTTCCTGAAGGACTATCATCCCATCTTCCCAGCAGTGCACAGGATTGACATTATTATTCCAATCATACTTAAAAAGATGTGAGATTCAGAGAGGTTGAGCATCTCCTCCAGTGGCACATCAGAAATTATCACTAGATATGAAGCACTCATGAGTCCAATGAGAAATACCCAGTACAGACAAATATTTTGGGGGTTTTGTTGTTGTTTGGTTGTGACACAGGTTCTCATATGTCCACATATGAGCCATGTCTAAGCTACCGTCAGACTGAAGATCCTTCTGCTGCTGTCTCCTGATTGCTAAGATTACAGGCATAAACCACAAAACCCAACCCAATTTTATGTGACTCTTTCCTTAAAAGTATTAGGTAAAATTCAAAGATATATATGAGTGTGTAGGATGCTGGGCAGCAAAGTGGGTCCAGGATAAGGCAAAGCCAATCATTGGATGAGAAGGAAGGGTGGGCGGGGAGAGTCTAAGAAGGAGGAGGAGGAGCAGAAGTGGGGGAATCCGAATGGAGAGGAAGGCGGAGAATCCAGATCCAGGTGTTCTAGGTCAGGTTTTCTTGTTGAGGTGGGAATTTTCTGTCTTTATTAATTGGCAGTGAATTTATTGTGAGGATGTACTGTAGGCTGAGAATTTAACATATAAAACTGATTGATAAATTACAAGTTTCTGAAACTCTGATTTTACTGGGCTGCAGGGGACAGTGGAAGTGGTGTGGGTGAGAAGCGGCCCGAGTGCGCGTTCCATGGACCGCATGGAGTGAGAAGGCGCAGGAATTCGTAGCCACTGATCCAATTTAATAGTTACAGCAACATGAGTACAGCTAAGTAAGGTTAAGCCTTGGGCATATTGATCAAGGGACAGAGACCTGTATGAAAAAAATCGGTGCACGTTTAGAGGGAAAGCCGTTGACACAAGTGAACAGGCATGTGGGATACTGGCCTGGGGATATTGGAGTGACTCTTTGAGAGAATTGGGTAGCTCTGCATTTTAAGTTTATAAAGAAAGGCAACGAGCACAATCAAGAATCAGAAAAATAGTAGATGCAGTTTTAGCAATATGGAGAAAGGCTTAGATTCCTCAAAAGCTATCCCACTGAAAACACCTAAAATACTGGAGATGGTGGGGGTGGGGGGCAGGTGAGAGGCCAAAACCAAGGCAGATTTATTGAGGAATATTTTTAAAAGCCTGCAATTTCCCAAACATGCTTTACCAGTTGTAGTCTCCAGGGTATGAAGAACAAAAGTTTAAGATGCATCTATCAAAACAAAGTCCTCAAAGCAATGGCCTCCACTAACCCAGAGGCGCCAAAACACAAGAGTAAACAGCAGCAAAGAAGAAAATTCCTTCATACTGGTTTTATATGCAGAATGAGAAAAGCCCTCACTGAAATATTGTCACAGCCTTGCCCCCTGAAAGTGTTCCAATTTTGGTCTTTTCCTGGACAATTGCAGAAAAAAAAAAATCACAGCAAAATTGTGTATGGGAGAAATAGACTTCAAGTCTTCAATAATTTCTAATGGTCAAATTTGCATAAATCCTCCCCCCTTTGTTCAAGGAGAGGAGCTGGAATCAACAACAGCAACAGTCATCGAAGACGTCAGAACTACCAAAAGCAAGATGTGTTTCATGTGTTTGAAATTTGAGTATATTTACACATTTACTGAATGACGTATTATTTATTATTTCTCCTGGGGAATTAGTGGGCGGTGAAATGTACCCTGGTTCTCATATACCACATACCACAGTCCTCTCCCCCGTAAAGTGGCATCAGCCACATCCCAAGTCCCTCCTCTGAAGGTGAGATAGACTCAGTCATGCCCAATACCCTCCCCTGCAGGTGAAGACATGACCACACTCAGGACCACACCCAAATATGTTGATGAGCTTTTCCCAAGCCCTTAGGACAAGCCAATAGGAAGCACCTGTTGTCAGACTCTGAACCATTCCAAAAACTCTGTGTGTGTGTGTGTGTGTGTGTGTGTGTGTGTGTGTGTGTGTGTGTGTGTATGGGGATTACTCAAGAGTAAAGGTGTGCAAGAATCATTCTGCCATCAGGTTACACTGCAATTTAGACTCAGCTGGAGAAAGAATTAGTAAAAGGAAATTTTGTCTTAGGAAATTGTCTAGAATGTAAGATAGAAAGCAAAGACATGACAGGAAACTCCGAAAAGAAAGAATATTGTATACTATGTTCAATTTGAGTTCAAAAACAGATGAAAAGCAGCACTTTAGTATTCAGAGATGGTGCATGAAATGTTTAGGTCTTCAGAGCAGGAAGTTAGATTCATAAGCAGAATTAGTATATACTTTCACATATAAAACGTGCACCTCCAAAACCAAAGAAGAAATCTCAATCCTGAGGGAAGACCTTCCTAGCTGAGAAGCTATTGTAAATGAGTGTCCACTGAGAGGTTCTCCTCAGGGGTGCGCATGCTCTAGGTAGATGGCCCTGCAGCCAAGCTTGTTCTAACACCACTAAACAGCCTATGGGGAAAGCAAACAAGAATATATGAAGTTAGGAAAAATAGTTGGGAATGGTAATAGGGGAAGAACTGGAAAGGAAGGCATGGGATGGCATTAATTAAAGCACATTATATGCATGTATGAAAGCTTCAATAAAAATCATGTCAATAAAATTATCTCATACTCAAAATAAAGAAAAAATAGTTCCCTATTGAGAATACATCATCCATCATCCTCCAACTCCCATCAGACATCTGGCTGATTCTCAATAAGAAGAATATAAAAATCACAAAGTGAAGGGGCAGCATACTTTAGGACCCTTGAAAGGAAAATAACAACCTTTTGTGCTCTGCATTAACACAGCAAATGCTTTTCAAGAGTAAAAATGCACTAAAGACATTTGTAGGTAATTCAAAAATCTAAGTAACCCTTCACAAAGGAACTTCACCTCTCCAGGCAGAAAACAGCTGGACATGAGGTAGGAAGCTTAAACTGAGCAGGAACCGGGTACAGGGGGAACCGGGTACAGAGGGAACCGGGTACAGGGGGAACCGGGTACAGGGGGAACCGGGTACAGGGGGAATCTACTGGCCAGCGGAACAGTCGCAACACTATCCTCTAATACAGGAGGAAGGGAGGCTGCAGAGGTCATTCTGTGCAGTGGTATCCACCACAGAAAGGAAAAGTGCTCCCTGACAAAGCTTCTGGGAATCTTGTGTAGCTTTCTGAAAGGTGGTTAAGGGAAACTTCCAGTAAGTTCTCTAACATTTTGCTGCAAACTACCTGAGATAACTTATAAGGAACAATTATTTTGGCTCATGGCTGGACACTCCACTCCACAATGCTTCAGGCAGCATAGAGAAGATTGTGAGGGAAGCCTTTGGCAGAGGAAGCCTGTGTTCCCCGTGGGAGGGTGTGAAAGAAGAGACCAGGGTACCATCATCCTCTTCAAGGATGCTGTGAATGACCTAAGACCTCCAATGACCCCACTTCCCAAAGATTCCTTAGATTCCCAGGAGCACCATGGACTGTCATTCTAGCATTTAACACATGTACTTTTGGAAGGCAGTTCAAATACACTCTCCAGCAGGGTATTGGTCCTCACCTAGATAGGGGTGGGCTGCTCAGTGATGCAACTGCCTCTGAGATGCCTGTGCACTGTAAGTAGCCCTTTCCCCACATTCCTGTAAGTAAACTTATTGGTCGAACTTTGACAGAGCAGTTACTTGGTCTGCCAATGTCTCCCTTTCTAGGGAACCAGGAAAAGTCCCATGATGGAGAGCCAGAAACAACAGATCCGAATATCCATGGACTAAGACCACTACAACCGAGACAAAATAAGTATTCCCTCTTTTAAGTGGTGACCGTGGGCATGACCATAGTCAACTGTCCTCAATATGGCAAAGTATCTTAAAAAAAAACCCTTCTGTCACAGCCGTGGCATGTCACCTAGCTGGGACTCCATCAATGGATAAAGGCACTGGTGAGGTCAAGGCCTTTCGATCCACCAGTCAGCTGTCCGTTGCCGAATCCATGAACTGGCAACCAAGCTGTGACCATCAGCCTTTTGAGGACTACTTCATATCCAAGTTATAGATTTTCTAAACTGATTGTGCAAAATACTAAATGAAAATGGCTAATTCTGGACCAATTTGTAGCAGGCGACAAACAGTTCCAAATGATCCATCTTGATTATTTCACAAGCCCAGAAAGATAAAATCAGGGTGGTGCAATGGGACGGGCTCAGAAAAAGATGAGGTGACTACAAGTCTAGTTGTTTTGGGGTAGCAGAGCCTTACTTCAGTCTCAGTTTCTGAGATTTGTTTTCTCATTCTGCTTCCCCAGAATGGCTAGAATGCCAGAAATCCATCTTTTGTCCTATCTTTTTGCTCCTAAAAGAAAAAACAAAAAACAGGATTAAGAATGCAAAATGAATGTCTCTTTCATGGAAGGCGAGCACAATTTCCTTACCCAGCCAGTCTCGAGACACACCAGCCTTACCTGTTCCAGCTGAGACAGCATCAAGTGGTATCCAGAATGTCAACTGACGCTTTGCTGGAAAGTGTGTCGCATGTTGAAACTTTGACCTTGTTCAACTTGATTATCCTGATTCACAATTAGAATCCAAGAAAGTTCCAGAAAGAGAATGAGCCTGTGCAAGGACATACTTCCACTACACACACACACACACACACACACACACACACACACACACACGTATACACACACACTTTATGTCCTGGCTTTTGTTCTAGGAGGGTCATTTGGGAGAGGCAAGACTAGAGCTGAAATTAGACCTGTGTTTACACAGCTCTTCTCTTTGGCCAGGACCTGGTTTTTGAAAGTTTGTAAACTAGCCTTCCGATTTAAATTGAATAAGTAGGTGCAGCTGAGTAAACGGGAGACCCAGCTCTGCGCCATGTGCTTTCACTTTAAAATTACCTTGATGGGGAACAGAACAGGCTAGAAATGAAAAGGAGGGACAGAAGACAGGCTCTTTAAAGGGGAAATGTGAGAAAATCAAGAATCAAAGCAGAAGTCCTCTTTGCTGTGTGTGTGTGGGGGGGGGGTGTGTGTGTAGGGGAGGGTGGGGGTAGGGCGAGGGGGGGAAGATGCATGTGGGGGAGAGTGGGGGTTAGGCAGAGGAGGGAGGGGAGAAGATTCGTGTGGGGGAGGGTGGGGGGCGCTCTGACTAGGACGTCCAGACCTTAAAGTGCATGGGATTTCCTCAGATGGCCTAGAATAAGACAGCATCAACTGGGAGTCACCCCACAGACCATCCTTAAAGAGGGGAAACTGATACCTGTGAGAATGGGTAGCCATTTGTCATTGTCCCCACCTCACCCTGCCCTAGAATCTTTACCCAAGTCCCACTCTGCAATGCTCCAGAGCACAACTGTGTTTGGAGATCATGTCCTTCAAGGACTCATTGGGTTCAGTTGCTCTAGAGCGATGCCGGTAGACAAGGACAGCCGAAGTAGCTCCCGATGTGGGCCGCTCCCTGTTCCGAAGACATCGCAATGAGAAACCTGTGGAAGGCATGGGGGCAGGCATCAAAACAGGACCAATAGGGGCCCCGGCCTCAGGCCCATCCTGAGGGATTAAGATGTGACCTTCTCTCTGGGCCTTGGTTTCCTGACAGTTATCAGTGCCTCCATCTTTCATGGCCGGAAGGAGAATTGTCTCAGAAGGTCCAGGGTAGGGGCCAGCACTCCTAAGCCAAGTGCGTGGACAGATATGGACCCTGTAGAACTGCTCATCGTCCCTAGAGGAGCGGGGCTGGAAGATGGCTGACTCTACAAACCCCGGAAGTTCCACAGAAAGAGCCAAGCCTCTGCTCCCCAGCCCCATCTTCTGAACCCTGGCTTCTGGGCCCTCAAGCTGTAAATAGCTAAGAGGAGTTATTAGCATTTCTTCTAGTCTCCGCCCCACCGTTACCCGGCAACAGCCACATAGGCAAGACTCATTGTAAAAGGGGCGGCTTGCCCCCTCCTCTCTCTTGCTCTCTTTTCCCTCTGTCCCTTCTCCCCCATTCCCACCCCCCGCCCTTTTCTGTCTCTACTCCCTCAACCCCCCCCCCCCGTGCCCTAATTAAACTCTATTCTATTCTATACTAGTCATGTGGCTGGTACCTCAGGGAGAAGGGATGCCTCAGTAACTCCCCCCTTTGCCCGCCCGGACCATAGGACACCATGCCAAATATTCCTGAGTCTTTTTCCTTATAAAACACAACAGTGGATCTGGAATAGACAACCACATTGCACCCCACCCCTGCCTTGTTGCTTCTTTTGTTTCTTAAACGTCCTAGCAGGTAAAACTCCACCTAGGAAGTGGTGTTCTGAAGAGCTTAGCCTTTTGTTCGGTGCCCACTCCGCAAGGCAAATGCTTCCTTCACACAGCTTTCCTAGCCGGGCGTCCACACTCTGGGATTTGCAGGCCCTCAGGATGGCAGGGAGCAGGAAGTAAGCTTGCTGCTGTGAGGCTGGGGGTGGGGCTGTAGAAGGCTTCTCCGAACATGCAAAAGGCCCTGAGTTCCACCCCCAGCACTGTCTGGTCAATCCATAGACTTTTTTGCTTCAGTAAGGTCTAGAGGCAAAAAGGACCAACTTGCTTGGACGAGGCTGGGGAGGACTCCACTGGGTCTTAATGTCTGCTCTTTTGGCTTGCCACATCCGTCTTTTCTTCTAGAGCTCCCTCCTTGTCGCCTGCTTTTGTTTCTGCCCTGTGGTGCCCTGGGGACACCTCCTGCCCCCTCCCAACTTGCTTTTTCCACTTTCCGGTTGCTATGACATTAACAGGCTGTGGAAAAAGAACATTTCGTGTTCTCTAGAAATATTATGCTTATTAGGAATTACAGCCACTAAAGAGTCACATGGCACAAATATTCTCAATAGGTCCTCTGCTCCCTTCACAGTTGCTAATAGGGAGAAGAGGATTTGGGAACCAACACCTATGCTGGCAGATCTCCAGAGGCTCTGCAGAGAAGGAGATGCAGATCTAGAAGGCTTTGTCATCATCAAAGTGCCCCTGCCCACTGGGAAGGTTGATCCAGGGACATTACGAAAGGTGCTTTATTTTTCTCCACACTGGCCTGGTCTGAATGTAAAAAACCAAAGGGTGAAAAGCAGCCTTTAGTGGGGGATACCGTGTGGAAAGTCTTCACAGTTATGAGCAGATCCTGGCATGGGTTAAGAAATTAGATGTGCCAATTTCTCACTGGGTGAAGGTCGGATAGACCATTGCTCACACTTTCTGTCAAGTGTTGTCCATAAGGAAGCCCAGTGGCTTCCAGAGCAATAGAGAAATGGATGTAGCAGAAGCTGTTGCTGTTGCGCTCTGTGTATTTCTGAAGTCACACTGACTGCTGTGGCCACCTGGGGCCATTTCTCAAGTTAGGATCTTTGTTAAGATAGAGTGGTAGCATCTTACCTCCCCCGCTCCACTGTTACCCCGGTTACCACCTTCTTGGTCATCCCTGACCCTGTCCCCACAGCTAGGGCACCTCTGGAGATTACAGGACACTGTTACTCTAGCAGCCAAAACTGGCCTGGTAGATGCCCACCCTTTCCCCACAGACCCTTCTGTGTTGGCTAGTTTCCTGTCAACTTGACACAAACTAGCACCATCTGAGAAGAGGGAACCTCAGGTGAGGAAACACCCCACCAGACTGCACTTGTGATACCCATGACAACCCTGGCTGAGCTCTTCTGAGGCAGGGGGATTCCTTCCCTAAGACCATCTCCTGTCCTCTCCACTCTGATTTCCCCATCTGCCTTCCTCTCTCTTACCCTGTTTATTATCAGAAAAAACCAACAGGACCACATTTAACTTCAAAGAGCAGCGAGAGGCTCCTGTTTCAAAACTGCAGAGGCCTCTGTGCTAGGGTAGTTCTGTCCCCCCTGAGCTCTGGGAATCCGGAGGGTTAAGATGAGGTCCTGAGTGTGGAAATCTGGATGACCCTGAACTCGGGGCTTCGTGAGTGATCCTGCTCTGGAGACGAACCCGAGTGGAGTTTGGAAAGAGGTGTGGGACTGAGATCGGGACAAAAAGTACTGCCCCCACCATAAGGGGCGGGATTAGGAGGGTGCTTGTGAAGCCAAAGTGACCATGGGGCGTTCTGGCTTGTTCTGCGGAGTCTCTGACCAGCTTTGTCCATTTCCCTCACCGCTCACCTGTAGACAGCACACACGTGAGACTCACCTGTAGACAGCACACACGTGAGCACATACCCTCCCATCTGCTGCAGCAGACCTCTGTTTACCTCACCTTACTGACTGGAAGGCGAAGTTCCAGCTCCCAAGTGTGTTCCAGTGTGTTCTTTTGACTCCTGCCCTTTAAGTACATTCTCCGGCTCTGTATAATACCAAAGCCACTTCTGCCTTCACCGCTCACGTGCCACGGAGCCCTGGGGAAGGCAAAGCCTGATGGTGACTGTGCCTCTCGCCTCCTCAGCTCTGTCACTGGCTGTGCATCTCGATCAAGGGCCACGGGATATTTAAACACTTCGTTAGCATCTAGAGGGAAGCAGAAGGGCCACTTTGCAGATCCACTGTGAGTGGGAACCTGGCCTGCCCTCAGTCGGTTGAACGCTGGACTTTTTCCTCTCTGGCCTCACATTGACACAGGCGGCTGTGCTGGGACCTTGGTCAGGGACAGCGTCAGAGGAATGACAACAAGACACATCTGTGCAAATTCTTGTCACCTCTGGGGCTCCCAAAATCCAAAACTACATCCTGCACCCAGGGAAACTGAGGGACAGACACCCTGGCTTGGGCGTTGCTGAAGCGAGGTTCCCCTGGCTGTTTCCCCAGGTTACACAGGATCACCACATCAGGAAATGATTTTCCTCCCCTCTTTATTTCCTTTTGTCCCGCTTCGCCTCTGAGACAAATGGAAAAAATAATTTGATCTCCTTGGTTCTTCTCACCCCTGATATTCTCCTGCTTCACACCGAGTACCTCCCTCGATAAGTGAGAACACATGTGTTGGACTCCAGCCTTCACCCACCGGGATCCTCCTCCTCTTCCTCCTCCTCCCCATCCTCCTCCCTGTCCTCCTCCTCCCCATCCTCCTCCTCCACCAACTTCTCATCTATTAGGTGGGGATGGGGTAGGTTCCATTCAAAATTCTGAATTAAATTTATCACAAGTAGAAGAACAATACTTTTCTTTAAAACTCTGGCAGGGGATGTCCCCAATTACTCTAATTTAGAGCTACAGCACTGCCCTTTAATCTGGAAGTTTCCTTTCTCCAGCTCCAAATTCTCAGATGGGATGGGGGTGGAGTATGAAACAGACTCGACATAGCTGCTTGTGCCAAGTCAACGTTGACTCATCAGGGTGGAAGCCAAAGGGTGACACAGGCATATTTGGAAGGTTACCCTAGAAGAAGATTCCATCCAGGCCTGACCTAGACCCTTCTGTCTCCCGATAGATTCATATACGGACACTCTTCCTTTAAAAACAAGTCCTCTGTCGAATTCCTTCATGTGAAGGCTACATTTCCCAAAATAACATCAACTGTTTGAATGTGAGCTCATCATTGTTCTTTACCGTCTTGCTCTCTGGGCAGACAAACTTATCTCTTTTCTCTTAGAAGCAACCCACCGTGACAAGCTGCAGAAGCTCAGCCTTTGTCTTCAGCGTCCCCCTTAGCTGGCATCTGAACTGGAAGGCATGCTTGAGGGTCGCTACAACATCCTTACACTCCAACTGAAGGCAGCCCGCCTGGTAAGAGGGGGACATTCGGCCCTTGCCAGGCGACTCTGTTTATGTGGCCTTTGTTTACGTATGCCCCGGCTGATAAAAAAATCTCTCCTCAACAGATGCACTCAAGCACCTCAGAAACTCATTTTCTTTCCATGGCAAGGGCTTTCCGGGAAGAAATGAAAAAGGAGAACGGGGCTGGCAGCTGTCCATTGTGCGGTCGTTTATTGTCATGGGACGGAGCAGAAGACGGCTCCTGCTAGTCGTTTTGATTTCTGTGTGTAAATCTGCTCTCACCTAAAGCTTGACCACATGACGGTGCAGACACACATTAAACTGATTATTTCAGTCTGAGCTGTGTGTAGACAGCGAACTCTAAATTGCACATAAAAATGTTCTCCTAAACCATACCACCTGCCTGCACAAAGATCATTTTCGTTCATAAAGACAGACTCTAATATGTCTCTGAGATGCTGGCCTCTGGGCTCATGAAAACTGTCTCTCTTGCAGGAACTGGTTTGGGGCTATGGCTTCTCTGGGCTTCCTCGTCTCCTTTCCAAAGAGGCAGGAATGCTGTTTGGCACTCCCGTGCCTTGGCTTCTTGCTCAGAAGAGTATCCATCTCATCCCCTCCCACCAAAATGCTGTCATACGGGAGGGTGGGTGTGTAATGGACAGGCCTAAAAGAGGGTGACGTGGAGAAGTAAGAAGCATGGGGACAACACAAGCCATGAAAGCCCAAGAAAGATGGAATAATGAAAATGGGTGTGGAGATGTAAACCTAGGGAAGTAAATGTGACTCTAAAAACGAAAGTAATCTAACCCTGGAAGGGACCGGCAAACTAATGTGACTTTGCCTTGGTATGAAGTTGGACAGCTGGCTTTCATTATCTACTCTGTCCTCGCCAATGGAGAGAAGATGTGGGTGCCGGGCCCACATAGGAGCCAAGTGTGCAATTTTCTTCTACGAGTGAATATTCCTCCCAGAACTGCACTTCCAGGATCAAGTCCTCAACCTTGACTGGGGGCTGCGCTTGAGAGTGGCTTCAGCCTCCTGGATTGATGGGATTGTCCCATAAAGACCTGAAGCTCTCCTTGCACAGCAGGGCGTGTGTGCATACATTCCCTTAGGCTCTCTTTGCACAGCAGGGCGTGTGTGCCCGCAGGGTTGATTTCCCATTAGACTCTCCTGCACCGGAAGACTTTAATCTTGAACGTTCTCACTTTGAAGCCCCCGGATTCTGAGTTTCCCAACACCACTCCTTTTCTATCAATTCTTCACCTTCCTTGCAAATTCCTGCTCTCCGCTCCCGTGACAATGATTTTCATGTGGCATCTAGCCGGGGTTACAGAGTGCCCAGATATTTGCACTAATCATTCTGGTGTGTGTCCCAGGGTCTGTATGAGATGAACACTAGAATGGGCATGCTAAGGCCAGGAGCAGGCCCTGCCCCCTGGAGGTAGACGTCATCTCAGTCTCTGAAAGCCTAACAGAACTAAAGGCCAGATAAAAAGGGAAATCTGTTCTGTCTGCCCGGTGGTCTTCAGACAGACACATCAGTGGTCAACCTTGGTCCCCAGGCCTCAGAGTGTAGGACCTTGAGGTTTTTTTTTTTGGCTCTCATCACCCCAAGACAATCTTTTTGTTCTTTCTCTCCTGTTTAGGACAGAACCCAGGGGCACATACAACAAAGCATATAAAATACACCCAACCAGAACAAATCTTCTTTTTGTATTGTGTACTTACATCATGTGTGAGTCTCTGTGTGTAAGTGTACAGGCAACATTCGGCACACTGTGAAGGTCAGAAGACAGTTGAAGGAGTTGGTTCTCTCCTTCCAACACGTGAGACCGGGAATCAGACTCAGGTTCTGAGCACCTTGGTTCTGAGCCATCTTAGCAGTCCAGAGCCAGGCTTTATTGTCCATCTGTTTTCTAAGTACCTATCTTCTGCTGGATCTGCTTCTCGAGAATTCTAATGTGAGCTTGTTCTTATGTGTTGGCTTCTATGCCCACATCCCTCCCATAGCTTTAGTTTGTTTCATACTGCTGCAGTAAAGACTTCGACCAAAACAACAGCCGCCGGAAGGGTTTATTGGCTCACACGCTCCAATCACACTCCTGAGGGGAGTGAGAGGAGGAACTCCAGACAGGAGCTGAAGCAGAAGCCAGGGAGAAACACTACTCACCGGCTTGCTCTGCGTGGGTTGCTCAGCCTGCTTTCTTATCCAGCCCAGGACCATGTGTCCAGGCCCACAGTGGGCAGGGCCTGTCCACGTCAATCATCAGTGAAGAACCTGCCCACAGCCTTGCCCACAAGTCCATCTGAGGGAGACATTTTTATTTGAGGTTCCTCTTTTCAGATGACTCTATCCTTTGCCAAGTTGATAAAAATGGTAACAACAACAAAGAAAAAACAAAAATCCCTAACCAGGGCAGTTTCAAATGAGCCATCCAGTGATCCCTGCAGTGGCTCCCAGTGCATCAGCAAGCCAACTCTTGGAACTTAATGGCAAGGTGTCAGAATCCTAAATACTAGCAGTTTTCTTATGAGAAGGCTCAGAGACTTGACACAAACTGGGGTGGCCTCCCATAGCTGTGACAGATACTTGAGGCAAACAACTTAAAAGGAGAAAAGATAGTGGCCAGTGGTTTCAGGTGTCGGGTCAAGCTTAGTTGACACCATTGTTCTGGGCTTGTGCGGAGGCACACGTGGATCAGGGTGTGAGTGGCAGAGAAGTTACTTCATTGGTCCCAGGAAAGGGGAGATTAGAGAAGAGGAGAGGATCCCAATATCTGCCTCAAGGACACAAAAGATGACCTAACTTCTGAACTCTTAGTATTTCTACCGCCTCCTAGTACCTGCTGCAGACTGAGGACCAAATGTTAACACATGCTAAAGTTATAGTCCAGTGGGAAATCCTTTGCAAGGGTGTACCAAGCCCCTGGTTCAATCTACAGTCTCTCCCTTTCACATACACACACACACACACACACACACACACACACACACGCACGCACGCACGCACGCACGCACGCACCCCAGGTGACATGAAGACTCTAAGGAATTATAGTACAACAGAGGAAAAGCAATGTGCCCTGAAGTTTGGAATGATAAAACCATGAACCAGGGAATGCTGGAAGCATCAAAAGCAAGGGGACAGATTGTCCCAGAAGGGCTCCAGAAGGAACCAGGCCTGCTAACACTTTGGCTTTACCTAAGAGAGACTGACTTTGGATCTCTGGCTTCCAGATATACAAGAAAACAAATGTATTTTGTTTCAAAGCTCAAGTTTGTAAATGTTAACACATGCTAAAGTTATAGTCCAGTGGGAAATCCTTTGCAAGGGTGTACCAAGCCCCTGGTTCAATCTACAGTCTCTCCCTTTCACATACACACACACACACACACACACACACGCACGCACGCACGCACGCACGCACGCACCCCAGGTGACATGAAGACTCTAAGGAATTATAGTACAACAGAGGAAAAGCAATGTGCCCTGAAGTTTGGAATGATAAAACCATGAACCAGGGAATGCTGGAAGCATCAAAAGCAAGGGGACAGATTGTCCCAGAAGGGCTCCAGAAGGAACCAGGCCTGCTAACACTTTGGCTTTACCTAAGAGAGACTGACTTTGGATCTCTGGCTTCCAGATATACAAGAAAACAAATGTATTTTGTTTCAAAGCTCAAGTTTGTGGTGATTTGTTACAGCAGCAAGAGGAAACTAATAAACTCTGCAGGAGTTCCTCCTTGAAAGTAGAGAGGCAAAGGCACTCTCCACACCTCCTGGCAAGAGGTTTTGGCTCTGCTGTTGAGGACTTTTTCTTTGGATCCCAATTTGTAAAGACATACTCCTTCTCCTGTTTCTCCAATCTAATCCCAGAATGTTCCTTGACTCAATTCTTATGACCCCAGGGTCCCAGGTCACCAAGCAGGCCCAAGTTCCACCTCCCACTGCCTCTCACCAACATTTCTCATCTCTTAGACCTTGAGTGACTCAGTACCTTCCTGGCACCAAGGTGACTTCACCAAGCACTAACTGACCACACCTTCCCCTGATGAAACTGTCTGCACTTCCTTTCCTTCCTTCTTATCCCAGCCCTCCTACCCCACTGACCCTCCCTCTTCAGCTCTGTCCGAATCTATCCTGTCGGTCACAAGGGGCAAGCCCAGACCCATACATACTTAGTGAATATGATGTCAACCCACTGATATTTAAGAGGGGAAATGCCTTAAGTTATGATGTTTCCACACATTTAACGTTCAGATTTCAATGGACTTAGTGAGACAACTATACAACCACAGTCAACTTTGTAACATTTTCCTCAGCGCCAAGGCAACCCTTGGCTCCATGTGCTCCGTGCATACATGTTTGCCTAGTGTAGGGGCTTCCGGTGAGTGGGATGAAGCCCGTGTCGCTGTTCTTTGGAAGCCCCTGAGAATGTGTCTATTCTCTTGGTCCAAGCCTGAGAGCAGGTGTCTGGCTCATGTGGGAACCCAGCTTAATCATTTGGGAGAACTCTGGCCACACAAACACCTCCAACTTTACTTTTTTCACACTGTAAATATGCTTTGAGCTTAAACTCATGGAAGTGAAGTGGTGTCTCTTGTCTCTTAAGACTTTGTTCTTTGTCATTCTCTGCACAATTAGCTTTAAGTGTGGTAAAAATAGGCCAAATGTACTACTGTCCAATTGTTCAGGCTGCCACAAGTCTGGGTGTCTTATAAGCACTAGAAACACATCATTGGTGGCTGCAGTCTGACAAGTCATGCTGGTAATGTCGTGTTCCGTGTGACCTCTTGTTTGGCTTCACTCTCGAAAGAAGGCACTTGAGAATGTTCCCAAGAACCAGGGGAATGGCTCCTGTTCATATAGCCCCTGAGCTCGTGGCCTGGCCATCTTCCTATGGCACTGCCTTGGGGATGAGGGCACAAACACTCACACCCTGGAACCTAAGCCACCTGTGTGTTGGACAGTGCTCAGATATCAAGCATGCTCACATTGCAGAACCTATCCACTTCTCTCCTCCCTTCCTTCTTCCTTCCTTCATCCCTCCCTTCCTTCCTTGTGTGTGTGTGTGTGTGTGTGTGTGTGTGTGTGTGTGTATACACGTGAAGGCCTGAAGTTGACATTGGGTGTCTTGTGGGTGGCAGGGCAGGGAGCACCGTGCCTCCTGTGAGGCCAACTGGAGGATGGAGATTTGGGGCAAGAGGCATGAGTGGCGTCTTACTGGATGGTTTTCAGAAAGTGTAGGAGAGCGTGACTGTGATATGGTTTCCTGGATTCGTCTCCTGTGGCTCCAGGCAGTTCATGGGAAAGAGTAGAGGAGGCCGAGGATTCGATGTTCCGGGGGTGGGGTGGGGGGGAATGGGAGGAGGCCAGGGTAAGAAAGGAGCTAAGATGTTGAGTTGTAGGCTGCAGGGAATCATGGAGTGGAGAGGGAAGCAGGCTTGTGTGCTGCAAGTGTGGGGACAGTGGGGAACTGCAGAGATCATCTGAACCACAATGAAGTCTAGGTGCAGGAGGGAATGATGGAATTTCTCCTGACCGGCCAGGGGCACGGCGAGAGGGAAAACAGCCCAGGACGAAACAGTGAGGCCACCACAGCCACCTTGCTTGGTGCAGGCTGAAGAGATGCTATGGGATGTTCAGACCCCAGGCTCCGGGAACCACTGAAGTACTGTTGGTTTCCGTGGATCTGTCTGAACAACAACAGATGGACTTTATGTCTGACTTCTTAGCATAATGCTCTCAAAGTTCATGCAGTATAGACCTCAATAATGCAATCCTGCTTTGGAATAACGGCCCATCAGCAGATACATACATGCCCTTGTGCACAGCTGATGCTGTTTATGCAGCTATCACTTGGTGAGCATTTGGGAATAATTCCATTTTTAAGCTTCTATGAATGAATGCTGCCACAAACACAAAGTGCCAGTTTTGGTGTGTGTGTGTGTGTGTGTGTGTGTGTGTGTGTGTGTGTGTGTGTGTACTTTTGTTTCTCTTAGACATACAACCCTAAGGAATGGAGTTGTTGAAACATGTAACTCCATATTTACAGTCTGATGGAGCTACCAGACTGATTTCTTAAGTAGCTGTACCATTTGGCATCCACAGTAGCAGGGGATAAATGTCCCAGTGTCTTCACACCCTTTCCCATACTTGCTTTGCCTGTTGCTTGATTGTTCAGCAATGGAGTCTCCCACTTTGGCTCTGATTTTATATTGAGTGGTGTGTTTTAGGTGCTGTGGTAGTTTGAATGTAATTGGACGCCAGATGCACATAGGAAATGGCACTGTTAGGAGGTGTTAGGAGGTGTTAGAGTAGGTGTGGTCTTGTTAGAGGAAATGTGTCACTGTGGAGACAGGACTTGAGGTCTCATATATGCTTAACCATGCACAGTGGGAAAGCCCCCTTTTCTGTCTGCAGGTCAAGATGTAGAACTCTAGGCCTCTCCAGGACCATGCCTGTCTATAGACTGCCATGCTTCCTGCCATGATAATGGGTAAACCTCTGAACCTGTCAGCCAGTCCCAATTCAGTGATTTCCTCTACAAGAGTTGCCATGGTCATGGAGTCTCTTTATAGGAATAAAACTGAAACTAAGACAGAGCTCATTGGTCATTTGTGTATCTTCTTTAGAGAAATGTCTATCCAGATTCATTGCCCAGAGTTAGTTCACATGTCTTTATCTTGAATTGTAAGACTTGAATAATTAATAAATCAGCTATGAATATCTATGCACAAATCTTTTTGTGGATGGATGCATTGTTTCCTTTGAGAGTCTAGGTTGGTAATGAGCCTGGTTGGAGTTTAGAAGTTATAGTATAATGTGAGAAAAGAATAGACTGTGTGATATTCTAAAGACTGTGTCTATTGTAAGGAGTCATGATTCAGCCAAAAAAAAAAAGGACACACATGAACACTCACTCACTCACACACACACACACACACACACACACACACACACACACACACACACATATACAAGTACACCACTCATGGGGAACTGCCTGGCTGAGCAAGTCAGATATGTAGGCAGATGGGTCTTCTGGAGCGGACAGTTCTTAAAAGCTTTTGTTTAAATGAGATTGCCCCACTTTAAGCCCTTACAGTTAACAAAGTTAGGTTGAGCCATGATAGACTCTGACCTAAAGTCAACCAAGTACATGATATAAAGGGCTTCTCCCTTGCTTCTACCCTCCAGGCCTTCTGAGAGGAAAGATCACCTCTGAAAATATACTAGAAAGCATGTTTTACAGTGAGAAACTCAACCCAGTATCATAGCCCCCCACAATGCCACCACACCTAGCATTCCCAATTTAAAATCTAAGTAAGTCTGTTGTTGGTTCAACCCAGGTCACATGACCATCTCAAGTCTAGTCTTGACAGAAGGAAAGTGGCTGAACAGTTGTACCAGAGAAGACTTCTCTTGGCTATGAAGGTAGAAAGTATGGTGAGAGCCCATTGTGTAACCTTACAAAAATGGGAAAAACTGGATCCCCAGAGAAATCCTGGAGCAGGAGCCAAGCAAAACCAATGTCTTCTTTTGATAGCCAACAGGACAGAGCAGGATGTCCAGCTTTCAGAAGCTGTATAAGTGAGAGCAGCAGACACTGAAGTAAGACCCAAGGTGAACCTCCAAGCACATTGCCTTTGCCTGCACCCTCTCTAACCGAGACTCCCAAGTCCAAGATGTCTGTCCCGTGCTCCTGGAATGGACCCTGTAAGCAGCCCATCAGCGTTGGTTTTCTAATTTCCAGGAGCATTTGTTATTCTCCAAGACCTGTCACATGCCTCTCAGAATGCTCCGGTTCTTCACACTCAGCTTCCTCTGCAGATCTCTGGCAGGAACCACGTGGCTTCAGGGAGGGACTGACTGATTTTGGCCCTTTGGCTGCTCTACACTCTCTCCCTCAGTGGTCTTTAACATATTTTATACCCCACAGCTAGCAGCACCCCCAGGGCTGCTGGTGCCATTGAACAAAGCACCCAGCTTGTGGCATGAGCCTTGCCCGACACCATCACAGTGGTGAATGTAGCTCAGCAGAAATGGTGCCTAGCTACTTCACGGTCTTCTCATCGGAAAGTTCTGGCAGGAAGCAGCCTGTCATGTGTGTTCATCCCAGTGTTACTCCGGTGACACCTGGGAACAGCAGCAGCACCTTGCTCTTGTTGACTATGGATAGCGTCAGTACCTACGATGGCAGTGTGATTTTTAAATGGCACCAGGCAAATGTTTGCAGTTGAAAGGAAAATACAGGACACAATGATTTTCTGCCACTGAAGAAGGTTGGGAGGGGCTGGCCTTCACTTCCCGGTAATCACAATCAATAACTGGGCTAAAGTTAGACACACTGAAGGGCAGTCTTAATACACTGGCTATGCACTTCCTGAACCATTCCTCTGACTCCCTTGTATTTTGCCTATTGCCTCTCCTTCCAGGGGCTCTGTGGGAGGAATGGGCCCTTCTCACCTGGCACACCGCAGGCACACAGCACCCAAGTGACAACTGACAAGAGAGGTTGTGTGTGTGCTGCTCTGTGCCCTACATTCTGGTGTACATTTTAAAACCCACACCAGGGGACTGGAAAGATCTCAGCATCCATATGGTGTCTTACCAGCCTCTGTAACTCCAGGTCTGAGGAGTTAGATGTTAGATGTCCTCTTCTGACCTCTGAGGAAGCTGTCTACATGGACACATACACACATGCCAACAAAACACTAATATACATCAAATACATCTACAAAGATCATCCACAGCATTTCTCTGAGGTATTTACAGAAAGGAAACACAAGGCTGGTGAGCAAGCAAAGAGCTATGTGGTGATCTAGTGGATGTCTTACCCTGTCCCTTGTGTTTAGAATAACTGAGACATTAACATGCGTTGCTAGCTGCAAAACCTGGTTAGAGATGGTGAGTCACAAGGGAGCCTGGAGCTGAGAAGTCTTCTTTAATTAAACTCAGTACCTAATATTCAACCTCCTGTTTAAACTGCCCAGCGACCTTTCTGAATGTTTCTCCTCAAAACCCTTCTCATATACCTGTCAAGTGAGCCAGCCATTCCATTTCAGAACATTCACACAAAGAAATAAAAACGTGTGCCCTCACAAAAGCTCATACCAACTGTATTCTTGACAGCTAAACCCTGGGAATAACCTAAAAATCACCTCCTGATGAAAGGCTATGGAAGCTACATCCACATCCCATATGGCAATCCTGGGGTTGGGGAGGGGGGCAGGCCACAGCACAGGCAGGGATGAATTTCAGGGCTAAAACAAGCAGCTGCCAAAGCACACTCTTGGGATGGTCCACAGAAGGCCAAGCAGCAGTCAGCGCAGAGGTTCCCAGGGGCAAGGGTGGAAAAGGGACACAGGAACTTTTAGGGAAGGAGCTGGAAACCTGACTGAGGGAGTCACACAGAGGAGCATCTGCTTTCCTGTCACACTGAAAAGGGGGAAGAGTTATAGCTGAGTGAATGTCTCCCTTCCCCAAACCTCCTTTCCTCATTCTGGGAAAAGGAACCCATGGTCTCCTAGGTGTTGGGCAAATATCCAATTGGTAGACACATTCCCCAGACCAGCAAACCTTTTTTAAAAAGTAACATTTCTCTTTTACCCCGACATAACCTTTCTATTCTTTTATTTATTTAGTCGGTTCATCTTTTGTTAGTTTTAGACAGAGTCTCACTATGTGACTGAGGCTAGCCGCAGACTCGCCAGGTACATCTGGAATTCTCCATCTTTCTGTCCACATCTTCCCATGCCTGGATCATCCCTGTGAGCTATCATATCTGGCTTTCTTTCCTTTTAAATTCAAGTTAAGCCATTCATATTCAAGATGCCCTCTTTTGGGCACCAGGTTCACATGTGGTACACACATATATACGAAGGCCAAACGCCAGTGCACAAAAATAAGTATGTTTTTTATGTGCATGAGTTAAACACATTAGTAGGTGAGCAGACTGGCAAGCCAGGTGGGAGTTGCCCCTCTGGGGACAGAGGACGCCTTGTCACACCTGCTATTACAGCTGCTGCAGTCTGAGGGCCAGAGTGGGGGAAAGCCTCAACCCAGGGTGTGCCCAGTGGTGCTGTATTAATCAGATCCCACAACGCTGAGTACCCTTTGTTTCTCTTCTGGTAAGAATCAGAGTCTTAAGCGGGACAAACTGTTTATTATCTCCTTTTCCTTCCCAACTCCCACCCACCCTCTAGCTTCAGGAACCTGTACCAGATTGGTGCAGGCCAGGGTCAGTATTCAGGCTAGGTGATTGGCAAGAAAGCATGCGGGTCTGTAAAAGCCCCCTCCCCCAACCCTCAGCAGCCCCTCCTGGGGACCCACTCATGCCTTGGCCCCAGGCAACAGAGGCTGCAACACAAATAAATAGAGAAGCTGTTTCATTAAAATCTCTCTAAGACATGGCGGACTCAGGGCTCAGTCTCCTGTGACCTCTGGAAGAGAAGAGGCGGGGTGTGTTAAAGACAGGATTACCCCTGAGGCTAGTCTCTAGAGCAGACACGGACAGGGCAGCCGAGGGTCAGCCAGGGCAGCTTCCAGCTGGAGGGGGACTTCAGGCCCCAGCAGCATCAGCAGCTCAGCTGGGAGGGTGGCGGCTGCAGCAGCTGGAGCAGGCAGGGACTTGGTGCTAACAGTGAGCTGGCAAGCAAGGGCTGGATTGTAGTGAACACACTGCTGAGGCAGGTTTCTGCAAAGTGAGTGGGTTCCGAGTTTTTTACATTATAATGACTCTCCATATCCAGCCCACATCAGCCAGCTGGTGTGTGGCTGGGGAAAGCACTGTTATAAAAGTCACTTGTAAGTAACTGGATTCCAGACCTTGTCACAGAGATAGACAGGGCATTCAATCTCACATCTTCTGGGTTTTTCTGATGATATTAGACATAAATCTCATGCATTTCCTGGCCTCCACAACTAACATAGCATCCAGGGCCACTTAATTAATAAAGCAAACCTATGTAATCTCTAGTCTCTCCCAAGTTATTAGTAACCACTCCCTGTTCTACATGGAATTCTGTCTGTTAGCACACAAAACCAATGGCTCAAGGAACTGTTTCTGCTCCTCCATCCCCCTTTAAAATCCTAATTGTTTTGGATAAGACCTTCAGGTGTTCCTTTCTGTGAATCCTGCTGACCAAAGTCACCAAGGGCTCAGCACCAGGTGAAGCCTAACATTGTGGCTTCTAATCTACTGCTCAGTCTCTCCTTGGGTCTTAATTTTGTTTTCTACCTTTAAATGCAAATAATAAAACTCTCTTGCCCAGATCCAGGTGACAATTAGACAGGTAAGACACAATGCCTTGTAACCCTGGGAAGAAATAGAGCTTTGGTTTTGGATCCCAGATCTGACACTACATTGGGTGAATATCAGAAGAATCTTTCATCTTTTAACCTAAAAAAATGAAATACTCATTATTTGAACCCTTGTAGCTTTTGTGAACATTGATGACATTGTATAGACTAATGCAGGTTGGCAGTAGCGATTGTTACTTCTGTTGTTCAGTTTTGGGGTCATTGTGTATTTCCAATACTCAAGCATATCTTGCTTTGGGGAAAGACTGCTTAACTGTGGAATGGGCAGGCACTTCTCTAAGAGCCCATAGATGGGTTGACCCATCTATGCCTTTATCTCAGCTTGAAGGTCAGCAACATTCTTGAGTCCTTGGGGGGTCTCACAGCTCTACTGAAAAATGTAAACACTCTGAGTCCACAAATAAGCCCTGTGGTCCTTCCATTTCCCTTGGGGTTTAACACAGAGCTCCTCTCTTCTGAACCTTCACTCCATAAGGAGAGCTGCGTGTGTAGACAGAGTGGGTAGATTACACATTTACCCATTCCTTGGAGGGATGATGTCTTCCCTTCGTTCATCTTCTAATCTCTGCTGGTCTTTGCAGACCCTTCTTCTTAAGCATGAACTTGTGGGGAAGGATGAATGTTTCTGGGTCACTGCAGCAAAGTGCAGTGGTCAGTGCAAATGTCCGCAAAACTTGGCAATGCAGTGTGGCTTTGATGAGCTCAGGGCCAAGTCCCGGATGGACCCTGATGTCTTCAGAGAACACTGCACAGAGAAGGTTCGTGTTGGGGTGGGCTGGGGTGAGAAATGCCACTTTGAACTTTAGGGACCGGGTTGATCCTTCTTAGGAAGCTCAGTACCTTGGCCTTCTTACCTGTCTTTCTGAGCTGCCCTGATGTCATTCTAAGGAGTCCTTGTGGTGTCTTTGAAAGGCACTTAAACCTAAAAGTGTTTTCCTAGTGCTTTGAGAGCAGGTACCATCTGGATCCCACAGACTGGCCTGAGACCTCTGTTTCTGCAGTGCTGGGGATTGTGGCAGATGCTGCTGGTACCTCCTGGAGAGGAATGCGGCTAAAAAATTTTTGAAGTCTTTAGTGTTGCTCAGGGGTGCTTGTATTCATGACTTGGTTGCTCTTAGCTCTGTCTATGATGCAGAGAGACAGAGGGAAAGAAAGAAAACAACAGGCACACACAGGCTACATTCTCAACATGAGATTCTTAATGATTTCCAAGCTATGGGACCAAGTCTGTGTTAGTCCATTTTCCATTGCTGAGGATGCATCAGTGAAATGTTCCTACCAAAGATGCTCCACTGCAGAAGACTATCAAAAGGTTTCATTGTCCTGGTAACAAATACCAGGAACAAAAGCAATTTAGGGGACTAAAGGGCTCTTTTAAGCTTATAGATCACAGTTCATTGCTGCAGAAGTCAGGATGCTGGCTCAAGCAGGGCCCTGAAGGCAGGCTTGTTTGTTATTCTATGTTAATATAAGTGAGTTCCTCTGACCTCACTTCAGCCAAGGCCAGGGAAGTGCAAACAGAAGACACCACAGAGGACTTTGCTTGTGGGCTCACAGGTCCAGTTATACTTAGCTTGCTTTTTCCTGCAGTGCAAAAACTCCCTGCTAAGGAAATGGTGCCTCCCACAGTGGGCTGGGCCCTCCTAAACTCATTAATAATCGAGATGCTCCTCTTGGGGACTCTAGGCTTCATTAAGTTGACAGTTAAAACTAACCAGGACAATCTTCTGCATCTAAGTGGATAAAATACTCCTCAGGGGATGAAAGGAAGATCTAGGGGTGACTGTCTGAAAGGAGGTCTTACAGTTTTGCTAGACATTGTCTTACAAAGTGAAGGGGCTACAAACAGTGCTGAGCCCAGAACTCATTTCATTCTCTGGGCAGTCTCTCTTCTGAGGCGCTTTGTGACCTTTGTGCACACGGGACTCCAGGGTGGGGGTCCCTTCAACATCCCTATAACGACAGTCAAGTTTAATACCATCTTTGGGGAAAAATCAGAGGAAAAAGAGGTACATTTCTGATAATCAGGTAAAACATGTTTCTGATAGTCAGGTGATTAATATAATTTAGAAGTTGAATTTAGAAAAAATATCATGGATAAAAATATGGTTCAGGGCTTTAGCGTGTACACTGCTTTTGCAGAGGATCTAAGTTTGAATCCTGGGACCTGTATTGGGCAACTCAAAACTGGAGATAACTGCAACTCTAGGGGACTGTTTTGAACTTTGTGGTTAGGTGCAGAGTATATATATATATATATATATATATTTTAATTTTTAAAAACTAAAAATTCTGGTTTTTTCCTCACTGAGTTTGTGGATGATGTATACTCTATTTCCAGCAGCAAGGAACTTGTCTGAAACATCAGCTCTAGCTGAGATAATCTCACAGGACATCAAAGAGAAATACACAAGTATTTCTCGTCCTCAAAAGACCATACTTTGTGTCAGTTTTGGTTGGCACTCCTTTCTTGGGAGCAAAAATAACTTGCAAATACTACAGGCAGAAATGATGCCCATGTCCTTGGTATTCAAATTGCTCACTGGGTCATCAAATCAACCCCTTAGCAGTTTGTCAAATCCCAATTTGAACAGGTGCTCAACGTGTGTTAGTCTCTAATGGCCAAGACTAGATAGAGCTCATTCCATTGTTGGACTCAAGGTTTCCATGCACAATGTACCAGGCAAATGTACCTAGATAATTTTAGCTTCATTTCTTTTCTTGTGCATAGTAGGCACTCAATGCACAAAGCCTGCACTTCCCCTGAAAGTGCTGTTTGTTCTTGGGAGTTGGGTAACATTGTCCGTTGGTATTGAGGGTCTCAGGCATTCGGGCTGTAGTTCACGGTTCTGACCTCGAACTCCATCACCTCCACTCAGATGTTTATCTTTCAAAGCTGGGTCTCATGCCTGGTCTTAGTTTGGAAGCCTCCTTAGCTATGCGCAAACTTCCTGTTCCACAGTGTCCTGTTCTTTCTTCATAGTAAGTGTGTCTTCACTTCGAGGCCTGGTACATGAGAGACACAGCAATGCTTGATGACTGGAGAGGCCACCATGGAAGATAATCCTGGGTCATCAGGTTGGGCAACAGCTACACACAGCATCCTCCACATCACTGAGTGGTGGTCAGGTTGGCAGTCTCTAGCTGGAGTTACTGTTCACAAGGCGCTTTTATGTTTACAATGTCAAAGCCTCTGGGACTAGAAGTTTCCAATAGAAACATCTCTTTCCAACAGAAAGAGCTAGTAGGCCTAGCCTGGGTGTGTGGAGTCCATGGCTCTGCTGTTCCCTAAAAGAGATGTTGGAAAGAGGGGAGTCTCCAGCTATCTCATGAGCTCAGGGGGAATCTTGAAGCTTAGCAAGCAATGTACAGCCAAGAAGACTGATTGCACAGGATGAGTTAAGTGCCTCCTTGGGGTTGGATGAAGGTCTTTCCTGGGCCATTCTCTAGGGATTGGGATAGTGCACAAGTGCCCCCTGCTGGGTTTCCTACTAAACTGCAAAACTTTGAAAATGGTGTCAGTGGGGAGTGGCTTGTCTGTTGGGGAGCACAAGGAATCGGTGGGAGCTGGCAAGAGGATGGGAGTCGGGGAGCACCTTAATTAAATGCCTGACCTTGTGGATATCTTATCAGTGAGTTCACATAGGCTGGATTTTGTGATTACATCTTGAAGTCCAGTGGCCAAGAGCCTTGATACAATCTTCACATATATATTAAGCATAGAAACCAGGTAGGCACCTCAGAGAGCTTGCCAGATGTTCTAGCAGATGCAGGTCCGTGGAGAAGAGCCAGAGGCTGAGCAGTGACGATGGAGCAGTCATAGGTCTTCTCCATGGAGATGCTCCACAGACCATGGACCTTCCATCCCTGAGCACTTAGCACTAGGCAGACTTGTCCTGCGGAGCAGAGACCTGCTTTACATGGAGACCCTGGCCATTTGGTACTGAAGGTCATCAGGACTCTCCCAGTTGGGCAGATTAGGATTTAACCATGGGAGAAAACCAAACTGCTTCTCACTCCCATATACTAACGAATCAAATCAAAGCAAGCCTTTTAAAGATATGCCTCCAGGTATGTAGGTGTTAATTTAATATGTCATAAGCCATCATAAATTACAGGGTGCATGGCTCATAGATGGATAAGGTTTGTAGGTACATAATTTTTATATCATAAAATACATTGCTTAAAATAGTTTCAAAGTGGGTGCCTTGTGCTCTGGACCTTTGCTGTCTGATAAATTGTATTGTGTTCCCTTACATTGATCCTCCCCTGAGGAGCTCTAACTGCTGTCCTTTCTGTACCCTTAAAGCCCTAACAACAGTTAAGATGACCTGTGAAAGAGGTGATGAGGGTTAGAACTAGACAGCTTCCCTGATAAGGTAGATAAGGAGCAAGGCCAAGATGGCGAACTTCAAAAGGAAAAAAGATGTGATTTTACTGAGAGGTATAGTTTGCTGGGGAAACATGTGCTGAACGTGCTCTGGGCCCAAGGTCCCATCCCCACCCCCACTATAAAAGTACAGTGATGGCCCGGTGGTGGTGGCCACACCTTTAATCCCAGCACTCAGGAGGTGGAGCAGGCAGATATCTACAAGCTCAAGACCAGCCCGCCCCTACAGAGTGAGTTCCAGGACAGCCAGGGCTACACAGAGAAACCCTGTCTCAAGAACCAAACCAAAGCAAACAAACAAATGCAGTGATGAGGAGGAGGAAGAGGACCCACATGGTTGAAGAAGAGAACTGGGTCACACAAAATTGTCCTCTTGACTTCCACACACAAATCACCCCAACCTTTGAAACATATATTACAATTATTTTTTTAGAAGTGCATGCTGGTTAGCTAAACTGAAAATTTTAAAGTATCCACTATACTGTGGATGTGACACTTTGGGTTCAATGGCCAGTACCAATGAATGAATGAATGAATGAACGAACAAACAAATCTGTTTGTTTTACTAAGGACACACCTACTTCCTGGCTTGGGCTTTATAATTGGAACTGTTTTACAACTGAAATGAAGAAGGAATGAAAGGAGGCTGGCTTCTATTCATGCCTCTTCCCACCTCAGGGTGCACATGCTCTGTGTGTGAGCGTTCATGGTGACCCTGGAATTCAGTTTCAGCCATCACACTTTCTCCTGGCTTCATGGAAAAGGGCCTTAAGACATGGATTCTTGAGGACAAGGCTACCAGCCATAAAAAGCAGGTCATGAGACAGAAGAGAACAGCTCCCATTCTCTCCCCCAAATAACTGTCTTCTACTAGACCCTATCTTCAGAAGGCTTCATAGGGCAAAAGAGCTGAATTTGAAACACTTGCCCAACTGAAGCAAAACGAAGCATTGCCAGGATCTGCATGGCCTTATAAATATTTATGTGCAGTAACATCTGGGCCTGAGCCTCAGTATCAGAGCTCATGTTTGCTGAATGATCTGGTTCTGCTTTGGTTTTTGAACGAGAAAGAATCCTGCAGAGGGAGCCTCCAGTTTTGTGGCTTCAGCGTTCATACTCATTTTCCTGATTGTATCTCACAAGCGCCAAGCCAGAGTCAGGTTGATTTATTCTTCTTATTAATCAGAAGGCACAGAATGAAGCAGAGGGGGGGAGGCCGTGGAAGGTGGGGGCTCCTTTAGAACTGGCTCACACAGCTGAGGGTTGCACAATTATCTGCAAATGTCAGGTCCCCAAGTCCAGCTTTGCCTGAGCAATATGATTGACTGTCCCCAAGGTCCCGAGTTTCCTCTAAATAATTGCATAATGTTCTCACTTTGTTTTAGCTGAGGACACTTAGTCATGAGAATCGAACACAGGCAGCTTTCTTCAAGTTTTTTTCAAAAGCTTTTCAAGGGCTGAATTATTATTTTTGGATAGGTCAAAATGAGCCGTGTTCACATAGCTGGGAAGCAATTATGTCTTTTGAATTCCAAGGACAAAAAAAAAAAAAATTGTGTGAAGTCACTTCTCAATTTTCTGTTCTGGAGGAAGAGAAAGCTTTTAAAAAGTCACTTGCTTTTCATTTTGGAAAATGAATTTATGCTTTTAATCTCTTCCAATAAGCTTAGAGTCTGTGAATATTTACCTTTGGTAAAGGAGGGACTCATGCCACTTTGAAAGACTTTGAAAGAACATTAATGTTTCCTATGTCTGTACCTGTTCATTCTTCAACGAGGCTTGGGTGGTGGCAGAGGGACAAGGCTTCCTCATGCTTTCTGCAAAAGTAAGGGAGGAAATCTTGTGATTCTCTAGAGAACAACTGGCAATATGACATAGTGTGAGGGGCTCCCCAGCTTCCCACAAAGGATGCTACAGGAAAGCAAGTGAGAGGCTGGGAAGAACGCTGGACTGTCAAAGTGTTTGTTATAGAGGCCTGGGATCTGGGTTCTGATCCCCAGGACCCCCACACAAGCCACGGAATGGACATGTTCTCCAGCCCCAGCACAGCGGAGCAGAGGCGGAGAGATCAGTGTGCGGCGCTCACTGGGCGGTCTGGCAAATCTGTGAGCCTCAGTCTGTAAGAGAACCTGCATCAAATCATAAGTTACAGGACGATTTAGACAGATGTCTAAATCCATACTTTGACCTCTGGTCTCCACACATGCATGCATACCCTTACACTCATGTAAGCACACAAACACATACAGAATATGTTGAAGGCAGGATTTAAAATGTGTTTGTGGCAGAAGTTGAGAGCTGTCAACTCAGAGCAAATGGTAAGTGCTGTCCATTGACTGGAAAGATTTGCCTTAGGCACAGATAACTGCTGCTCCAGTGCGCATGCTCACACACATACACACACACACACACACACACACACACACACTAAATACACACATACCACATACATACACACACACCACATACACACACATACACACTTTCACCACATACACACACACACCATATACACACAGATCAATTCAGGGAAGGTATTTTGACGCAGAGAGGTGAAGAGAATGTTCAATGTTGATACTTGGCAGTCTGTCTTTGGTGCCTCTTTGTTGTGTATAATTTTCAGAACATTTTTTTTCTTGTCTGTTTATCCCCAGAAACATGAAACTTTAATGGTTTCTAAAGTGGACTTGGGATAGGGAGCTCTTGGAATCAAACCCATTACCCCTGAATAATAAGCGAAGCACGTGCTATAGCATTAAGATGCACCCCCAAACCTATAGCTCATTCTTAAGGGTAGAGGCGTCAAAGCCTGGGCCCCTTTGGGTGACTACATTGCCTCTATGGAGAGCCAACCTGAGTCTCGAGTTTATACTGAGAAGTAAAGGGTTTGAGGAAGTGACTCTCCATCCATCCAGCACCCTTATAGCAGCTCATCACCCCAAACATGACCAAGTGAAACACAAATGTGCCCAGCCTGAATGCGAAAGCTGCTTTTGTGCAAATGTAGAAACAACCTTTTAAGCGAGATAGAAAGGAGGGTTACAGCCCTTTCCTACTGATTCAGATATTAGACTAACTTTGGAAAAGGAACCTTCAATATGATCCCAGTAGGAATGCATCTAATATGTAATTTGAAGTCATAAAACATTCCTGCTGCAAGCATGGGGAACCATGAGGAGATTAGATTTATTTTCCTGTGTTTTCTGTGAGTGGGGTCGGGAGGCAGGAAGAGGGCCATTGACTATTTAATACTAATACTATGACATCGTGTGACTATGTTCTTGGGCCCAGATCTAAACAGTCCTCGGGCCTAAAGAAACTGAAGTTGAAAGCTGAGAACTCTCCATCCTGAAGCTGAGCGGTCTCAAATGCTTTTTGAAAATTGAGTACACGCACAATGTCCAGAGCCTCCCGTGATTTCTAAAGGCTGGGGACTCTGGGAATGTTCTGATGAAAAGAAATCTCAGGAGCAGTTGACAAAACGTGGCCTTTGAAACAGAGACTCAGATTTCAGGGATAAAACAAATGATTTTGTTTAGCCTAGTCAGAAGAAAGTGAATACTACTTAAAGTTCAGAGTTTGCAGAGTGGCTTATGCCAGGCGGTTTTCCAGAGGGCATTTTAATATAACAAAAATAACTCTTGTAAGATATAAGCTCAGTGAAGCAAGACTTGCAAGAGGGCTTGCCACAGAATGAGATGGAGCCCTTCCAGTCGCTCTCAGAAAGATGGCTCTTTGGGTATTGTGCACTTGCTACATGTTAGATACTATAGAAAGCACGGTGTAAGGATGCTTTTTATTAATCGTTAGTGCAAGCACACAAAGTAGAGGTATTCTTGTTTGCCAAAGAGAAAAATTGAGGGTAAAAGAAGTAATGAATTGACCCCCAGTTTATTCATCTGGTATTGAGCATAGCTAAGATTCAAGCCCAGACCTGTGCTCCTATTAATGAACTCAGAGGCCTCCTGGAAGACCTCCGACAGCTCAAGGCCCTTCTTCTGAGGGAGATGGGAAGAGAGAAAGAGAGAGAGAGAGAGAGAGAGAGAGAGAGAGAGAGAGAGAGAGAGAGAGCGTGTACTAACAGAAACTACACCTAACTCAGGTGCCAGTGCCAAGGAAAAGCTGGGGTCCATGAGAAACCTAAGCTGACCAGGCATCTGGCAGCCTCATTCCAGCAATATAGAGGAAAGGAAGGGCAAAATTTATAAGTTGAACAAAATGGGTGTTTCCAAGGATCTACCAGAACGTTAGAAACCCTGACAAAGAATGTGGTCAGTCTGAAGACTAGCTAGATACCATCCAGAGGAGGCAAGGGAGAAGCTCTCATACCACACTGCACTTAGAGAGCCGAGTGATAGGGGCAGCAAGTTCATTGAGGGAGAGCAAAGGGGAGCCTCCGTGCCAAGATCAATATTATCTTTTATTTTAAAAAAATTGAAATTGATATGAGGCTTTTGCAGAGGCAAATTCACCGTGACAAGGAGACGAACAGGGGGTGGGGCCAGCAGATGAGGATAGCAACCGATTCTCAGTAGCTGGGGGAAGGAGAGGAGAAGAAGCGAAATTCAATATCCCAGGAGTTAAGACCCTGTGCTTGTAGAGAACAAAAGAACACATGTCTGATAAAGGACACCGGTGCAGGAAACACTGCACTCAGAGGGCCCTGGCTCCCCTGAGAATGGTCCAGGGGAGTCTATGGTCGTACGCCTGGGGGGCATTGTTACTTACAGGTCCCTCTGCGTGGTGAGTCTGGCCCTGACAGTGGCCGGAGAGTATGAGAACCGTGATGCTTGCATTCCTGGCCTTGAAGGAATCCCCATCCGCAGCTCCCACCTGGGAAGAGAGAAGGGTAGCCACATCCAGGGCTCCTCTGCCTTTTGTCATTTGCTGGGCCAATTTTGAGTCAGTCTCTTGAAATCAAAGTTTGCCATTCTTGTCTTTCACACTCATACTGCTAATGAAACACACAGATGAAGTCCCCAGTCCACACTTGTCATGACAAATGGAGTGTTGGTATCTCTTTACAGATGGCCAGTTTTCAAAGAATAAGATCAAAGTGACAGTTTTGCTTAGATGCTCTCTAGAATCGTTTTGAAAAGGTTTGTACTAGTAATTTTCAGTTGAGCTCTGTAGTGGTTTAAAAGATGCATGTCCCTCACAGGCTTGGGTATTGGAACACTTGGTACCCAGTAGGTGGCGCTGTTTGGGAGGTTATGGAGCCTTTAGGAAGTGGAACCTTGCTGGAGGAAATATGTCTCTGAGGGTGAGCTTTATAGTGTTACTCTTCTTCTAGTTGTTCTCTCAGCTTCCTGTGTGTGGCTGAGATGTGGACTTTTGTTTTGTTTTTTGTTTGTTTGATTGATTTGGTTTTGGTTTTGGGTTTTGCCTCCTGTGTCCACTCTCATGCTGTCTTCTCTGTCACTATAGATTCAGTCCTCTGGAACTAGGAGCCAAACTCTTCCTTAACTTGCCTTTGGTCATGGTGTTTTATCTTAGCAACAGAAACTCATCCAACCACTAAAGTTTTGTTTGTAACTGCATTCAAAAAACAAAAAGCAAAGCACATAATTCTAGTATATTGTAAAATTCTATAATTAAATATGTTATTAATATTTCTAAATGGATCTAATTAAATAATTTACCACCAACCATTATCTGCTTTAAGAATATAAGAAAATCTCTACTTTAATAGAAAGGAACCTTGTGTCATTTCCTTCTGTCCTCAACAGCAATTCCTGCACCGTAGCTCCTTCACATTCTTCTCTATAAAAACGTTTGTGTTCTGTTTCATAGGTGTTTTGTGCTTACTATTATGATTGTGTTACCACATGTTCAGTAATGCACACATCTATGCTCATGTGTACACCGAAATGTGTGGGTTTGGGGACCGAAGATAGTAGCACTGAAGAAAATGACAAGCTTGAAATATTTAATTTATTTTGTATTTTAAGACAAAATTTCAGCTGGGCATGATGGGAAAGACTTGGTTGGAGTTGCTGAGGGGAGATGCAGGTTGGTCTGGAGCTGTAGTGCAGCTCACAGCTTCTCCTTCTCCTCAGAGCCACAGAAACCATTCACGGCCCTACAAGGGCCAGACAGCCTTTCCTTGGAAGTTGGGGTATTGCAGTGTTGTGAGGTCAATTCAGTGTTGTATTGGAGGAAACATTTGCTGATATATAAAGGAGTAAGCCTTCCCACCAGAGAGGTCATTTTGGGATTTAATGGACAGGAACAAATATGGCAACCTGAAAGCAGATTCTGGGATAGTTGAGCTTCTAGGGAGTTGGCCTGTAAGTAGGACTCATGTCTTTCTCCGAAAGTAGATGGGAGGGAGTAAAGCCCTCATTATGATCTACCACCATCCTACTGGGTTTCACAGGGAGCAGGACTGCTCCCATTGGTGCAGGGTCCCCACCACTATGATGAGGAGACATAGCAACCTGAGGTCAGCTCAGGAATGTCACTTGGCAACCTGTAAGCCTGTCATCAGCCTTCTGCCAAATGGTTTATGTGAAGGCAACATGTCCATTGCTGCTGGTCCCTTTGGTGTCTGACTTATGGGGCCCAAGTTTCCCTGACCTTGAGGACAGTTTCCAGGTGGCTTGCTACTGGTAAAAACTAAGATAGACATACACCTCAAAGTCTGGTGGATTTCTGTGTGTGTAAACTGACACTCCAGGACAAGCTGCACTGAGAAAAACTCTGTGGTATAAATTGTGGGTCCTTGTTTACTTTTGGAAGCACCTCTGAGTGCCCTATCAGCTTTTCATGATCTCTGTTATGAACTGAAGCATTGTATTAACTTTTGTATACAAGTTCATGGGCCTTTGTTGCTTGGCTTTGTTTAGTTTTACTATTTGTTTGTTTGTTTTTCCAGGTCTCCTTACGACAGGGTCGAAATGTGTAGGCTAGGTTGGCCTGGGACTTGTGATCCTCCTGCCTCAGTCTCCTCACTGCTGGGACTGCAGGTATGTTTTGCCACACTCTGATTTCCAAATTCATGGTGAACCTGTGGTTCTTGGTTTGGCTGTATGTGAAGATGGGGTCGTTAGGGAGTCAAATAACCTTACTTTTAAGTGAAGACATAAAGTGGAAGTCTGATCAGAAAGGATTAATTTCCCCCTCTCAATTCCCAGAACATGAGACCTGAGAAAAGGCGTGTAACTCTGTAGCAAAATATGTTGTCTATTGCTTTAAGGATGTATGTGTGTGAATATTTGCATGTGTTGGTGTGTGTGTGTGTGTGTGTGTGCGTGTGTGTGTGTGTGTGTAGAGGTAGGTATGACACCAGAGGAACTCTTGGGTGTCATTACTTAGACACCATTTACCTTGCTTTGAGATGGGTCTGCTCTTTGCTTCAAGTAGGACAGGATGGCTGGCCAGTAAGCATTAAAAATCCACCTACTTCTGCCTCCCCACTGCTGAAATTATAAGTGCATCACTGTGACTGGTTTCTGATGTGGGCTCTGGGAATTGAACTCGGGTATTTGTGCTTTCAAGGGACACTTTTAACTGTTGAGCCATCTTTCCAGCCATCACTATAATAAACTTAAAAAGCAAAATACAAAAGTAGTTTGTTTTTTAATCTTTCTTGAGAAATTATAGAAAGGAAAATACCTAGTATGTTTTCCCAGTTCGCAGGGAAGAACCTGGCTCACATTCTGCTCCGTGGTGCATCTCATGGCAAGGGGGATTACTGTCCCCAGAAAATCATGGCCCTGGGGGAAACTGAGTACTATTGTTCAGTTAAATTAAACATATTAAGCATCGATCTACCTTCTGAACACATTGTCCAAGCCGAATGGTGTTCCTGCCGTAGTCAGAGAGGCCTCTTTCTAGCGAACGATGGTGAATGGAGACTCACACTCACAGGTGAGAATCAGTGACAGACGAATGCTCATCCCTAAGCAAGGCTTAGGGGCCGTCACAAAGAGGAGGTAGAAAGAATGTAAGAGCTGACTGCTTTGCAGAAGGGATGGAGATACCATCTTCTGTGCTCGATGCAGCCGTTGCAATTAGGAAATCACAGAAGCTGCAGAGGGCATGCTTATACTGTGTCTGTGCAAAAATGGGGCCTGCTATCAGTCAGGCGTGGCTGGAGGAGGGGTTCAGGCTTCCCTTCCCTTCACTGCTGAACTATTTGATGCTGACAGACTCAGAGAAAGGAATCATCACCTTCAGGTTTGTACCCACTGATGACCACACCAGGCTACAATAAATAGTCCCACTTCAATGGCCACATAGATCGTCTCTAGTCACAAAATCATCCCCAAAGTATGAACCCCTTGGGGGCAGGGGGCTAACAAGGATGTTGGAAAGTAAGTAGGGATGTTGGAGGGATAAGAGGGGCAGTTATTGTCTTAACGGAAATATATTAGTGAAATTGTCACATACCAAAATTAATAAAAATCCCCCCAAACAAAACAAAACAAAACAAAACAAAATAACAAACAAAAAACCCCAATAGAACAGACAAAACTATAGCATGAGCCAACACAAATCCTTCTTGTATGCTGATGACCTCAGGTAGTTTGTTACAATAACAGCAAACTAATGCACAGAACTTTTGCCATAGACTAACATATTTAACTGTGACCTCACTGCAGCTCTTGGCTAATCTGGTGTTTCAATACCTGCCAATGTGCAGTGCAGTATTTCTTTGATCATGCGTGCTCTTGCCTATTGCCCTTGGAAAGCCCAGAAAGCCTTGGAGGGGTAAGGGTGACTTTCATACACATCTTCCTCCTCTCCCAGTCCTCCCAGCTTGGGGATTAGGCACCAATAATGACTCTCTCAGTATCACTGGCCAGGTGTCAACAGCTATAGTTACTCCATTACTTCTCTCCTGTAAAACTCGTGATCTCATTTCTTCCCTCTGTAGAGTTGAGGAAGGACGACAGAGCCTCTGATCTCAAACTCCTCAGTGGCTTCTAAAGTAACAATAGTCTTGCTGGCTGTCCCTTCCTGGTCATACTTAACCTGGAATGCTCTGCAGATTCTGTCCATTCCCCAGAGGGTGGGGCTGTTGTTAGATTTCTGTGAGACTGGTTTTTTTTTTTTTTTTTTTTTTTTTTTTTGCTTTCTTGTTTTAATCTTTGTTCTTGGCCATCCCTGACCACCCACAGTGTTCTATGACTCTCTGTGAGTTCAAATATATTTAGGAATGTCTGTCTGTCCTAGGTATGCAAAATATTGGCTTCAGGATTTATATACCTTGATGTGGCCACTAGCCTTTTGATCCTGACTTCATTTCTTGGCACCTTCCTGGCATAATTTCGAGAATGTAGTCAGATGCCCTAAGAAGGCAAACAGTACAATGGTGGAGGGAATAGTCACATTTCTTCAATTTCTGGTGTTTGGAGGACTAAATTATTTTCAGCCCAAGAAATATTTGCCCTAATCTCAGTCCCTGACTGAGCATGACCCTAACCAAGGGTGCAAGAAAATAGATGTTCATTGAGATGAAAACATCAAGTGAAGTATGACTTTGGAACAAGCATTTTACTACAAGTATCAATCATATTAGAAACACACAGGCTGCATTGGGAAAGGGGGAAGCTCAGCCGGGTAAGGGTTTTACAAATAGGCACATTAGTCAATCCCTAAAACCCACGTAAAAACCCAGGCACACTGTGCATACATATGGCCTCGGTTCTCAGGAGGCAGACAGGAAGATCCCTGGGTCCTCTACCCAGCCTCACTGATAAGCTCCTAGTGTCTGAGTGATCCATTCTGAAAAATCAGGCTAGCTGGCTATCTTGAGGAACAGACATGTTTGACCTGCACATGTGTACATACATGTGTGTGCCACTGTACACATATAAACATAAATACATAGGAACTGTCCTAAAAGTTCTAATCCATGCATCTATACTAAGGCAATACTTGATAATTATGATACTACTTTTGCTATGAGAACATAAAGTATGTGGGAAACGAAGCTGTTTTTGTACCTTTTACTCTCAGCACGGTGTATTTCTGTGACAATGTTGTGTGTGGGTCACCCTCTATGCCCTATTAAGTAACTGTCTAGGGAACACAAGGGGCTGCCCCAAATTCAATTAAATTCTGAGACATTCTATCTGGAGATAGCATTAGATTTTATAGCTTAGGGGCCTAGTCCAGTAGGATTGCCCCCCCCCCCCCACTACTTCAGATGACAGTCACAAGTTCTAAGCAGTGACTTGTGGTTCAGATGAACTAAAAAGCAAAGCTCCCATGATTCTTTGCTCAGGCTTAGTTAGCACCCAGAGAACAATTTACTTAGATTAGCCCGCTTGCTGTACAGGATATTAGACAGGACAAAGCTGAAGCAGATGCAGGCAGAGATGTACAGGTGGCGGGTCTCAGTCAGGTACTCTGACCCTTCGACTTGTGGATGTGCAGACTTCCAAGAACACAGACACTGCTATGATTGAAGGAGAAATGCCCCTCCCCCATCCTTATGTGTGAACACTTGGTCTCTACACAGTGGCACTCTTTTAGACATTTATAGAAACGTTGGCAAATGGAGCCTGTCTAGAAAATGGTCACTGGAAGCTTGTCTTTGTTCTGGTCCATAGCCTCTCAACTTTTGGATTCACCCAAGAGTTAGGGGCTTCTCACACACTTCCTCACTGTGGTGGGCAGATTCTCTGAAACTGTGAGCCCACGTGCCCCATCCATCCCTGGCACCTCCTTCCTAGATTCAGGTATTTTCTTACAGAGGTGAGAAAAGTAATTAATCCTGTGTTTGGTTCCTGACAGCCATCGGAGGCCCTTGATTCTGATCTGTTCTTTTCTGGGAGTTCACCAAGACTTGTCTTCACAGAAAGAAGAAAACTCCTCTTGCCTTGAGTGTGGGGATGGATGGTCAACAGTCACTTGCTTTATGCCCCTTGACCAGCTGTTGTTCTCTGTGATAATCTGCAAGCTAGCCCCAATTAAATGGTCCATATAAGAGATGCCTTGGTGTCTGTTCCCAGCAGTAAAATCCTAAAATCTGGAACACGGAACCAGAGCTATTTGAACCCAAGTCTCTAAAATGACAATATTTGAGATCTCAAATAAAGTTCTTTGCCATTTACAGCTGGTTTTGGGTTTTATCTGATGGGCAGAGATACCTTCTCTTTCTTCTCTCTCCTCCTTCAACACAATCTCCATGTTGTGAATGGACAGGCAGATTCCTCTAGATTTTACTGTTGTTTTACTCCAAAGCCTCTGCAGACCTCTACCAGGTGTTGTAGCCTTGGTGCCGCTCTTCCCAGTGAAGTCTGCCTTGGCACTGGCTGACCCCATCTCCCCTACTCCCCGCACATCTGATCACCTCATCCAGTTATAGATTTTCTCAGCTAGAATTTATGATGTTCTAATGGGTGTATCTCGCTGATTTATGACATATATATTTCCTAAAACTTAAATATCTCTAGTATTGAAATGTATCTGACAATCACCGGTGTCTCTCTTCCATGGACAGTGTTTTCCTAGAGTTACAGATCATGTAACAATGGTATGTCTTACAACTGATGACGTGGTAGATTGTTTGCAGTTACTCTCTTCCTTGTAGCCACATCTGTTTTCAATGTAGTTCTGTAGGTCTTCTCTTTCTCTACCCCTTAAATCTTGCCTGGCATTACAGCTTGCTTTGATCAACCTTCTATGGCAGGAATGACGATCGGGTTCTGAGCCTGGACCTCAAGAGACTGGTGTACTTCCTTTCCTGGCCGTGGAAATCTGCCTTGTGAGGTAGCCTGGTAAGCAGGAGGAACAGCCAACCCCGCTAGCTCCATCGTAAGAGGTGCGGCTGCCTCACTGACAGGCAGATGGCCAAGTGCACCTCTCAGATGAACCCTGGAAAATGGTGAGCCCATGAAATAGTGACCTAAATCACAATGATTGATTTGAGGTGGGTTTTCAAAGTCTAACACATAGCAACTACTGATGGTATCCAAAACACAATGAGAGCGATACATGTGTGTTTATAGTATATTCACATTAAAGCAGATACAGGGATAAAAGAGACCTCTCTCCATCCATTTATGGTAGATACTCTTATAACTTAAAAACCATAAATATGTATTGAATGAAACACTTATGTTGCATAGAAGACTTCAGAAGCTAAGACCGAAAGATTCAGGGGGAATGACTTTCATGGGGCGCTGTGCAGGGTGTGACTGGCAGAGGGTTTGATGGAACGATGCTGACTAAAGCGTTCTTGCCACTGACTTCCAAGCAGAAGGAGACGCCCTCTCTGTGATCTTATGACCTATTTTATGAACTGCTTCAGGGGAGAAAGGCAGATCAGAGAGTGAACTTTCTGCTCCTCTGACTTTCTCCATTTCCTTAAGCGTAAAATATTCAGTATGTCAAGCTTCTGTATTTGGGATATTGTGTCTGAAGCCCTAACATAACTTAAACCTTAGGAGGGACAGGATTTTTGCCCTTTCTGTCATTTTTAGTATAGTTTTTATTTTGTTGGTAACTTTGTACTCCTGTTATGAAAATTATAGCTGACTTGCTCCTTCCTTTTGTGTGCCTTGAGGGACCAGTTTTCTGCAATATCGTTTTCTTAGTATTCTTTCCATTCATTAAAACAAAAACAAAAATATAATCAGGATTAACATCCCAATGCATAAAAATAAACAAAATGTCATCCTAAAACCAAACAAGAGTGAACAAGAACAAAAGGCCATTTGTAAACCTAGCACTGTGTTGAATGGGAAAAAAGCATCTGTCTGTTTAACTCTTGTGTAAACACTGAGCCCAAGTCTCACCCATGGAGAAAGAAGCAGAGACACAACGTGCTTTCGACTTGGCTGCTTCTGGAACTGCCCCTTCTTCACACCTTCCTTCACTGTAGGAGAAAATGGGATTTGAACATGAACTCTAAGCCACTTTGAAACTCACCCATTTTTTTTTTTTTTTTTTTTTTTTTTTTGTTGGACATCACCTATGTGTATATGAGGCATTACTAAATCTCTGCTTGTTTTTCTCTTTGCAATCAACTGCTTCACACATGTGTTGTTGAGACCCCCCTCCACCATGACAAGCCTGTTTTTGAACTCTGAGCTACAGTAAACCCTTCCCTCCTTAAGTTACCTTTCCAGGTAGTTTGCAAAGCAACAAGACAATCAATACTACTACATTTGAAACTCTTCCGATTTGCTGATTAATATCCTACTGCATATTTGAGTCTCTTGGGTATTTCAATGTCACATAAAAATAATGTAATTAAAGTTAGTCACTGTGTCCTTCCATGGTCTCAACCACTAGTCTCGGAGATGGGGCACACCCACATCTGTAAGCAGGAGAAGCTGATCACTATGGATTAAACCCACCATATCTGCAAGGTGTGGTTGCGGCTCATGCCTTAAATTCCAGCCTCACAGAGGCAGAGGGAGGTGGATCTCTGAGTTCAAGGGCACTTAGATCTACAATCTACTTAGATCAAGATCACTCTAAGATCTACAGAGTGAGTTCCAGGACAGACAAGGCTACACAGAGAAACAAACAAAAGCAAAACCCCTCATGTTCAAGTCTTTGTTTTGTTTTTGTTTTTCCACATAGGGTTTATCTGTATATCCCTGGTCATCCTGGAACTTGCTTTGTAGACCAGACTCAGAGATTCAAAATGTCTCCTGCTTCTGCCCTCCGAGTGCTAGGATTAAAGGTGTGCACCACCATGTCCAGCTTGTTCGAGTCACTTTCAACAATAGCTTCTAGCCTCTTTTTTCCTCATCTTCTACTGGCACTCCTGGGGTGGTGCCTTTCCTCCTGAGACAGAACGGGAAGATTAGAAATTAACAGAACATTGGAAGAGAAATCCTCATCTCATAAACCAGGAGCTGCAAAAAGGAAAAAAAAAAAAGTTGCCTACAAAAGACTATAAAATCTCTTTTTGAAAAGAAATGCACAGACAGGATTAAAAATCACATTTACAGTAAAAACACACTCTGTGTGACCTAGTCTAATAAGAGTTCCTTTGACCCTTTTGATCCAGTATTTTTTCTTTTTTTTTAGTCTTATCACCTGGTAAACCTGTATAGTTCATTCCATAAGCCACTTTATAATCCTGCCTACTAAAGAAACTTTTTTAGATAAAAATAAATATACCAAAACACTTTCCCTTAATCTTTTAAAATCCTTTGAAGAACATGCTTAAAAGTTTAGACAGGCGCAACTCCTGGGTCCTTACAGTCCTCTAGTGCCGCCCCGTGCTTCACTTCTTCCATTCCTCCTGGTCTTTCTTCTCAACTCTGGCTTTGATGAAGATAAGAACATGCAAACACTGGCAAAGCCCTCCATCTAATTTGTCTCTCTGTCTTTCTCTGTCTCTTTGTCTCTGACTCTGTCTCTCTGTCTCTGCCTCTGTCTTTCTACCTATGTCTCTCTGCCCCGCTGCCTCTGACTTTTTTCTCTCTGTTTGTCTCTCTGTCTTTCTCTGTCTCTTTGTCTCTGACTCTGTCTCTCTGTCTCTGCCGCTGTCTCTCTACCTATGTCTCTCTGCCCCGCTGCCTCTGACTTTTTTCTCTCTGTGTTTCAATGTCTCCCTGTATGTCAATGCCTCTGTCTTTCTCTGTCTCTCTGTCCCTGTCTTTCTGTCTTCTCTGACTGTCTCTCTCCCTCTCTGACTCCCCCAGCCTTCACCCACTGGGGACACATTTTGTTGGCATCACTGTTCACCCTGCTTCCCCAACACTGTTTCCCTACCTTTCTAGATTGCAGCCAGAGTGTTCTTTGAGAAAAGGGAATGTTGCTACATCAGCCCTACCTCCTGCTTAAAGCCCCTCAGTGACTTCCCCTCACCCCAGGGATAAAGATAAATAACTTCTTAGCTCCCCAGACCCACCTGGTCTGCCCATTCCTTCTCCAAACTCCCCAGAGATCAGTGCCAAAGAGATCTTGCTTCCTTCTCCCTCTTCAGCTCCACACTCATCTGAAGTCTAGTTCAGGGCTCAGTGGAAGACTTCCCTGACCGCCATGGCTCCACTAAGCAACACTCATAGACTCTCTCAGAATATCTCACTTTCTGATTCTTACTCATTGTGATCGCTGCTTTATTTGTGAGGTTGTCCCACATTTAACATACCTTTCGACTGTAAAATTCAGGAGGCATGGAGAGTTGATTTTTGCTTATTTTCTCTCCCCAAATGAGCCATAAAGCCAGCAGAGTTTACTACAGCGTTATCCCACCTTTCTGTGTAAGAGAAATTTCTGTAAGTTTTCTCAGATCAACTCTGTTTAACTGAAGGTCATAGCACCCCCTTATTCCAGAAGAAAGTCTGTACACCTAGAAAGAAGAACTATTGTACAAAGAGGCCAGGAGTGATCTGAGCACGCAGGCCCTGGTGATGCCCCTCCCCCCACCCCGAATGCCCTAGCAACTGCTCCTCCCACAGAACTTCACAATGCTCATGCTTCATTGACAGTATATCGTAGAGGTTTGGATCTTCAGCCTGAAGCTCCCATGTCACACGAAACCCTGATCATCTTTCTCTTATTAACCTACCTTTTGCTGCAGGATTGTTGTCTCCTTTTCTGTCCCAACAGCATGTCTGCAATTTTTACCAAGCCCCCAGGAGACTAATCTAGTGTGTATCCTGAAAGATTAAATGGATACTGGCTAGAATGTATTGAAAAAAAATAAAAAACAGACTCTGACACGTGACCCACAGTTTCATGTCAAGGAAACTACATTAATACATAACTATAATAAATTGCCCAGAAAGCCAGCTTGCTATAAAGCCAGATCTACACGAAGCTAGGTTGCTTTCTCTAGTCACAATCCTAGCATCTTAAGAGTAACTTCTAGAGTATTCAACCAAATGTTCATGAGTTGGCAACTAATCTGAGTAATACTGGAAGCTTCTTTAATTTTCATCTCTGTCTCTACCTTGGGCACCAAGCCAAATGTACCCCTTAATAAATCCCATTGGATGCCCCACTTCCAGCCAGCTCATCTCCAATTTCCCCAGCATCTCTCACACTGTAGGCAGCCTGCATCATGATACCCCTATAGAGTGGACTGAAAAACCATTGCAAAGTTCCCCACCCCTGTCTGCCTTTGAATCTCTGTTCCAATGCAGTGCTGGTGGCTCATTCCCTCATATAGCAAGCTCAGTAAATAGCTTTGACATTCCCCTCTTGACTGGTATTTATTTCTTCAACCTCATTTTCTACCTTCCAAAATAACTCAGCTGACTTTCACACAATCAGATTCTCTGACACGCCCTCTGCTGAGCCCCCACATTTTATTTGGACTTGTGGTTTCTGATGTGTATGATGTCTTTTCTGTCTTCGGGGTCTCCTGCCAGGGAATCCCAGAGGGGTAGAATCTCTTCTCTACCATATATGTGCTACTGGGGATGGTGCCCAGTCTTTAGGGTTTCCATGACCACTGTTGGATTCCATTCCTAAATCACCATGTCCAGCCTGAACTTGTTGGTACTTTCTCCTCCCAAGTGCTCCTAGATCAGTGTGTTCAAAGGCCACGCCTGTTATAGCTAGCTTCAGCTGCCAACTTGTTGGAAATAGGGAACCTTAAAGATTTGTCTCCATCAGATTGCTCAGAGGACATTTTCTTGACTAATTACATAGGAGCGCCCAGATTACTGTGGCAGCACCCTTCTTAGGCAGATGCATCTGAGATGTTTGAGGAGCTGAACATGAGCCTGGGAACAGCACAGTAAACAGTGTTCTTTCATGGTCTTTGCCTCAGCTTCCCTTGACACCAGATTTCCCAATAATCTCTTTCCCCTCTCAACCTGCTTTAGGCTCGAATTCCACACATGTGCAGACACACACACACACACACACACACACACACACACTCCCCAGGTAATAGTGCTAACTGCTGGTGATCACTGTTGTCTGCTTTGTAGTTCCTGAGAGCATTTAGTGCTCTCCACCCTTATCACTGCTGCCACTTTTAGGTCCTCTGCTTGGTCTGACTCATCCCCCATAAACTCATACTTTGAACATATGGCCCCCATCTGGTGGCATTGTTTGAGAGCCTGTGGAAACCCGAAGGCAGTGGGGTCTAGCTGCTGGAAGTAGGCCTTTAGGACTGGGTCTTTGGAGATAAGCCTGCCTTGGTTTTAGCATCTCCCTGTTTTCTGGTCCTGTCACGTGAGGCACCCCCACCATAAGCTTCTGTTGCCACAGACTTTGCCATGCCCAACTCACCAAAAGGAATGAGTCCTTTTAGAATCATGATTCCAAATAACCCTTGCCTCCCTTGAGTATGTTTGTTTCTGTCGGATAATTTTGTGAGTTATTTTCTGTTGCTCTGACAGAACACCACGATCAAAAGCAACTCAGAGAGTCAAGAGTTTATTTCTGCCCGAGAGGCCCCAGTGATCTGTGGGTGGGGCAGGAGGTGGCCAGAGCAGAATTCTGGGAAGTGGGGTGAGGCTAAACTAAACCCTCAAAGCCTGCCCTCCCCAATGCTGGGCTTCCTCCAGCAAGGCTGTACCTCCTAACCTCTCCAAACAGCAATGCCAACCAGGAACCAAGTGTGCAAATCCACATGTCTGTCGATTTCTTCAAACTACCACAGCAATAATGACGACAACCTCACGGCCTCCAGAGTACCACATGGTCTCTAACTAGTTTTCTGCTTGTCTGATAACCATGCAAGATTTCTGCCTCAGCTGTCTAGCCAGCAGGATCACCATGTGGGACTAAGTTCAATGTGATTTTTGAACCTGAGAAGCGTGCTGAAGCCTTTCTTTATATTCTTGGCCTGAAAACAAACAAACAAACAAACAAACAAACAAACGAAGCGGAAAAGGCATGTCTGCCCATGGAATTTCAAAAGCTTGCCTTGGGTTTGCATCTGTTACACAAAATGAGTCCCTTCTTGGGCCCCACTGATGTTCTCTGTCTCACAGATACAGGACAAGGCAAGGCCCCTCTGCTCTCCAGAGATGGGGGTTGGGGGGTGCACTTCCCAGCAGAGACTCTCCTGTCAGTCATATCAACAGGAAAAAGAAAGTCAATACGAGGGTAACTGGCTGGCTGCACAAGTGGGCCCTGTGTGGAGGAGAGGTAATGGTCTGGGGAGTTCACATATAAACATTTTTAAGATGCCAACAGCCATCAGGCAGCCGTTCACATCAGATATCTGTGAAGAGCTTGGGCGTGTGGAAGAAGGCCGGGAGACACAGACCTCCCCTCACCCAGAACACCTCACAGCTTGATTGGAAGAAAGGAGCCGGGTTTTCCTTCCCAGCCACAGACCCTACCCTCCTGATTTACAGCAGGCCTTGAGCGCTCAGGTCTGCAGCTGCCTGTGTGCTGCTGTGAATGATGTAGCACGATGGGCCAGCTCTGGCCGGCAGCTCCATCCCAAGTTCCCACAGTCTGCTAAGAGGCACTCCAGGACAGAGTAGGAATGTCCCCAGCGATGCTGAGTGCCGACACTGTGGGATGCTGGCCCACACAGGTGCTCATCACAGCATATAACACACATGTGTATATGTGCAGACTCCTTTGCCTACACAACTATACTCATCTACACAAATATTTGTTAATCCAAGTAATTTTTAGGTAGCAGATGCCCCTTTGGGGAGAGTGCAGAGGGAACCCAGATGAGACGAAACAGGCCCAGGGAGGGGACACAAGCCGACAGTGGAATTCTTGACTTGATTGCATGACATGCTGGACCCTGTCTCACCTGGAAAATTCCATCCTGTACAGAAAGTCCTGCTACAGGCATCTGACACAGAGGCTTCTCAAAACCTGTCGGTGGACAGATACAGCCCTGGCACTTGCTTGCTGAAGTCTGGAGGCCTGCTTAGGTCTCTCCCGCTCACCTGAATGTATTTCTGGGCAAACAGGAAGACAGGTGATGGTTGCTTCCTCATCCTTGGGTTCTTATCTGATGCTTTCCTGTGCTAATATATTGAGAAGGGAAGGTTCTATTGTCAGACGGCTCTGTGGCAGCATGGTGAAGCGATGTCAGTGAGAGGAAGCACCCGGCGAGAGGGAGACTTTGGATCGGTGGGTAGATACTCATGGCAGCATGAGGTCCTCTCGCTTGCAGGGAGTCTTCAGGTTCCATTTCCAGGCACCAATGCAAACTGTTACCTTCCTCTCTGGAGGAAGTAGGAGGGAGCAAGAGGGGCTTTTATGAAGCAAAATCAGCTTGTTCAGGGAGACAGGAGCTGACTTCAGAATGTTATTAAAGGATGTGGGAACATCCACATGGTGAGAGAGGAAATTGAAAATGTCTGGTTTGGTTGGGACCTCGATTTAGTTGCTTAAATGAAAGGGTCTGCAGAAGGATGAGCCCACACCGCCAGGCTCACCTCTTAATCAGGAGAACCCAGCAAATTAATAGGTGATTCTGATGGAAAAATGAAACCTCTCTTGGGGAGAACATTAATTATCACCCTGCTATCAAGGAAAGGTGACAATGTGGATTTGTCTAGGAAGAAGGTAGGAGAAACTGATTTTCAGGGTCAGTGGGCCTCCTTTTCTCCCTCCCTCCCTTCCTTCCTCCCTCTCTCCCTCTCTTCCTCCCTCCCTCCCTTCCTCCTTCACTTCCTCTTTTCCATCTTCTTTCTCTTCCTCCCTTTCTTCCAAAGGGAAGAGAAACAACCTATGAGAGAAGAACATTTTTTTCCATGGGAAGAGAGCCATGACCTTTGCAAGCAGGGCATTGTGCTTGGGAAGGGGTTGCATGTGGCTGGGTCTTTCGTTTGCCTGGGAGGCTGCCCTCTGCTGTAGCCCAGAGAGCAGTTTGCACTGAGACCAGGCTGTGCACTATTCTAGCTTCTCTGTGGTGCTTTTCCTTGGGAAACTGCATTTTACAAACTTTTTAAAAATTTTATTTTAATTCCATTTGGAAGGCAAAGGAAGACTGCAGCCTCTGGTGGACCCAGAAACTGAACCATCTGCCAGACACCACCTGCCCAGTGTACAAGGGTATGGCTTATTCGCAGGAATAGAAAGGGAGCTGCTCTGTACATTTATTGGAAGTAGATTGACTGAGATTGTAGAGGCACTTAGGTGCATTAATAGTATAGAAGAAAAGCAAGCCCCTGAACTTAACTGACATGCTGGACTAGAGACAGAGTGCACCTCTTCCACCTGGGCTCTATAAGGAGATGGACACCAAACACGTCAATGCCATGACTGCACACCAACCTACTGTCTGCTATCTGTGAGCCTCCAGTACCACAGACTCACCTACTGGATCAATTAGCCTTCCTCCCCCATGCCATTCCCTTGCAGGTTAGAGCAGCCTACTGTGCCTGCCCATCCATCTGTGTGTACCTAGACCTGACCTATTTCCTGTTCCAGACCCATTTCTTGGTCTAGTTCATTAGCTTATCTATGCAGACTTTTTCTCAACTTTTGAACCTTCTTGAACCCAGTTGCAGCTGCTTTAACTTGTATTCATATCCATTCATCCATCTGTCCATCCATCTGTCCATCCATCCATCCATCCATTATCCATTCATCCATCCATCCATCCATCCATCCATCCATCCATCCATTCATCCTCCCCTTCTCTTTCTCACAGCTACATGACTGCATGAAGACAAGACAAGTCCCATCTCAGGACTGGACCAGGAGGAAGTGGAGCAAGATGGCTCTTAAGGAAGTCAGCCCAGTGTCCTGAAGATGCTATGCCAGAAACATAGACAAAGATGTGGTGTCATCCTACCATTTTATAACTTATTGCATAGCGACAAATTTATGAGGTTTAATATGTTTAATAGCAGCAGTCTGTCATAAAACACAGGTTCGTTCATTCCTACCTCATTAACACACACACACACATACACACTCCCCCCTTCTCTCACATACACACACACACACAACACACATACATACACACACATAAACACACACACTCCCCCTTCTCTCACATACACACATACACATACATAACACACACACATACACACACACACACACACACCCCTCTCACATACACACACACACATAACACACATACATACATACACACATACACACAAACACCAGAAAAGAGGTGAGAATACATGACTCACACTGGGTGGGGATGTGGGGTCCCATGCTGAACTTCTGCTGGATGAAGAATGTGTATGGGGCCAAGAACTTTGTTAAGTTCAGACACTCACCCAGAGGATCCCTCAGGAATTGCTTTTGAAGAATGCAACAAGCGATCAACACTTCCTTTTTAACTACCCCTAAGACACCCCAGGAGATAAGGCTGTGTCTTTTCTGCCTTTAGTTTCATAAGCTCTCTCTTTCCTCACTATCTCCTTTTCTTCTTTCTAATAGCATGTGTGGACCACAGGTCTAGTTACCTGTGGCTGATGGCTGAACTGCAGGCAGCCTTCTCTGTCTACACATGCTGGGAGCCAGTCACAAGCTGGTAAGGAGTGCCCCCGACAGACTGGTGTTTGGCCATCTGTGAGCAATAAATCAATAGCTACACACGATGACCAAAGAGTAGCAGATTACTATTTCTTGCTAGAATGAGGGTCTTTTGTACAGAAATAATATGGTTTCCTTTAGCTTAAACTATGCATTTCTCTTTCATAGTAGGTCTCTCTCATAGTAGGTCTTGGTGAAGCTTGTTGAACTGATAGACGTATTGCAGTATTAATATAGGTTTAAAAGTTTAAAATGTTATGCTAATTCCAGATGGCAGAGAGAGAACTCTGGGATGCCTTCTACCTCAGAGCTCAGGAGCTATGCCAAGAGAACCATGGGGTGTATGTGCCATCATAAGAGCAGATGGCAGACACCCCTTTTCAAGAAGCAAAGTTGCTGAAAACATACAAGGCTAGGTGTAGACACAAGTCACCTGAATGTTGAACCAAGGAGTCCCAATAAATGGCATCTTTGTTAGTTCTGCATACTTTCTTGTTTTATGAGTCTTCTGGACCATAGCAATAAAATAAAATAATAAAATGCACAGTATTTTTTTAGGCCCAAATGAAATGCCATCCATGATTCTGGCTCTCACTCAAAAAACACTTGAATGAATGATCTGAAGAGCAGGCAAGCTGGCTTGGACATCTGTCACAGTGCTGATGGCCAGCATGGATCTGGCTGTTCCAGCTGGTTGGGTGTGGCCCTGTAGCTTGTCTTAGCCCCTCTTTGAGGAGACAGGACCTGGCTACAACTAAAGACAGAGAAAAGGCTTTCTTATTTTGTTCAGGAGATGTGTTCTGGAAGCTTCCTTGATGCTTCTGTACCCGTTTCTCATGGCCTGTTTACCTCTGTCTTCCTAACTACCCACTATGTGCACATCATGTACCATCTTTCCAGCTCCCTAGTCCAGCAGCCTTCGGCCAGGTCTGGAAGGCTGTTCCTTTCCAGCTCTGTGTGGCAGCTCTGTCATCCTCAACGCCAGAGTTGTGACTGAGGCTTTCCCCCTAAAGTTTTGAATGGTAGATTTTTGGCAAGCTCACCAGTTTCATAAAACAAGATAATGGTCCCTAGACAGCAATTGCTTTGGTCATTGTTTTAAGAAAATTGCCAGAAGAATCTAGACGAGGCCCAGTGACTTCTCTATGGAGAGCAAAGGGGAGAACAAGGACTTCAACAGCCCATGGGTGGCCGGGAAGGCGACAGCTGATTTTACAAGAGTTTAAGAGATACTCTGACACCTTCATAAAGGTGACACCAGGGAGCCAATGATCACTCTTGCTGGCTGACTTGTCCATCTCTTGGCACTGAAACCTCAACAGGAAAGAACTTTCACCCATTGTACAGCCTTGAGATTTTATCTAAGGTTAAAGCTGATCATGGAACACCTAACGGGGAAGGGAAACAAAATGGCAGCTAATTACAGGCTAGCAGCTGAAATAGACCTCTTCTCAGGAGAGCTTGTGCACGTAAGTTGAAGGATTAAAACAAGGCTGAACAGCATTTGATTTCTCTGTGTTTGTCCAAGTCACTGGCCAAGCCAGGGAGGTAGTATATGAAAAGGGACATTTTTGGAATAGTTGTTTTTGAATTATGCTCATGAATTACATACTGTGCTGCAGGGGACATGTGGGAAAGCCACATTCTGACTGCATGACTAATTTTTAAAGCCTCATGTAGAGAATACCTCACCCCCAACCCAGAACACAGCTGGCTTATTCCTCTTCGGACTGCATGTGTCAATTCTGAGTTGAACCAATAGGAGAGTTTTAACTCCACCATGGCAATGTAAACCAAAGAGCTGGTCCAGCAGCAAAGGGTACTGTAAATAGTTTGTACACCAAGAGATATTACTTTATTAGTTTAAGAACATGTTTTACATAAAAACAGGCAACATCAAAAGAGCTCATTTGGTAAATGAACATAATATATCACAGATGATTTCATTCCACATTCACCTACAATTTATGAGCTTAAACTGAAGGATTATGGGGGAAATTGGATACCATTCCACCTTTAATCACGGGGACAAATTGTTTGAAAGTTATTTCATTGGGATTCCAAAATCAGACACTAACCTACATCATCCGATCCATGCAGCAAGTGACAAGGGCAGACTCCCCAAAGGAAATGTTGAATTTGTTTTTTCCAAATCAAAACCTTGAGAGAAACTTGTTAAATGTGTCAAGTTCCCCAGCCTACCTCTTTAGTATGCAGGGGCAAAGAACTATTCAATTTCACACTCAACTAATCCTTTAATAATTTTCTTTCAACCAGAATGAAAAAGGCTAATATTAATTTCCTAATAAAATTTTTTAAGTTTTCAAGGATATGACTCTAACCTTGAACCAGCTTCAATTTTTCTTTATTTATTCTTTGAACACACCAAGGATTTAATGTCAGGGGCAAGCGAGAAGCTGCTCACAGAACTATTCGTCTGTCCCTGACTACAGCTGAGTGGGTGGGAATGAGTTAGCATTGTTGTTTAACACCACTTTTAACATCCTACTCTTAATACCAACAGTTCTGAAGGCTTAAGCACTAATTACTTAAGATTAATAAAGTATGTCACAGTAAAAAATATACAATTTTACATTAAAGTAACATTAAAGGTCTCAGTTTAATTGACCAAAAAAAAAAAAAAAAAAAAAAAAAAAGGTGTGGAGGAAGTTGGCAGGGATGGTTGAGAAGTTTACAGGGATGGTTGAGACACTGCCTTCTCTTGACAGGAAGCAATACATCCACAACCCTTGTTCATCTCCACGGGCAAACTGCGTGATCACCACACCTGCCAGTTAGATGCTCACTTATCGAAAAATGACCACAGAGGCCTCCGGTTCAAAACCAGCAACAGAAACAAACAAACAATGCCTGAGCAGAGGCATTCTAAACATCTACCTTGGATTTCCTGTTTCCCATCAGTTTATGACCCTTAGTGCTACTGGCTGGCTGGCTACATATTTCAGATGATTAAGAAACAAAAGAGCCGCTTCACGCACCTCCCCCATCTGTATGTAATTACATACAAACTGAAGATTCCATCTGACATCCCAGGGTCCCGGTTCTAACTGCTCCGTGTGTAAGCCCCATAGAGCCCACATGTAAAGCACTTCTGCAGCCACCAAATGTTTCTTATGTCCTCAAGTTTCTCTGATTTATTTGCCTTTAAACAGGAGAGTAGGAAGTGTATTATTTTACGCTGGCTTCAAATCTGAGCTGAAAAAGTGCTAATTGTGGGGCTCCTTGCGTTACCATTCTCCCAACAGACTAGAGTAGCTTCATGAAATCTGATGATTAAACTCCGGAAACCCAGATTTCTAAGGAAGCCTGTATCTGATCCTCCACACAGCATGCAAACCAGTGCTCCCCTGGGTCACAGAGTTATTTTTGCAAATTCCCCATGGAAGTAGCAGGCAGCTCATGGGAAAAGTGGACCTTTGAGCTGATCAAGTTCAAGTTCTTAAAACTATTTGGACAGAGGAGGGGGGAGGGGCAGAGAAAGACAGAGAGAGGGACAAAAAGAGAGACAGAGAGGGAGAAAGAGGGAGAGAGAATCACATAGTCATTAAAAACATTAAAAATAAAACATTTTATAGTATGTTAGGTGAGCAATTTGAAACTAACATATACAAATGAATAGTTATGTTAAAACTTGCTCTTGATGCATCCCAAGACTCTGGAATCACAATGAAGGCAATGTACCAGACATCTTGACTTTTCTTCAGGAGCTGAGAAGTTGAGGAGGTTGAGGTGCGCCCTTCACTCTTGAGCACAGGCCTTGAATAGCAAACTTCGGCCTGAGGCACATTTTTATGGTCAAATTAAAAACCTTCCAGAATAGGAGTTTATCATGGAAATGCTGACAGGCCTTTACCCAGAGAAGGGCCAGAGGCAGACAATTCACCCTCAACACACTGCACTTCAGCACAGGGGACAGGGTTGTTCAGCCGATACCTTTGGCCAGTAAACAACCATGATTTAATGTGCTTGAGTCCTGGTGATTCGGTAGCTCTGTGGCCCTCTGAAACAATTTTTCTTTCCTGTTGTTTTTTCAACTTAAATATGCCTTGAAGGGTAAAGGATTGCAATTTTAGCCTTTATTCACAGATCTACTGTTGTCTCTTAACACTATGTGACAGGCCTGTTAGCCACCACTCATCAAAGGGCTAAGCAGACTGCAGGGAAATCTCAGCAAACACAAAGCATCAAGGGTTTTCCATTGTTTATTCATATTTCCCCTCGACTTATGTTGGGTGAGGGCTACAGCCAGAACATTTCCAGGGACTGAAGACCTTAACTCTTTCTTCTAATGGTTTGGAACAATTCACATATTTATTGATCATGACAAATAAAATGGTTCCTTCTACAATGCTGAGGGGGAAATGTATTCATTAATATAATGGGTCTCATCTACAGAGTTGATTTACAGGAAGCAAGTAATGAAGGAGTGTTCAACTACTCTACTCTCAAACTGGAAGCATCCTTTCAATACCACAAGACTGGTCTTGCTAGTAAAGGAAGGACAATTTCCCTCACCAGACTACTACCATACGAGTTATATTCAATACTCAAAAATATGGAAACAGTCGTTATGGTTCAGTGGATAATTACAGCAATACACAGCCAGAATGGCACATAGTTGTTCTATGATACACAAAATAAAAAATAAGATTGATTTGGTTATTGAAATTCAAAGAACACTACCACTTAATTATACCAAACTGGAGCTATTCTGAGAATGTCGAGGGGAGGATCTCAGTGTCGGCTAAAAGCAAAGCAATCTGGGTGCACCAAGTCATCAGCCGGTGTTTGTCTGTTCACCCCCTGAGTTACAACTCTGACATCTAAGATCTCGATAGCTTAACGCTGCAAGATTACTGAATTACTGCATTCCATCTGATTGCTCAATATTTTTACTTGACAGGTTACATTCCACTATTTATTCAGCGGAGATCGCTGAAATTCTATAGGGATGTGCTGTGATCATCCTTCTGAATGGGCTCTGAATTCTTCTTCAGCATGACGAGAAAATGTTGATAGAAAAATCCCAGAGCCTTGTGCTGCGCTCCTGTGCCCCTGGATGCTGTGGCAATACGTTAATGACTGGGGAAAGCAGTAATTCAGAAAAGGAAAGTGGCAATCTGCCATTGGCCATAGGGTGTTTTATAGTCAAACACTTGGAGTTGAGGCTCAGCGGTGCCATTACTTGCTGATTTTAGAATAGTGCTTTGCTTTTTTCTGTTTCAGAGAAAGTAGCGATTTTGAACTAGTTCTAGCCTTTCACCAGTATGGACTCTATCTACAAGTTCCTGGTGGTCTGTGCTCTGTCTCTAGTCCCAACATCCAATTCAAACAATATATGGATTTAGAGCATTTTGTGATTTTTATGTGTATCATTTCTGAACTCCCCAAAGGAAACAAAAAAAAAAAAAAACCTAAATAAATGTTATATTTAAATGTGGAAGAGCAGGAAATGTGGGATTCTGTCATTTAAAAATCTGTATGTGTGCAGAACATAATTTAATGACTATGTATAAGCACAGCAGTGGCAGATCAGTGTGGAGCTTGAAAATACCGACTTGACTATGGGAAGGTTGTTCATAACGTTCAGGACATTAAAGTACATTCAAAGCAAATAAGGAACTTGTAGCCATCCTGGAGTTTAAAACTGTTTTCTCCTGAGCCAAATTAGAGTTGGGCCTTTTCCCACACACTCCTGCATCCCCCCGGAGCACGATGTAATGAAGACACACAAGCCCACACCCTGAAACACTACTAGTTCCCAAAGAAACTCAGGCCTGGGAGACAGAATCCGTAGCAGGAGTGAAAAAACAAAACCCAGGCTGGCTTTGGCCCCTAACCAGAAAAGCAACACATCCCTCCTGGAGGACTAGAGATCATGTGGCAGCTTCAGCCTCCGAGGTATCTCCTGGAGACTTGCTGGTTCTGACTTCCTGGCATCTACAGTTACTCATGGAGTTGGGTTGTTTCTATGAACCCCAATAGAACACTTGGATTGCGTTTCCTCTCTACTTTTTCTTCTGCCTCTTTGCTAAGCACTTGCCTCTTGCTCCCTCGTTTCACACTGGTGGTTGTGGTCCTGTGTGTGTGTAAAAGCAGCTGAGGATAAAACCACACCGAGCCTTGCTTTCCCTTGCTGGGTGGATTCCCAGCCCTGTAGAGCACCTGATAATTTATTGCTCTTTTCACCAGTTGTTTCTAGAGCTCTTCCGACCCTGAGCAGACAGATCCCGACTGACCAAGCACGAGCCATGGCTAGGTGGTTCCCCGAGGGTCTGCCTGGCACTAGCAGCAGCTAATGGGGAAGCAGCATTTCAGGGGCGTCTTCATCACATCATCGTATGGAGACAAGGAAAAACATAGTCAATTGCTTGGGATAGGCTGCCACAAACCTAATTCCCTCCAATCAAAGCAGAGAAATCTCTGCAGCTAACCAGCTTACTACTTAGGAAGAGGGACTTCCTTTCTTCATAAGATGGTTAAGAAAGAGGGATGCATCTGCTGATGCTATAAACCCTGTCTTTTTCTAAACCCACAGAGAAGGATTGGCAATGTGTCATTCCCCATACTCTTCTTGTGTGGACAATTTGGGTCTCAGTGACGCCCCTTGGCTTGCAGTAAAATCAAGAAATATGTGTGAATATACTCAAGGGTCTGAAAAATTCCCCAGCAAGGATTCTCAGGGAAATTCTATGCACTCAGAGGGCTAGCATATGCTATGTTATATACTGCAGATCCTAGTTTGACAGATGAAAACATTAATTACTTCTATGTTTAAAAAAAAATCACAAATTAGCCTTAACCCTTTAAGGAACCCTATTAGCAGCAAGTCACTGTTGTCACAAACACCACACACCTTCCATCCAGCACAGGAAACCGCTACAAGGTACCCAAAGCAATCTTTCTGTCCTGCCGTTCGGCACTGAGTGCTCCATAGACCAGGTGAACCTGTTTTACAGAAGTTTGGGGGGAAGGGGGGATTTCAGAGTCTTAAAGGGTTAAGCTAGGACTTCGAGTAAAGGGGTCTTATTAAAAGGGTGAATTGGGGGAGCGAACAGTCTCAGAGGAGCTGGGGGAGTAGTCTTCTGATTCCGAGTTGAGTTCTGGTGGAGCTGGCTGTGCCTTGTACCGGCTCCTCACATCCTGGTTGCGTCTTCGTCTGAAAACCTGCCTCTCCTTATCAAGAGCGGTGGTCTAGCAGGGGCATAAAATGAGAAAGAGAACAATTAGGCCAAGGGACATGGTAGCAAGACGCTAGATGGTTTGCAGTTGAAAAGCTAACTTGCCCATCATGGCTTGCTTAGGTCAACAGTCACTGTCCTTGCTCATGAAGCCAGCAGAGGCAAGCAAGGCCACAGGTTGCAACCTACCCAGTGCCACCAGCATATCTACCACCCCCACGTTGAACAGAGCTTCAGTCCTTTGTGTGTGACAGGTAAGAAAGCCCCTGGGGCCATGTTGGCCAACAAGCAGCTTAGGGCACAGGAACAAGAAGCTGAAGGGTGATAAAGTTATCAGATGTGGAAACATAGTCACAAGCTCTGTGTGCTGTTAACAATTTTCACTCTGGATGATTTTATTGTCTCTTGATGAGGGGACATGGCAGAACCTTGGGGTGTGTTGGGTGAATTTTAACGAAGCCAAAGCCTGAAAGGGAACATAGCTTGGAATGAAATTAAGCCCAGTGACCACACTTATGGGCTTCACTTTACAAAGACAATTTTCATAAAATTGCGGGTTTCTTTTTTTTTTTCTTCATCTCTGAGAATTCCAACCTCTTGTCTCTATGCCTAATTTTTTCAAGGAAACCTCAGGTGATCTCTGAGATGTGCTACCTGGTAACACTCCCAGCAGTTATTAGAGCATCAGTATAGGGACAGCGTGACTTGATTTCAGATGTACTGGGTGAGGGGAAGGAGTGGTCCTTCATAGCCAAACTTTAACAGAAAAGCAGGTATAAAGCTCTAAGGAAAAAAAAAAAAAACATGCTGAACATGGGTCACAGTGGAAGGGCAAGGTCTCCTTGCCTGAAAGTTCCCGATTAAAGGGCTGTAGCCTGGAGGCTATTCTGCTTTTAGGAGATTATTTTCCCTCTGCTAGGATATTTGCCGCCATTTTCTCCTCTTGAAATTTTACTGTTGGCTTCTTCAAAGAACTGAGATAAATTTATAGCCAGACTGGTTCTGAGAACAAAGTGAAAAGTAAGCTCCTCGTACGATTGCAGAATAGCATTAGAACCATCTTAGATCTAAAAGAGAGCAATCAAAGTTCCAAAATGAAGTAATAAAGGGCAAAACAGCAACAGCGGGCAGAACAGGGCAGTAAATGGCTTACTTAGGCTGAGCCATTTCCACTTTGAAAACGACGCACATGCCGACTAACAGTGTTAGAAGCCAATGAGGGTGATAAACTTTAATAATTCACTTCTCGCTTCACAGAACGACTTAAACAACGATCCAATGGCTGCTCTGTTGAAATGTCTGCCTTGATTCTGCTCTCATTGAATTTTAAAGGACCTCCTATGTGTAGATTTTGGTCTCATACCCACTGATTTCATGAAAGCCTCTGCCTCACAAACCTAAATTCCTAGCTTTATTTAAAACATTGTAAAGTCACAACACATGGTATTTTGCTTTTCAAAGCAAACTGAGAATGTTCTGTTTGTGTGGAGTTGGATGTTTGTAGAAAACAGATGTCTATTTAGTCTGTCTAACATAAAAAACATTCTGTAGTTAATCCAAGGGTAATATAAACTCGTCTCCTGGTCATAAAAAAATACAGTTGTATTTCTACCTTTCTGGGGATGAGAACCTCCTGGATAGCATGGATGGAGGAGCACAGGCAGTCGGCCAGACGCGGCAGAACGCACGGGGTGTGTGCTCTGCTCGGCCTGTGGCTGACTTGGCCATTCATTCAGCCCCATCAGTGTTAAATATGAGGAGCAGGTGTGGCCTCTTCTCACACTTACAGGATTGCTGTAGCTATAACTGGATGTTCTGAAAAGTTTTAAATAATCAAGGCTTGCAAAAGTCTGAGGTGCTCTTTCTTTTTTTCCTTTATAGCTTGATGCAAGAGAATGTTCTGGAATGAAGTAGTGGGGCACAAGGCTCCAGTAACAAGTGAGCTCCCCCTGCCTCTGCCTCTGTGTCTCTCCAGGCAACAATTCAGCGGCATGCTTATTTAAATAAACTCTACCTGTGATTCTCCCTGTGGAATTCTCTAGAACCTTCAAATATTTAGCCCCTGGTCTCCCTTAGATGCCTATGAGTCCCTGTTTATCCGACTGCTCTAAGTCACGTACCACTGAAAGGAGACATTTCTCCACAAACATAGAATGATTCAAGGCCCTGGCATTCACATGGAGACAGTCCCTCACTTTCACCTTCTTTCTTCACCATCTTCCTTCCTTGCCCCTCTACCTGGAGAAGCCTGGCTCGGCCGTCAAGTGCTTAGTTCCACCTGCCAATCTCCCTAATTAGTAGCTTTCTAAATGTTCACGTTCCTAGATGAGCCTTTGTGTACTTATATGCTCCTAGATTTCACAACGGTTCTTAGAAAGGTGTATTGGGGTCATAGGTCCTGGACTAAGGGTCAGATGCAAGTTTCTATTGGATTTACAGATGCTTAAGAGTAAAAAAAGGCTGTCGAGAGCATCTCTGTCCAGTGCTCTGTCTTTATAGGACTGACATGAAGGGATTTGCCCATATACTACATTAAGAATAGAATGCATGTCTCTTGCACAAGGCCCAAGCAAAGCATTTACTCTGTAACCTATTGTAACAGGATAAAGCAGAATCTCCAGGTTTTCACAACTCACTTCAACTCTGTTCTCATCCCAAATAGCAGGGAGAAGACCCAGGACCACAGACAGTATCCAAGACTATGCTGCCCATCAGAGAAGATCATGAGGAACAGCAAATCAGGATCTAACCAGTCCAACCCACTGTGAATCTTGGGAACTGTGACCTTCTAGGTCTAGTGCTCACCACAGAAATAAGGGTTTCCTGTCCATGTGGGCCACTGTAGTTGTCAGTAACTGTAACTAAAGACTACCTGGGGGTATGTCTCCATAAGCCTCTGCTCCATGAGCCCTAGCACATTCTATTTCAAGCTCTGTGAACTGTGGCTCGCTTTGAGATGTTTGTCTATATCCATTTCCACTGTGGTATGTAGAATGTTCACTCTGTGTCCAACATAAATCAAGACAGTACTCTTCATCTGATAGAGTCCATGAAGGGCTATGGTCAAGTCTTAGACGCCTTCTCTGAATTCTCCACAGTTCACAGCACACAATAGATACTCTGTGAACTCTGTGGCCATTGAAATATGAAGAGTTCCAGCAGAGGTCACCTACTTCTCTCTGGGGTATCCTGTAAGCAGCTGACAGGTCAATTTCCACAAAGTCCAGCTTATTTACAATTCCTCATAAAGTCTCAGTCCTTGTCCCAGCCTTGGCAATGGACTGACAGTAAAAATTTTCCAGTGTCTACTTCCTATTATTACTCAAAACTGACTCATAACATCAGTAGATCTACTGAACATTTATTAGACAGTGGCTTTTCTAGAATAACACCCCTTTGACCTGCTTACTTTAGTCAATTCTGCATTAGTCTCCCTTTGGACACTTTTTCCCTCCCTGACTCCAGGGAAGGGTTTCCTCTACACTATCTCTGAGAAGCTAAGCAGTAGGCTTGCCACTAGAAGTAAACCTAAGCTGACAGGTTTAGGACAGACACCTACCCAGTCAACAGGACACCCTGACACTGTCTCTGGAAATGTACCTTCACAATGAATTGCAGTTTTCCAGATGACAGCTTCTATAATCCTGTATACCACATGATTTTGAAGTCAGAGACAGCTCAGTGAGAGAAGTGTAGAGACCTGAAGGAACTGGGCTTTGAGTGAGTTCTCAATCTACCTAACACCAAAGGTAGAAGCCGTCCTACCATGACATGTCTGGTTATAGACAATAATCAGCGTTGTTTGTGCTTAAACTAATCTGGTCTTGGCTTTCTCTCCACAGCATCGAAACACTTAAGGACATGTCTTGGACTTCATTTGATTGTCCTCAGATCTGCATCTTGGCTCAAGTCGCTCAGCACCTGACATGGCCTCTTCTCTGCCCAGCCCAATGTCTGTATTTAAGACCTAATCACAGTCCATCTACTGTAGCACTTCACCCACTAACCTCCTTCTGGCAAGAACCTTTGTTACCAAAGCTTTGGCTTTTAATTGCACACTGGGAACTCACCACTTTTTATGTGCAGATTTCTCAAAGTTCATGTAAATTCCTCCATGCTACAACCAGAAACTTCCAGAATACTTATCAGACAATGGCATATTGACCATGCATGTATTACATACTTCTCATCTAATCCAAAATTATTTTAGGTGGTTATGCACTTTCTGAATAATATTATAAAATAGCAAGAAATAAATAGAGTCATTACTTCAGAATCCAGTCTGTTTCAAATATGAGCAAAATTATTCCTGTATCTTATAAAACATTTCTTGGCTCTTCGTGTATCTGCCCATTGCAGTGTCTGATCACAGAACTGCCTTTTGTGATTTCTTTAGAATTTTAATTAGGGCCCTCAAAATTGGCACACCTCTCAGACATGCTTACTCTTTACAATTGGAGTATGTAGCCCCCTTGTGCATTTCAGAACTGATGGGTTCAGCCCCTGGTCTCCCTTGGATGAAAATATGAAACAGGATTACTCGTAGTGATGTATTCATAGCAGATTGTCATGCAAATGTGAACAAACTAGAAACTTTCCCAGAAGCATTTGGAGCATGGTTTGTCCTCTGAAATGCTGTCACACATTACATTCCAGGCCATTCTGAGTGGCCAAGAGGTGACTACACTTATTCATTTATTCTCTATCACTCATACAAGATTTTCAGATATCAAAGACATCCCCAGTGTCACCTCCTCACTGCCTACCTTTGCAAAGTCAATGTGTCTTAAGATATGAGCTGAATGTTCCATGAACACAGAAAACTTCCTGACAGATTTATTTTGTAATTTATTCTGCTCAGTGTTTGTGGTTTTGTTGGATCCAGCATATATAGACTTGCTATTGAAATCCCAAATGTCTCCTCAGCGATTCTCCATTCCACTAAGAGCCCCTAAGAGAATCTCAAGACTGTAGTATTCACTTTTTGATGTTAGAGGTGAGCAAGGAGCCCTTAGGATTCCAAGGTTGACCAGTGGTAACCAAGTATGACTTCAAATGCATGTGTCTCTGTCCCCACTCTCTGTACAGGGAGCTTGGTGGAAAGAGCTTTATCACTGGGAAATAAAACAATGTAAAGAAACAGATTAATGTAACCCTGAACTCTATGAAGAACCGCCACAAACACCCACTACTAACTGTCAACTTTGACCCTGACAAAGCCCCTGGCTGCGACAGTAGCAGTGACAGATGGCTGTAATATGCCAGTTATCACAGCAACTCAGGGACCTGCATGTGGCATATATAGCTGGGAACTAAAAGGAGTTAACATCTGTCCTGTCTCTGAGCCCACCACAATACCAGGCACACTGACATGTAAGGAGACCCTAAGCAGAAGAAGACCCTAAGCAGAAGAATTATTTGGCAGATGACCTCTTATATTGATGAAGTAAGCCTGTGTGTTACTCAGTTGTTTTAAATCCTTGTTTCTGATGTTAAATTTGAAGGTATGCACAAATGAACATGAACTGTATCTGGTCCCTGTGCAGTGTTAAAGAGGGAAATGCCACAACAGGGGAAGCCCTGGCGGGAATCAGGAGTATGAATCAAAGAATCAGCTCTGTCTTTGCTATTTGGAGGTAACACATGTCTGTAAAGCCTGCCATGTCTAGCAGTTTTAGCTTAATCTCTTGGAAGCAGCAGTGGGTAGAAGTTGGGAAAATTAGCTTTTGTCTAGCCCAGCTAATGATTGACCTTTGGCATGCGTTGTACTGTCTTCTAGATTCCATGAGCTTGCACTAAGGAGGGTCTTCCAGTGCCTGAGCCCCAGAAAAGTGTTCACCTATGGAATTCCAGCAGAATGCTTAATATCACCATCAATCTACTGTAATGGGCTATGTTTTCTCTTAGCAAATAATAGACCTTACAGTCTATGGATCAAAAATATTTCCCCTCTGCAATACAGGCAGGATTCGCAAGGGATGTACTTCATTTCTGTTGTGCAGCGATGTTTTCTGTCAGGGCAGTAATTATTGGGTTTAAGAAACTACATTTTTCAAAGGCGCAAGTGTTGATAACTTTCCCTCCTTAGCTTTTCCTAATTTATTGCCAGCCATCATAGCGAGTCTTCATTTCATTAATAAAAGAACATTATTGTGTGTTTGCCTTTTAGCCCATCCATTATTCATGCTACCTAGGAGGCTGGGGCATTAATCTCAGAACCGCTTCTTGCTAACCCTCACTCTGTAGGGACTAAGTTATAATTTGCTTGCCATTAAAATTAAACTAACAAATCGATCCGGGCATTCCTCCTGGTTTCACTGGGTTTATTGTCATGGTTAGTGTGGTTCTATTTTGTCTGGCTGTTGTATCCTTTGGGGGCCTTGCCAGAATTCCTGGAGAGACAGTGAGGATTTTTGCTAGCGTAAAAGTCACCATTGAAATGGCAAAAAAAGAGGCTTGCCCAGGATAGAACCAAACAGTCTTCCATGTGACTTCCTCAAGGTGACACTCTGAGACATTACTGCCTTTTTTTCTGGGAAGGCTGACCGTGTGCTTCCTCAACAGCTTTTTTAACCAGGCACAAGAGTCTCGACCAGCCTGACTCTGACCCTAGCCTTCATCAGAGGTTACAATGGTGGCCCTTGCAGGGCGTTGGTCTCAGGCTTCCAGAGGGCTGAATTTACCTTCTTCATCTGCTCTGCACCCCCTGGTTTCCTTCCGGAACTGAACTGCTATGGGCTGTCGCTCATCATCCTAGTGAGCTAATCCATCAAATCTCTAAAGATTTGAAAACATAAACTAAGACTTACAGGTATGTCAGGTGGTTTTATTGCAAGTGCAGTTTTACCTGAGCTAAAAGGCTTATTTACTCCTGGGCTGTTAAAAACAAAAAACCTACAAAATATCTTAGATGCTGTCTGGTTACTCCCAACTCTTTCTTTTCAAGAACACATTCAACTTCAACATTTCTTCTTTGGAGTTCAACTGTTTTTTAATTTGGCAAAGATACCATTTTAAATAAGTCCTATCTTTCTTCTCATGAAATTCGTAGTTTTAGTAGATGGAACTCTTAAGGGAGAACTAGCCTTCGGCCTCGAGCACAGAGGTCTGGAGACCTGGCCACATCGGCAAGCTTTGTGTTTCAGGCCAGTGTTCTCTGATTCAGCTTTTCAGATCGGCCTCAGGAGGACCTGAAAGCAGCCACAGAGAATGAGTGGATGCAGCTGTGCTCTAATAAAATGTTAAAAATAACACAGGAGGAAGGCTAGGTCCCACTCATCTGCAGTGCGCCAGTCCTGTCCTCGGGGACAGCATTTTACATTTCATTGAGACTCATTTTACTAAGTGAGAAAGAGGGAGGTGAACTTACAATGGATACCAGAGTATTTGATAGATACTGAATTGTTCAGGACCCAAGGGAAAGGAATAGACTCTCTTTAAATCATACCCACTAGGGAAAGGACTTAGGCTCCATGGTTTTTCTCTCCCTTTTAGACACTAGTAACTGAAAAATGTATATGTTGTTGGAATTCTCTCAAAAGAGGCTTCTGAAAACAAATCACATGAAACAAAATCAAAACTAAATAGCCATCTGCATGGCTGGTGAACATGGCCCAGATGGCTCTCTAGTCCTGTATTTATTTATTTTTTAACTTAATTGTTTTTTCTTGAGGCAAGATTTACTGTATAGTCCTGGCTCCTCTGGATTTTGCTCCATCTGCCAGGCTGGTCCCAAACTCACAGAGATCCACCTGATTCTGCCTCCCAAGTGCTGGGATCAAAGGCATGCACTACCACACCCAGCTATTCCCGACTTTCTGCGTGCTCTGAAGAGTTTGGACCTGGCCTGAGCCACCACTCGGGTTACTAAGCCGGAAGCAGTGCTCACTGTCCTCTGGAAGCTTGGCTGTCACCACAGTCCATTGTTTTTGAAATGTGTCTATGACTTGCTGGATGTTTTAAACTCACCCCTTACAGAAGAAGCCTGGGGTTGGTGGGAGTCAGAAGGAGTGGCCAGTCGTATGCAGTTACAGGGGTATCTGCTTGCCTCTGGCATCAGCACCAGGCCAAGGCCACTGGCCACCAAGCAAGCCTCCTTAGGCAGAGGTCTGCTGTGCTCAGTTTGTTGAGAATGCTATCTGGCATCAATAGGGACTCCTCTTTCAATCCTGCACCCAGCAAGATACGTTTAATAGACCACGTTTCTTCTAACGGCCAAGCATGACAGCACTTAATAGCCTTCCAAAGCCAGCACCTGGCTGCTGGGACTCTGCCTCATTACTCGCTGTTTGGGGAGGGGGTGAGGGCTGCTGAAACCAATACTCGCATTTCAGTCATGTGGTGCCTGGGAACCCAACCACGGCTCTGCCCTGTTTCACCTCCTCCCTTCATCCTATTCAACGTTTGCACAAAGCTGGCGTCCTGCTTTGGTCTGTTTGGTTCGTTCTGTTTTTATTTGACCAAGTTACTTCATTTTGGCCATGGTCCTGGTGGTCTGCATATACCTCAGACACAGTCTCTTCTGTGTGCTCTCAGCCATGGGGACATCTGCACCCGAAGAGAGGTAGAAATGATGTGACTAGGTCCACTTTGGCAGGGGGCAGGGATGCCTAGAGCAGGAAGTGAATGCTTTCCCTGTGACTTGTATCAGGAGAAGGCAATGTTTCAGGCCTGGAACAGGGGTGTGGAAGAGCCCAGTGAGGCTTTGAACTTGGGCTCTGGGTGGTAAGGCCTCCTGGATAAATGGGGTCAGAAAATGCAGCCCTGGCTGGAGGTGCAAAACAGAGTTGCTGAGAAAGAGTCAAGGGCATGAACAAGAGAAGGAGGAAAATGGACCCCCCATCATGGTCTTCATGATCACGAAAATGTCAATTAAGAGACTTGGGGCACCGCAAGGAGCCGGTTTTAACAGCTGACAGACACCCTCATGTGAGTCACTTTGCAAGTGCAAGTGGACCCTGAAGCGCTGGCTGAAGTGTGAGCGTCCACAGCGCTTACAAACACGGGCCTGGACTGGGGTCCTTTGCCATTGAAGAGTTGGCCTGCCACTGTGGGTGGGTGAGTGCTCCCACTTCCATGGAGATAAAAAGGAAGCGATTGCGATCAGCAAGGAGAGAGTGTTCATTCTGGGGCTAAATGGCGTTATAAAACTTCCTAATTAAGCCTAGACGGCAATGAGATTTTAGTGTCATGTCCCCAGTTTAGCTTTACATACTGTGTATGCTGTTTAGTGCGGCAGTAACTATAAACATTGTTGCTTCTGCCCCCAGCTGGAGAGCAGAGCGCTTTATGTGAGGAAGAAGAAAGAGATTATCTCCCATCTGCTCCTGCCCATGACTCGGGATGTGTCATTTTGTCACTAGGCTTGGGGGTTACTCTTTTTCATACCGGGTCACATGTATTAATGATTGTGTTTACTGGACAGTCTCCTTCTGCCCTTAATCCTACAAGGCTGGTAATTCCTCAGAAGGTTCCTTTTGTCTGAAATTAGATACATTTACTGCTGCTTAAAAAGAAAACCACACAAATAAGTACAGATGTAATTAGACGCACTTGAGGCCTGTTTTCCACCGTCTATCAGTTCTACATGCAGACGTCTGGCTGATCTGCCCCAGGACAGGACACGTAGGATTAAGAAAGCCTGCATCATGCTATGGCTCAGTTCGTATAAGGTATGAAAGGGAGCAAGACTAATTACCACGGGTAGGCTTCTGCTTAGCTCTTACCTCTGGGAAGGGCCTGGGGGGCGGGCTGGGAATGCTGTTTCGGGAGTATGCTAGGCATGCGAAATCTACCGGGGAGATGGGCACTGTGAAGTGTGCACGCTTCTGTGTTGGAAAGTCAAAAGCTGGGTCTGTGTGCAGGCAAATCATAATTAACTCTCCTCCCCCGGAGCTAATTTGCTTAGGTAAATGAAACACTAGATGGGGTGTCCCCTCCCTCGGACCAATCCTGAAGGCACAAAGAGCCTCTGCTGGAAAATCCTCCTACTGAGCTTGGATGTTCTATTACATGCAGACCTAGAAATGACCGTGACCTTGCTACAATGTGGTTATTTGTCCTAGTGTTCTGTTTTATTTATTTTTAGACCCCAATTATAAAAATGATTAGAAGCAATGGTCATAGGGGAAATGTATATGTATTATATATAAAGTGTATACGTATCTAGACACACATGAGCATATGGTCTTTTTTGGTAAAACTTGGCAGTCTGATTTGTGAGCCGATGTTAGGCAGACACTATTATTTATAAGAAAAAAGCCAAAGCTGGGGGCTTTTTTTGGCACATGCCACATCAGGAGCTTTCCCTGGAGATCATTTTGGAGACATTAAGATGAGGAGAAGTTCCCTAGAACTTCTCAGGGTTCATTTCCCAAACCATTGCAAGCCATCTTGCTTGTGGGTAACTCTAGAGAGATACACACACAATGCCCCTGGCAGGAGATGCCAGCGCCATTGGCTGGAATCGGAAACGAGGGGACAGAATTCATAAGCTGGTTAAACAAGTCACACTTCCCACAAGACCCCCTTGCTCAAGCAGATAAGCCAACTAAAGAATCTGACAATTACAAAATTCAGAAAGTAAATTCATGCAGGAGCTAGTACACAGGAGGAGGGGGGAGGGGAGGAAACGAAAAAACAGAAACAAAACACAAGCTTACCAACACACACAATGCATTCTGTAGCCCGCTGTACTGGGACGCATTTCTACTGCTAAGGTGTAAATGCATTGTCTCATCACCTGAGAAGGTCAAGGCTGGGCTGGGTGACTTTAAAATGACAGTATATACTTCTGTGGAAGACACACTAAAGTGCTACTGTAGTTCCATTTATTCCAGGCCAGAAGAGCACCGGGAACATCATTGCTGCAATCAGCAACAACAGGCAAAGGCTTTGGCAGCAGCACGGAATATACTGTCCTTTTAACCGTAAGGGGGGTCGGTACTGAGCATGTGCGATGGAAAGAAAGCTGGCAAATGTCAGTGTGAAGAATGGGTGAGAAAAAGGAATGAGGGGGTGTGGCATCTCAATCAAGATTCAAATGAAACTGAGAAAGCGGCATATGGACTGGGTAACAAATCAAAAACATGTTTATCCACTGAAGGAACTGGTAAATGGAGACCGCCAGCACGTTGCCATGGAAACACTGACTGTTGCGCTGCACCATCTCATACCTTATCCAATACATTCCTGGTTGTTGGTAGTAGTCCAAAGACCCTGATCTCTTGATGGTAAACCCGTGGTCCAGCTGAGCAGAGAGAAACGGGGCAACTCAGTGGATCAACATTGTGCTCAAGACTTAAGACTCCAGCCCCAGCTCTTCATTAACTACGTATAGGCACCCAGTGATGAGGCCTTTTCTGTGGAGCAGCTAGCTAGTAACAATCTGCACATTGAAAATAAAATAAAAATAAAGAGACACAAACCCTTTACGAGTAGCCCAGATGCCAATTTGTTAGGGTAGATTTGTCTGTCAGACAGGTTTTTGAATATACATTTAACCATGTCCTCAATTTCAAAAGATATAGAAATACCTCTTCTTCTGTTACACGGCAGAAAGTGTACAGTCAAACTGAAATCAGTGTTAATCACCACGAAAGAGCAGACTGGACGCCCTCCCCAATAGTATCCAGTAGGCTAAACTCACATCTTTATAATTATGAAATAAAAGAGGGAAGAGATGAGGTTTGAAAAGGGCAAAATCGTAAGCATTTAGGTTTAAGAGACAGTTGAGATATATATGTATATATATGTGTGTGTATATATACATATTTTTTTTCTGAACTAAAGAGATAAGATAGTGTACTTTCTCTGGGGAAATAAGAGAAAAGAAAACCTTTCCGTGTACATTAAAAGTGCGTGTACAGTTCAGTTCTTAGCATTAACAAAAGACACAGCAAATGCAACATATGGTAAGTTCTCACTGCTGTCTATCCTGGAGTAAGATCTTAGCTTTTGGCTACCTGGGGATAAAAGACTCAGTCCCCACGTCCCCCTGCTTGCCCGAGCCCCTGTTCTGCCCACCCAGGATACACCTTGCTTTGAAAGAGAGACTCTGGAGTTCTTTCAAGTGTCTCACTGATTTGACACTCCTGACAGATTCTACTTCTAATGCATAAAAGGCATTTCAAAAACATGCCAGGGCACTAAGCATTTAGAGGAGAAACCACTCTGAGATTTTGTGTTCTGATTGGAAACTAGGCTATACTTGTGTTCTGAGAAAGGGACATGAGGTTTTAATCTTCAAAAATGTATCATTTCTTTTCTTTTTACGAAGAAAAAAAATTGTAGCACACTTGCTCTCTGGAAGGTGGTGTTTGGCCACAAAGAGGGAGACAAGTTACTGGTTCTCTAGTGCCATCTACAGGAAGACTGGCAGACAGCAGGGCGCAAGGGCTATTGAACCACGCTTTCCAGTACCACAATTATTAGCTGATTAGTATGGATTTGTTCAATTAGACTGAAATGCTCTATTTGCATGAGCAAAATTCAAAAGGACAATGTTAAGGCATTAGGAAAATTTTCAACTAAAACAATAAACAACAGTAAATGGGGAAAATATTGGAAGTGGCATCTTAGTCATGGGTTTTCATCGAGCTGTGCAAATCTAATCATGCCTCCCTCCCCTCTCGGCCCTCAGAGAGTCCACCATTAAAATGCCATCTCTAATTCCACTTTGTGTCTATAAACTGTATTTTAATAACCCTTTGTTTCCTTTTCTCTATTCTGATTCTCTCTCTCTCTCTCTCTCTCTCTCTCTCTCTCTCTCTCTCTCATGAAAGCTGTCAGGACAATGAAATCCCTCTCAGAGGCAGACTATCTCAGTCTCATGGACAACCTTGGATGCACGTGCCTGACTCAGCAGTGCTCCATCATCCTCCCTTCCTTCAGAATGGCCGATGGTCCCCAAGAGCTGCAGTTGATAATCATTCTCCCAGCCAACTCAGCACCCTGTGGAGCCTTCCTGTGAATCATCATTTAGCCTTTTTTTTTTTTTTTTTTGGTCTCAGTAATGTTTGGAATAAGAAAGAGGGCAGAAAGGGGGCAACATGAACAAGGTCCTGTGGTTCAGGTTATGTGTTCTCATGTGTTTCAGAAATGGCACCTGTGAACACAGAGCACTCGCTGAGCCCAAATGGCCCTTTGTTCTATTGTCTCTCGAGAAAGGGAGCCTGCCGTAAACTTCTTATTAACCACCATTGCTCTGAACCAGGTAGATTTCTGACTAAAGAAAGACAAATCCCCTGTAGAGATTAAAAGCATGACTATTTGTTTCCAGAAAAAGAAAAGGAAAAAAAAATCTACAAACTGACACTCCGATCTAATTTTAAAAAATTCAAGGAGCGCACATAATTAAAAAGAAAAAGACTATGTAAGATAAAGACAATTTAAAGTCCATTTCATAGCCTCCCAGGAACATAGATTTGCTCAGGGGGGAAAATCTACTTGAAGGAAACTTATTTTTTTTTTACTTTAATTTGTCAAACAAAAATAATCACCATGTTATATGTGTTGAAGACATTTTTTTCATGGTGGAATAAAACTGGAATTATTAAATTATCAAGTGGCCTTTATAGACTATCTCATTCCTAAGAGATATTCATCTCACCTTCCACTACAGAGCTGTCTCACAAAACATAATTACTTTGTAGTCGTACTCAAGAATTTGAAATGGAAAAAAATTTAATGCTAGGGGCTTTTTGCTTGTGATAAAACTCCTAATACTTAGTCTTTGTACATAGGATCAGAAGCACGTTTGTGGAATTTGCTCATGCTGTTCTGAAAGCTAAAAGCCAGGCAGTCATATTGGCCAGCTTCTAATTCTCAGCTCCACCCCATCCCTACCTTGAAGCTTCCCAGGATCCTTGAAAGCAGAGATGCTTGGTGTGGGAAAAGCATCCTAAAGAAGGTGCATGTGTATAGTCCCTTTCTTATGACAGTGATATTTTTCATACTTGAGATTCAAAAGACAGGCTAACAGAAAGATTATGCCGAAATGTTGTATAAGCCTAAAGCACCTCAAATACTCAGTTAACTCATGGGTAATTCAGAGTTACAGAGGTTTGATTGCCATGGAAAATACGTCAGAGATAAATGGAATCCTGTGTATTCAAAATAGCATTCATGCTGGGCACAATGACCCATACTCAGGGGACTGGAACAGGAAGGTTGCTTCAAGTTTGAATGAAGCCAGCATGGGCTACATAGTGAATTCTAGGTCAGCACAGGTTACAGGACCAGTAGCAAAATAAACAAAAACAACAACAACAACAAAAATAAAACAGTTGCATTCAAAATGGTATAGTTTTATATTTTGAAGAAAGCTTCAGTGACCATTGATAGTCTGTTGAAATGTTTTTGGTGAAATTTTAAGAAATTGATAAGTATTTGGTTTCAAATTAATCAGTGTCTAATTAAAATAAGATTTGCCCTCAAAGATATACAATTTGCTAACTGAAAAATCATATAGAAATTTTTGTCCATAGTCATTACAGGACTCCCAGAACACTTTAAGCAAACCATTGCTGAACAGCTAAGGCAAACTTAACAGAAAACCAATTAAAATGAAATTATGGGGAAAATGGTCCAGGTGGGAAAGACACTTTCTGTAACAGCCCATGAGCTCCAAGTAGGAGCGGGAAAATATTCCTTTTGTGGACAAAGGCGTTGACCACTCATTCCAAAATGGTGGCCCAGTGGAGCCAAATCTTTTGGAATACCCAGACCTATAAAAATAGAACTTTGGTTTAGCTGTGCTTCCCCAAGAGCTAGAGGCTTGCAAAAAGTTCTAGTGGATGTTAGCTGATGACAAAGAATTCTGACATTCTAGAAAACATGGAGGACAGTTGATACTTTTTCCCCACTGAGTTTTGGAAAGAGATGAAGAGAGGCAAAAAGAACAATGTGAATGTGAAAACCCTCAGCATTGCTGAGGAACGTCCCAAAGAGTTGAATTCTATGGATAACCGTCAGTTTACTCATGTGTCACCACCCACAATGAACTGAAAAATGTATCTGGAGGACTGTGAGATCGGAACAGCAAGAGCAGGCACATCTCCGTGCCTCTTGCAAAGAAAGGACGTCCCTATCAGACAGTCACTAATGGAGACCTGCTTCATAAAGGACAAAGTGGCCCTTAGAGGAGATTAGCTTTGGCACTCTAGCAAGATAAAAACTGGAAGAAAAGCAGAACACGGGAACACCCAGAGACAGGACTGACCACTGCACACTCTCCTCGGAGCCCTACCGTTCTGTCTCAGGTTCTTTGCTGAGGGAAGGGAAACAGCTCGAGTGGGTCTCACACTGAGTGGGCTGCTAAAGAGTCCTCTTCCAGAGAGGAAATTGTTAAAAACTCAACTTACGTGAGCTGTTGATGCATGTGCACTCCAGAATTTGACACCAGGAAGTCTGAGGTTTTAGTATTTCTCAGACCGATTTAATCTGTTAGAGAAGCTATCAAATTACATAGTATATGCCTGCATGTGTAGAACGGGGGAACTCCAGGGCACCCTCATCACATGAAACGGTAAATGACAAAAGTTGTCAACCTAACAAATTTCCAAGGAGCAAGATCTTGTGACTTCACTGGGCATTCCCACAATTTGTTCTCTCTGGAAACTCAGTGTTTGCCTTCTGCTCTGTTTTGGCTTTCATCTAGCTTTTCTGTACCTGTCTACACTGCTCCAGACTCTCTCTACTATGCCACCTCCCTCTCGGCTTCTCTCTGCTTCCAGGTTTTAGCAAAAGGACACTTTACCCGACAGTCAGCAAGCTTACATTGGCATTGAGTCCAGTTTGGGCAGAGAGTTTTTTTTTTTTTTCTTAAAAAAATAAATCATGAAGTTAATACATGCTGCTAGATACCCTGGAGGTATTGGATAATGAGGCACCCAGGGAAATAATCCACACACAATCTCCCTCTGCAGTCTACAGAATGACCCATTCTGCTGTCTCGGGGAGGAACCGCCAGGGAACGCCTGTCTCTCGGGAGGGCTGCTTTAAAGTTAGAGGTGGGTATTTCAGGTGCTTACTGCTATTACAGAAACTCCAGCTGCTGTGCTGCTCGGCTTGGGGCCTGTGTTGAAATGCTTCTTGATCTTGCCAGCTACTGACAGCTGATGCTCATTTTCGGGGAGCCCATCATCCTGGAGGATAAGAAGAGTGAGAAACAGAGGAAAAAAGGTGAAAGTTAGATACTCGGAAGTGAGGTCAAAAATCTCTGAATTGGGTCGGGGTTGGAACTGGAAGTGGCCAGAGACCAATCAAACATGACTTTTTTCATGAAGCTGTCATTAAAGGCAACCTCCTCCCTCACCCCATTCTCTACCTTTTCTATCTTCATTTTAATTGCTGACTCTATACCATTAGACTCTTGGAGATTTGTCTCTCAAACCAAAATCTTCTGACTTTGGTTTCTAATAAAATCTGTTTTCAACCTTGGCTCCATAGAGTTATGTTGAAGGAAAAGATAATATGGCCACCCCTCCCTAAAGTCTTCTTCTCCCTGTTAGTCCATGATTTAGATCCAAAGCTAAGGAGACCAGCAGACCTGGCTTCATAAGTGGCCATAAATAAGCTCCCCCCCCTTTTTTTATAGCTGCTTAACTGGCCATTCTAAAATCCCAGACAACCCTCTGGGCAAAAAATTCTTCTCTAAGTTTTAAATCCTCTTTACTGCCTTCAAATCATCGGCCATTGTGACACACTCCATGCTAAAGCTCCTTTTAGCTAAAATTCTGCTCTCTGCAGAACAAAGCAGTCCTCTGGACTACCAGCGACCAGAGGTGTGAGTATGCCTTGACACTTCCTAGCTCACAACCAACGAACAAAAGGCTGCATGGTCCTTGAGAGGAGAGACTGACTGTGCTTTACTCCCTGTTGGGTCCTCAGGCCTTCGCACAGTGTCTGGGCACACACATCAATAAATGCATGGACAGACAAAGGGTGTGTCTTATCATCTCTCCCAAACCTGGGAGAGATTTTTTTTTTTTCATTCCCTGACTTGTTTCCTTTCCCCTCTTCACTTTACATGCCATTTCTTGTGTCTGTCCAGAAAAAAAAAAAAAAAAAAAAAAAAAAAAAACCCTGCTGCTGCCCCCCCAAGCACAACACGCATGCTTTCTGCATGAACTGCTCTCTCCACACGGGTTCTGCTCCTCCTGCTTCTCCTCTCAGCATCGGGCATTTGTTTGTCCAGTGGATATTCACTACAAGTCTGCATGGGGCCAGAGATTCACTGGTTAGTGTAGAAATATCCGTGGGTCCAGTTCTTTGGGACTCTTCTCTCCTTTTCTTGAAGACTGAAGTCCAGATGACCAGGTCTAATATGTTTTCCCCACTGAACCATAATCCACTCTAATGGCCTTTGGTGATGTCAGCAGTGTCGTTTATCTTGTCATTTTGCTCATATACTTGTACTGCTGGCATCAGCTACCTTACTTGTCTATCGATTTTATCTATGGCCTATCTATTTTCTATGTATCCTTCTATTCATTCTTACCGTGTTGAACCACCTCTCCCAGGTTTTCTGCAACTGTTAATTGCAAGCACTTGGTTCTATGTCCTTTGCACAACAGACATTCATGTTACAATGAACATAATGGCCAGAAGAAGGAATTAACTAATATGTCTATTTTTAATTGAAACCAAATCTGGAGGAAGAGGTTCCAACAGTGAAGAGGGAAAGCTGATCCTATTTTATGGACAAAGGCAGAAATCAATGCTGAAATGGAAGAATTCTTGGGAAAGTGACAGAGAGGTGGGAGAAATACCTACTATGCTGAGAACTATGTTGGGGATGCCAGACTGTGGGAGAGAGGAATGACCTCTGCATGTTTGGAGTCTGTGTGCTAAGGGAAGAGAAAAATACATGCTGTGACAAAATAGGAAACAAACCAACAAGAGAAGGAGGTATGGTCACAAGGCTGGCTCCAAGGCTTGATGGGAAATCTCAGCATGGTCGAGGGGAATGAGAACATATTGCTCCACCTCGAACAGGCTTAGGAAATGGCTCGAGGGGATTGGCCTGGTCTCTAAGACAGTAATGAGGTTGACAGGGAGGAGGAGACATGGTGACATTTTGGTGCACAGTGTGTCCAAGTGGTAAGCTATTGCCTGCCAAGCAGTGAGTCACTCGGGTAATCTCTAGATAAGAATTTGTTAAGAAGGATAATGGTAGAGGAAAGAGAAAACAGGAAAATTTTGTTCAAAACAAGCAGAAATATAGTCTCAAAATACAAAAGAGCTATGCTTCTGTTTTGTAAAAGATTTATTTTTAGTTTATGTGTGTGGGTATTTTGTCTGTGTGTATGTACTGCATTACATGTGTGCAGAACCCATGGAAGCCAGAAGAGGGCGTCAGAGTTCCCTGGAACTAGAGTCACAGATGGTTTTTAGCTGCCATGTGGATGGCAGGAATTGAATCCAGGTCCTCTGCAAGAGGGGAAAGTACTCTCAACCACTGAGCCACATTTCTAGCCCCCAGCCCTGCTTTTAATAAGATGGATGTAGTATAAGACATGGGAGTGTGGAACTGCTTCCCACTCAGACATCTTGATAGTTCCTTATCTAGGTTTTGACTCTACAATGTGGTTGGATGGTGATGACAAATACGTGACCCAGGCTCTTAAACAAATGTTAATTTAAACAAATTCAGTGGCGTAGATAAATGCCACTTCCAATGTTGTATTATAAAATGGTGCTGAAATGTAAGGCAGTAAACCATCTTTGGCACTGTCACGTTTCACTGTAATGGTATTGACATGTAGTGCCCATATCATATGTGGTACCCACAGTTCCAGTCCATCTCAGGCGAAGTGTGTGATAATGACCTTTCCCGCCATGAAACGGGTTGAGAAACAATGTTGAGGAAGCAAATCTAGGTCCAAGAAACTTGTAGTCTTAGTCTAAGCTAGAGGAGAAAGGCGAGAAGGAAAACAGCAGGAAGGAACACGGGTGGAAGCTGGAATCAAAGAGGAGCTTCCAGATAAGGACACTGTTCTTCTCTAAGGCACGCGGAGACAAGGGCAGAATGCACAAGGTTGAGATGGGGGTAGGGTGTTGGTTACTAGGAGGAGGCAGGCAGAGGACAGTGAAGGAAGGGTTAATTATCGGTGGCTCTAAGCAGACATAGACTTGATTCCTTCCATCTCCAGACTGGTACCCACTACAGGCGTTATTAGACCCATCTGAAAATGAACACACTGAAGCTTAGAGTGGGAACATCATTTGCTCAAAGTTAAGTCCAAACTTAACCATGTCTGGACTGTTCTTTCTACCAAACCACACTGCACCAACAGAGGACAATCATTCTCGTGGGGTCCTTTGTACCTGAACCTCAAGTTAGTTTAATGCAATATTCAATGAGTTGCCTTTTCCATGATGAAAGTTGTATAGCAGTGAGGTAAAGTGTGAGTTCACTTAGGGGCAGAAGGAACCAGAGGATACTTGGACAGGCCTAAACCAAGCCTGTGGAGGATTTGGAGGGCAATAGGAGGGAAATGATCAATTATCCTTCACGGCATCATTAGAAACACTGATGTTAAGTGGAGACTGGGCATCCATACATCTATGGCATGGAATATTCCCCTTGTAGGGCCAGGACTCCAGGCTGTAGGACAGACAAGAGAGTGTCAGAAGGGCTGACTGGCCCAGCATGTTGGAAGCCGTGCACTGCCAACAGTGTGGATCTGGTTGGTGTGGTTGTGTTTGATAGCTTAGGTGCAAAGGAGAAAGGCCAATGCGGTTCAATAGATGCAGCCATCATCTGACTCTAGCCATTCCCTGGGCCAGCAGCTTCGCCAGCTTCCTTCACTGGGCTCCCCCAGGCAGGTGCTTGAGGACAGGGTTTGCTTTCTACCATTGCACAAGGCACTCCTTCCTCATCCCCAGGCTGATTCTGGTCCTCTCCGGTCAGGTCTAGTGACTCTTTCTGATGCTCGCGATTCAGGCTTCCAGCCTTAAATAAATCTCAGCGACGGTTTAAGCTTTACTGGGACTACCATATCAATTCACGTGGAGGCAGTGAAAGGCACCAAACCCTCACAGGTTGTCAGAGATAACTGGGCTCTGTAAATCTTAGCACATTTCCTCAATGAAATAAGGTTTCTCAGCTACAGGAGATGCCACACACACCACACAACATACTCTCTCACACATACATTAACACACACAAATATACACACTACACTCACATTCACATTCATGTAGCACACACTCACACATTCATACACCATGTACTCATCCACACAGAGTCACACACCACACATTCACATACCACACACACACACACACACACACACACACACACACACACACACACACACACCCCACTCCCATACACATACTCCCACACACAGACTTGCACAGATTATCTGTTTCTGTCTCTCCCTCCCTCTCCCTCCCCCTCTCAACTCCCCCCACCCACCCACCCACCCACACACACACACCCACACACCCACACACCCACACACCCACACACACACTGCAGACAACAGGTTTGCCTCATTTCTTTATAAAACAATTTTAAGACCTTGAGTGTATACAAGACATAAAGCAGCAGCTATCCAGGGCTCTGCTCTACACCTGGGCCATACAGATTGATGGTGGGAGTTAGCTAACTTACTGCTTTGCATCAATGCAATAAATAGAACCCTCTAAAAACATGCATTTTTATATATACATCTTTATCACTATTACTTAGAATAGATTATGTGCCAAAAATGTGCTATGAATTTTCTAGATGTGACAAACCTGGCAGCGTTTTACAAATAGCTGTGGTATTATTACCATACGCTCTGGTTTGGGAATCATTTCTGAAGTTTGACTCAGGCTGGTTGTGGTTTAGGGCTAGTGGTTTTTGATTTAGAAACTCCCGTCCACCACTTGGCAGAACATTGCAACTGACAAGAACAGAATTAGTTTGCAAAATGGAAAATGAACTCTCCCAGCTGTCTGCAGGAGAGCTAACGGCCCGGTCTGCATTCTCTCAGGGCTGCCTAGGAAGAGCTGCGGGGAGGGCGTGGGGGCTCGGATGTGAAGTCACTCTTTCCTTGGGGAAGCATGTCAGGGTCATGCGTTAGAAAGCTGCCTTTCCCATGGCTTTTGGGGTTGAATCAGGGATCTGGTTTCCAGTGCATTTATTGCCAGACTCTATTATTAAAAATATCTGTAGATTTATGAGACACAGTGAAGCCTTGCACAGTTTACTGTGAGGATATTCTGATTTAACGTATTGGCATGATCTTTAATAACCGCTGCATTTACCTCCAGCACATGCACACTGTTCTTGTTACCATCCCCAGCCCCACGTGACCCTGGGACTTCTAGCATTCAGCATCCTCCAAGTCTTCTATTCATGCTGCACTTGGCATAAGAAAAGAAAATACCCACATGGAGGTGCCTTTTCATGTCATCGTTTGTCATTTGTGAATATAGACAAGTCGTTTTCCGTTTAATTACAATGCTTATTTCTTATCACCCATCCTACCCGCACAACAGGGGAACATCTGCATTTTTGCGCGCCTATGGCTGAATTCTACTAGTCTTCACGCACGATCCTTAGACATCATCTAGACATTTTCTTTTTCTCTTGTTCTCTTTTCTTTTAGAGCACCTTGTCTCAGCACAATCTTTCCAAAAGAATAGTCATGTAAGATAAAGAAAGCAATGGTAAATTTGAAGGCTAAGGAAGGAAGAAGTCTCCCCTTGGTGCTAGTGCTAGCTTTTCTCACTTAACGTCCTGTCATTAGAATGGAGACTGGACGCTGGTCTGCGGTCATCACCAGGGAGCTTTGCTAACCTCCATAGACCGTGGCAGAGCAGTGGGGGTCTGAGGACACAGCCATTCCTCAGACCCCGGATGAGGTGCTTCATGCTTTGACAGCTCTCTGCCTTTGTGTCTTCATTACTAAACTCAAGAAAATAATGAAGAAAAATGTAAATTAAGATAATAACAGCACCTGGGAGTGTTTGGAAAATGACACAGGCTGAGGTGGCTTAGCAAATTAGACAACAAGGCAATGCAAAATTTAAGCATACTAACTGCTCACTAGGTCCCAATTACAGATAGATTTTTTGCTTTGGAATTGTCTGGTCATCTGAATTTTCTCCTAAGATGTACAGCACAGCCTCATTTCAGTGAAACTAACTGCTTTTTATTCCTAAATGATAGAAATGTTATTGGCTATTCCTGTTGGTCCCACAGCAAGCCTGCCTAAGTTCTGTCTACAAGAGATGGTCCATGGATTGACCTTGGCTGGGACAGTTACTGTTGGCGTTTTTCAACTGTGTTAAAACATCCACAGGGCTGCTAGTGCACACATCACTGAGAAGGAGCTTGTTGTATGTAAATAGGACCATTCAAGGTCTTCCACATACCAACACATCATAGTTCTCATTTTATCATTTTGTGGCAACAGATGACACAGTTGTTGGCTTTACCTAGACCATATCCAGTAAATATTACTAAGTACCTAAGGGCTGGTCTTCAGACTTCTAACCTTTATGCATGGGCGTCGTCTCTTCCTAGCCTCCAAAAGGGTAGACAGATTGATTTTATTTTCCCCTAATCTATTTTCTCTGGCAGGAAAGAGGTTTGGGGAGAGAAGCAAATTTGCCTGAAGTCACCATGGTGGATGAGCCTCCCTCCATCCCTCTCTCACAGAGGTTTTATATCAAGGATGCTTTTGTCCCCGTGGCTCAGTGGACCCCTGTGAAAAGCCATCCATCACCAATGACACTTTCCAGGCCCAAGAAACTGAGAAGCAAGATAGAGCTGGTACCCAGCATGTATTAAAAAATGAGCTTGCTTAAAGGACAATGCAGGATGAAGGTTAAAAGAGGTGACTTTGCTGACTCCATATATATTTTAAAAAATTCTACTGCCCTTCTGCTCTAGTTTCTGCTTCATTAGAAATTGCCTTTTCAAGTCCAAGTGGGCCAGGTGGAAGGTCATTGTGTGAGCAATACGGAAAACAGGACTAATGAGAGAGCAGGAAATGTTTTCTGCAGACATCCAAAGGGTTTACATAACTATTATTACTTTTAGCCCCCTCAGGGAGAGACTTTCAGTGGTGGCCAGGTATAATCTGATTGCCAAATCCAGAGTGTCTTGTTAAATTTATATCCTTTTAAATCCCTAATTCGTTTATTTTGATGGCACGGTCTTTTGTGTGTTGACCTTAGCAAGGCTAAGCACTGGTTACCAGAGCTTACTGTTAAAATTTATTATTTGGAAGCAAAGAAAGCAAGCAGTTTCTAAGTTGCTCTATGAAGACTATTTCAATGTGAAGCCATTTTTATACCAACCTTTAAAACGGTTTCTCCAAAACCAATATGCTAGCTCAGTTTTTCTAGGTCTCACGTGTAATTTGGTAAGTTGCGGGCCATGGGTGTTAAATGAAAGCACAAAAACCATTCTAAATTAATTACCACCATCAAGACAGCCTGCAGCAGGTGTGTAGCTCTTCTTTCTCACTAGCCTGAGAGAAGGTGTAACCACTGATTTGGACTAGCTAGTTCCAACAGGGTACCGACCTGAGGTAATATAACCACAAGGTCAGTACCCGCACGGCACTCCTCTACTGTGTTCCCTGTATTTTCCGTTATTAGAAGGTGAGGGCTGACTTAGTGTGGTATACTGGACTCTCCAGACTTTGACCTTGAAGTATAAAATGCTTGGCTACAAATTCTGTCTCTACTCCAAGTCAGAGTAGGTTGGGAAAAATCGTATCTCATGGACTCAGTCTTCTCATATTGGGTCAAATAACAGTAACACTAACCATCTCTCAGGCTTGTTACTAGGCTCAAGTATGATGCTGTCACAATCTTCCTGCTTTGTGGAAAGAGGTAAGTTTGGCTTAGCATCCTGATGCAAACCAAGAGACTAGTGGAGCTCAGGATTTGTGAGTGAGAGTATTTGTGAGTGGGAGCTACCCTGCCCCACTGTCTCAGGGTTAAGGACATGAGTACCTTCACATCTGCACAGCATTTTGGAGATTCTGCTACATGAAAGGGCCGAAAAGAAACCTTGACTCACATCTCTACATGCTTATATTCATGAATACTCCTGTCCTATAAAGATACTTACCATGGTATATGAGCAATTCCACCCAGACATGTGAAGGACTGGAGTGTTGGCCAGTGACCACTCACTGGCCAGAATAAGTGAGATCTCAAGCATGCATGAACATGCATGCCACCTCACCTGCTGAGTGCATTTCCCATCAAGCCTTGCTCTCTGTAACTATTTTAGAAGGAATTGGCATGTTGCCTAGGTGGCACTTCAGAGAAAGCAATGGAAATATTTTGTTGCCTTCAGCCCAGAGCTGTGTCTGGCAGTAAGAAGGTTGACAGAATCTGTTTTTGTGAACTAATGATTCTGTTCTTGTCATGTCTGCTTCTGTGAACAAATCTGTAACTGTTTTCATTCTCCATGGTGACGGAGCTTCCCTATGTATCACTGGGCCTACGTGGCAACTGGGGAGAAAGTCACCAGGTAGTGATGACAGACAGTATGAATTAATATATACAGGATGAGTCTTGAAATTATGCTCTTTATGAATATTAATCATAATTGCTTACCAGAGTGGTCTTACTAATCATTGGTAGAGAGATACAGGGTTAAAAATGCACAGATGTCGTAGCAGACAGTTTCATTGCTAAAGAAGTATCACTAGACCCTTAAATGGCTGCTGGACACACTCCTCAAGAGCTTGGGAATACAGAGCCTCAAAGCTGTCACTGTGAAATTTCACTTTCGGAGGGCCATCAGGCGCAGTGAGCATCCTCGAGATTTAGCAACAGTGCTGAGCTCTCAGATGCAATCAGAGAATTTTGGTTGCTTGTATTCTGGTATCGAGACTGAGAATATCTGCACCATCTTATTGGCAGATATCCAGCTCTGATCTCAACACACAAAGTCGCTGTGAGGCAGAAGGATCAGGCCACAGCCATGCCTACCTCCCAGTTAGAAGGAAGCATGTAACATAGACATATCAGAAGCCGTCATGGAACACGTGGGTGAGTTTGTAACTGGCCTGGCACACAGGAAAACCAAGCCAAACACAACACTTGAAGAAAGAGGCAACATGACCAGGAAGTCTGCAAATACATTTCTAGAGGAACACTGGCAGTGACAACAGAGAAAGAACTTTACTTACATTAACCCAGGGATGTTCAAGGACCTGCACCGCTGAAAATCTCTGGTCCACGTTAACTAGCAGCATCATGTTGATGAGCTCCTGTGAGGGGAACATTAGAATTCCTTTATCCAGGCGTGGAGGGAGAGGCTGAGAGTTTGCTAATTCAGGCTTGGGATCTCAGTGTGTTAATCATTCGGGAAATTCACAACCTAAATCACATCACCCTACTTACCCATGGCCACCTGGATCACACCTTCAAATTTGGGGTACAAATATCCTTCTTGTTTATATTGATATCTACTTGATATATTTTTGTGCACGTTAGAAAAATTACTTGATATGTTTATATTGATAAATGTTTAAGTAAATTTTATAAAAGACTTTTAGATGCAAAGAAATCACTCATGTTAAACAATACTCGATCCAATGTTTTACAAGGATGTTTTAGCTTAAAGCCAGATTCCTTAGTTGATTAGAAGTCACATTAAAATAAACAACAGATTTGGAGCTGGAGAGATTGCTGCTCAGTGGTTAGAGCACTGGATGTGCATCCAGAGGACGCGGCGTTGAGTCCCAGCACCACATGATGGCGCACAACCACATGTAACTCCAGTTCCAGGGGCTCCGATGCCCTCTCCCAACCTCTGCAGACACTGAACACACGAGCTGTTTATTCCTGCAGACAAAACGTGCTTATGGAATAAAAATAAACACAGTCTTTCAAAAGATACTTTAAAATTCTGTTTTGACAGACTAAAGGGAAAATGGATCCTCACCGTAATTTGCAGGCAGCATACCAAGGATTAAAGAAAAGGAATGGAGGAGGAATTACCAAAAGCTGGTTGGTAAAGTAAGAAAACCATTTTCTGGAGATGCAGCTTTGCGTGGAGTAGTGAGTTGGTCGTGCTTCCGTCCACTTTGGATACAAACACGCATGCATGTTGTCCGGTTCCTTGTGTTCCACATGGGAGGCCTGTTCATGTAGGTCTGCCTTCATTTCTTCAGTCATTTCCTAACTTGCATAAGTGTGAGTGTGTGTGTGTGTGTGTGTGAGAGTGTGTGTGTGTGTGAGTGTGTGTGTGATTGAGTGTGTGAATGTGTGAGTGTGTATGTGAGTGTGAGTATGTGAATGTGTGAATGTATGAGTGTGTGTGTGAGTGTGTGAATGTGTGAGTGTGTGTATGTGTGTGAGTGTGTGTGTGTGAATGTGTGAGTGTGTGTGAGAGTGTGTGTGTATGTGAATGTGTGTGAGTGTGTGTGAATGTGTGAGTGTGTGTGTATGTTTTGTGTGTGACTGTGTGTGTGTGATGCCTTTTTCTGGGAACTATACAGGAGTTAAAGTTGTTCAAGCTCTCAGGCTATAGAATGCTGGCTGGAAAAATGGAGTGTAATCCTGAATGTTGAGGTGTTGCTATATATCTGAATCTCTGCATTCAGAAGTCTGAGCTAGGAGTGGTCTAGACTGAGCCAGCATGGGCTATATAGTGAGAGTGTATTTATTCATGAGAACACCTTTGCTTGTCCTGCAGATCTGTGGCTGTGTGGCCTGCCTTTTACACTCCTCTCAAGTACAGATATGTTCCCTAAATCCAAGGGTGGGCAAGGGGGAAGAAGATGAGAGGCTCATGTCCAGCAAGCATCATTTTATGTCTACAGAGCTCATCTTGGGTTAGCAGAATGAAGAAGCATGCGCTCATCCTCCTCTGAATCCTAGACTTCCTATAAGGCTGGACTTGAATAATGGCATCTCCATGACGTCGATTTTGATTATCTCAACAGAGATCGAGGCTGAGCTCTCTCGCCCCAGACTAATACGTTACTTAATCCACTTAATTATACATTGGTCATGTACTGACTGTGTTTGACCACTGGATGTGCACTGACATACACAGCACATCACATGACTAGGAACTGATGATAGGGCAACTCAGTGGGCAAAGGTTAGTGAGTGGAGAGATGGCTCAGTAGTTAAGAGCACTGGCTGCTCCTACAGAGGACCCCAGTTCAGTTTCCAGCACCCACAAGTCCAGTCCCAGGCAAGCACACATATGCATAAAGATTTGTAAAAGGGGACAAAAATTCTAGCCTTCCGAAAAAATTTCATTCTAGTGGGAGGGTTTGGAAACTAATTGCATAAATAAGATCTGATGTGTTTATTTAGGTAGACCGATGTAGATGCCGGTATATGTTTATTTAGGTAGACGGATGTAGATGCCTGCATATGTTTATTTAGGTAGATGGATATAGATACCTGCATATGTTTATTTAGGTAGATGGATATAGATACTTATATATGTTTATTTAGGTAGACGAATATAGATACCTGCATATGTTTATTTAGGTAGACGAATATAGATACCTGTATATGTTTATTTAGGTAGACAGATGTAGATGCCTGCATATGTTTATTTAGGTAGATGGATATAGATACTTATATATGTTTATTTAGGTAGACGAATATAGATACCTGCATATGTTTATTTAGGTAGACGGATGTAGATGCCTGCATATGTTTATTTAGGTAGATGGATATAGATACTTATATATGTTTATTTAGGTAGACAGATATAGATGAACAGTTATATGATATAAAGGAGGGACATGAGGGCTTGTGCTCTGCAATTTGTTTGTTTGTTTTGCTTTTTGAGACTAAGAACATCTGTAGTACACAACACACACAGGAAGTAGAGGCGGAGGACAAGGCCAGGGGACCCAGGGAAAATTTAAGGGCAACAGTCACAAATAGTGGCCAGAAGTGGCTTCACTGAGAAGGTGACATTGAATCAAAACCCTCGCAGGGCAAACAATAACCCTGTGTAAACCTGAGATGCTAGCGGGTGGCAGCCAGGTTTTGGTCAAGCAGCTTTGGAAATAGTGAGCCCCGGTGTCTGTGAATCTTGTAAACCCAGTAATTCTACCTACATGCGCCCTGACGTCACACTCATATCATTATTCTCTTTATATATGCTGATTTAGTTAAGGTCAATACTTCCATTAAGACATCGGGCCTCAAGGAACAGGGCAGCGATAGACCCTTACCTTAGCTGAATCTGACACATTGTCCCAGTACGGAGATGGAAAGTCCACTTGCCCCATCAAGATCTGGTCAAAGAGCACCTCCTGGTCATCCCCACTTCTGTGCAGACAAACAAGAGAAACACGGCTGAATGCCTGCTCATCGAACAGCTGCGTTTGTGTGTGTATGTGTGTGTGTGTGTGTGTGTGTGTGTGTGTGTGTGTGTGTGCATCAGAGCCTCTTGTACCCTTAAAGATGCATAGTGGACTTTTTAAAAAAAGTCCCTGAACATGAGAGTATGAGACTATTTTGGTAAATTAACAAAGAATGAAGCTGAAGACTACGTGAGGTAGATTTATAGAAAGGATGCTAATTAGCACCCGTCGCGGATAAAGAATGGGAATCTCAAGTGGAGCTCTTGTGTTCCCGGCTGCTGCGGGCTCCGGGGTGTGAGAAGGGCAGATAGATTACTCAGAGAACAGAGACATGGTTTGCTGGTGAAGAATACAACTGCTGCCCATACCCACGGAATGGAGGGAAGCCACACAGCAGGATGTAAGTGATCACGCCAGCTGCCCAGATGTCCACCTTGAGGCCATATCTGAAGAAGAAGAAGAAAAAGAAGTGCAGTCATCAGCAAAGTCAACCAGGACAAATTATGCAGCTCAAATACATCACTCTTCTGCCACAAGTCTAACGAGACAAAAAAAAAAAAAAAAAAGGTTAAAAAAAATCTGACAACTAAGCTAAGACTCACTCCCCCTAACAGAGTGCTGTGCCGTAGTAGGGTGTGTTGTATGTACAACGCTGCCAAAGGCGGGAAGCACCCGACAGCCCTGCCTACTGTGATGTTCATGAGCCACAGCAATGACCAGCCTGTTCAGATAGCCCTAAGGGTGCAGCAGTGGTACTCCCGCCTTAGTGGCAGCCAACAGCTCTCTAGCTGGATTTAAGGCCTGATCAACAGGATGGAAATCATGCGAGGCCATCTATCTCCGAGAGAACCCATTACTGCCACTTAACTAAATCAGAACATTCCCTAATGCATTCTAATTGCGTGTCCTTATGTCTACCTCTCATCAAGGACACTTATTCTTGAGATGGAAACCGAAATCATTGCAAAAAACCCACAACCAGCCAAAATACACGGAACAACAGATCATGGGGTGACCAAACACTAATGGATTTTTACACAAATCTTGTACCCAAAGCTCAGGTAATATCATGAAAGAAGGGGAAGAAAGATTGTAAGAGCTAGAGGTCCAGGAAATCTGCCATGCGAGTCTCCTAGATTTTGATCAGGGGTTTCACCCATGTTGCCTCAACAATATGGCTGCCTAAACAAGATCTGGACACTGGGGAACAGATGTGTTGATTGGGAAGTGACAAATCTTATGGGGTTCCAGGTCTAGATGAAGAACCATAGGCAACTGAAAAATACTGAAATTTGAGAAGAGAATAAGTCTTCCAAAGGGATGGGTATCTTTTGGTGTGTGTGTGTGTGTGTGTGTGTGTGTGTGTGTGTGTGTGTGTGTAATAATAAAAACAAAATAGAGGACATAAATTACATAGGGGATGGGGGAATGAGAGGTACTGGAGGAAGGGGAAAGGAGGACATAATATATTTTGACTTTTAAAGGTTAAATAAAAATGATATCACCTAAAAATTATATTTACAAAAGGGAAACAAACCAACATTGTACTGAGAAGTTGGCTCAGCAGTTGAAAGCTCTGGATGCTTTGCGAAGGTTCCCAGCACCTACACAGCTGCTAACTCCCTTTCAATGGAAGACAGAGACTGACATTTGTTTCCTTCTGCACATACACCAGCAAAAATCCAGTGCAATCCTCAGAGGCTTGACGTGCTTTCCTTAGAGGAGCACTGGTTCTCTAAGGTGACTAAAATGGAGTCAGGGCAGAGAGCTAGCTGAGAAAAATGACCAAGGTGACTTTATTACAGGATACAACGGTGTCCAGTTCTTTTATTCTTAACAGTGATTTAATTACTGTTGCTATATGTTTATCCATTCATCTGGACATTTATTAGAAATGTTATGGTTAATAGCTTTTTACCTTTATCAGAGACCAAATGTAAGCTTTAAACAAAATGACGGTCATTGGCATTGGGAGACAGAGGAAATTTGCTGAACAGGTCAGAGAAAGGGAGGAAGAGAGAGAGAGGTTGATTCTGTTCAAGTGGGACAGCTCTTTAATGATTCATATTCTTTTGCAAGCTCTAACGTACAGGGGACCACTCACCCAGTCTCTGCAATGATTTCTGGAGCCACATATGTTGGGGTGCCACAGACTGTATACAGGGGGCCGTCGACAATTGTGGCTAGACCAAAGTCACCCAACTTGAGTGACTTACTACCATCCTGGTGCTCATACACCTAAAAGAAAAGTTAAAAAGCCTAAATGTCATAAAGCCAAGAGCACTATAGTTTACATTTGATGTAAATGAAGCCAGAAAGCCCAGACAATTATGCAAGGACAGCATCCAGGAGCATGTCCTGGTTTCATTGCAACACTAGATGCAATGAAGGAATGGCAAGTGGAAACGTGTTGGCAAATAGTGGGGTGTTTGTACAAGAGGATGTAGATGCTCACAAAAATGGTGATGTCAGGGCTGGGAGATGACTTGGTGGCCAAAGGTGCTTGCCACCAACCCTTATGGCATAAGCTTCATCCTAGGACCTATATATGGCAGAGACACACAAAAACACACACATGTGTGTGCACACACACACATATACAAACACGCACACACACACAATTAATGTAGAACAAATAAAAATGGAAATGTGGGGTCATATTTATTGAATTATACTTAGAAAGTGAAGGGCTTCAGGGTGGCTTGTACAACATGTCTATTAAAAATACCCATGAAGACCGAATTTGGAAATAACATAGGTGTTGGCATTTCTCCCTTTGCTTATCTGCATTTGATGTTTTCCCAAAAAGCATCTCAGAAAGTCTCTGGCTTCGAATCTACCAGCCATGAAAACAGTCACTTCATTTCCACACGTGAGACTATTTAAGCCACCCTTCAGCAACAGAACTAAACATCCACACGGATATTAAAATTCTTTATTTTTAGTGCCCTGCATTTCCAACAAGATCTATTTATATTTCTATTAATAATTAAAAGCATGCTAATGTTTCATGTCACCTGTGGCAATTTGGAAAGATTTATTGGGTGTAGAGTTAACACTCAGTCAGCTTTCCTTATTAAGGCAGTGAGTCTCCAGTCTTCTGTCCAAGAAACCAAACAAGCATTCTCATGACTCTTAGCTTCATTAATGCTAGACTGAGATTAACCCAAAAGGCTATGCCTTTAAAAGTGGCCCAAATAACTTCATTGATTCCAAAGGTCAAAAGGGCATGCAGAGTTCTGTAGGTACCCTTTCCTGAAATCAGTAAGATGAAGTCACAATACAACCCCGTTTTCAGATTGCAAGAAATCCTCCCAAGAAATGGCCAAGTTTTCCACATTCACCAAAATAATTTACCCAGCAAGTTGAGTCTTGCATGTCCCCGTTATCAGTCTGTGATCTTCTGTTACGGGCTGAAGCTGAATGGGCCTCTTGTACAGCAAGCCACATTTCCAAATATCTGGAGCACTGCTAGAGTGTGAATGCTACATCTTTCTGCTTTTGCATTCCACTGAAGCAATCGGGCAGATGTTTGGCCGCCAGCATCAGCAATGACCGATTGGAAATGACTGTTTGGCAGAGGCAGATCTACTTCTCTGGAGAGACTGGGTTTTTTTCTTCTTCTACTTTCTTTTCTTTTCTATTTTTTGTGGAATGTGGAAATGATTTGTCTACCTCTGTGTGCACTCATAGTGGACTTTTGTCTCTCGGGTTCTGTATCCTGATCAAGTTTGGGTTGCTCTTGGGTAGGCATCCGAAGTCTCAGACTTGCAGTTGCACTGTCAGGGCGAAAGCAACCATGTGTCCAGTTGTCCTCTGGGGTGGACACTGTTTTCTCTATTTAATGAAGCAACTGTGCAAATTTAAGTTAGCACTTGGAGACCCCAGCACGTGAAAGACTGTGGTATCCTCAACCTAAATGTTCTTAAGCCAGCTTAAACTTTATTGTGCCCACCATTCTGGTCATACAAACAATAAGCAAATGTTTTTCATGGAAGGAAATCTGATATGGGAATGTGGAGATTGGCTGTCTAGTTCATTTTTTTATATAAACCAGGGCTATTTACCTCCTGAATTCTGTTTTGATATCAATAACTTTTCTAAACTGCAAAATGCCCTCTTGCTTTTATGTTCTGTGGGGTCTAAGCATTCGCAATGTATACGTTGTGAAGCTGAGTATATTCTGATATCTTCAACCCGATTTATACAGGAAGCGTCCCACTCCTAAACACAGCATCTGTATCTCCTAACGTTATTCAAAAGTTTGACAAAACCAGATGTTAGAGGACCCAGTCACCAGAGGCCTGTTGTGGTTCTGAATATGACCCTGTGACTTCCTCATGGGAAGGGAGTTACTAATGATTGCCATTTTAATAGGAATTCTGTCTAACCACATATAAATTATATTTAATATGGATGAACAACATAGTCCAAGGTAAGGAAAACATAAGGACGAGGGTTCAGCCCTCAGCATGGCAAAAGGCCAACGGAAAATACAAAATGCTACATAAAATAACCGACACATCCTCTAAAATATTAACACTTCTCTAAATAACATTTAAAGATTGAAGCTAGAATTGTGCACTCCTTTTCTATTTTTTTTTAGTCACATACATGGGCAACACCCTTCCCAACTTTTTTTCAGTCTTTGAAAATTATGTAATAGAATTTTCACGAGTACAAAGAGACTCAAGTTATGGGAAGGCAGTTATATACAAAAGCGCTTAGAGACGAAGACCACGGCCATGTAACTGAAAACCTTTCCAGACACAAGTCCTCTGAAATCGTCTCAACAAAACGTTTTTGCAGATGAGCGAATATATGTTCGGGCCTCTAGTTTGGAGTTCTGTTTAACTTATTGTCTGGCAGAACAGGAAGCAAGGCTACTTTGGGGCTTTTCTCTGTCAACACTGTGGTTGAAGGCTCTCGTCCAATGGGAGCGCCCCTTTCTCACACGGCATACTGAGCCCTCTAACGCATGGGAGCGTCAGTGTTAACCGTGAGACATCCACCCTTATTTCTCATTGCAGATACTGAGGCCAGGCCTGTGAACCAGTGAGGACACATGCATATGTAATTAAAACTTTGTGTTTTCACCAAGGAAACTTTGACTATTTCCAGGTTACATCCCGTTTTACATGTACTTTATACTCATTGTAACTAGTAAGATCTTAATGCACACTATCAAACCTTTAAAAAAATCAAGTACTTACAAAAATGTATTCATAAAGTTTTATGCCAAAATGCTTTTAAAATCTGTACGTGTCTCTCTTTTTTTAAAAAAATAAAGTTGTAAGAAAAAAATCTTTGTGTTTTGTTTGTGTGTTTGTGGTGCACATACGTGTGTGCACCACATACATTCCTTGAACTATCTTTACACAATATTTTCAGGGCAGTTCTAAATTCATATGGAGTCAAGATTTTAATTAAATATTAGAAAGCAGGAAGGTTGCTCGCAAATTCTCTTTTTAGATGCTAAATCCCAGGGTTGGAGCAATGGCTCAGTCATCAAAAGCACTTTCTGCTTCCCCAGAGGACTCATGCGCAGTTCCTAACACACATATCTTGTGGCTCACAACTTATCACTCCCAGGGAGCTGACACCCTCTTCTGGCCCCCATGCCTCGTCCGAACACACATATTGAAAAATAAGATTTTTATGTTGCTCATGAGCTTCACAAGATAAAATACAAACTTATTAAAGAAACAACAAATCTCAGTTTTGCTTGGGCCATTCTTCCAATCTCGGCCATTTTCAGAACGGGTGTTAGTAGGCTGCAAGTACAGCCCTGACACCCCAACACACTGGTCCAGGTTCTGGTCGAGGAAGAGCATTTTGTCACTACTGTATGTTAAAGCCTCCATAAAACATGACCCACACGTTTAGTGGGAGCACATTAATTGTCAGTCAAGGAGTTCGCGACATGAGGTATAATTTAACGTTCATCCCAGGCCCCTTAAATGCCATAGCTGTTACCCCACATTTTAAACACCGAGGGGCTATTAAAAAGACGGGGATTAGTGCAAATTACCCAGCATGTAGTGCTCTTACTGTTTTAACTAAGCAATAAAACTGTGTAATTGTACAACACTAATTGAATACAGCTACACATAATTGTGGGCTGCCATATGTATCCTGTCACCAGAGAGACTGCCAGTGTTGTGTATGCCAGCCTTGTGATCATTGCAGATGGCCATAGTCAGAGAAGTTGTTCTCTTGGGTTTATTATACGGCCATAAAGACATCTCATGATTTGACAGACTAAATGTGTCAAATGACAGCGATTATGAAAAAGGTTTCAATTAGAAGCAGAGGGCATGCCCTATTAGGGATCAATAGACTGAAAGTTCAGCACATAGATTTGGGAGTGTTTGTTTTTAAAAATGGATTATATTTTTGTATCTTTTTGTGTCATATGAAGTTCTGTGCTGGCTATACCTTGTTGAACAGGAGATATTTATACATACGCTGACTTCCCTTGGATGGGAAGCTGAGATCATTTGAAAAAGTTTTTTTTTTTTTGAAAAAAATTTAATATATACTCATAAAACTGCAGCAGTGACCATAAAATATGAAAATTCTCAGATAACCTGAGCCTGGTCAAGTGGTTTCTGAGATTTTCTTACGGGGGAGGAAAAGCTGACTATTAAAACAGATGTGTTAGAATCCACACAGGTCTCAGAGTTGCTGCAAATCGAAGGCGAGTCCTGCTGAAATAGTGACCTATGAATCGTTAGTAACCACGGAAATAGTTTCGCAGAGCGGCTCAGTATAGAGCTAACAATGATTTCCCCCAATAGACTCGACAAAGTAGCATGAAATGGACAAAGCTGTGAGAAGGGGTCAGTTTACCTTTTATTATAAATGGAGTCACTTTAAAAAAAGAATAAGCCCCCAAAGCCATGGCACTGGGGTGGGAGGAATTAAAGCCCTCATAATGGTTCTTAAGAAATGGGCTGAATTTAAATCTTTAATCCTTAAGAAGTAAAGGAGAGCAACAGTGAAGTGGAAAATTATTTTGCAAAATATATTTTATGACCACAGTGTTATGTTAAACATCTTGGGGGGGGGGGGACTAATACAAATTAAAAAAAATATTTTCACGTGTCAAATATTTTAGAAACCACAAGTTAAGCAAAAATAATGAAGTTGATAAGAACTTGATACAGGCCAGGCAGCAGTAAGCAACAGGAGAGATTTCAATATTAAGAGAAATAAAATCTCTTGTTCAAGCATGTCACGGGTGATACCCGGGAAGAGAAAGATGTGAACGGAAACCCCAGGAAACCTGATTCTCACCCCCAGTTTAAAGTCATCATGAAGGTATCTAACACAGGGTCCATGCAGCTGCAGGGGCGCATTCCAGATCCGAGGAATAGGATTTATGCCCAAACCAAGGGAACCTAATATTACAGCAATTCTAAAAAATTTTCATCATGTTTTGGTCACACAATTAGTAGCTCATATGTCACTTGTGGAAAAAAATATTAGGAAAGTTAGATTACTATAAATGGACAAGAACTGAACACATCTAGAGACTTCACACACAGGAAGGACTGTTGGAACAGCATGGGTTGTAGACTTTCAGAACTTTCTTGCTTTTCTTCTACTTCTTAGGTGTGTTTCCTGGGGACCAAATACATTCCCCCTGGTGTCATTTTGTCTGTGACCTCTAGAGTGTCTGTCACTGTACTCATGGTTCCTAACAATGCTGCAAATCTCACATCTAAATGGATTTATCTGGAGATTGAGAGGCTCGGGTTTGAGACAGAGGGACATCCTTATCTCTTGAGTCTAGCGTTGTCTTGAATGAAAACCAAGGTCACAGAAAACAAATGGACCCTGACCGAGGATGAGCCATCTGTTGAGTACAGTGAGAGCATTGTGAAGCTGGGAAAGCATCTGGGCAGCTTCTGAGAGTTTGCTACCAAGAGGGTCAAATTCTCAGGAAGACTACTTTTATCTTCAGGGTACTACGGAGTTAGGAAGAAAAAAATAGTTTTAAGCATATACATTTAAAAAAATGAAAACAATCTGTTTACTTTATAGACTAATAAAAACATATATATATTTTTTTTTTTCAATAAAGACTAAATTTTGTGAGGTGGCATCTGTATGTAGTTTTTTAAAGACCCATTAGTTCTGGAAGAAACAGTAGGTGTGTTTCAGACTGATGTATTCTGTTGCCAAGGTATTTTGCCACCTGCTGGTCACCCCTAAGAACTTCATGCATTAGGTTCCTTTTCATTTAAAAAGGTATTGTTTTTTGTTTGGTTTTATTGCTTGACAATTTCATACATGTACACAATGTGTTTTAATCAAGCACACCTCCTGTTATCTCTCCTTAATTTTTTCCCTACCCAACCCCTACTTTCCCCTGCTAACTTCATGTGTTCTTTTCTGAAAACCTACCGAGTCCACTTACTGCTACTGATGTGTTTAGGGTAAAATCTACTAGTCCATTTGGCTTCCCAGGATCTCCATCCCCGAAAATAGCTGACTGCCTACTCCAGCAGTCACCAGCTGCCAAAAGCTCCCTAGGATGGTGTGAGATTGCATGGGCCCATTGTGCACTGGCTCGGCCAGGGACTTTGTGCATGGAGTCCCAGGCACTGTGTGTTCATGTGTGCAATGCCCTGTCATGTCAAACAAGTAGGTTTCATAGCTTTTGATTTTAAAATAGTCCTTTTAGTCGTAATCTGTTTTGTAGCGTATATGCATGCAGGAGTGAGGCTGGGGAATAACTGTACCTTCTCTGCCCTCAGACAGGTGGCTCCTCTGCGTAACCGAGGGGCTGAGAGACAGCCTGAGCCCCCCCCCCCCCGTCCTTTGCTTTTTAATGAAGCACTGCACATTCTCACGCTTGTCTCGCCCCCTCTGTCACCCATTTATTCGATTATTATGCTTTAGATTTGATAACAGGTAAAGGAAATCAACACATGAAGAACATGAAGGATAAATGTTAAAGTTGTTGACAAAATAAATCTATAAGTCGTGTTCTTCCCGGGCATCTATCAGTTCTCATGTGGCATGTAATAGAACCCACAGCAGTAGGGGAGGCCCTTCTCTGTAAAATACTTTGACCTTATCAAACACAGTTAAATCAGTCATCTGCACATCAGTATAGATCTTTAAATCTATGCTACATTTTAATATTTGTGTTGCGAGACTTAAAAGTAAAATGGGCCCAGAATTTTGTATAGCCAATGATGATACATAAAATAATCTGTATTTGATATATATATATATATATATATATATATATATATATATATATATATATATATATACTCACACACACACACACACACACACACACACACGTGTGTGTGTGTGTGTGTGTGTGAAAAGTTCTTGTGCTAACTAAAACCTCCCAATCTAACATTTAACCAGCAGAGGACTTGTTAACAATGTAACACTTTAGAAGGGTTTGGAGGTCTCTCAGTGAAAGAGTAAAGAAGAATGTGGAATGATGTGGGGAGCCGCCATTTCAAGATGGTGCTGGCCCCCTCACGGTTTGAGGTAAACAACTCCATATAAAGTAATGCTCTTGTCAGCTAAAGCGCTGCACCCTGGCATGTGCAGTACATAACCTATCTCCGGCCAATCCCGAGGCCTCTGGTGTCAGCAGACTGGTGACAACCAATCATGGCAAGCCCGTATGCGCTTCTCCCTATATAAGCAGACAGCTAGGGTAGTTCGGCCCCTCGCTTCCTGCTCTCCCCTTCAACCAAGAGGCTCCCACAATAAAGTGTGATCTGAGAAGAATCCTCTGGTGGTGGTCGTCTTTCCTCGCTGGTCGAGGAGCGCGCCACAACTAGTGCCAGAACCTGGGACCGTGCGAGGGGCTGAAGAGGATCCAGAACTCAACACGAGGGAGCGGCGACGTAGGGAGAAGAAAGCCCGATTTGGATCCCAGAACGTCTAACGCGTCGAGTGCTACCAGAACAAGAAGCTGTTCCACCTGCATCTGATGAGCCTGTCCTGCATGATGATTCAAGCGGAACCGAGATGGGAGATTCTGTCTGTGTTTCCAAAACCAATTTGCCTTAATGCAAAACTATTTCCTCCTTTGTTTGACACCATTAAAACCTTTGATGTACCGTACTTGCCCTTAGACACGGAGATAGCAGGGTTAGGGGATTATAAAACTCTTGCCTTATCAAGTAATTTTTGGCATGCTTTTGTGCAGAGGGACTGTGTTTCTGCTCTGGATGGTGTGCAAACTCCGTACTCAACAACAATGTGACAAAGTGGTCATAGCGCAAGCTCTTGCTGCACACAAAATGGGTACCTCTCCCCCTGTTTGGCTCAGTATGCTTTAGAAAAAGTGATGGGTCTGTGTCTGGACAGCCCCTGCACCCTGAGCCTTCGAGGCATTGCACCAGGATTGGGTGTCCTACACATAGGCAGCCCTTGCACCCTGCAGGGCTCGTTCCCATTGCACGCAGGAAGGTGCCTTACCCAAAATTATTGCTGATCATGGTCTTGAACCCTAAAGGTCCAACAAGAGCCTGATGGTTGATCGGCCATGTTTTATGTTTTATTTAAGAGAGAATGGGGAGATGTTGAGAGCCGTTTGTGCCGCACCCAAACATGGCGCCGGCTTCCTGCCCATGACTCAGCAAACAGAGCCCAAGAGACATAGTACGCATGTACCACAGCCATCATAGCCCGCTCTCGGGGCATGCTAATGAGTTACTGGAGGGTGCACCAATCAGGTAGTGACACAAGTCTCCTAGGCATATATAAGCAGTGCATTTTTCTTCCACGTGGTCCCCTGCTCAGAGTATTGTACAATAAAGGTTGTTCGCAGAAGAATCCTGTGGTTGCACGCCTTTTCCTGCCCGCAGGAAGTGGAGCGTGCCACAGAATGAGGCATCTGTATGTTTTTGTTACGTTTCCTTGTAGGGAGTAAATACATTCAAAAGTTTATACTAACTTTACTAATGACACTTTTCTAAAATAATTTCATAGATCTATGTTTTGTCACAAAACAGAAAAAAAAGAGAGGATCTGGGTGAAGAGTAAAACTTTAAGGTACCAACAAGGAAAGATGAAAATACGGCCTTTTCCTGTGTGCACTGGTATTGTGAGTGGCTTTAATTTTGTGGCTGCATTTAAAAGGGAAAGAAAAAGCAAAGGACCCTGTGGTGGTGTATCTCTTTGTCTTAATAAAATCCCTGTGAAGGAAGCTTGGAGAAATTAAAGAGCTTGTTCGAGTTTCCAAAATGAGACAGCACCACAGCAGACCCTGTAGCCTGAACGCTTTGCCGTGATGGGCTGATAGAATGGGCCCTTCCTGTCCCCATGGAAAGCTCAATAGCATTTCAAATCAAGAGGGATCGCATGGGTAATCAGAAATGTCATCTTCGTCTGGCTAAATGTGTTCTGTTTTTATATTTATTCTGTGATAGATCTACCCCTCACAAATGTACCAACTCACAAACACTAGGATAGGAAGTGAATCTTTTAGTTTCTTATGTAGATGTAAAACAAAAAAAAAAAAAAACTATTATAAATGGCTGCAATAGTTCCTTTATATACTTCAAATCAAATTAGAAAAAGGGGACTTGACTTTGTACAAGGAAATAAGAACAGATAGATTTGCATTCTTCTACATGCTGACCGCCAGTTGAACCAGCACCATTTATTGAAAAATGCTGTCTTTTTTCTACTGGATGGTTTTAGCTCCTTTGTCAAAGATCAAGTGACCATAGATGTGTGGGTTCATTTCTGGGTCTTCAATTCTATTCCATTTATCTACTTGCCTGTTTCTGTACCAATACTATACAGTTTTTTTTTTTTTTTTTTTTTTTTTGCTTGTTTTTTGTTTTTAATCAGGATTGCTCTGTAATACAGCTTGAGGTCAGGGATACTGATACCCCATGAATAGTTTTCACTGTCCTGGGTTTTTTATTATTCCAAATGAATTTGCAAATTGCTCTTTCCAACTCTATGAAGAATTGAGTTGGAAGTTTGATAAGGATTGCATTGAATCTGTAGATTTCTTTTGGCATATTATTTAAATGAAAAATGACAACTTTTAAAGTAAAAAAAGAAAAGAAAAGAAAAAGAGGAGAATATATATATATATATATACATATATACATACACACACATATATACATATATATATATATACTTTATGTTTCATTTAAAGTTAATAGCCTGTAAATTATAATCTTGAATAAAGAAGCACATGCTGTATAATCTTAGAAGGTAATTACAGAACTAGGCATGGTCTGCTGAGGCACTGGTAAGCAGTGGATGCCTCAAAGCTGTACATCAGAGGGAAATGAAGCCTTATTGTCCAGACACTGAGGCTTGGAGCACAGCAAAGTTACTAACAAAGACCCACTTGTAAGTCTATTCCCATGAGGCACTGCTACATGAAGCAGGATACACAAGTAATGGTGTAATGACTGGATGACAGAAAATTGCTGCAGTTCATGGAGGCAGCTATGCAGAAGAGAATGTTTAGGCTGCTGTAGAGACTTGGGATTTGAGGTGCAATTAAGTCAGACCTCTGCCATTTGACCTCAGTGGCGTGCATGAACTGGCAGCTACAAGATTACCAATGTAATTGCAATGAGCTAATTGTGTGCATATTTATTTTCTGAATGCCCGTCTTTGATGCTTGGATGTCAACTCCATGAAGGAATGTGTCTAGTTCCCTGACATGGGACATGGCCCACACTGGCTTTTGATTAGTTTCCCTCTAACTCAGAGTACACTGAAGTCTAGGAGCTTTGTGAGTCAGAACTCAGTTGAAATCTTGAGTTTGCTTATGTGTATATTATTAGATAACCTTGGGCAAGTAATTTAAATTCTAGGTACCCAATTTCTTGACCTATGACTTGGAGGAGTTACTCCATATGTTGGCTGAGGGTTTTAAACAAGATACTGAGTATTTTAAAAGGCCCCTCGTGGAAGTCTGAACATGTAAATGGTTCTCTACAGCGGCAGGTCTCGTCACCTTTTATTTTTGAAGTAGGAGGTAAAATAGTTTATTTTATTTTTGGGACAGGGTCTTACTATATTTTTCTGGCTGTCCTGGAACTCACAAAGTAGACCAGGCTGACCTCCAACCCACAGAGATCCATCCACCTGCCTCTGCCTCCCTAGTGCTGGCATTAAAGGTGTGTGCCATATGCTTGGCACTTATACCTTCTGATTCCTCCGACTGTAGTGTGCATTTCTCTATCCTGCCACCAGACAGCAATTTCTGATTTAGTAGATCTACATTAAGGACCAGAAATCTGGGTTTTAAATATGCCCAGAAAAGAAAAACAAAACAAAAAAAGAAAAGAAAAAAGGAAGAAAGGAAGGAAGGAAGAGAGAGAGAGAGAGAGAGAGAGAGAGAGAGAGGGAGGGAGGGAGGGAAGGAGGGAGGGAGAGAGGGAGAGAGAGAGAGAGAGAGAGAAGAGAGAGAGAGAGAGAGAGAGAGAGAGAGAGAGAGAGAGAGAGAGAGAGAGAGAGAGAGAGAGAGAGAGAGAGAGAGAGAGAGAGAGAGAGAGACCATTTTTGGCTGGGTGGGTGAGAAATAATTTTTATTTATAATTAAGTTTTTAGCCTGAAGAATCAATAAAATGTATGTTATGCCATGTTTCCCAGAACAGCTTCTCCTGCCTGGTTTCTGCTTCCATCTAGGCTACCTGTAAGGTATGGAAAGGACCCTCATTATTGGCATGGTGAACCCAGACAGGGAAATTATAAACAGCAAAGCAAGTAGGCATAAAGAAAAGAAAGACGCCAGGCGTTTAGGGTGTTTCTCTGCTTTGTTTGTCTTAGACATGGTCAAGTAGCCCAGGCTGGCCAAAGATGACACTCAACGTCTGATCATCTTGTTTTTCCTACCAGTCAAGTGCTGTTATTACTGGCTTGTGCCAAGAATCCCCAGTTTTATGCAGGGCTGGACCAGAACTCTTGACTTCATAAATGCTAGGCAGATGCTTTACCAACTGAGCCACGTGACAGCCACTAGCTATTTTCTAAGATCTGGTCTTTTCTGTGATTGCTTTTGTGCTGAGGTGATAACATCTACTTCTTCTGGTTCAGTTTGCTTTGGCTTTAGGCTGTATCATCAAGATGCAGAACTAGGACAGTAAAAGAAATACTGTTGGATGGGGACATGGCTCAGTAAGTAAAGAGCACAGCAGGCCCTTTACTTACTGGATCCTCAGTGCCTAAATTAAAGCTAGGAATAATCATACATGCCTGCAATCCCAGAACAGGGGAGGCAGAGATGGGTAAAAACCTGGGATTTGCTCCTGATAGCTCAGCTAGACTTGCTGAATTGGTAAGGTTGGGTTCTGGTTTCAGTGAGAGACTGTCACAAAAAGTAAGGTGGAATCTAGAAAGGAAGACACCAGATGTACCACTAGAGATGGACCTCAGGCTATTGTTCAAGCACACCCATGTCTGCTCGCACATGCAGATGTGCACATGAGCCCCTCCCCTCTAAACACAAGGGTCTCCATCTCTTACACTAGAAGAACACAAGTGCAGATGTGGGCATGATCCCAGTTACTACTGTGTCCTAGTCAGTCTTTGTTTCTCAGAACTTGGTTTCCATTCTTGTGTGTGAAATGGATTTGCTGAGAACTCTGATGCTCCTGAGGGTATTGTGAGCTAACAGAGATCACCTTGAAGAGAAACTGAGCACAGTGGAAATGAGCCCAAGAGGCAAACAGTTCAAAAGAAAGAAGAGTCAAGATGGCCAGGGACGGCTCTCCTCTTACCAGCAGGTTCTCCGGCTTGATGTCGCGGTGGACGATGTTCAGGCTGTGCAGGTATTTGATGGCGCTGGCCAGGTTGTACAGCATCCCACTGGCGTCTCGCTCCGTGTATTTGCTAGTGGAAGTGATGGCATCGAAAAGGTCCCCACCCTGAAAGAGAGCACGAGTGGGGTATTGACAGACTGACGGACAGGCTGCGGAGGGAGGGCGGGCGGGGGAGGGTCACTGACAAACCAGAAAGGACTTAAACAATGGATCAGAATTCGGGCTTTCTACGGGCTTTCTCAGCTACTGTCCTTCAAAAGACCAAAGACTCGGTGATTTCTCTCCTCAGTATGAAAGATACTGACATTTTCTCCTGGGCTTTAAAATGTGCAGAATAGTGGGACCTGACAGCAGACACGTGGTGCTCTCTACAGCCCCCTTTCCGGGTCCCCAGCTGAGAAGCGTCATGCGGGGACTCTGGTGACATGTGCTACCTGTCACACACCAACTGCTATCTAAGATGCAAGTTCATAGTCCTAAAACTCCCCCAGGTAATTCTGCATTCCCATCTTTAACAAAATGTTCTCATGCCTTGAAATTATAAAGACACGTGTGAAATGCACCCTCTCTCTTTGATTTGCTACATTTAGCTCTCTTGAAGTGGGTGTTGAGCTTTCTTATTCAATAATGTGTTTCTTTGTAAGAAATGGAAAATGGGGCTCACAACTTGTTCTAAAGACAAAAAAGACAAAAAAGACAGGGAGAAAGGGGAAGATGGCAGAGAATGCCAAAGACAGTCTTCTGGGTCTATTATTCCTCTGATCTTTTGTTTCCCTGTTTTTTTTAATAATAATTTATTACTACTTGATCAAGCAATGATTTGGTGCTGAACATTAAGTTGAATGTATCTGAAGTCCTTTAAGAGCTTGGATGTACTTTACTGAAATCATCTTTCCTGAATATTGACCAACCAACAGCTCAGCCCAGAGCCCAGATGAATTCCTATGTCTCTGCTAAAGTGACCAATTCAATTCTCCATTCAAAACACAGTCCTGCAGGCTGTCAGGTTTCAGGTTTCCCAAGCGGTACTGGCATCTCTGTCCCCCTGTACAATTTCCGCCCTGAAAACTCTCATTATTGGGCAAGCAATATTTCCTCCACAAACAAACGAAAACAGATGTTCTCTCCTCTTATTCCTGTTTTTCTCAAAGACAGGGGTGTTGCACAGGTATGGACTTTGTTTCTGTGCCACATGAGGATGTGGGATATTAGCTGTGCTCTACTGGGTCTCCTACTCTTAAGTACAGAGCAGGGCATGTATGTCTGTGTGTGAGAACATGCAAAGACCTGGTGCTGTCCTGGTCACATAGCCTCAGGCCTCAAGGCAATTCTTTCTGGCTCAGACATGACACCCACTCTCTTCCATAGTTGAGACATTATAGTTATACAGAGAGAATTCACGGAGGCTGCTCAGTGTGATGGTGACTTTGCTGTAGTCATCTGATCAACATATATTCGACAATCAGACTGAGATCTGTCACCAAATTCCTCTATTTCCCATTCCTAAATTTAACTTATTCTCACTTCCCCCACAAAATCAGCCTACAGGGAGCTGGCCAATAAAAATATGGGGATTAATCATGCTTTTAATAGTGCACAGCAGGGCAACAGGAAGGCTTTGAAGCTTTTGCTTTAAAAAGCAGTGCCATGGTGAAATTCTATTCTGCTAGAGAAAATATGTATTACAAGGTGATTAATAGTAATTTTCTAATAAAATGTGTCTATAAAAATTGGAACAAGTTAAATGACTTCTCTTTGATCAAATGATAGTTTAACATTTTTGACCACAACAACGTTGACAGGTTTGGTCATCCCCAGCTTCAAATATGACAGCAGTGTTTTTTCTTTGGAAAAAAAAGAAACAGAAACAAAAACAAAATCCACACCTTTACTAATTCCATTACAAGGTACAGTTCAGTCGGCACGTCCATCTCTTCAATGAGGAGAACAATGTTCGGATGCTTCACTCTCCTTAAGATGGAGACCTCATTCTGGATCATGTGCTCCTGTTCAGGGGAGACATCATTTTAATAGACACGGAATGTCTAAGGGACAAACTCAAGCTAGTACAATAGCCTGAAGATAGGAGAGCTATATCCTAGTGAAACATAAGTGTTCTGAAGACCCTAAGATAATTAAACTCAGGACCCACTATGACAACTAAAATTTCCTATAAAACAACAGAATGAATCTCAAATGACAAAAATAAGAGAAGACAGTAAAGCAAGCAAAGGGGAAACAATCCAATACACCCCTGCAGCATTTATCCCAGGAATAATCAAACCGATACACCCCTGCTGCATTTATCCCAGGAATAATCAAACCGATATATCCCTGCTGCATTTATCCCAGGAATAATCAAACCGGTACACCCCTGCTGCATTTATCCCAGGAATAATCAAACCGATATATCCCTGCTGCATTTATCCCAGGAATAATCAAACTGATACACCCCTGCTGCATTTATCCCAGGAATAATCAAACCGATACATCGCTGCTGCATTTATCCCAGGAATAATTAAACCGATACACCCCTGCTGCATTTATCCTAGGAATAGTTATAAAGTTATATATTCTTCTAAACTTATGACATTCTGTTCCATCAAAATGTGCCTCTTTGGACACACTGGGTTAAGAAACTACATTCTGTTTATCTACCCTTGGAACACAAGCTTCACAAGTGTTAACTTGGTACGCACTTTGCCTCGGCATTTGCTTTTCTTGATGATTTTCAGGGCATACTCCCGAGCAGTTGACCTGCAAAAAAAAAAAAAAAAAAAAAAAAAAAAAAAAAACAAAAAAACAAAAAAACAAAAACTTAATTTTAACTGATCGACTTCTTTGGTTGGGAGTTATTTTGTTGCTTTTAGGTTTCAATCTTTCTATTTTTGAAAGGGCTCCTTTCTTTCTATACAATGATTATGTAGCTGTTTATGGGCTTGTCCCATATGAGGGCAATGGACGTGTTAGCATAGACAGATCTAGAGCTATGTAAAACAGAAAACACAGCCATGGTGTCTGCTTAAGTCATGCTAAGCTGCTGTGCTGAATTCAAAGCACATGCCTGTAATCATCCCCTGGCTAGGAAAGTTGTCTGAACAGCTCTTAGGTCACCCTAAAGACTCCTGGGAAGTTGTAGATGTCCATTCAGTGTCAGAACCTGGGAGTGAATTGCTGAAAAGCCCAAGAGTGATGAGGGTCAAAGAGGATAGAGAAGGATGCAACCATTCCTGAAGCTTCCTGGGAGCCACTGGGCTATAGATGACTGTCATTCAGAAGGAAATAAAAAAGATGGTTAACGTCCACACAACAAAGATCGTGCCATGTTTCTCAGAGCATAAGCTTTTTTACAGCCTAGCCATGTGGCATCTGCCCTGATGGGTGTGAGAGAGCTGTCACCTTGTAATATGTGCTAATATGAACCAGTTTATTTAAGATATTCTAGCACCAAATCTAAGGGCATGGCCATTGTCGGAGGACAAGGTACATAGGTGATTGCCCTAAACCACAACTTCAAAAGTAACAAGATTTCATTTCTGGTACCAACAGAGTCCAGCCTTTTACTTACAGATAATGTCACCTATCTGGATCCAATAGTTGTGACTGCAATGAGTTGGATTAAAGACAAATTTTAAAAAGGGAATTTTAAGATCTTTAGTTTGATGATTATAATGGGATTCTCACTTATATGCTAAGGTCAAAGAGATGGTTTTTTTATAGACATATTAAGGGACCAAGCATTTAAATATATGTTTCATGGGGTTTTTAAAAATTAGTAACATATTATTTCAAAAAAATGCTTCTGTTACTCACAGGCCAGCACGGAAAACACTCAATAAACCTTGCCTTGTTATGGTTAAGTCTGAGGAGTAAAACCAGAAGAGGTAATGACTCTGAAGCTCCTTTTCTCTACTAGGATTTTGATCTTTGGATGTGGTGAGGTAAGCCTCTTTGCTTCAGGATGCTTGTCCTGTTGAAATGTGGGTGCTCAGGGGAATCTGCACTGCCCAAACTCCATGATAAAATGGATGCATAAGTCTAAAAGTTCCCTTCTTTCTCACATTGCATTACTGATTCTTAGAATCTGCCAGGATGGGGGAAGGAGCAAGTCATGCCTCAGGGAAATGTAGGATTTGGATGCTCTAGGTCCCCATAGAAACCCCAGACCATCAGCAATAATGTGTGGTTGAGACAGAGAGGACACACTTTGGAAAGAGGTGAGGCAGGCTACTTGGTGATGAAGAGGCAGCACCAAACATGAGTGAGAAGGTGCTACCCTCACCTGCATAGACCATTCCTTAGAAGCCTTGCTTGAGCAAGATCACAAGGCCCTTTCAAAGGACTCCTCAAGAAACTGAAGACTTTGTTAGTGTGAAAATAGATCAAGAGGAAAACTAAAAGCTGGAGGACTTCTAGATAAAGCATGTCTCTGACCAGAATCTCTTAGCAAATTTCCTTTCTGCGTTTAGAAGATTTAGTCTTGGACCTAAGGATTTCATACTCACAGCAATACTGCATAGGCTAGATAGCAACGGTGGAACTATGCACGGCTCCAAGTCAGAGCTGTGTTCCCACTCCACCTCACTTTGCACAAGACAATGGAAAGACAGCCATGTTGGTGAGAAAAGTGAGTTCCTCAGCTGTAGGATTCTCTTCAAAGAGTGATGCTAAAGTCTTCTATAACCATGGCTGGTGTGAAATCTGAGAAGGTGGAATTCATCTCTACAGGCAGGAAAGCATCTTTGAGCTGGTGATAGAGTTGTCTCCCAAAGGCCAGGGTCTTATATTCTGGCCCAGGCCTACCACTGAGCAGGAGACAAAGCAAGTGTGGGTGGTGGCCTCAGGGCTTATTAAGAAGTATGTCACCTCTCTAGCTAGAACATTTTATATCACAGTCAAATATTCTAGCAAATTTACTCATATATCAAAAAACACACCCCACAGAGGACCACTAAGTTTAATATCACAACAATTTTTCTTGATTTTTAGAAGCAGAACCATAGTTACTTTTTCTAGGAGTAGCTTGTATTTAAAGTTGAGCCCTGAAGTATGTATAAGCACTAAATGTAAACCACATGGCAGCCATACTAAGAAACACTTTATCCAAAATAACCAACTTTATTTAAGGCATGTAAATTGAGGAAAACAATTCTGGATGTCTGGCTCGCTGATAACAACACAGACCATTTGTTTGTCTGTTCTTAGAACTACACTCTTGACCTTTCATGGACCTCTCTAGGCTGCAGTAAGAGCAGCAGTACTAGAAAATTCTTTGTCTTCATCTAGGGCAAATAAATTGGTAAGGTCACCTTCCCATTAAATATTCCCTCAGTTGGAGCCCAAGTACAAGTTTTCTGATTGGACTGAAAGCCATTTCACAAGATGGAGCTTATCCCTGACATTTATCAGGGCCAAGAATAGACAGTAGCTAGGGTAGAACCTGCCATTATTACTCTGCTAATGAGTATTAAATAATATTAAATTGATTGCTAATGATTTTGATTATACTTGTTGATTAGTGCATATTTGAACCATCATCTGAGAAGACCCTTACTGTTGTAGGCGACTCACGCTAAGACCTAGGTTGGTCAAGGTGTTCAGAGTGACATCAGATGCTCAGCTCTAAATGGGCTATCACATCACACCCTCCTCCAAAGGACCAGGGATCACTGTGGAAGAGTTGGTGGAAAGACCAGAAGAGCCAGCAGTGGTGAATGAGCAAAAAGAAGTATGAATTTACAGTAGCGGAGACATTGTTCACAAGATATGCACAAGCTCAAGCCAGAAAAAAAATCCCAGCATGGAGAAGGGGTAAGTGTAGGATCTTCCGCTCCTGGCTGGGGAGCTATTGATAACTGATAGCTTCTGACAAAAGGAAGAAAGTCAGTTTTCTCTAAGGGTGTGGCTCCTAGTAGCTCTAACATAGTCCAGGTAATAGCCACATGCCTGAGTTAATAGGTGGCATTAATGGGACTCAACGGACTTAAAAAACAAATTGAGAACACATTGGATATCAGAGGGATCTGAGAGGCCACAGGAAAGAAGGATTATGAACAAAAACAATATGTGAAATGCCAAAGAATTTTTAACAATGTTTTAAACAATCTCAATTGCTCAAACAGGGCTGTGTTAGCAAAGCATATGCTAGAAGGCACACAGAAAAGACACATGTCACTCAGCGACTGTGCCCACTGTAGAGAAATTGCCCGTAGTGGCATATTATTACAGAGAAGGAATGTCTTTACCCTTGTTGATACACATTCACCCCCAAAACAAAGCAGAATGTACCCACAAGCAACATGTGCCATAATGACTTTCTTAACTTGTGTTTATTTTCTTGGATCTCTGTAAAATATTAAAAGAATATTTCATAATATCTCTGGGGAGAGAGGGCATCAGCCATATGTCCTTGCTCAGCAGGAGCTAGATGCCGACACTTTCAGAGAAATCTGGTATTTAGATTTTGAAAATTTCACGCAGTGAGCCCAAGATGTGAACTCATGTAACATGAGCACGAGCCAAGTGAGAAAGAAAAGAAGAGAGAAAGAAAAAAACAAAGAGAAGAAAGGAAAGAGAACTCTGAATGAAGAAGTAGGAACTGTCAGGTGTGAGAAGGCTGGGATTCTAGGACTGAGATACCATTCTGGTCCAGGACCATCTAGAACAAACAGTAATTGGTCTGGTGAGGTTTGGTCTTTTGCAATGTAGTGTATTGTAATGCTAAATACTGGCCCTCAGAGCCTGATTTCTCCCAGGGAATCCATACATCCAATGTGACCTTGCTCCTTAACTTAAAACCTTTGGTTAAAAAAAGATGCCAATAGCTGTAGTTGGGCAGAACAGACATGGGCGGGGTTGTGGGGTTCCTGTGCTTTGTGGAGGGAGAACCACAAGTTGGGAGAGAGAAGATGGAGAGAAGGGGAAGCTGCCATAGGGTAGGTGAATCATAAAAACATAGCCATGAAGGCTAGCCCATTAGTGTTAAGAGCTACCCAGACAGAACACGGCAACTTATAACTTTATGACGTGGGGTTACTGATGGGAAAGTTGATTTTAATTGTACAAAGGGCAGATATTTGTCCGGCTCTAGTAATGATTGAAGCTTATTATAAATGTAAAGATTGTGTGTCTTTTATCTGGGAACAGAATGATTGATAGTGGGGTAGAAGTCCCTGATTGAGTTTAAATATTAACGACAATGTGATCACTAAGTCAGCCTACAGATGATGAGGTTAGCAAATGATTAGGAAGCCCACAAAAAAAGACCATGCCAGTCTGCCAAAATACGAGACTTTCTGCTTAGTAGAAAGATGTGTGTGTGTATGTGTGTGTGTGTGTGTGTGTGTGTGTGTGTGTGTGTGTGTGTGTGTGTGATTGCAAATATATGTAGATATGTACTTGTGGGAATAATACTATACATTCAAATATTATACATATTATATATAAATATATGATATATTATATTATTATATTATATGCCTTTTACCTTAGGAATGCCTTTCCTGATTTAATGTCTGCCTTATTTTACACTGAAAAAGGTGACTTTGGTATAGGTAAGCTCCTTATTAGAATCTTGTGGGGAATCCTTTATCAGAAGCAGTGCGGTAGACAGACTTGGGTGTGTTTTGGGAAACAAAGCTCCGATCTAAGAGTTTAATAGATGAGGGAACGTCAATATTTAATTTCTTCCATCTGTCTTTTGATACAATGGGGGTAGCAATGTTGACTAAATTGGCTCAATGTAATTCAGTGGGCTGCTATAATTTATGGACCACAGATAGACAGATACTTAGTAAATATTGGTTAGTCCTGCTTCATGAAGCCCAAGATGGTAAAGGAAGGTTTCCTGTGTCTGGCAGTCGATTGAAGGTGATGTTCCATGGGCAGAGGCTGCAGACTAGGGAAAATTTCATGTCACCATTACTCATGACTCTACCACATGTAGATTAGCATAGCAACCTACTGTTGCGGTGTTGTTGTGAGCATCCTAGCCCAGCTGGGATAATGAGAGGAGTGAAATCTGAGAGCTGCTCTATGAGGGTCATTTAGTGGGGGTTTTGCTCTATGGAAGGAGATGTGCTGGGGTGCAGGGAGTACCTAGCGGATGCTGGTTCAACTAAGACGCCTCATATTGCATAACACCCTAGGCAGCCTTCCAGTTCTAAGTGGCTCAGATCCATTCTTCGTCAGAAGATCTTCTATATACTGTGTCCTCATCTGTCTCCTGACCTGAGGTACCCTCTCTAGGTAGTTGTATGAGATAGGACAGAGATACTGGCTCCGGAATTTGAGGAAGGTCCAGCTCACTGGGAGTAGTGAAGAGGAGTAGGGAATCAAAGATGTTCCATTCAGGCCAGCTCCTAGAGAACCAAAGGGATCCCCTCAAAAGAGCTAAATGTCCACATTCAGGTATGAGAAGAGGCTAGCTGTCCAGATCTGAACATAAGCAACTGCTCAGAAAAGAACTCGGAGTCTGACACTGAGCCGAGGTTTGAGGTCGCTTCCCTTTGGGCTGGAACAGTATTTGTGGTCACTTCTCAGCTACCCTTGAGAAGTCATAAAGGACCTGTGGATAAACTGGGCATGGCACATGCCTGTAATCCTGACACCCAGAAGGCAGAGGGAAGAGGATGGTGAGTTTGAGGACAGCTTGAAATGGTCTTGATTCTAAACCAACAGGGCCTGGAGTTCAACCATGTGAAGACATTTTCACAAATCAAATGCCATTTCTGTAGACTCAGCACACATGCATTTAAAAACCTTTCAAGGTTATTGTGCTATGCTTTTTATGACAGTACATATTGGAGATCAAATCCTATAAATGAACATTCCTGAAGAGATGTGCACAAGGTCTTCAAAATGACTTCTCCAGAAAATAATAGAAAAAAACTTTACCCTGGCAGAGCTAGAAAGCTTGTCTGAATACACTAAGTAAAAATCAAAGTCTTCCTATGAAGTCTTTTAGACTTCATCCCATTTTTAAAATATGTTTTTAGGTGGCTTTTCTTTATTATTTTTTACTCTTTTGTCTCTGGGGTTGAAACATTAACTTAAGCCATATGTGTCTCTGTCTGGAGCATGGAAGACTAGTGTTTCCCTTAACTTACCACTCAGATAAGCCCCACTCACCTCTCTATACATTCCTTGACAACAGCAAAGTTTCCGTCTCCTATGGTCCTCCCGACTTTGTATCTCTCTGTTATTGTAGCAGGAATCTGGAAGCCTTCCTCTGACTCTTCTGAAAGAATCATTAGTGTGTCTTTATTGATGGAGAAGGGGCCACAGATGTTGTGTTTAAGATACATTTTCACCATCTTCTCAGACTGGAACTGATTCAGGCATAGGGCAGGCAGACCCTCCCTGGGCCCCTGGCTGGCTCATACTGACTCAATGGTTTTTACCAAGGCAAATGATAAATTAAAAGAAAACCTGTTGGGTCCACCTGGACCCATATCACTGCAACGTATGTTTCTGCTTCAGTGGGACGCAGAGGAGGAAATCCTGTATTTGAATTTTGTGGTAGTTTGATCAATAGCCCCCACTTAATACCCATTGTGTTCAGAGAAATGGCTGTTTCGTGTAGAGAGGAACAGATATTTCTGGAGGGACGCTGGGCAGTTTTATGTTATAAAAATGCAAAAAGGTCCTGTTGTTTAGACACTAAGCTTGGCTCTATCCTAAAATGGAAATCTCTGCAAAATTCTTGATGCACTAAGCGTTGCTGGCCACCCCTCCCTTGTGTCAGTGAGCAGAGTTTAGACAAACGTTCTCACCATGCAACCTGCATGACAGATGTCGAGTTTAAACCCTGATATCTATTATGTCTGTGGGCAGAACAGTTTTTGTAATAATATAACATGTTATTCCTCTGAAAATGTACTCTGAAACATTTTACAAATGGCTAATAATGCCTTAAATATCCAAGGCTATAAAATTAAACAAGCCATTCTTGGGTCACATAAATATGATGCATCACCTTTAACATGTCAAGGCTATAAAAGCCCTTTAAAGATGGGCTGTAAAGTGTGTGAGCTTTAGAGTTATAAACCCCAGATCTCCCCCAGGCAGCCTGTTTGCAAAATGGGATCCTAGTAAGTTTCCTAACTGTGCTTCTCGTATTATGACCTCATAAACTGAGGTTTTTTCCCTCAAAATAAATTTGGGTGTTGTGGAGGGTGTGGTTCTGTTAAGTTTTGTCGTTCATATTTCGTGCGTGGTACTAGGGAGGGATGAATGAAAACTCATCCTCAGTTGCTTGGGCTGTCTTCACAGTGCTCACTGCATGGCTGCTCTGCTCTTCTCTCTACTATGCCCACAGGGATCTTCAGACTGTGGATGGCATCTCCCTCCCAGATCTGGGAAGCTACCTTGCCAGAGCCCAGAATAAAATGTGGGATCTAGTCCATAGTCCAAGCCCCCACCGCCCCCCTTAGCCCATCCAGGAAAGTCACGCTTTTGCCTATGTTAGGGCAACCTAGGGATTTTCACCTTCTCTGTGAGGAGGAGAGGGCATGGTTATGGGCTATCTGAAGTTACAAACCATCTCCCAGGTAACAGGGTCTTAGGCTCCGTCCATGGATAATAAAGTAGTTGTCTGTGATCTTACAGTTGGGGAATAGAGAAAGAGGTCACCATCCTCTCTTCCAAGGCACAGGATCTGGGATTTTTCTCAAACTATTGATACAGAAGCTAGCCCCTCTGGGTTCAGGGTTTGTTAAGGATCATTACATTACACTGGGAGAATGTGACACACCAGAGTGAAAGAAGCTTTTAGAAGGCTGAGCTACAAACTTGGACAGATGCAAACAAGTCACATATGTGTCACATGTCTTGCTTAATGTAAGAGAATTCCTCATGGGATATATCTTTGGGAAAATGTCAAGTCATACCATTAGAGGCAAGGAGAGCTTATTCTTAAAAGTGGCTGAATCCTCACACATTTTTACTTCTCCAGTGGCTTTCCCCTAATTGATTTGAGCCTGATTTCATCCCCAGGGGTGAAATAGTGACATTTAACATTCTGCATTTCTATTAAAAAGGAACTGAGACTTGAAGAACTAAAGAGGCCTATTCTAAATCATACAGCAAGTTAGCAGAGAATTCACTCAGAGATCCAGGCCATTTTCTTATGTCAAGGAGAAATTCTAATGCTAATTAGTCTGAGAGACAAGTTTCTTTGGAATTTCTTTGGAGTTACCAGCAATGGAAGGAAGTTATGTAGATTGATGGATTGAACCCCTTCAGGTTGGTGCCCACCGATGGGGGCTCACACACAAGACACAGTTGTCTTTTAACTTATGGAAAGGGAGCAGAGCAGGGGAGCACAAAGGCAGACAATTTCTGGGTTTTTTTAGGCATCACACACCCACAGAGGATGTGAAAGGATTCAGCTGGGCCAACTCTTCCATCCCATTCTCAGACAGTGGGTGCTAACAACGGTAGGAATCACCCACTCCTGTCCCACATGAGCTGCTGAGGTTTGACTACTCGTTGCGTTTCAGATGATAGAGTTTGCAAAGTAAAGTCAGCTAACCCCTCCTCCATTCCCTCTGCAAGCTGTGCCTTCTCCCAAGATCATCACCTTCCCCAGGGCCATCATTCTCATCCATGGAGCTGCAGACTTTTGTGGATGAAAGGGAAGTAGAGGAGCCACCATGTTGAGAGATCTGGAAGGAAACAGAAACAGAATAAAGAACCCCGGGTCAGAACGATGGAGCCTCTACACATCATACCCAGCCCGGAATCTCAGGAGCTACTGCTGCCCCATGCCAAGGAGAAATTGGTCTTTAAACTTGGACAAGGAGGTCTTAAGGCTATCTAAGGAGTGTCACAACTCCCACCCTCACGAATAGCCAGTAAGACAAGTGACTGGGAGAGGCTAATGATTGGGGAGCTGGACACTCAAGACGTTGTTTCTCAAACTCAGCACCCTTGAGCTTCAATTTGCTAGATTTTAGGCATCTCACTCCATCTTCTAGTCTATGCTGAGAGTGTCAAATGTGGTGCCATTCTGTCTTCATCTACTATTTTTCTATTTTTACAGGAACAAAAATGTCTAAGTTAGTTATGAATATCCTACCAAAAAAAAAAAACCCAGCAAATAGCTAAGCTTTAGCAAAACTTTAAGAAAACGGCAGAAGAGTGGTTTGCTACTCTTCACATGAGATAAAAATACACAGTAAACATGAGGCCAACTTGGTATGTTCCTTAATATGCCTTCAAGCTTAGGTCAGAAGAGTCTCTTGTAACTTGGGTGGATTTGACTGAAGACACATGAGAGCAAACAGGGTTGTGACTATAGTGGGAGGGAAAATATTTAATATTAGAACTGGCTGGGAACAGTATTTAACAATGGATGCTTCCGTCTCCACCCCTACTTCTTGTGAAAACAATTTGAACACAGTGATGCTATTTCTAAATAGTGAATACAGCTCATCCTAAAAGATCTTCCTTCTGTTCCCTGGGTTTATCCACTTGGCTGGCCTGGTGGGAGCAGGAGGCGGTGAGGGGGCGGCATTGGCTCATGGTGCTGGCTGTCTGTGGAGCAGAGAGAAGGGAGAGTGGCTGTAGTCGCATTGATCATGAAGTGATGATGAGAAGCAAACTTGACCTACATTTTTTCTGCTCACCCGTCTCCCATTCAACCTCCACCCCACTCCATCCATTGATAACTGAGCACAGAAAGGGCAGAGAAGGTGTGTGTGGCTCACACCCAACAGCATCCTCCACAGGAAACCCAAATACCTTTGTCTTCATAAAACAGATTTATGTGGTTGGGATATACTGGAGACCACTTCAGGGCCATCTGAGGCAAGACCACAGAACATCTCCTGAGTGGCACAGGGACAAAGATGGATATGTCCCATTGATGAGTTCATTAATGTTGACAGTTGACAAGATTGGCATAAAAATTATACTAATTACAATACCTCTTCTTTCTAATAGGCAGTCCTAGAAGTTTTGATATTGCTGTTGTATACCCCTGAATAAAATACAGCTTGCATGTTCCTGAACTTCCACATATCACATAAATCTTTCCTCAATACACTTGGTGACCTGAACTTATCTGCTCCCATCTAGCCACCGTCTGACTAGGAACGTGTGTGTCGCATCCCAGAGCAAAGATCCTAATTTCCAAACAGAGGGTTTTCTTTTCTTTTCAAAAGCAGGACAGTACAGAATCACAACCCACCGTGTCGAAGGCACTGCAAACGTATCAGCTCCAAAGTCACACTTGCCTAACTCCTAAGAATTCCTGTTTGTAAAAATGTTATACTTTTCATATCTGTACGGAAGGCGGAAGCATGGCAGCTTTATCACATTGTAGACGGGAGAAAATAAACAGTAACATGGTTGCACTGGGGGAGAAGGCATGTGCTTTCTAGAACAGCAGGATTCTTCATCCCCTACATAATTCCAGCTGCCGGGGCAATCCAGACAGAAAAGCTCTAAATGAGACGGTAAGCCCAAGACTCTTCTGGGCTTTCTAGTCCTGGGTTTTGTTTTTTGCGTTGTTGTTGTTTTATTTGTTTTTCCTCTCTTGACATTGCAAATGGTGTTGCGTAATGTAGATTTGTTATGGGTTATATGTGGTAGGTGGTGCCTTATGTTGTATTCCATAATTTACAACTCAAAGACATTCTTTCATCAAACACCCAAGTTAATATACAATTTGTGTTTGCAAAGATGCCCACAGATTATATACTCAATAAGAAAGGAAGCAAGGAAGGAGGGAGGGAAGGAAGGAAGGAAGAAAGAAAGGAAGGAAGAAAGGAAGGAAAGAAACAAGCAAGCAAGAAGAAGGAAAGGAGGAAAGGAAGGAAGGAAGGAAGGAAGGAAGGAAGGAAAAGCTGGTTCTGTTAATAAGAACATCAGGTGTTCTGCACTAAACCTTGACCCAAGCGCATGGTGACATCTCTTAAAATGAAGCATTCTATAAACTTGCTGTATGCAATTCAGTAAACTATCTTATTGACTAATAAAGTGCATTTTCAACTGGGTGTCAAATGTTTACTGCCACGAACTTCTGCCACAGTGCTGTCTGTGTTGTTTTACCTTGTAAATAAAAGTCCCTCCAGGGTTTCTGAACTCAGTTTATTTTGCATCTTTAAAGAGTAGGGTAAATGCAAGTGTGCTGATATCTACAACTGCTTTGGCTGTTTTTCAACTCTTAGGTTGGTGTGTTTTGAAAATGTAACCCATGCCATTTCAGATTCCCTGTTGGTTGAGACTAGTAGATGGCCCAGGATTTTAAAAGAAAAGCTTATTTATGTATAAATAGGGTACTCTGAAAATGGAAAGTTATGGCTTTTTTTTTTTTTTACTATGTTCAAGTCCAGTAAAATGAACCTATTGGTATTCTAAGGACATTATCTCTTCTTTTTTTCAAAGAAGTAAAATGCAGAACATTGCACACCTTTCAAAGGCAAGGGTCCCTCACAGACTCAAAAAACTTCAGGAGCAGAACTGGACCTTAAATGCTACTATGTCTTCCATTCCATTTGCACCCAGAGACTCACCCAGACTCCCCTCTACAGCGTCCTACTTCATTTCTCACTCAGGCTCCCCACTATAGAGAGGGAGTCAAGTGACCAGTGTCTAAATGCAACCAGTGCTTCCTTAGGCAGCAGCTCAATTGTTAACAAGGCAAAATAGTAAAGGGCTTTTCCTTGTGCTGAAATCATGTTTCTGGACATTTTCTATTCACCATCATTACTGACCTTCTCTGTAGGTAACCAGTGGAATCCATTTCCACAAGACAGAACTCCAGGGTTTTGGAGACAAATGGGACTCCCGAGCCTGCTTTCTCAGTTTGTACATCCCCAAAGTCTCTTGTTCATCATGAGACAAAAATCTGGGATTCTCCCCGCTCCTTGAGATATGGCAGAGCTGAATTCTTCTCTTTAAACCTGGTACTCAAAACTAAAGAAACTGGCTGAGTGCATTTTGATCAGCACTGAACCTTCTTTGTCCCCAATAAAGAACTGATTCACTTCAATATCACAGTGGCTTCTCTGTGGTACCGAGTTTTAACATTTTACCAGACTAACAGGTTAACCCATTTCCTTTTTTATAGGTTGATTTTTATCTACTAAACACTGACACTTTGTGTTACATGTGTCCATGGTTGTATTTGTTTATTTTATATTCATTTTTCTCCTGGACTGTTGCTTTTTTGGTTCTGGCTTTATATTCCCACTTATCACTGTCTCCTTTTCTCTCCCTTCCCCTACTCCAGTGATCTGTTGAGGTTTGATCTGTTGTTGCATACTGTTATGCTAAATTCTTTACCTGAAGGTCTAGGCTTACAAGTAATTCTCACTTTTATAAGTTTTCGTTGTGAAAACCTTGTTTCTTAATTTATTGATATTGGTTAAATAAAATTGGCTATAGCCCTTGAAGAGATTGAAAGTAGGGGGCGGGAGAAGGGGAGGAAGAGAAAAAGATGGCGGGGAGAAGAGAAGACACAGGGAAGAGAAGGAGGAAGAAGGAGAGGAGGAAGCCACCTCTTGAGGGGAGATGGAACATGAGTATGTGGCCAGAAAAGACAAGTCTGGGGTACACCCCTGGGGAGGTGGCCAGGCCGGCAGTAAGAGCAATTAGGGGTTATGCCACTTTAGAACTGACCTAAAGAGATCAGCCAGTCCTTCATAGGTACTCATGAGACCAACTGCTTCTAAATGAAGTCGCTCTGCCTACTTTCATTGTGAACAGACAAATCGCTGTAGAAACTCGATGCTGGTGAGATTTTATGGTGATTTCAGCTAGTTTGCGAACTCGAAGGCATCTGGGCCTATAAGAGCCAAACACGTGGTTATTTTAGAATTTAACACAATTAGCTGCTCGGAGAGGTGCCATGACATTTGAGATGTCGTCACCTCCCAGCAGACTTAATGGGAACCATTTGGGCAGGTTGCTGACACCTGGAGGCTTTTACAGAACACCTTCATAAAAGCACTGCCCTGCAAAGTAAGAACACACCGAATGCACAGTGATTCAGCCTGGGATCACATAACAGATGGGGACAGACGGTGCACACTTTTTGAAGTAAGTGAGAGAGCTGAGCTAACAGCTCTAACCACATTTTACCAAGATGTATCTGACGACCATATAGTCAAAGAAACAGTCCATTTTTAAATGTTGTGAGTTACTCATGCCATCTGTATGAACGTTGTCACTCAGCTGGGGTCCACACTGCATCGAGATTTGGAAAACATCCAATCAATAAAATTGACTCAAGCAGTGTAGACAAATTTGTCACATAACCAAGCCTTGGCTGGGAAATGGCACCATCTCCATAATCTGCCTCAATGGACAGTTACAATTCTTTGTTGTGAAAGGGGTTAAATAGAACCAAAAATAAAAAGTAAAAACAAATGTGCTCATCTTTGTTTGATTTCTGAATTATCTTTATAAAGAAAATATATGAAATAAATGCTTCACAGACTAACCACTGTCTGGAGAATCTTGATGTTAGGTCTACAGAGAATTTGAAGACAACCCAGTATAGCAATGTTAAAAACATTACTGTTCGTGTGGGACACTGGAGACTAGTATGAGTTTATGAGCTATAGAAAAGCCATTCATTTATTTACTCCCTAAGTGGTTAAAATCAGAAGGCTGGGGCAACAATTGGAAAAGACTAACAGAGTCTACTCTTGAGAATAAGACAGGCTCTATCTGCATTCTTGATAGTGGAAGTTCAGCCTAAGTAAACAAATTAATAACACAATCAAGTTTATAACTAAGTACAAATATCTGAATATGTAGAAATCCATAAAGATTCAGTCAAGTTGCTCAAAAGGCTAGGAAACTATTATTTAGGAGACTGGTTTGTTGATAGGAGGAACACATGAAAATGAAGATCTTAGTTTATATATTTGCTAGAAAGACCATGGGAGCTAAGATTTCAAAAGTGAAAGAATGTGTTTACAATACAATCTTGGATACACTGAGTCATCCTTTTTTGCCGCTGCTTCAAAGCCAGAATGCTTAGGCAAAGTTCCCTCACCTGCCCCATGAGCCACTTGTCCAGAGCCCATTGCACTGTAGAGCTAATGCCTCTCCCCTTGAGCTACGCCTCACAAACTCATCGCTTGGAAGGGGTAAGGGAACCATCTCTGTACCCCATGGATTAGAGTCATTCTGTTAGAAGTTACTCCTTAAGCAGAGATTTTAGTTTTTAAGAAGGAGAGCTCACTAATCTCCCAGGCACCTACGTCATTTAAATTTAATCTCTATTACAAGAAGAAAGTATGAATGCACTTTGGAATCCTAAATTCCCTCTAGGTACATCATGATAGCTGTCGTTACTGACTGAGTTTATCATAGAAACAGGAAAGAGAGCAAATCACAGCCAATTAATATTAAGGTCAGCAGAAATCTAGTAAAAACATTAGATTTAAAACTGTAATGATGATTTTTTTTATCAATTTAATGTAAAGTATTTCTTCTAACTTGAATGGCAGAGTTTTCTATTCTCTATACAGTACTATGAATGAAATAGATTATTTTTTCTAAGATAAAGTTGAGTTATAAAAGGTATTATTATTATTTAATTGCAATTTATTGAATATATTTATCCAGTATATAAAAAACAAGGGGCCTGTGTACATATCCACACATATGCATATACATCGTCTCGCTGAAATTCTCCTCGTTCAGGAAAAAGGCCATTAATCCAAGAAGATGATTCCTATGATTTATTTTAATGCAATTTAAATTTTTCCCCAGCAAGTTGTTAATTTGTCTGGCAATTCACCCTTAAGGCAGCCCTGAGAGAGAGGTGTGCTGACTATGTAAGAGAGCCAACTGAAGCCTCTTATCAGATAATTTTCCCGTTTCTCCTGTCAGTGTTTTCTACTCCGTGTCTGCTATGCTGTGGCCTGTCTAAATCACCTGATGCTACATTCAGCACAAGAGGGCTGTGTCCAAGGCAATAAAGTCAACCCTTGTCCCACAGCCATTTCAATTCCGACACCTAACCAAAGAAACTCACTGAACAACGTAGGCAGTTCTTCCTGTTTATTGAATGGTTTGGCTAAGCTGCTAAGTGTCACAAAGGTAAGTTCAGGAAAGAGTAACATGGTGGCGTTTGAAACACAAGGTACAGCATTTTCCAAGGAAACTCAGCAGAAAGGCATGGAAGGTTTCCAAACTGGGTAGTTCAATAACACATTTTTTTAGTTCGCATCTCTACAGATTTCTGAAGATCACATCGAATGATGTATTTCTCAATATATTGCTGCTTAAACCATTTTTTAATGCCAAATGTGTTTTTTCCAAAGAGATCATACATCCAAGCAACTCCAACTGCAAATGGTATGCAACCTTTATAAAGAAAATCCAACTTTATAACATTCATAGTGTTTCAAAGAGTTCACAAGGGGGGAAAACAGGAACTAAGTTCCTTGTCTGGCAATGTGTAAAAACACCTCAAAGCATATCACAGTAAAATTAGCTTCCATATTCTTTGCCTATTAACCTTCGAATATTTACTACCCTGGCTTCAAAAATATTGTATGGCCATATATAATACAAACACCTAGTGATTCATGCTTCACTTATGCTACCTCAGAATTTATCCATCTTATTACAATAAGAAACTTTGTTAAAGACACCATATGTCATGCACCCTTAAAATTATACTGAAGGCCTTGGATTTTCCAGTTTTCTCTCCATGTGTTACAGGCAAAAAAAATTACAAATGTTTTTCGGCTGACAGTTTAATATGCTGTACCAGGCAATCATTATAATGAATTTGACATATCTCTGATTTTCACACTATTTTTCTGTGGGTTTGTTCAACCAAACACGGCTGTCACTAACATGCATAGTTAGAGGCGCTGGCAAGGCCAATGCGAATGGGCACAAATGCACTAATGTACAGACAGGAAACTTCAGTCAATAAGCAGTTTCAAGTGTGTGCACACTGATGTAGACACACTTACACACACAGTGAGTGTCTTCAAAACATTTTAACAGCTTATAAGCATAAAATGAACACACAGCGTGGCCTTACATGTTGTCTGGCTTCCTAACAAAACTTCAAATCAAATTTACTTTGACTTTTTCTTCTTTTATTTCCGCATAATACTCTACTGCCCACAAGTCTAGAAATCAGTTTGTTTAGTGAATATTGATTGATAATCACTGTAGTCATCAATATACACACAACTGGAAAATGTCATTGAATTTGATCAGATTACTGACTGGGCATCAAGAATTTACAATAAAAACATCAATGAGTATTTACATTTATCAATCAATGTAAGATTAAATTTACTTGGACTTCATTTTTGTTTGTCTGAATTTCAATTTGTCTCAGATAAATTAGTACATGTGTATAATTGGTATTTCTCTGAGCTAATTTAGCAAACTGATTTTGAACTTAAATACATGCCAACTAATACACACATTACAACTTTATCACATAAAGCTTTATATTTAATTCTACAGGAGCCAGTAACTTATAAGATCCTATCACAAATATCAACCTTTATTCTTCATGTTCTATATACACACAGATATTTATGTAAGCACACCTACATATACACTGAGTCCTGCAAATGCACATAATCACCTATACACCTGTATAGATATATGGCCACCATTAAAAAAAAAACCAGTAGTTCAGCAGGTAAAATATATGGATTTATCTTTTAGATTTATTCTTATATATTTTCATTCACAATTGCTTTTTTCTTTAAATGAGGCTTTTGGAATGCAGTGCCTTTAAGTGGAAACGAAAGTCCTGTCAGGCATGATGCAAGGAAGAGGAGGGCCAGCGCCCTTGCTGCTGAGTCCAGAGAGCACAGGCAGGCACCAGGGCTGTTCTGGGGGTTTGCAGGCTTTGGGATGGGATCTCGAAATGTTAAGGTGACCTCATATGTGCATTTCAGGCTTGTGTACAGATAGGTGGAGCTCAAACTTCTAGTTTAGGAACCTGTAAGGGCACAGACCTCCTGCTAAAATGACGAGTCAGCACAATGACTTTTCCACATGGCTTTTGCGCTCACGCAGAACACCACATTTTGTGCATCACTAGGGCTGTTTTGCTTATTAAATGCTGAAAGCAGGGGACTCTTTGTAACATCTTTCTTTCTAGGTATGTCTAAAAAAAATGTAACCACAAATGCAAAAGGCTGAAAAGGTCAGCACAGCACAGTCCACATTCAGGGGTTTATCATTAAGAGAAAAGTGTGTGGCTTTTGTTGGCTAGAGTTCTCTCCTCAGAAGGTCATTTTTAAAGTTCAGGGACCAATGATGTGAGAAGGATTCGAAAAGCAGCCACGTCTTAAGTGACTGTTAATTGCCCATTGGGTCTCTCTACCTGGTACGCTGCTTGGATGTTTAAATATTCTGCTTTTGGATAATAGAATTATTCCCTGCATAGAAAGGGATCTCAGAGGACTTTAGTTTCCAAAGTAAATGAGATATATGGCCCTTGAACAATCCTTTAATAAAAGTCGTATGTTCAAATGATGAAATGCCATGGAATAGCATCTCTCTGGAACTACTTGAATGGAAAGTTGGCCACAATACCTACTGGCAATTAGTCCGAGCCTACTCGATGCTGTGTCTAAACAAAGCCATGATCTTTATAGCAATTGGCAATATCTGCTACTTAACCAGAGCATATAGCATGTCTTGGGGTTCTCTAAGCACTGGTTGTCCATTAGATTGACTGCACAGTGGAGTTCATGGAATTTATGTTTTGTTCTGCACCATCTGACCCACTGCTTTCATTGCACTTTTGACAAGTTAGTCAAATCCATACTAATCGTTCATGGGCTGAGCTATATTAAGTAATGCATTTCACAAAGACATAACACGGCAACAGGCAGCGTCCTCACAGATGTTAACCGTTTCAGCTAAAGACAAGGCAGCCCTTTGATCTCAGCAGGAGTCTCTGTTCATGTCTATTGGAAACAGTTTTAAAATCCGAAGTCTGGAACAGGTATGACCATTCTCTGTCCTTTCAAGATGGAGGGATCAGTCTGCAGTTCTCAAATAACACGGCAAACAAGTGCCCTTTCCTCTCTGACAGGCACGGTAATGAGGTACTAATTATCGCTCGGCTAACTTTTCAAATGCTGGTTGGTTGCCTGGACGTCTTATTTTTCCTCTCGGTTGGAATATTTTATTCACTTGTCAAGTGAGATGCTAGCATAGGTAACTGTAAACCAGATGGGAAAATTTGCTAGTTGAACAGTCTACTGAGAGAAATAAATCAATAACATTTGAGACCGTATGACAAGGCGACTCCTCTCCATCTTGAATCGGGCATTCTCAAAACGTTTTCAAGCGAAATTTGAAAGAAATCTCAAGTAAAAGGCTCCAAATGGCACCATACATTTTAAATCTGTCACCCTACTGAGATATGTCAAGCCTGGAGAATATAAAATTCATGCTTTGTAAGTCTTAAATTGTTAGTGTTTGGGCTAGTAAAAAGAAACGGTCACGGGTATGGTCTAAATACAAGACAGCGTACACATTGATTTCTACCATCTAGGTTTAAAAAGAACTGTTTTACATTTAAGCAAAGCTGACTTACACTTTTGAAAACAGAGGACTAGAAGAGGAGAATTAGTAGATTAATGTTTTAACAGTGGGTTATAATCATAGACACACTTGTTTGACACAAAAGGAGTTTTGCACATGAAGGTATCCCAAACAATTCAGGATGGTCAGAGCAGAGTTTAGCTATCTGGAGGCCCAATGTGCAAGCTCTGTTTGGAAGTATTTTAAATCTCGAGTTTATTTTTTGAAAAACAGCACAAGTCCCATTTTTTTCTTTCTGTCAAAAAACTTTACACACTTGAAAAAAATATAAACACTGTTGCAGTTGTAGGGAAGCATTATAAAATTAATAATAATGCCAAGTTATTTATGTTTCCGTGTAGGTGATACTATTTTTATAAAAATCTGGAAAAATAAAATCCATGTGACAACAACAAAATCGAAAAAGACCAGAGAATGTTCTTACCGCTTAATGTTGGTCTTTGTGAGATGTCTCTTACAGGAGTTCCTTGACTCCCTTTCTTATTCAATTAAAAAATTTTGAAAAAGTTTTATATTATTTTGCAACAAAATAACTAATCAACTGTCTGAATTTTTAAAGTTTTAAGCTAAAAAGGTAAAAAAATTATCTTTTAGAATAACAATGTTACTTTATTGAATTTTCCTTATAGTAAGCACGGAAAAAATGTATTTATGTATCTACTTACTGATTAAAAAGAAGACTCGTTTATAGAAAATGGTGGCTCCATAATGCTGGATCGTTAGGGTGGTTCTTTTACTTAATACTAGAATCATATATGAAATTTATCTGGAACCAGACCTTAGTCATAAAATCCTCAGTGATGAACAAACATTGTATTCAAACTCTCCTCAGTTATACCAAATGGAGGAGATACTCGTGTTTTTTTTTTTCTTTCAAAGAATACCTCGAGTAGAAAATATCTGCCCACTAGCTTTTGTATAACTTAATTACTTATGCAAAACTCTTTTGTGTATTTTGCTGTTAGATGCTTGCTTAGGAAATGGGAAGCCTTGACCCCATCACAAACCATACACATCGCTCCATTGTGTCTTTTACACTGAGTCTCCTACTGAGTCCAAATCATCCGACGAGAGGGGGCGGTACAGGTCCTGTAAGATGAAGGGCAGGACAGATTCGTTTACTTTCCTTTCTTGGCTTCCCTGCTCCTTTCTGTGGAGCAACTTGGAAAGGGATGGGTCCTTGGCTCCTAACACCATTACAGCTACTCAGGCAACGCGATAATTTCATTTTATCAGCAAGAAAATGTGTCTTGAGCTACCACGGGCTCCTACCTTCCTTCAAGTCCAGTTAAGTTATGGCCCCCGCTGCCTGCCAAGATCACCTTCTAGTCAGTGTCTAGGCAATTCTTCCATGTACATTTTCATCCCATTCTGGGGAGAAGAATGTGCTTACCTCACAAAATAATTTGTCAGATGCAGCGGCTGGCATCCAGGATTTTCAGGACAGTAACTCCAGTGTGCAGCTGCACACTGCAGAAACCCAGCACACGATGCCTTTTCACAGTATAATGCTTGGCTGACTGGAAGAATTCTCAGTTCCCCATGTCCACAGCCTATCCCAAATCTCACTCTAGTTTTCAACCCCTTACCCATCTTTTCCCTTCTTCCTGCCTCCCTGTCTGCTACTATATCTCAGTGTTGGTAGCCAAGCAAGCTGCTCAGTTCCACCCAGTGTCTACAGTCAGCGTGCTTTCAGTTTTGTGCCACCCACTCCTATGTCATCTGAGGGCTCAGTTAATCAGTCAGTGGTGTGGGTGTAAGGGGAGCTTCATTCAACCTACTCAATACAACACATTTATTTTCATGATGTTTTAAGATATGGACCTCAAAAATGGTTTATGGATAGGAAAAGAGCCTCAAAAATTGACTTCTGAGGCCAAGAAGGTGCTTCTTAAAGCCACTTAATCATCCTTTGAATAAGTAGGGAAGCTACTTTGTCGCTGTCTCCAGTGTGTTTATGAAGAGATCTGACATCAGACTTGTCTCTCATATGACTTTTCTAAAATGTCAAAGGAAGTAATTTAGAAACTTGATCTTAAGGGAAGGAAAACAACTTATTAAGTCAGTTAACATAAGAAAAATACAGATTTTTTTCCTTGTAAAGAAATCAGTTATATACTTTAATACTCCATTTAAAAAATAGCTTCTCTTCCTGTATTTTAAGGGGAGTGTGTGTGTATGTGTGTGTGTGCGTGTGTGTGTGTGTGTGTGTGTGTGAGTGTATGTGTTTGCCAACTCATTTTCTGGGTATGTTACTAGGCAACACAGAAAGAAAAAATAGAAGTGGCTACTGTTTTCTAATTTGCAATAAAAGGAATTAATTATTTCTTTGAAGTGTCTTCTTTTAGCATATGCCATCTTTCCCTTATTTCAGTATTTCCTGCACAGAAGTATAGCCAACCGTTTGAAAAGAATATTAACCAAATTTGAAACAGGAACAAGTTTTAGGGGTATTCTGGTCCTATTTTAACAGGGAGGGGTTATTTGGTGCAGTTGTCTACACAAAAAGATGAAAGCTGCCTCAGTGGAACAGCTGGGAATGCCTCTATGCTACATAAATTGAGGGTGTTCATAAATTCAACGGCTCGAGAACAGAATCTTTGAATACATGCAGCCAAACGCAAAAGCCTGGAAACTAAACAGTCTTTGAATGCATTCAGTATCCTGCGGTACAGCATGTGTTTAATAAATGTTTTCAGATGGTGTTAAACTCTTTGTCCCTCTAAAAGTAAATGAGGAAAAAATTCATCCCTCTGTGATAGTGCTGTACCGGTGGCCTAAATGGCAAGATGAAAAAATCTGTCGGCGAGCCATACCTGTTAATCATTCCAGAAGGGCTAAAATGTGGTAATTATGTAAGTCAGTGACTTCAAAGCTGGATAAAATTTGTCTGCCTCAGTTTAACAAAAAATTTCACTGAAGCTGAGAAGAAAGGGATGCAAATTCTAGCTTCGTTCTGCTAATAAGGGACCACTGAGAAAAACTGTATTCTCCTGGATGGAGGGGTCCCCACCAGAACCTACTAGAGAGACAGCCTGGCAGGCAGTCTCAGTCGTTCTAAATTTAGTCTCAGCAACTAAACCTGAGATATTACGATAAAGCCTGAGACTGGGCTCGGTGATCTAAAGGCATTTTTATTTCTGTTCTAGCTCTGAAGCACATATACACTTGGAGAGAAAACCTGTTCCTGCTCCGTCTCTGGCTGTTCTAGAGGAGAGCCTTGCTGGCTAGGATTTGTGAGTACCGGATCCCAGCTCTTCCCTCACCTCAGGATAATTCTTTAAGAGAGTGAATGAATGTGGCCATTTTTGTAGTTCACTGATGATTCCTAAAACCACTGAAGCCAGGCTTCTCTAATAGAACATGGCCCCACATTGAACAGAGAAGCAGATTCAAAACTATGGGCTTTAAGAGACTGAACAAGCTCAACTCAATGCTAGGCAAGAAAAAAAAAATCAGAGAAAGATATTTGGGGCAAGAGGTTCAAAGTGACTGCAGACTGACTGATTTCTTGTTGGCCCCCACATAAAAATGGATGATGGTTTGGTAGCCTGGAGATCCAGCCTGAGAGAGGAAGTGTGACCCAGAGGGACTTTCCTATGTGATGAGCTTTAAATTCATCATTTTTTTAGAAGTGTCATCTAAATGCATAATAAAAAATTAAACTTAGACATTCTGATATTTAAATGCAATCGCCTCTGAGAAGCCCCTGTTTATTGAATTATTCAGTAGGCACCATCATATAAATCAGTTAAGTAAACACAATCCTCTCTGACATCAGGACCATGAAGGAGCATCTCCTTTTTCCCAGCATGTCCTTTCCTTTTTCCCATCCCCAGTTCTCCCCTTCTGGCCTTAGTATACCTGGAACGGATGAGCCGTAAAGGGAGTGAGAGGGTTTAAGTAGCTTTTTCATTCCCGATGAAGAGCTAACATCCTCCCACCCCCACCCCAGCGCCTTGCTTAGCTTTGGAGAAGTTGACACCATTTCCAGTAACTTTTACACATCTGTCTCCAAGCTCAGCGGATTTCTCTGCTATTATACAAGAGGCCCAAAATAAATGTAAGAGAATGTGCTCGGTGTGGGTCCATTGACAAAACTGGTGTCTATGTTCCCATGGCCGGCGGCAAGGGCTGTCCGTCTGCTGTGGACCACCCTGCTTACCCCAGCCCCTTCCACCAGGATGCTACTTCCTTAAGAGACTGGCGTGGCTATGTCTAAAAAAGCCAACCACGACTAAGGACCCTTGCATACATAACAACGTATGTGTATCATGAACAAACAAGAGGGTATTTAAAACCAAAGCAACAGTTGCATATTCTATTCAGAATCAAGTCTGGGCAAATTTGTGGATATTTAGCCATAGCAATGGTGAGTGAGCCGCAGCTGGTCACCTTTGCCCTAGCTCGGTCACTCCCCAGAGGAGCGGTGCTTTTTGCTGACACCCATGCCACTGTGCAACAAAACCCAGACAGACTGTAAGTAGATGGCTTGCTTGTGTCCTTACCCTCTGCTTCCGCAGGCTTCCTGGGCTGGTGGGTGACGGACTTGGTGACTTGCCTGAGCGTGGAGTGGAAAGCTGACTGCCAGGGGTCCCATTAACTAGAAGTAAAAGAAATCGCACACAGAGAAAAATAGCACATTAAAGAATTTTCATAGCAACTCACAACTCATCTTCTCAAGGAAATAGTCAGAGAAGGAACGTCAGCTAAAAATTAGAGCCATTGTGTGACTCACAAAGAAAAGCCTTAGGGAATAACCATCTTCAGAGACTGATCTGTTAATCTTGTGTTTAATACAACCTCAGGTTATATATTTTTAAAAAATGTACAGCGCACAAGTTTCTTTTGATGGCTTTATTTAAGCCAAGAGAGATTTTCATGAGTACGTTCAAGGCTTTGAGACGTGTGTGTGTGTGTGTGTGTGTGTGTGTGTGTGTATCTGTGTCTTTAGTTTAGTTACCCAGTGGGAGAAAATGTTGAAATCACTCACAGGTGGCATTCCCAGAGACTTGAAAAAAAAAAGAACCATTGTGTTTTTATAATTTAATAACTCACTTTTAGAAATGTCTATATTCATTTATATCCTGTCTATCCCCCCAGCCTGATTCTGATGTGTCTGCCTCAAAACAGGACAAAATAATTGCCCACAGATGCTGAGAAACACCACACAGTTTGTCTTTGTTGCTATTGAACTGATAAAAAAAAGCTGCCAACAGGTCTCAACTCTGGAATTCTACCCAAGACTTAAGTTGTGGAAAACGTTGTCAGCAAGCTTAGATAAAGCACGGAACCGGGCTATCTTTTTCACTAGCTAGCGCCACCTCTGAGAACACATACCCTCCCCCCCCCAGACAGGACTGTATACAGATATCAAAGGCTGCCACTCTAACTTGGCAGCCTTGGAGACACACAGGGAGAGAAGACTCAGACAGGAGACGCACACATTCTAGAAGGTGCCCTGGGGGAGAGACGGCAGTGCATCCCACTTACCTTCTATGAGTTCTAACATGGACACAGTCTTAGTGTTTGACCTGACAATAGCCAAGAGCCAGAGCCTCTTCTCAGCACCAAGCCCAGCACCCGCAGACTGGGAAGCAGTTGGATTAGCTAGGGATGGCTAAAGCTGCTCAGGGAGCGGGCTGAATGAGATGCAGGATTCATCAGCAGATGCCTTTTCCTGCGTAAGGCTGACGTCTTCCCAGAGGCAGTGGGAGGTGCGGGTTCTGTCTTAGGCTACATCAAAGGTGTCAATTAAGCCTCATGCCAACGCGTTGCCACCACAACCCCCAGCAGACACACACTCACTCCTCACTCCGGAAGCCCCAGCCTGTTCAGTCCTTTGCACTGAATCATAATGGAGCGCCTCTGGGGGCAGGCGACTCAGTGACTCACACAAGAATCAAAATGACAATAACTCTTCCAAAGCCTGGCAAGTTTCAGGTGATAGGGACACTCAAAAGTCTTGTTGATTTTTTTTTTTCAAACACTGAGTTCTCATAAAACCTTAAGGAGTCAAGGGGAGGGGGAAGCTCCTTGGCACCTTTTGTCTCTACTTTAAAATGCCACATACTATATTAACTGGTAGTTTTTTTGCCTTTGAAATATACTGATAACTGTTTCTTTAAAGCCTTTGGAGGGTTGTTCCCTGATGTATTTGCATGGCACAACAGCAAGCTGTGTTCTAATTTGCTTGTGTGCTACTGAGCAGTCTTTATTGGATGAGTCTCACGTGCTTGGCTGGACTCCCCAGCCAGTGGTCTCTAAGGGAGATTCCAGCCCTGTGTAGATGCAGAATCCTACCAAGGCAAGAGTTGCTGCACCTGGTGCTTAGTTGGAGGGTTCTTTTTATTAAATTAACATCAAAGTATCCAATTTGACTCTACAGCTAACTGGGGGTGTAACTCAAACTTGGAGGGAGGGGACACATGCCAGCGCACACTCTCTGAGCAAACTCAGCAGCTTCTGCTCAGCAAGTGTGTATTATGTCCTGTGCACCAGTCAATGCGTTTGGACCTTGACTCATGATGATTTTGTGACATGGGCAGTATTCCCATTTCACAGATTGAGAAATTGAGTCAGAGACAATGAGCAATTTGAGAAGTAAAGTGTGAGATCTAAACCACACAATCTACAACCTACAGATACACTTACCGTCCCTCACTGCTGCTGACTTTCAGGCTATAGGAAAATCAGAAAGCCAATCATTACAGGGAAATGCTCTGAGAGGGGAAGTTATTGGAATTCCTAACTAATGGGGTCAAGGTTGGCCTATAGCCCATGGAGAAGGCAGTGGGAAAGGGGTAAACTGTATAAGATGAGGAAGACACAGCAGGGAAATGAGTGCTTGTTCACAGGACCCCCGTGTCAGAGAGAGTCATGGTGGGGGACCTAGAGAAGGCAGGTCGGAGCAGGAGAAGGAACCACATTATGAACACAGGTGAAGGACTCAGCAGGGACCACAGACCATGATGGGTGTTGAAAGCCATGGTAGAGGGTTTGGTTTATATTCAGAGGACAATGAGAATGATTTTAAAGGGAGCCAAGGGTCCAGACTACATTTTAGAAAGCTCTCAAGATCTCTCATATGGTCAAGAATAGATTTGAGGGGGGAACTTCAACAGGCATGAGGCCCTCCCCTACATCAATGTCAATGCAGGGCCAGCAAGACAGCTCAGCCAGTACAGTCATTTGCCACCAATCTGAGGACCCGAATTCAATCCACCTTTTCTTTCAACATTTCAAACAGAAGATTCTACATTTTCTTATTGATTGGAACCACAAATTCAGGGTTTCATATCAAACAATAAGCACACATGGTACATGATAAAATCTCATTCCCACAGGAAACATTATTGAATATGAAAGTTCCTAAAACATCCTAGATTTGGGGAACTGTTGACTAGTTCATTGATTTTAAATGACCCTATATTCTGTGTGCACTAATGAAGACCATAAACATATATACATACATACACATACACATACATATGCATGTATATGGACTTAAGGAGTTTCCTCTCCTTCCAGTCGGATGCCTGGGCCTCCCAGATGCCAGGCACTATGCAAACATCCCCCCCCCCGTGTGAAGCTAGAAATGCTATTAGATAGATCTCAAAGTGAGACTGAGAGATCAAGTGCTTCTCATTTTCACTGAGTGAATATTTCACTGTGTCCCTGACATGATCAGGTACCATGTTTAAAGGAAGAAAGAAGAAAGTGGACCATGAAAGGATTGTGGGGAATGGATCCTAGAGAGAGAGAGCTTAAAGTGAGGAAGGATTTGACAGTGCTTGCAGGGAGGGATAAACATCACTAAGAAGTGTGAAAAAAGTCACATGGAGACCTATTTTATAAGTTAATTAAAATATAATTTTAAAACGCTAGGATAAAAAGGTCACGGCAGGGGATAATGCTCCTTCCAGAAGCTACAGAAATGATCATGCTGATATAGAGTCTTCCCCAGGAGCTGTTGGTTAAGAAAGTGCCACCAAAGCCCAGAAGGAATCCAGCTTACTGCCATTGACCTGGTTGTCCACCAGAACCTAATGGTAAGCCCTGTTGCTGATGCCACATACTACACTGAATGCAGCTAAACCAGTCTGCAAACCACCACCTGGTGCCGGCTGCGGTCTGAATGTGAGTGGCTCCCATAGGCTTACATAGCCAGACATTTGGTTCCAGGTTGATAAACTGTTAAGGATCAGGTGGTGTGGCTTTGTTAGAAGAGGTTTGTCTCTGGGTTTGGGCTTTGGGGTTTCAGAAGCCACCACAGGCCTGGTCTTCCCACTTCTGCCACTATTTTTCTAATGACATCTATGATTTCAACTACTGCTCCAGTGCCATGCCTGCCTGTCTATTGCCATGCTTCTTGCCATGATGCTTGTGGACTAACCGTGTAAAACAATAAGCAAGGCCCCCAATTAAGTGCTTTCTCTCTAACTTGCACTGGCCACTGTGTCTTTTCCCAGCAACAAGAAAGTACCTGCAACACTGGCTTTCATAGTGCGGGAAGGGGCTGCTCAGGCTGCTGGGGAGAAAAGTTATCACCCAGCTGTGAAACTTTAGAGCTGCAATAAGATCAGTCCTGGAAGGATGTGCCTACGGTGTCACACTGGCATGCATGTATAGTTGATAACCAACTACTACTTTAATGGGATCAGAGGCCTTACCTCAGGAAGGAACTCATGCCTGATACTCTTAACCTGGTCAAGAGCTGATGGCCAAGATGCAGAGAACCCACTACTATAATTTTGCTACATAAACACATGATCAAACTGTATTTGAAGTACAAATGTTTATATTCATAGATTGGCAGTACTATTGGTCTTACTCAGAGAAACTTATTTCAGCTGGTAGCAGTGCAGAGACTCATAACTGGTTAAAAGGCCAAGCCTTAGGAACATCCTGGAAGAGGAGATACGTGGGAAATGGGATGGAGAGCCAAGAAGAACATCTTTTGGACATGACATGGCCATTATTTCCATGAACTCATGCAAGCTGTTGTTTTCCAGTCAAAACATGCACAAGATTGTACCCATCAATATTCCATCATGAAAGAGGTCCCAGCTTTCTAGAGGGTCTACTGACAGGTAATGGTTGCTAGGGAAAAGGGTGTGACTTTCTTTACTCACATAGTCATGGATAAAGTTTCTGTGCTCCAGGAAATAGCCTCCCACCCGCACCCATGCAAGCACCTCTAATTAATGTAATGGGTCACATATACATAAAAATGTATGAAAGTAGGTGGGACATACTGGGAAGAGAAAAGGTTTGAGCAGAGAGTGATGGGTGAAAAAACGACTATAGTTCGTCACATATAAACATGAAACTGTTAAAGACTAAAATAAATAAACAGATAAAATGTTTGGAAAGTTGGGTATGGTGGCAGAAGCCTATTAACATTTGCAGTCATGAAATGTATACAGGGGGATAGTATTTGATCCAGGCCAGGATGCACATTCAAATCAAGGGACCCTGGGTCATAGAAGAAGATCCAGGAGAGGCAGAAGGGCATCCGGTATCATCGAGAATCACTACATGCTAGAGTTTGCATATCACTAGCCATTAAAGTGAGAGTCTGAGAGGGGGAAAAAGCACATCACTTCTGCTGAAGTAAGGGCTCTTCTAAGAAGGGGGGGTCCAGGGGGATGACTGAGAAATGCCTTCAGGAAGTGACTAAGGGTATCTGTGTCTCTCTGGGAGAAGCAGACTTGCCTGTGACAATTTTAAAATACAAAGGTCTCTTGAAATAACATCCATGGTTAGATGCTCCTCATCTTACTCCAGACGGTTCTTTGTAACAGAATCAGAATGCACATGGACTTCTGTCCTTTTCTGTTCTGGAAACAAAGACCTAAATTCTGCTGTAAAGGGTAGACACAAAGAGAGGAAGGAAGGAGACCCAATGGGTGCTCTACAATGTAAGAGATGTTAAAAGAAGCTATACACCAAACGTGCTTCAGAATGATGACCACCTCAGCTGGAGGCCCCCACCCCTTGCTTGCTAAAATAACTACTCAGGAGCAAACAGCTGCCACAATTCCTCACGGCTTTCTGCACATTTGAAGATGTTTATGGTACAAAAGGCAAAGTACCTCAGCTCCATTTGACCCTCAGGACTTTTGTGGGAGAAAAAAAAAAAAGATTTATCAAGACACTTGCATTTGCAAATTCTGTCTTACCTTCTAACAAAAAGTCAATTAGAAAGTTTTATCAACATTTTACCAGAGTATACACACACACACACACACACACACACACACACACACACACACACACACACACAAATATATTATTTAAAAGAGAGAAAAGAAAAAAAAAACTAGGAAAATGTTTAGGAATGAGATCATATATATTACAATTTCATGAATTATAATGAAAAAATTAAATTATTACTATTACTTTGGTTTTTGGAGACAAGGTCTTGCTAAGTATCTCAGGCTGTACTGGAATGTAAACTTAGGTTTGCATTTCAAACTGTTGAGGGCTAAGGGGACAACATGAGTCTCCATGCCTAGCTTGCACAATAGGATTTTTAAAGTAAAAATAAATGTCCAAGTGACAGCTTCAGTGGTCAGTGTTTCCTCTACCCTGAGTACTGCATGTACAAGTGCCAAGCTGTTTGCTATGATGGAAAGTTCTGATTTGTCCCTTTTTGCATTTTTAATTAAATTGATTTTTAATTAAGTGCTGCACGACCACCTTTTGGAATGAAATCTACTTGCCCTTTCCCTGTCATTCCTTTCCCTGTCATTGTCTAACATGCAAGGTTTGTTTAATTTTGGCACCGAAAGGTCTCGGACCAGCAAAGAAAGCAGAGGCAAATGCATGCATGTCTGTAGGCTGCAGGGTAGCTGGACAGTGAGGCTGTAGATCATAGACTGTCTCTGATTTCCTGGACACAGAGGAGACTGCTAAGGCACAGACCTTCTTTCTGAGCCCTGTGTCCATGGCTAGGCACATTATCAGAATGATGTAGGTAGAAGACGAATAACAAAACCAACACACCTATGTTCACTTGGTCTGTGACAAAGGAGTGAAAAACATTTAATGGAAAAAGGACAGCCTCTTCAACGAATGATGTTGGTTCAACTGGCAGTCAGCATGCAGAAGAATGCAAATTGATTCTTTGTTATCTTCTTGTACAAAGCTCAAGTGCAAGTGGTTCAAAGATCTCCACATAAAACCAGGTACACTGAAACTAATAGAACAGAAAGTGGGGAAGAGCTTAGAGCACATAGGCACAGGAGAACATTTCCTGAACAGAACACCAATGTCCTATGCTCTAAGATCAAGAATTAACAAATGGGACATCATGAAATTGCAAAGTTTCTGTAAGGCTGAGGACACTGTCAAGAAGACAAAATGACAGCCAACAGACTGGGAAAGAATCTTTACCAATCCCACATCTGATAGAGGGCTAATATCCAATATATACAAAGAACTCAAGAAATTAGACTCCAGAGAATCAAACAATCCTATTAAAAATGGGATACAGAGCTAAACAAAGAATTCTCAACTGAGGAATACCGAATGGTCAAGAAGCACCTAAAGAAATGCTCAACATTCCTAATCATCAGGGAAATACAAATCAAAACAACTCTGACATTCTACCTCATATCGGTCAGAATGGCTAAGATTAAAAACTCAGATGACAGCAGATGCTGGCAAGGATTTGAAGGAAGAGGAACACTCCTCTATTATTGGTGGGATTGCAAGTTGGTACAGCCACTCTGGAAATCAGGCTGGCAGTTTCTCAGAAAATAGGACATAGTATTACCTGAAGACCCAGCCATTTTACTCTTGGGCATATACCCAAAAGACACTCCAACATATAACAACGTTCCACCATGTTCATAGCAGCCTTATTTATAATAGCCAGAACCTGGAAAGAATACAGATGTCCTTCAACAGAGGAATGGTACATTTACACAATGGAGTAATACTCAGCTATTAGAAACAATGACTTTATGAAATTCCTAGTCAAATTGGTGGAACTAGAAACTATCATCCTGATTGAGGTAACCCAGTCACAAAAGAACAAACATGGTATCCACTCACTGATAAGCTGATACTAGCCCTAGAAAGTTCTGAATACCCAATACCCAAGAAGCAATTCACAGACCTTATGAAACTCAAAAAGAAGAAAGGACAGAATGTTGATGCCTCAGTCATTCTTAGAAGATAGAACAAAACACTCATGGGAGAAAATACAACGTCAAATAGAGGATCAGGGATCGGAAAAAAAAGATTATTCAAAGACTGCCTCACCTGGGAATCCATCCCATATGCAGCCACCAAACCCAAGCACTATTGCTGATGCCAAAAAATACTTACTGGCAGAAACCAGATATGGATGCCTCTTCAGGGGCTCTGCCAGAGTCATATAAATACAGCTGAGCATGCTTGCAGCTAACCATTGGACTGAACATGGGGACCCCAATAAATGTGCTAAAGAAAACACTGAGGAGTTGAAAGGGGTTGCAGTCCCATGGGAAGAACAACATTATCAACAAACAAGCCCTCCACAACTCCCATGAACTAAAACACCAACCATTGAGCACACATGGAGAGACCCATGGCTCCAGTTGCACATGTAGCAGAAGATAGCATTGTCTGGCATCAGTGTGAGAAGAGGCCTTTGGACCAGGGAGGGAAGTTTTCCCCAATGTAGGGGAATGCCAAGGGACCAAGGTAGAGAGGGTGATTGGGAGAGGGAAAACATGGAGACAAATAGAGGGGGAGGGGCATAGGAGAGGGTGGGAAGGGGATAACATTTGAAATGTAAATACAGAGAGTATCTACATTCCTTGGAGCCAGGCCAAGGAACCTAGCCATAAAATCATGGAGAACACTTCCAGGCAAGACCCCACAGCCTGTTTGAACTTCCTAGTTGTGTCCCCACTTTGGTGGCCCTATGGACTCTTGCATTGTAGCTATCAATGAAGTATCTCTGTCTCTCCCTCTACCTCCATTATCTTGCCTTTGCGGCTATTGATTCTCATGGCTTTCTGGATTCCTCTGATTTCATTTCTGCAGATCTCTGGACGGGGCAGAGAAATCCTACATTTGTATTGTATAAAATGTTGTTCTCTGCCAGGGTCTGTGCTGTCAGCTCACATCTTCTCACTGAAACAGTCACTTATGTTTCCTGACATTTCTATTGCACCACAGGTTTCTCATTTCTCAAGCCTAAAGGAGAAACTGCCCCCACTGCTGCCCCGGGCAAACGGAATCTGTCTCTGTTGCTCTCTCATCCTGACATCTGGCCAAACCCTTGGATGTTTTCCTCCATTTCCAACAAGGTTTCAGTTCTCTTTCTGCTATTATCTTTCCAGGGGGACGACAGGAGCCTCCAGGGCCTCCCTCCCCTCACATAGAGTTGTTCTGTCTAGGATGGTACTGTTGCAGAGACTCAGCTGTAGCCTTTGACAACCCTTCTAAAGTCCTCTTTCACCTCCCAACACCTTCAACAGCAAACATGCCTCCATGGCCTTATGCAATATGACATGTAATTCTGCTACGTCATGTTTTCCTGACATTTCCAGAATACCATGTCAGAGATTCATTGTGTAGCCCAGGATCACTTCAAACTCATACTCCTTCAGCCTTTTGAGTGTTGGGATTATAGGCATGTTCCACCAAGCCCAGTTCTTTATACTTTCTTGCTTTATGCCTTCATTTAAATTGGAGAAAGTATCCTCATGGTCCTCGATAGTATGCTAGCAAGATTCTTCCAGGCCCAATTTATAAATCTAGTCTCCTGGAAGCTTACTCTGACTGGGTTAATGATACTTGCTTGCTTTCTCCATCCTTTGGGCCATCATGACACTTAGCACAACATAGTAGTAGCTCCCTCCCCTGAACTAGAATACAAATGAGCTTCTCAGCAAGGACTGTGGTTTAACTGTTGTTGTCTTCTTGGGGCCTAAGGCATGCTGGGATGAGGCAGATGCTCAGGAAGTGTCTAATTAACCTGGCATTAACAATGAGAAGTTATACAAGGCAGTTGGTACAAGATGCTATTCCCAAGTAAACATTAAGTCATGATAATGGTTCAGAGCTGTGATCCCCATTTGGAGCAATTTGTTGAATAGGTGAGAAGGAAATACTTGTGGGAACAGGTTTTAGATACCTAAAAATTTGGAAACACAGGAGATAGGATCTTGGTGAACTTTATCTTCAATAAATTTTTTGGAGCCCCAAACAGAAATGCTCTTTCATACAGTATAAATAATAGAGTCTTTGCACAGAAAGTAAGGATGGAGCTAAGATTAATAGCTAGCAGTTTGCTTTTGAAGGTATCAGATGGAAATCAATAGAATTTGCCAAATTAGTCTAGTGAGCTCATTAAAATTCTCTACATTTCTCTAGCTTTGGTTCTGCTCTTATCTGCATATGTTGCATAAAATATTTTACATATCTGTAACAAATGTAAAATTTAAACAGCATAAATAAAAAGATTTCTGGAGTCACATATAAGTAAGTTTTATGCCTGGGTTCTACAGGAACAGTGTTTCAGTCATAGGAGAAGTTCTTTTGAATGTTCTCCTTCATGTCTCTGACATCTGCAGAAAGTCTGTTCATGATAGAACACTTGTTGTCATGAGGGTTTCTATATAATCACAGGCAATACAGTTCTGTCCACAGTCTTGTGGGGTTGGTTGTTTCCTTCTGTGAATACTGTGATGTACAGATATTTAAGTCTCTACAAACTATCACAATATCTGCATATGACCTATGCATAGTTGCTTATATAGTAATTTCTATATTACCTACAATCACTGGAAACACATTAATACAACACAAACAGTGATTATAGCTCATTATTTAGAAAATAGCAATCCCTAAAATAAGCTATATATTCTGTACAGATGCATTTTTTCCTGAGTATTTTTGACCCATGGTTGATTGAACTGGCAATGGAGAAGCTAAAGATGCAGAGAGAACTCTTCCTAAGAATGCATGCTTTTGAAGGGGGGTTTGTTGACTGGAGGGCTGTAAGACATCTGGAGGTGCTAAGTATGCTTACCATGACAATTCATGAAGAGAGATTCAAAGTAGAAGATAACTTGACAAAAAGTTGTCTAAGGAACAGAAGCTCTAAAACAAATCTCCTGTCCCAATGTCAATGTGTTCTTGTAAGAGATTCAAGGCAAGGTCTACATTGTGAAATTTCTAAGTTTTAGGAAGATGGTAACAATGCACTTTCAAGTTAGGCACAGTATGAAGGAAGAAATAAAGATCTTTTTACCTTTATTTAAATCAAATCAGTTTATATTAGAGTCTCTCTCTCTCTCTCTCTCTCTCTCTCTCTCTCTCTGTGTGTGTGTGTGTGTATGTGTGTGTGAGTGTGTGTGTGTGTGTGTGTGTGTGTGTGCATGTGTATGAGCATATGTGTTGGAGATTGGTTCTAATGCTTTGATTCAATCAGGAATCTGTGTGTTCAAACACTAAAGGTCCTTGTCACCAATTGGTTTTTGGTCGATCAATTAAGATGCCAGCTGTTAATGACTGGGCAAAGGAAGACAGGACAGAGTTGTAGGCCAGGACATAGGGGTGGGGAGGAAAGGAAGAAACTGACTTAAAACAGTGGGATACGGGTGGATGTAGAAGCTGCAGGAGACAACCAGCCATATGAGATTATTGGCACGTGAGCACTGGCCACTTCCCTGATTGGGCCTAGGGTAGCAGGCAGAGGATTAGAAGTGCCCAGCTACTGAGCTAGGCAGCATATTAAAAATAATCTAATGTGTGCACGTCTTTCATTCACAGACCCAAGATTCTCTGGGCAGATGTCTTGAAGCACAACTTGCTGGGAGCATAAAGCAGAACAGCCCAAATTACCAGTACATATATGTTTCAGGTGTGCATGTCTACATGCCAAAGCCAGAAGAACGTTAGGTGTCCTACCCTCACTGAACCCTAAAGCTTAGTCTGTTTCAGCAATGCTGGTTGGCCACCAGGCTTGGGAATTCTGCTCATATTTGTGTGCTATGTCGGGTCACAGACATATGTGTGTATGCCCGGCTGTTTTATATAGGCACTAGGTATTCAGACTTAGGCCTTTATGTTTGAAATGGTGCGTAAGGCTTTACACACCTGGCATGTTCTCAGGTGGTGGTCATGTGACAGAACTACTTCCTCACTGCTGCTTGAATTGTGACAAGCAACTCTGATTGAAGTCCCCTGAAAGACTGCTGAAGCAGAGAGTCATAGCTTAGCACCCGAGGATTTGGGGAGTCATGTCAAACTGTACCTGTTCCCGAGCAGCTCTCATGAGCTGTAAACTTAGGGTCTCGTGCTTCGTGAACGTCTCGTTTTAGGGTGTGTCCTATCAGATGAATGATGCTGAGCAAAAAGTTCTCTGCTTATGCTCAAGTTCAGCAATCGTGAGCTGTGAGCTTGTCTCAAGTGCCAGCCATGCTCTTGGCAGACCACAGTTCTGCCTGGCTATGGTGTGGGTAAAGGACAGTGTCTTCTTCACCATTAGAGTAAGTGCTGAGCCTCTGACAGTTGACATGGAGAAGCAGGAAGGGAAAGAGTCTCACCAGGGAGTGTGAGTCTCAGAGAACTAGCCCATAAATGTTGCCTTTGAGACAGCCAAGGCCAGTCGTTTTTGTAACTCTGGGTCAGTGTGAAGCCAAAAAGAGCCTTCCTTAGGTCAAAAGACCTTCTAAGCTATTTTGCAGAGCCCTCATCATGAAGTCAGGTAACAGTTCTTACCATTGATGTTTCTATCTCAACATTTACATCCTTCGATCATAACAAAACAGGTTTTATACTTGAGACCAAAGCCAACACCTCATAACTGACCTGTGTTTATCTTAAGAATGACGAAAGTGGGAAGTAAAAATTAATTAAATTTACATGCAGGGGAATAGTACTATAAGCAATAATAAAAAGTTATGATAACTACAAAGCAGCATATATGAATACACAAAATAACATAAATGCATACACAAGTTAATTAATTAAAGAAACCAAAGGAGATGCTAATGAGGCTGAGATGTTCTTTATCCTAAGACACAATCATTTCCATCAGCAACATATGAGCCCCTTCAGAAACTGACCCAGCCCAGGTCATTGTAGTGGCCGACCTTCCAGGCCCCTTACATCTCATTGCTTTCAGCCCTACATGAGGTAACCCAGGCCAGTGTCACAAGCATGATAACTAGGGTCAGCAAAAACAAACTGGAAAGCCTCCATGAGCCAGCCCCAAGTAGAATTAGTTCCCAATGGAAATTTCTAGACCCGAAAAGAGATGAGCGGGGTGGAAGGTGTAGCAGCTGGCGAAGCACTTCCATTTGGAGCATCTCTGTATTTCCTGAGTCTCAGTAAGTGTGTTTTTCTAAGCTTAATTTTTTTCCCCTTACAGCCAGCATGCTAGACTTGGGCAAATCTGTTCATCCGCTTGAGCACATTCTAAAATTATAAACCAGAACCGACGCCTGCTTAAGATCCTCACGCTGTATCTCCACACAGCCTCGGCTGCGGCTGCGTCAGAAGCCAGGCAGTTGCTTGGGAGGTTTCTTGGGGCTTTACCTGAACTGGTGGAGGCTGGAGACTTGCTTCGCCGGGAAGGACCTGGGCTCTTGGTTGTGCCCCTGCGGGATGCTGATGCTATTTTGGTGTAAGAAGTTGATTTCACCACTCGACATTCTAGGGAAAGAATGAGAAGACATATGAGGCTCAGGGAACAGCCAAGTCTGCGATACACCAAGCCTTCCAATTTACATTACTTTACAACAGCATTGTGAATAATTTGGAACAGGCTGATAGAGGGGTGCTTTCATTAGCTTTCTATCCACAGGCCCCTTCACTCATCTGTGCTTTTGTGATTTTACCCATGAGGTTCTTTTTCCAGGTAAAATGTTAGAAAGTTGACCTTTATAAAGCAAGAAATGTGAGGGACGATCCCACCAACTCTGGCAGGCCCCAGTGTATGTGGGGCATGCGTGACGTGCCCTGAGTCCTTCCTGGGACAGTCGTGCAGCTGTGTGATATGCGGGAATCACAGGAGGATAACACTGGAAACCAGGTGTTGGGGTCCTGCTTACAAACATGATGACCCTCAACATCTCACCATGAAGCTTCAGGAAAGCTTGTTTGCATCTATAAAGTTGCCTTTCTGTGCAGATAAAAACCTTCTCTTCTATATTTAAATCCTCTATTTTCGTGTTCATTAAATTCAGTGCTAATTATTGTAAATAATAAAAACATTTCCTACTTTTCTCTCTGTGAAAGGGCTGAATTAATTATGACACGCAAACACACAATATCTTGCTCCCAAGAATCCACAGTTAATAATTAAAACCTATGTTTTGAAATGATAATTAATTGGGTTTGAGAAAATATCAAGCGCCTGTCAATCCATAATCAAATTATACTTTATTTTGAATGTTCTAGAATATTTTTCTAATCATTTGTATTTTTAAGTAACAAGGGAGTTGACCGACCTGTAGCTAACTCTCTTTTGCTTCAGTAACTCTTGGGGTTTCTGGTCAATTTTTTTCTCAGCTTGACACAAGCTAGAATCATTTGGGAAGATGGAATGTCAATTGAGAAATGCCTTCATCGAACTGGCCCGGGAGCACATCTGTGGGACATCCCAACTGATGATTGACATGGCATAGTCCAGCCCCCTATGACCAGTGCCACCTCTAAGCAATGTGGTCTTGGGTGGTATAAAAAAGCCAGCTGAGCATACCCCAAAGAGCAAATCAACGAGCATCACCCCTCCACGGTCTCAGCTTCAGTTCTTGCCTCCAGGTTCCTGCCCTAGTTGAATTTCTCCCTTGGCTTCCCTCAGTGATGGACAGTATTGGAGTATTCATACTTCAAATAGACCTTCTATCCCTGGGTTATATTTGGTCATAGTCTTTGTCACAGCAACAGAAAAGCAAACTTATTCATGGGGCCTTGCACACAGACATTTGGTAGCTGTCAAGCATTTTACCACATGGAATATTCAAGTTTGATTAAGCATTTAAACTTTAAATTAAACTGCTTTCAACATTCCATTATGGTAGCATCCCTAATGAGCATTTGGTCACCTGATATAGTTCCTTCATATACATTTAGTTCTTGAAACTTGAAATTCAGTTTTTAGTAACTAGAAGAATACATTGTAAGTGCTCAAAATATTTGCTGAATGAGAGGGTTGGAAGGTAAGTAATTTGCCCCCTAAATGATCATTTAACAAGTTTCTTTTATGTGTTTGTGTATGTGTACCTGCTTTCTTATATGCCTACCATATGCGTGCAGTGCCCATGGAGACCAGAAGAGGGCACTGGATCTCCTGGACCTGGAGTCACCAGTGGCTGTGATCTGCAGTGTGAACTGCTGGGAACTCATCCCTTCACTGCAGAGCCATCCCTCTGGCTCCCATGCGTTATTAAACATCCCTGTTCTCTGGTGTCTCACTTAAAACATGCATTCATTAACATGTGATTGTTTTTCTTGATCTCTTGAGGCTTAGTATTATCCTTCTAATTTATTTTTGGAATTTTTCTAAGCAAAACTAAGATATCATTGCTGAAGATCTGAAGTGGGTTTGTTGCCAGCAATGTTGTAGTTTTTTTGTTTTTTTGTTTTTTTTTAAATCACACATAGTCATTATCACCCATTTCTACTTTTTCAATGACCTGTTAATGGCCTTTGCTTGAGGTTGAAAAAAACTTTCTTTCATTGCCTTGTAACTTTTATTCTTGTAACATGAAGCTTTTATTTTTTACTCTATCACACATAAAATGATGTTTGTAACATATTTCTCTTTGTTGGCAGCTGTTGAAATATGTTAACCTTTCCAATCTTTTTTAGTTTAGTATTAAAAATTAAAGAAAGGGTCTGGCCGAGTATTCTCAAGGTCCTGGGGTTTAATCCTCAGAAATGCCACACACACACATGCTCACACACACACACACACACACACACACACACACACACACACACACGTGCTTACACATCCCTAATCTGTTAATTTTTCATTAAACCTTTTAAACTAAGAGTTCACAGTTCCAGATCTAACACTGACACCCGACTTCATGTTGATACTGCACTTCCCTATTCGTGCCGTTTACTATTTTCTAAGTTCAAAATATGCTCCTTTCCCTTATCCGCTTTTACTAAGGTGTAGCAGATGTGTAAAAGAAACATCAAAACTACAAGGCTAGACACAAGAAAGGAGATTAAAACAAACGGACAAAACAGAAGCCCAAACCCAACCTGCCTCTACAGGCTTCATAACTCAAAGTCAAAGGAAGGATCAAGAAAAGCCAGAAGTAGGTAACACCGAAGTAAACCAGAACCAGTGAGTTCATTCACACACTATGGGACTGCAGTGGCTTAGTGTGTGTCCCAGGAGGATTTAATTCACAAAGCAAAGCCTTGGAGCCAGAGAAGAAAACCTCAAATTAGCTGTCCTCACAACTGACAATGTATTCTGGAGTTTGTCCTAGATTTTGGACATTCTCCCTGTCTTCTGGCAGCACATTAGCAACTAAACTGAATCACCACAGTGTGGCTGCTCTATGGGCTTGCCTCCAGTTACATTTTTACCAAGTGCCCACTATGTGCCAGGCACGATGGTGAAAAACACAAACTGCAGTTTGCAACACCAACTGGCACCACAGCACCCCCCACCCCCTCTCTCCTTTCTTCTAATTTCTACTTTTTAGAAACCACAGCATTTGGAACCTCTTAGTTATTCTAACAAACTGCTGCTAAAACAATATAGACTCTTCTGATTTAAAATCCAAATCAAGGCTGTAATGAGGGCGGGATGACCGGGCTCTTCATTAAGGTCATGGGCGTCCACAGGCCACATAAATTTAAAATAATTATTTTGGAAGTTCAGTTAGCAGGAGTGAGTGTTCAAAACAGAAAGTTACCAGATGGCACACATTGTTAATAATATCCATCTTTGAGGTCTAGCTATGAATTCAAATGTTGGTTTCAGGGTTTTCCTTGTGCTGTTTGTTCCAGGGACAAGAATTTCTTGCTGGGACTGAGGCTACCAGCACAAACAGCACCAGCCTTGTCACAGGAGGTTGGGACTCTTCCAGCTACAAGATAGTTTATTCAGACAGTTTATAGTATACAGAAATACTCTAGACAGTTTACTCAGACAGTAGGGTCTGAGCAGAGCAAATGAAGGCATGTTGGTAGGTTTTTGAATTTAGTCCATACCAAATTATTAATCGGTCCAATCCATGCATTACTCTGCCTCATCCTGTGACTCTAATGAGTGCTAACAAGCCTGTGAATTGTTAAAGAACATGAAGTAGCTGCTCAAGAAATAAGACCTGGTTTGGTATTTGTCCTATGAGAACTTAGGTAAATTCTAAGTATTTGCCTAACTGATCTACAGGTACCTTTATAAATGAGAAAAACTGAGTTTCTGAGAACCTTGTGACTCCCACCAGAACACTGGTGACTTTATCCCTATTTTCATATATGACATTGGCATTTAATTCTCCATTTGTGAAAGATCCTGGGAAATTTGTATTAGTGGCTGGGGGCATTGGAAGGTGACTGAGTAAGTGTGGATCACAGGAGCGGTGGCAAGAAACTAGTTAAATACTCAATGCTCTAAACCCAACTTTCTACCACATTGTCCAGAGAATGTGCTCACTCTGAGGGGTAGAGCTGTGTGGAAGGAGTAACAGGAACACTGTGGAGTCTGAGAGGTGACCACAGATATGCCACCTGTCCCCCAGGGAGAGTGAGGCTCCCTTAATCAAGCTGGGGATTCTGAAGGCTTGGGTTGTGCAACAGAAAGAGACACAGCAGGAAATCAATCATAGGAGCAGCTTTTTGTTCTCTTTCCAGTTAAAGGATGTTCTGGGGCTTGGGTGGGGGAAGGGGCAGGCAGTGAGGAACAGATCCCAACACCTTTCCAGTTAAGTCTTTAAATTTTAAGTTATTTTTTAAGTTGGAATTACATTGCATAATGGTAAAAAAAAAAGTGTCAGGAGGGACAAAACGAATGAATTTCCTTAGAGAGAATGTCAGAATCCTCGTTGGTTTAAAAATTACAATCTGAAACACGGGGAACAATCTCATCTATCTAGTGCTGGGGAGTTGGGAGGGACTGGAGTGGAGAAGGTTGTTAGAAAAAAGAACCCAATGAAGTTGCCAAAAATCAGGTTACATCCTACCTACCATGCGCACTCCTCATCACAGATGAAGCTGGAAAAAAAATTCAGCTCAAGGTTTTCTTGGTGGAGCATGTGGTGTGGAAGGCCAACTGTAGGGCTGTAATATGATGTTACTGGGAGATGGTGGCATCATTGAGAGGTGAGACCAAGAGAAACTCCTTAGGTCACTGGGGACAGGCTATTACAGAGAACTGTGGGACACTACTTCTGTCCGATTTTGCCTTGAGACGTCAGCAGTTTGTTGGGCTACATGCTTCTTCTGATACATCACTCTTGTCGGGAGCCCAAAGCAAGAGCTTTGCCCAGTTGCCCTTGGAATCCAAAGAAGCAGAATCCCAAGTGACCTTTCCTAAGATAATTGTCCCTGACAGTTCAGTACAGAAACACAAAGTTGACTGATAGGTATAGAAAAATCACAGTGAATGTGTGGACCATGGTGACCATATGTCCACAGATGAGACGCAACACCTCCTCTGCTTTGGGAATGTTTCTACATCAGTCTTTGGGGTGAACGTCACCATTCCTCAGGGGATCTCTGTGCTCTGTACTGATTTTCACTTCAGGATGTCTGAGGATTTGAGTAGACAGAAGTTAAAGAGTGTCTCTCTCTCTCTCTCTCACACACACACACACACACACACATACACACACACACACACACACACACACACACACACACAAAAGATGGGCAGATTGAGAAAAGCAACACAGATGGCAAGGTATGGGCGGGGATGGGGGACATAGTCTCTGGCCTTGTTCCTGGTGGCAAGAGAGTCTCCACCTTGGAAGATTCTCCCTGTACTAAGAGACAGTTGGTAGGAAGGCTGAAGTCCTACAGGAGGTGCCAAGGAAAGAACAGCCTCCAGACTGCACAGTGGTGCCAACGGCTCACCTGAGAGGACACAGCATCAGCACCAAGAGGTCACATGCACCTGCTGTGGAATCTTGACCAAGATGCACAGACCACCATCCCTAGTTGTCTAGACAACCCTGATGATGGGCTACATGCTGGGGAGCAAACGCTCTTTAAATACAGATTTTATTACTATTATCATTTTAAATTCAGTCAAAATAAAAGCATTCTTGGACAGAGGCCTCTGTATCTCATCTACATCTTGCCATTCTGAGCTGTTGAAATGATTTCATTTCACAGCATCCATTACAAGCAGTGGATGCTTTGTGTCCTATGCTGATGACAAAAGCAAGATCCCTCTTCATTTGGCAAAGGCACAAAGCCTCCATCTGGAATAATATCCATCTCTGTTCCTATATGCAAAAGAATCAGGAAGCACATTCGGTCCTAGCAAATTTTATTTTAAATAGTGGCATAAATTCTTGAGGAGGAGAGAAAAAGCGAGCTCTTCAAAAAGTTGCCCCGAGACGTTCATGTTCTCTGAGCTGGATGAAGCCTCTGAATGTCAAGGTCATCAGCGGTTACTCAGTTGACCCTTGGTTTCAGGAACATTCTCTCTCTGTGTATCAGCTGAGCATTGATGCCCAGTTCTCCCAGACTCCTCTTATGCCTAAAGGACTCACCAGCGTCTGTCTCAGGACATCGAAGCCTGACCACCCTCAGTCTGTACCTTGCTGGTGTGGGTGAGCCAAACAGAGCGGTTCCTGGATCACTGATGACTAGAGTTTACTCTTATGGCAATAAAATGATTTTCATGCTTCATGGCAGCTTAGAAGGCAACCGAATGAAGGAGCTGGCTATGCGTGTCTTCCCAGCACCATGCTCCAGAATGGACTGAGTCCTGGCCCATGTTTCTGCCCACCTGACTTCCGGGTCCACACTGACACTTCAGCAAGACTCCATCACTGCTGCCTGTGAAGGAACGAACACTAACTCCCAAGTCTATATGTAGCATGTTTAAGACGAAGGCATCAGTACTGAGAGATTCTAACAGGAAAAAAAAAAAAACAGAAAATAAAAATCTTATTATTTGAAAACTAGTGTCTGGAGCAAACTGCCGTGGAGGCAAAGGCATCAGTCTGGTGCTTTCCCAGGCGAGTATAAGATCCAGCAACGGAGATTTTCAAAGTGTCTTCTAAAAATACAGACACGTGTGGCTGAAGCAGCTCCTCTAATGGCGCTGCGCAGTTTTCAGAACAGCCCACGTGCTGGCACCCCTAGAGATTTTTCAGAGGCCCTGGTGACACATTATGTAACATCTGTGAGAGGCTGGATGGCATGGCATCTTCTGCATTAGCACTGTGAGTCGCTGCTCGGATCTAGTGTTTGGAAGCAGCAGTGGGGCTTTTTCTCCCAGAGTGGAGCTGTCTTGGCTGGGGGAGACAATCTGGCCCCAGGAGACTGCTTGGTAACTTGGGTTCCTACTCTTTTCTCTATCTCTTCAAGTTGTCTCATCTGCACAGTCCCTGTGTCACAGTTTCAGACGCAGTGGAAGAAGAGAAGAGAGGAAGGCTTCAAAACACCAAGAAGTGTCGTAACTCCTCTAACACAGCTTCATTTTCTGCAGCAGATGCCATCTTTTCTTCCTCCCATGTGACAATCACAGTGGAGACCTGCCAGTTGATCAGTGCGACCTTGCTCTCTGATCACCAGACACCCTTCCTACCCTCTAGTGGGGACCCATTACTCCATTAGACAGCATTTTCTGGTGCAGCCCTGTTACTTCCTCTTTGAAGGATTTAATGAAAGCACTGGCCATCAGTTGCCTAGACTTCTCAGCAATTCCTTAAGCATTTGTAGCAAGACAGGCTCATACATTCGGAGGCAAAATCTTTCAGTGTCTGTTACTACTGGATGGGCTACATTGCACTAATGGTTTCCCATTGAGTTTGGAGGTGAGGGAGGTCACAGAGGCACCGGGTAGAGAAACATCATCTTTGCCCTACAGAGTGCAAGCCTGTGCTTTGCAGAAGGGACAGGAGAGCAGCCCAGGGTCAGCCACACTTGGGAAGACAGTTCCCTGCCACATAGCATTCCTGCAATTGTCCTTTTAAGAATGAACTCCCAAGCAGAGGTTCTGAGCCTCTGTTGCTGATTCCATGCTGGGGAAGTTTTCTTCCTTACCCACAGGGATGTGCTTGTTTGTAAACGTAATTAGTAAACCTGACATTAGGGAACTCATTGGCGGCAAATGAAGTCAGGAAGGATCTCATCTTTCCGGGTGAGCGATGGTCGTGTACCTGCTAACCCTGTAATCCCCATGGGAACCCAGTGCCCACCAACAGTGACTATGATCCAAAATGAAAATGTTAAAAGAATCTGTGACTATCCTTGGCCACTCACAAAGAAACTGCCACCTAGTCACTGCCCCATGGAACTTTGGTCAGGTGTCACTGTTGTAAACTTTCATAGGCACCTCAGCTGCAGTCACAGAAATCGAGAAGCCCCACCCCCATGGCTGTAAGTTTATGTCTGTAAAATGTCCTGCAAATCTTAGTGAGTGGTCAGGGTGACCCACAGATGTCTCACCTCTCAATGCGGCACAGCTTCCACACCACACAGCCCAAGTGTGGTATCCTCTTAGTGTTTTCCGAAGCCTGACTATGCTGACATCGAATAGACAGTCTATAGAAGCTTGCAGCTACTGCCCACGCGTCTAATCCTCCCCATGCCGACCAGCTAGGCAGGCAGCACACTAGAACTCCGAAGGATAAAATGACAAACCACTGTCTCTAATCACAGCCCAGGGAGCCAGCCAACCGCTTCCAAATCAGCAAGCCCAAAATGGCCAGGGTTTAGTGAGTAATTGACAGCTTCCTTTATTACTACCTCTAATTTAGGACTAACTGTCGAAAGGCAATGTGCCCCCTGACCACTCCCAGAGGATGCCCCACTTTTAGACAACCTGTCTTCAGCTTCCTGACACAGACACCCTCCGTGTCTCATACCTGATTTTTTTCCTTTCTTCCACCACAGAGCTTCCTGTGCCCGTGCCTGACTCTGACTTTCTGCCAGACGCAGATGGTGGAGGCTCACTCTTTGCTACAGTGAGCTCAGAATAAATAGCTTTCTCTCTCCCTCGCTTAGCTGGTCCTCTTCTATTTCTACCATGCACATGGCTACCACACAGGCATGGCTAGAGCACTGGGTACCTGGGCCTGGGGAATCTCATGCTTTCAGACCTATCTCGGGTTCTTTTGGCCAGGTTTATATACCGTGTGCAGACCTGAATACCATCCCTCTCCCTGTCAAAATCTTTAATTCACTTTTAGAAGCAATGAGCCCTTTTCCAAATAAGGTAACATTTACAGCCTGGTATCTTTCAGTGGCTTTAATTTTATCTACCAACCATCTATATAAAGTTACTTTGCAAAGAGCCATTTAAAGAATATTTGTTGGGGAGAAGGTTGACCCTTTGGCAACTTCATTTTCCTGTAGAATGATCTTCAAATAACCTCCAGGGAACCTGCCTGCCTTGGTGCACTGCCATTTCTGTTGGAGATGTGATTTTAGTTTTTTAAGTGTGTTTTAAAAGTGTTTCTAGGTGTCCCCATGCAAAGAACATCCCCTCACTACTGTGAACGTCTCCCATGTAACTGCTACTAAACTTACATTTATTCTACAAATATTTTCTGCTGTTTTAAGCCCTGGGATGTAATTGCTGACTAGTTGACAAGGTTCCTACTTGCTTGGAACAAAGTGGGAAAAACGACTTGTAGACCGAGAAAGGCAACAACACATGCTGGTTTTTAAGGGTTTTTGCCAAGAATTAAATGGATAGCAAATGGGTGGCCCTCTACACTGGTGGTCAGAGAAGGTGTTTGGATAGACAGGAATTGAAAATTTGAACACAGGAAGAAGCAGGTGGGAAGGAAAGGGAAAGGGTAGGAGCCAGTGATGTTACAATAGGGAAGGTCAGGTCTGGGGCCATTTTAATCTAAGTGGAAGGCAAAGTTATAGAAGAGGCTCAAATAAGGGCAGGGAGCCACCCAACACACTCTAAAGGAATAACCTGGATGCTATGAGAAGTCACAGACTTGTGACTGAATAGGAAAGATGGAGGCCTGACCGTGGGTGGAAGTGGGCATGGGCTATGAAGGGGAGGGTGGATCCACAGAGGATAAAAAGGGACTGTGGGCACACGGGGCACCCTGGAGCACATCCATGTTAGCTTACACGCTCACTTTCCCTGTGTTGGCATATGCAGCACAGTGGCTTCCTGTGCCTACACACAAGAAAGACTCAGCATCTACCACTGCCCATGGCCCTCTTGCAGGAGAAAGAAAAGCAGGATATACTCCTCAAAAGTGCACAGCCGTGCCTCTCTCTGAACCATGTGCTTTAGAACTGCTGGGCATGAGGCCACAAGTGACATTTAGCCATGGGACAGGAAGCATTTTTTTTCTCTAGTACAAGGGTGAGAGGGGAGTTGAGGAAACCCCAGGCTCTGTATGAGACATAATTACATAATGCAGCTTTATAGAGAAAAGGAGCAAAGTCTAAAGGAAATGAATTTGCAAGATGAATCAGTCTGTAACAACGGATACCTGTCCTACTTCAGGTCCTAGCCCAACCCAGGTCAACCATCTCTCTTCCTGACTGGGCTTGAGTGCAGGCTTCTAAACAACAGCCTTTCCCACTCACTGGCGGCTCATGAGCACCTGGCTCTCACTAGCTCTGAAGTGGAAAGGATCTGACAGTAGTAAGAAGCACATAGATACATTATTTAAGAGCTGAGAGCTGGGAAGTGAGGAACCTCTCTCCTTGTGTGAAGCTCTCTTAGGCTTTGCTTTGTACCACCCATTCAGGTAAGTGTACATTCTGGGTGTAGTGGCCTTGAACTCAGACCCAAGTGGGTCAGGGATCTGGAGATCTGGAAGCGCTTTCTGGGAAGCATAGAGACACAGTTGGATTTCCAGGCAGCATACAGTGATAATATGTATAATCCTAAAGAACTGTGCCCTTCAGAAAGGGTAAGGAACTCTTGCTGAATTTCCTTGTGCCCTCAGTGCATTTATGATGTGTCATATGTGGGTAGTGGTAGGGTCTATTCTTCTATTTACAAAGCATTTGGAATTGGGATGCTATTTGCTTCCTTGCTGTAGATGTGGTTCATAGATTCACAGCCCCAGGATCCTCCTGGGATCTTGCTACATCTTAGGTCCTATCTCAGACAGAATATGTTTTTTCAAAACCACTATTAGCTCTTCACATTCACACTAAAGCTTGGTAGGAAATCTTCTATACCTACACAGAAAGGCCCTTGGAATGGTAAACCCCAAGTATCAGTGTGAATGGTTTGAGGTGCTTGTGAAGAGAAGTCATCCTGGCCTTCCCAGGGGAAAGGACTTCCAATGGGGAGCATGGGGGTTAAAGGTCATTGCTTTCATGCCTTGAGGTAAAAACCAAGGCTTGGGAAGAAAACTCTTTAGCTTAACTCACCTTTGAGTCTACACTGACATCAAAAATGCAGTTGAGAAGCCAAGATGAAAACCTCAACTACAAAGCCAGGAATAAACATTCAGATGCTCATTGAAACCCCTCAGAGTACACAGGAAGCTCCTTAAGCCAGTTTGCAATCAGGCAACTTACTAATCTCATCTTTGATGCTGACCGTCTGGTTTCTGACTGATGTTGTAGTGGGCCACACACCAGCCTCTGAGCTCTGCCCTTGTGTCCAAGTCCCTTTCGAGGAGGCACTGACTTGATAAAGAGAGGTGAGAGAAAGAGGAATGCCAGAATCCTGCCATGGGGACAGGCAAATTCTGTCACCTTCAGAAGTGAGGGAATGGGCTGGCAAGATGGCTCAGTAGGTGCCTTCTACTAAGACTGATGACATCAGTTTGATCCTGGGACTTACATGATGGAAAGAGAAAACCAGATCCACAAGTTTGTCATCTCTCCTCTACATGCATGGCATGTACACACACACACACACACACACACACACCATAAATACACACACCACACACACACATATATACACCACACACACATATTCACACACACACACACATCACACACACAAATACACACACACCACACAAATACACACATACACACACCACACACACATATTCACACACACACATACACACACCACACACACAGGTTGTGGGAGAATAAATGAAAAAAATGTTTTAAACATTATAATTGATAATTTTCATTTTGTAAAAATGAAAAGCAAGGAGGGAAGTGACCTATAATCTCATGAATGTCAAGGAGCTTGAGATATTTTTTGTTTGATTATTTTTGCTTGTTTGTTTGTTATTGAAACAGGTTCTTATTATCAAGCCTAGGCTGGCCTTAAACTGGCAGTCTCTTGTCTCAGCATTCAGAGTCCTGAGACCAGGTTATTTTTGAAAGTACAAAGCTATGCCTATACAAACATGTTCAGAGGAAACTATGTCAGCACACTGTGGAATTTAAATGTGTACATGGCAAAGTTCTTAAATAAAACAGATTTATAAATAATTTTCTTTTCTTGCATTGTATATGTAAAGGAAGCACATTGAGGGCAGGCTAATTACTCAGAAAACAAAGCATTTTCCTTACAAACACTGCCCACTATGTACTGTGTATTTTCCTGTTCCTCGTGTTCAGCCTCTTGACTTAACTAAGGAGACATGTCTGTCACCGCTGGCTGCTTAAAAAGATGGTTGGTTGTATTGTTTAATTTTAAAGAAGCCTCTCATAAGCCATTGATCTCTTTCCCCTCCTATTTTAAAAGGCAGACATAAAATTACATCTCTGGGTACTTGTGATTAGTCTTCAATTCAGAAGTGAAGAAAAGAAGAAAAGGTTAGAAACATCTAAAGCCTCTTTTTTTATTAGGAGAAAGCAGGCTTTAGGTTGAAAACATGATTTATCTACTTTAAATCCACTTGAAGATCACCTTTACACAAGGGTCAAATGTGGCTTGAAATGAACTCCCTGTGCAGTACTTAGGCAGGCCCTGGGTATAGCTTTTCAAGGCTAATGAATACTGTAACCATGCGATGGCAACCACCTAAATGGCAGTACATAGGATTTGGGAGGGATTGTGGTCTTTCTTTCAGTGGAAGACTCTAGCTAGAGGGGAGACATTAGAGCTGACTTGTAGCTGGATTGCTTGAAATCAAATGATATTCAATTTACGTTTGGCCTTCAGCCACCAAATAAATGAGTCACTACTGCCGTCTGCAAGGCTGTTGTCTCTGGAAAATGATTCACAAAATGAGGTCAGTAGATAACCTGTTTGGGGACAGACAACATCTTCAAATATTTGCTGAATTAATGGCAGTTGTACGCAAATCCCAAGGCCAATGTGTTTTCTTATAAGCAAATTCAGTCTTTTATTTCCACAACAGAGAGTGTCAAGTTATGTTTATAGTTTCAGATGGAAATGTTGAGTTTTCTTTCCAAAATTACTGGAGTGTATTGAAATATTTTTGTTCCCCTTTAAGCAATCTTGTCTCACCCCTGAAACATCATGTATCTGACAAAACGAAGGATCCTGAAACATCATTCAGGTCAAGAGAGAGGTGGGGTTCCACAGGACCCATCTTAGGAAACATTCGTCTGCACAGAATAAAAACCCTTTAGAAGGATATCCTGCCTTAGGAGGTAGGACCTGTGAAGAGACCTCCACGAGGGATTTGCTACTTTTGTAAAAAGCACCCATGATATTATAGAAGTTCAGATATGCAAAATACTAAGGGGATAAAATTATCGACAGCCATGGTGAAGACTGGGAGCCAGGCTGGGCGGTGCTCCTTAGCATCTCCGGTGTCTTTCCCTGCGTCCAAATCTCAGATGCAACTCATTCATTTTTTAAAAATAAACCCCTCTAACTACTTTGCTTTCTGCTCTCTCCCAGACCTTCTTTCTTTTTTCTTTTTTAAAAGATTTATTTATTTATTCTATATAAGTACACTGTAGCTGTTTCAGACACACCAGAAGATCCCATTACAGATGGTTGTGAGCCACCATGTGGTTGCTGGGATTTGAACTCAGGACCTCTGGAAGAATAGTTGATGCTCTTAACCACTGAGCCATCTCTCCAGCCCCCAGACCTTCTTTCAAGTCACAGTGAGAAATTCAATGGAAATGCACCAGTAGATGAGTATAGCTTATGAAGTGATGTTTATGACATGCAAGGTTTGGTAACGAGAAAAGCAGGAGCGTAAGCAGAGCAGACAGCACACAGGTACACAGCACGGCTGAAGGGAGTTGGGCAGAGGCTTTTCCTCCACCCCATCAAGAAATTTGACTTTTGGTTTATACTTCATTCATTTCCAATACTCTATAATACACAGTGGTTGCTTTTTAATATGTGGAAATAGTGAATTTTAATTTTTTAAAAAGTCTCAACTAATATATCTTACAAGAAAAGAGTAAAGCCTGCATTTCCCTAACTTCCTCCCGACTCGCGATTGCGAATGCAGTTGCTTAGGGAGCTTGAGTTAAGTGCCAGAGCATTCATTCATGGTCCCCACTTACCACATTGACTCATTTAAATTGACCTACTGTGTATCATAACAACACATTTCCTTAAATATTTATTTCACAATCTCTTTAGCCAAACTGGAGTTAGTGGTTTTTACATGGTTTCATTACATGTTTTGAGATTATAAAGAAAACACAGTAGTAGATTTCATTAGACAGACAAGATTGATCAGTAAATGCTGTGGGGGCCATGATGTGCTTAGGAACAGATGGGTGTGGTTCTGCTAAACTCCCCAGGATTCCGGATTTCAAACACTTCCTCTTATCTCTCAAGTAGATGAGAGCTCACTGTCCTGTCCCCATTTCTTTCCTACAAGGTGACTTGTCTCCTAATGTTCCAGTCACTTCTCAGTGATGCTCTTTTCTCCTTTCACTAGTTAATGTTCGTATATTGGAAAATCCTTCTATAGGACAGATTCCTTAGCACTTACTCCTCAGTCCTCAAGTTTAATGTTTTGTGGTGTTTTCCCACAAAGACTTAATTGTTTTGGCTAAACTTTCCTTTGATGGGTCCTGGGAACTCGTTGCTGTGAGGATATCATCTCGCATAGCATTTGGCCAAAGGCCACCTAGCGTTTTCAGGACTTGTTCTCAGTATGTGAGCACACTACAAATGGTCTCAGAAACGGCCAGTAGTGTGCGTCGCTCCAGAGGCCATTGTTGTAGAATTGCCTTAAAGAAGTAACCGTGACTCTGTATGCATCTATAGAAAGGACATAAATGTTGACTCAGAGACAGGCTGCATTATCTATTACATTGAAGACTTTTCACCTGTATGCACCTATATATAGAAAGGACATAAATGTTGACTCAGAGACAGGCTGAATTATCTATTACATTGAAGACTTTTCACCTGTATGCACCTATAAAAAGGACATAAATGTTGACTCAGAGACAGGCTGCATTATCTGTTACATTGAAGACTTTTCACTTTTTCAAGGTGTCTTCCTGTGAGAATCAGAGATTTTATTTTTTTTTTAAATCTCCAATTTTAACTACTTTTATTTAAAATGACTGTAGCATAATTTGTGCCTTAAAATAAAAGGTTTACCTCTTTTCATTTGTTTGTTTGTTTGTATCTAGACGACTCTCAGCACCCCCAGCAGGCGTGGAGTTTATTTCTGGAATGAGGAGGAGCTATGAGGTTCCTAGTAATGGATGCACTATCCTCTGACTGTAGTAACAACCACCCAGGTCTTCACAATATGTAGAGCATGAATCATCCCCCAGGAAAGCCACTCTAAATAAATTGTGATGCCTTAAAATAAAGGTCTGCGCATTTTGCTCTGTGCCTGTGCTGTCTCAGGCATCTTTAGCCCCAGGCAGGAAACAGCTCTGCGGAGGATTCAGCCTGGAGACAGCCTCCACCTTGTTCTCCGCTACCAGTCCCCCTTTTAAAACCCACCAACCAGGTCAGGGAGGGATATTGTTCCATCTCTCCTCTTATATGTTTGCTGCTCTTACCCTTGAGATTGTAAGATTTCGCTCTATGGTCTATAAAAGCTAAGCTGTGGGATTCAACCTGAGATCTTAAAGGAGTCAGACTGTATGGTGGCCTGGTGTCAGCTGTGTGTCATGGTGAGAGAGTCTTGCCTTCTCCTGGGTCTGCCCTCACGTTCCCGAGGAATATGTGACAGGCTGTGTTATGTAACCACCATTTCTAAGAACAGTTCTCTTCCCTCCTAATTGCCTGCACCAATTATTCACTGGTAGTGTCTTCTACATTTTTATTCTTTGAGCTCTTCTATTAAAATGTAAGGCAACCTATAGGTATTCCTGAAATATTTCTAAATTAGTCACTACATCTCCAACTCCCAGAGTATGTGTCAAAGTCGAGGAAACCCACCATTTTCTCAAAGCAGGTCTGAAATGAGTCACTAATGAACAAACTTATTTACAATTAACTTAATTTAGTGGAACTGTCCTGTACACACACAATTGGGGAAACACTGCTCAAGTTTTTTGGTCCATTAAACTCTCATATTCTGAGTTGCTTCTGTGTTTTAGACTCTGGGCAATGTGAGTCAGATATCAGTTTAAATTCAAAAGGCAATGATCAGACAATTAAACAAATGTTCTAGACTATTCTGCAGCACTCTGCTAGGGATCCAGGATATATTACCCTTAGAGAGTCACCTTCACAAGATTTTCATCCACTCTTGGGATTTCCCATGGTCATTGGGCAGCTAACTTGCATGTAACCACTGGCTGCAACCCCTCCTGCGGGACAGCCTTAGCCACTCCACCTGGTTGTCTCCAGGTGTGAGCCAAATGATAAGAAGTCTTGGACAATCCAAGGACATTTTCTAGGCTGGAAAGAAGAATAACATGGTCTAGAGTTCCCAGGAAAAGAAAGAGGTATAGAAATAGAAAGAAATATGTTGAAACATGGAATAAAACTGATCTCCCTGTATGGTAAAGTGTCAACACCCAGTCTACTTCCAGCAGTGTAATGGCAGATATGCCCCTCACACAGGAAGCTACACCTACATGTGGAAGGAGGAGGCCAGGACTATGTGCTCCATGTGGTGGTTTGAACATGCTTGGTCCAGGGAGTGGCACTATTCGGAGGAGTGGCCTTGTTGGAAGAAGAATATCACTGTGTGGGTGGGGCTTTGAAACCCTCATCCTAGCTGTCTAGAAGCCAGTCTTCTGGATACCTTCCAATCCCTGCCTGCCCAGACACTGACAGGCTTCGTATCATAATGATAATGGACTGAACCTCAGAACTTGTAATCCAGCCTCAATTAAATGTTGTTCTTTTAAGAGTTGCCTTGGTCATGGTGTCTGTCCACAGCAATAGAAACCTTAACTAACATACTCCATGAGTGTGAATGAAGAAATGAGAAATGGCAGTAGTTTTAGGTGTGTGTGTGTGTGTGTGTGTGTGTGTGTGTGTGTGTGTGGTTGGGGGAACAGATCTCCCACAATAATGTGAAGTTTCCCTGCTGTTTGCCCACAAACTATTCTGATTTTATTCTATCCACTCAGCAAACATTTCCTGAGTAGCTATTGTTTTCCAGACACTACATATTTACAAAACACAACACTACCTGCTCTCTAGCCTTAAAAGAGAAAGTCAGACAGGTAACAGCTCCAGAAAAATCCTCAATACCTACCATTCCTATAATATGTCTGTGTCGGGCCCTGTTCTGCTTCCTTTACATGCAGAACTTTATTCTGTGTTCTCAGTAGACACCAGTGTGGCTCCATTTTAAAGATGGAGGATTCAGGGACATGGGACATGGGACAACTGAACTTTCTGGAGCCTGAGATAGACTGAACTTAGTATATCTGCTGCCAGAGCTTAAGTTGCACTGGGCATGGGATGGGGTTTGCAACAGAAAGGAGGGAGTTACTGCAGCCTGGGTGTAGAATAAATGCTAGAATGTTCTAAGCATGTGATGCTATAACACTTTCCCCTACTTGAGCTACATCTAGGAGTAGGCACAGGGCCACAGAGGCACTGGGCATTCTAGGAGGACTCTGAGGGAGGGCAGAAGGAAGGCCATGCAAAGCCCTGAGCTTACACATCCCAAATCTTTTCCTCCCTCCCTCTCTCTCCCTCTCTCCCTCTTTCTCCTGCCCCCCCATGCTACAGGCCTGCTGTAGATGTGTGAAATACAGAAATATACAGGACCAAGAAGAGGAGCAATAACTTAGATTTCACCAACTTTTTTTAAGACTCTTATTGACAATAACTATCATTTTCAAACACCAGGTGTAATGAAGATTAATAGAAAAAAATGACTTAATATTGGAATGAATTTGTAGTGCATACTCAAGTGGTCTTAAATTCCTATTATTCTAAAAGGAAAGAAATAAAACCTCAAATGCCAATTCCAATACTTTTAAAATATGTTTTGATCATTCAGAATCATCCTTAACACCCATTTATAAGAACAAACAGTAAGAGGACAGTTGTGGTTAGGAGTTTACGCTGTTCTCTTGGACAATACTTAGTGTTAGATCAATTCCGTTTAAGAAACTGTGTTTTTTTTAACTACTTTTCATTGTATTGTATGTGCTTGAGGGTTTTGGTTGCATGTATGTCTATGCATCATATGCATGCCTGGTGACCACAGAAGCACAAAGAGGACATCAGATCCCTTAGGACTGGAGTTACAGCTGGTTATGATACATCATGTGGGTGCTGGGAATTGAACCTGGGTCCTCTCCAAAGCAGTCAGTGCTCTCACCCTCTGAGTCATCTGTCTAACCCAGGAACCATATTTCCTAAGTTGTTATCTATTTTAAAGTATAATGGGCCTTCCATGGAACCTACATGCACATGGTTCTTAAGTCTCTTTGTCTGAATCATTTGTCTTCTTTACTGATCCTGGGCTGTTTATTCAGGCCCTTGTTCTTGTGGACTATGGAAACCATCTTGTTCTTGTGGACTATGGAAACCGTGAGTTCACAAGATTTTAGAGAGGAACAAAGAACCAACGCATGTGAAAGCATAAGCAAGTTTCAGCAATTTTCTTTATAATTCAGTATATGTACTGAATTTATAACTCCAAGAAAGCAAGCAAACAAAAATCCACCAGGAATTGCCCATAGCAAATAAACTTAAAGGTAGACTCACTTTCGGAATTATCATTACTTAGCAAAAGTAAATATATATCAATTTCAATAGGAAAAAAATAAAAGGATTGCGTCTGCTCTCACAAGTACCAAGTTTTTATAAAAAAAAAAATCTACTGAGGAGCTGTGAAAGGCCCAGGTTACTTGTTGAGATGAGGCTTGAGACCCCAGTAACCCTGAAAGGGATGGTAGGAGTTTCTCTTTACTCCCAAACCAGGCCCCCGTCACTAGCCACAGCCCTCCATAGATTCATGACCATCAGTCATGTAAGGGCAATGCCCCAAACCCCTCCACAGGTGAGGACATGACCACAGGTCATGTAGGCTCAAGACAGATCTTCATTATAATGAGGAACCTAAAGGCTGGAATCTTAGCCAGTTAGCCGTTCTTCCCAGACACCCTTTCCTGCACAATGTATTTAACCTCAGGCCCATTCTGAGAAGTGGGGTATGGTTTTACTCATTCATTTTTCTCCATAACAAACACCTTAAAACCATGGAGTGTCTTTTTTCATCAGGAGCCACCCGTAGAAGGCCTCTCTGCCCTCCCAGCCACGGCCACCACCAAGACTGAGTCTACAGCCAGCCACTGTCAAGACAAGGACACCCACACCCCACTTCTTCTCGAGACCAGTCAGAGCTCCCCTCGAGGGCCCCAACTCTGTTCTCAGCTCTTCCGTGGCAACCAGCAACACCTGGGTGTCCAAGATCCAGAGAACCAGATGACCCCAGTCTTGCCACAGGCCTCGGACCCTCAACCCAGCTCCGGCTTCTGTCTCCACATCTTAGACTGTATGGAGCCCTGTCTTGTGGCTTCTGGCAAAGGCTGGGGTAAGTTCGGTCCAACATCTCACATCCAGAGCCCTGTGACTCGGGGACCTGACACTCCCATCCCCATTAACCTACAGTCTACAAGTATCACACTGATATCCCTATGAATTCTTTTTTTTCTAATTGATATAAACATAACATTTTCATCAAAACTTTGCTCTGTGCCTTCCCAAACTTTCTTAAAAAACATTAAGGTGAATGATTTACCTAGACTTCAGATAAAATGTCAAGTTCACACACACACCCACACCAACCAAGGGAAAGCATATTTAAAATATTTATTTCAAAACAAAGTAGACAAAATGTGCTCCAGAATGCACCGGTCTCGGAGATTTTGATTTGACTCTACATAGTAGTAACAGAGCAGGCAAAATCTTTAAAAAAGACTGTTATGACTTTGTAAGTAGAACAAAGCCATCTGCAGGTGACCGTTTTCATTGGAAGTAAAAGAGAGATAGATGTTCTTGCTGAGGAGCCTGGCAAGGCTTGACAGAGTGCTCCTCTCTCCAAGAGGATATGGTCCTTACTTTAGGTGAACCTTTAGATGTGTGGGAAGGATGAATCCTTGAATCATTTCAGCACTGTGGCTGGTGTTCTGGAACAAAAGACAAGAGGTTTATGGAGGTCCCTCTGGAAGCTGCAGCCAGAAACACCTCACTCATCTGGGTGTGAGTGAGTCGGGAGAGACCAATGGAGCATGTGACAATAACAGGGATGGACCTGAAATGCTTCACAAATGCTGGATAGTGAAGGCTTGGTGCCCACGGTGGAATTATACTGAAGTGGAGCCTCCGGGGTGACGGAATGATGGAGGCATCGATGACATCACAAACTGGTTAGTCACTGACAGATGCAGGTCTTGATGGCCTATGGGGAGGTGATGGAAACTGGAGGAACAGGTATAGATAGAAGTTGCTCACTATGAAGTGTGCTTTTAGGTATGTGTTCCCTCTTTTCTGGGCACTTTGAGATGAGCAGTTTTCTCTATTATTACATGCCCACAGTGACCTTCATCCCTACACGTCAGAAATGACAAAGCCAGATGACCATGACTGAAATGTGAGCCTCAATAAACTTTTCGTCCTTGAGTTGACTTTTCTCAGGCATAGCAGTGGAAAGCTAAGCAACACACACTATATTCTGATAAACTAAGAAAGAAAAAGCATGTCAGGATGTAGAGCAGCAGAGACATGAGAGGGAAGGGGAGACGACAGCCCAGAACAGAACCTTACCTATCAGGTGGAGATGGTGACAGGGAAGAGCCAGAGTACATGGGGCCTTTAAACTCTCTAGAGTGGACAAGGGGATCTACCAAAATGTCTAAAGAGTGAGAGTAATGCCAACAGAACTTCTCCTTAGAGAAAACAGTTGGCAGCAATTTGAAGGACAGACTGAGGTGCAAGATCAGGCAGGAAGGCATCTGGGTGATGTAAAAAACAAAGGCCTTAGGGGATCTGAGACTTTTCTAAAATACCCCATTGTAAAATGTGAGACCCTAAAGACACAGAAATGGTTAAAATCAGAGTTAGAGATTTTCCAGTCATTTCAAAGCTATAAGATCGCACATGTGCTTGACAAATAAAAACAATGGCCCAGAGTAATTCACAGAAAACCCACAGCATATACTGACTGATAGACACCCGGCCTTCTAGAAAGTTCTGACACATGTCATAGTTAGCTCATGCTCTATTCACCCAATTCTGAGAAACAAAACAAAGACAAAACTTCTCAAAGTTTTGAAATATATAAACAAGGTTCTGAAAATGTAAAAGCAAAGATTTAGTGGACAGGTCAGGCTATACTGACCAAGCTGAGTTAAGACAAAACAAAAATGACTACTTTAGGAACAGCTCCCCACCCCTCCCTGTACTGATTTCCGAGGAGAATGCTAAATGTTCACAACCTTACTGCCAAAGTTTCTCCCTCCTTTCTTCCCCCTTCCTCTTCTCTTTCTGAAAATTATACTGCTGACCAATGATAAAATAGTAGTTCACCCCCCTCACAAAAACGTATAGAAGATGTTTGGTTTTTGAGTTTGGGGTTGACTCTCCCTGTGAGGATGAGCAACCTTGTGTACATGGAATAAAATCCTCTTGTTATTACAGCGGTCTATCGTCTAACTGTGCTCTGTGGGTCGCCCTCCTGAGCTAAGACTTACAACAAGGGATGGTCATCATGTGATGAGAAATGAAAAGTGACCGAGGAGGATGCGGCTCCAGATAGGATGTGCTAGCTAAAGATGGCATTTCACTAGCGCCATGAAGACTGAAGGATGCTACTGGATTCCCACCAGTCTGCAGAACAACACTTGCACACGCTGCTCTGGCTATGACGAGCAGTCACAGCGAGTCATAGTCCATCACTCTTTCCTTATCAACGGCCATTGATTCAATCATGGTGCTCTGACAGTGCCAGTACGTTAGTCAACCTCTGTCAGCAGCTGTCAGCATTTTATTGCTGGTGATGGTAAGAAAATGTTGGAGTCTCCAGAATCCTAAGCCATCCACTTACAAAAACAAAAATAGATTATAGTTGTGAACTTTACTCAGAAAACATCCCAGGAAGTTACACTTAGAATCCTAAAAGGTATAAGTAGATGCATTGTGGGTAACCAGCATTTTCTAAAAGGATCAGATCAGTGTTTCTTACACACTTTCATTTTCACCTTGATTTTTGTGTTTATAACAAGAATCTTTTACTTGGAATCGAGGGGCCATACATTTATAACAGTCACAGGAAATATCAGTATGGAAGAGCCCTTCAAGTCTATGTGAAACCAATAAATGCCTAGACTAGAACACAGAATGTGTGTGAGTCTTGGCACGTGTTATTCATTAGGCTTTTCTTTAGATTTTTCATGGGCTTCCTTCATCACTGTTCACAAAGTCTACTTTGAACTCACACTTAAAGTCTATGAAAGCCTAAGTACATCCCAATTACACCTACTAGATGAGTTTGTGGAACTATGAAATGCCTATAAATCTCTTCTGGAAAATGGGGCTGCACTATGAATTCTTGTCAAGGCCCCCTAAACTGGTCACAGCCAAGTTTCCAGGAAGGCCTGTGGGAGACAAACGAGGTATGTTTCTCATTGCTACACATCCTTGGGAAGAAATTTACTTACGTCCTTCTGGTAAGTGAATAAAGAAACATCTGGAAGCCTTGCTCTTTGGGGTAGGAGCAAACATGAGCAGGAGACTATAAAGACTGTGTCTACAAATAATTAGAATTGAACTAGAAGAGAAGAATTTGAAGGCTCCAAAGAAAGAAAAGACAAGATCTTGAAATTCTAATCACCCCCATTTGACTAAAACACCTCTACACAAATTATGATGCTGTATTCAGTAAAGAGGTACACCATGTGCTAATTTAAAAAATTAAAGTAAATTTGGCTATGGCCACTCCCAATTTTCTTTTTTAAAGCTTTGTTTGTGTTGTTTTTAATTATGTGTAAGTAGATGGTTATATACCTGTTGAGTGCAGGTGTTCATGGAGGTCAGGGACACTGGGTGGCTCTGAAGCTGGAGTTACCTATGTGCGTGGTAGAAACTGAACTTGGTCCACCGCAACCGCAAGATATTGTTAACCCGGGAAGCATCCCTCCAGCCTAGGTTGTTCATGTTCTCAACAACAAGGCCCGTGGTTGGTAGGGCATTTCATTGAGACAAGATCTTTTATCAGACCTGAAGCTGGTATTTTAGCTAGGCTCCCTGTCCAGTGAACTTCTGGGGCCCACTTGCTTCTGTTCCTCATGTGCTGGGGTCACAGTACATGTATCCCTGCCTGGCTTTCACATGGATATTAGAGATTAAGCTCGGGTCTTCATGCTTGTTCAACAAATGCTCCTACCCACACTAAGCTACCTCTCCAGGCTCAACTTCATGTTCTCAAACTTGGGTTATGTTGTTTTAATTCCTTAAATTATAGGCAGAAAGTGATGTTCTGGTTACAGGGGAGCGGACCACCCTTGACAAGGCCTGACGGGGACTGTATCTCTGGGTGCTAGTTTTGCCGTCCCTTTCCTAAAACAACAGTGGGAATTTTAACTCTGGATATCAAAATGATGAAAATGGAAAGTGCTGGCATTATCTGACTTTTGAAAATTATTGTTCCCAAGACCCAGGATTCCAAGAGAGGTAGCTGAAGGGTGTTTTCGGGTAACTGTGTGCAAACAGGAAAGTTGAGAGGAAGAAGGGGAAAGAAGGAAAGCAGGAGAGAGGACACAAAGCAGGTATACAAGTCTCCAAGCGAGACTGCCAAGCCAATGCTGACTGTAGGCTCTGGAACACTCCCTGAGCAAGCAGGTCGGTGCTGTGCAGAAGGAACGCTAACTGAATGTCTAAGCACTGCTTAGCATATGCCTACTTAACATGCGGTGCAGTGATGAATATGCAAATCACCAAGAGAATGTCAGATGAACCTGAGCACATTGTTCTTTAAAGGTTTATATTATGTGTGTGGGTGTTTCACCTGCAAATGTCTGTGCACCATAGCGTGTCTGGCGCCCCCAGAGGACAGAGAAGGACATTGCAAAAGGATGTGGTTGCTGGGAATCAAGGCCAGGTCCTGAGGAAAAGGTCATGCTGTTTTTTCTTTCTGGTTTTTCTCTCTGGCCTCTCTGAGCACATCCCAAGCACAACACTGCAGTCCACTCACTACAGTGGGTCCTCACAACGTGGCGTCCCTCTACGCTGCCCACTGTGACAAAGGAAGGGAGAAATAGACCAACTATTTAAAGGAGTAATACATTTTGAAAAAAATGAAATATGTAAATGAAGATGTGCTTCTTGGTCTGTGTTATAAGCTGTCTGCAAATTAAATTTTACCTTAGATGTATTGGCAGCTGGGGGAAATGGGCATACTAGCAAACTTCATTATCAAATTCTCAAAGAACAGACAGCTAGAAAATTGTATAATTATATTTCTGAGGAATGTGTGGTAGGTGTTGATTAGAAATACAAGTAAAATATTTTTAAAAATGATCTCATCGTCCTCTGAAATCACACCTATTTAGCAACGAGTCAAATGCATTTCTGGTTCTCTTCTTTATTATCATGCAATACCTTGGGGAAAACATGTCACCAGAATTAAAACGTAGTGAAGCAATGTAAGTAAGAAAGGAGAAATATACCAGCCAGCCACGAAGATAAAGCCAACTCCTGAAGCTCAAAGAAGATCTGGCTTCAGTGAAATACACAGAAAACTAGCCCGCAGGCTCTGTGGCACAGCCACATGCAGGTTCACCCTATGTTGTGACAGCGTTCTCAGCTTTATGCTGCTGATAGTTGGGACTGGATTATTCTTCGTTGTGTGTGTTGGGGGATGTTCACCAAAGGCTGCTTCTCCTCTCTCCTCAATGTCAGTGCCTGCAGCCTCAAACAAAACTGTTTCTACTATATCCCTGAGTGTGTAAACCCACAAATTCCCTGTTGGGACCGACTTATCGTAGAACATGAAAATAAAAACGCATGTATTTGTCATTGGAATACAAGCTCAGGTCACTGTTTTAGACACAAGGAACATTTTCTTTGATAAGAACTATTGGGCCCCAGAAAGTTATATTCAGAAAAACAAAAAGAAAACAAAACAAAAACCAACTGGGTATTGAAAGGATGAGAAAAAAGGAGAGGATGTTCTTTATTTTTAGAACATGGCGTATAATTTCACAAATGGATGGTTATAAAAGTACACTTCTGTCCATGATATGATCAAAACAGAGAGATGAACCTGAAAGATAGAACAGAAGAGGCGCAAGCAGGAAAAGACTGAACTGAGCAGGCAAGATAGCAGAGAAGAACCCGAGAGTCCCAGAGGACAGAAGCATAGAAGGCCGAGGGAGAAGTGAGCTAGCCTTCTCTGTGCTGCCGAGTACCATTTTACACTGTGACAAAAATACCTTGAATTAAAATGAAGCCAAATAATGAAAATCATAGCTCTCACATTCTTGGTTTCATTTCCATGTGCGTGGGGCGAAGGGAGTGTGTGGGGTCCTACTCAGTGGTTCCTCTGAGAGACCCAGCAATTTCTACAGCTCACAAAGTATTAACCCTGTAATGTCTAATCAACAAAAGATGTCTTAAGCTGTCTTCACTGTGAGATCAACAACTCGAGGCCCCTGACCACATCTAAGATCTTCCTTTAGTCTCATCTGGCCAGGCACATGTGGTAAACTTAACGGAACACCACTGGCTACGTCAAGACTGGGAGGCAGGGTGCTGAGCGCAGGAGCCGCACAGAAAACTTGCCTGGGAATCTGCCGGGCTCACAACGGTTGCTTTCTCTATTATTTGCCATTTAATATGTTTCTTCTTGGCCCTTAAAAAATTTGCTTCATTTCCTTCTATTTTATTCATCTACGTCATAAATGTCTAAGTTAATAATAAAGAGCCATTTTGGTGCCATATGGCTAAGGTCAGCCAAACAGTCTTTAATATTTTCTAAGTAACAGGATATTATATTGAATGCAGTCAGATTGATTTCAACCTAAAAATTCTGAAAGTTATACACAGACCAAATACAAAACACACACAACACATCTGCCATATACACACTCCACTTATCACCCTACACACAAAATATGCATACACACACCACATATCACACAATACACAAACATATACAACTCACACATACATAATACACACAGCACATTCATACCCTAAAAGACACATATATACATATATACAACACACACATGAAACATATACAATTCACATGTATATTATATACATATACACACATCCACATGGAACAAATTCAATACAGATCTTATACATACACATATACACATCTAACACGTATCAAACACACATTCTTTATATATATCTATATGCATACAACATATATGTGTGTGTATATATATTTACACATAGAAACAACACATACTCTGAACGTGTGTGTGTGCATATACACAGACACACACACACACACAGATACACAAACACACATATATGGGCTTTAGAATGAAAACTTTCTACTTTTCCCAAAGCAGTTTTGGTGTAAGATCTAAGGAGGGAAAAAAATGAAATGTCCTTTACAACAAACTACTAAACGCCACAGAACACATAATTCAAACTATAAGTCCACTGCCAATCTATTTTCCTAAAACCAAACAACTCAAAACTTCATAGGCAGAGTTCACAAAGTTCACAATATAAGTTCTGTGAAAGTTAGTGAGTTATATCTGAAAGAATATTTGATCTTAGAACTTATTCATGTGGCTGGTTTCTTTCCAGTAGTCTGGACATCAAACGAGGCTTTAAAATATTTCTTAATATGTTCCCTGGTAGGTAAAAAATCTACACAAAGCCCTGAGTTTCATTTGTTTCTCAGGAGCTTAAAGCCGCACGCATACAGGCCACAGAGAAGCAGAGCATTTCATCGCTAAGGATCCTCCAAACCAAATATACATCAAACAGCGTTTCAAGTGGCTGAAAATCCCACAGGACATTTTTAGTAGCAGCAAGGCTTCCCTAAGTAGTGGTTTTAGTAGGGAAACCTTCTAAGCCTCGAAAACAGGGGGGCCTTCTGCTATTGATTAGCCTTTGCTGATCTGGTAAGCAGAAGGGCTGGGTTGGCAAAGGGTTAAATGCTGGCTGGGCAGAGACAGTGGCTGTAGCTCTTCTGTGTCCATTCCTCCTGCCTCTCAGAACAAAAGAGCCAAACAAAGAAGGGGGGGGGGGTCTGAAGCAGCAGGAAGTGTGTTCTGGGAAATGGAGTATGAGCACCAAAGTGAAGGGCATGAGGTGACAAAATTTGTAATTTAATTTTTTTCTTTCTGAAAATGTCATATATGAACACAATGAAATACAATCTTGTCTATCCTGATTTTCCCACTCGATCTCCTCCCACATTCCCCCATAATTCCCTGTTTCCAATTTCAGGTCCTTTAGCCTAGCTAGTGCTACACACATGTACACGGTGTGAGGCCATTCACTGGAGCATGTGAAGCTACCATTGTCTATGTCCTTGGTAAAGAATCATCCTCCCTACCCCTAGCCACTGTCCGACGCCAACAGCATCTTAGTACAGGGAGGGGCCTGGAGGTTATGAACACTGTCTACAGCTGGCTTTGACCAACTCTGTCTTAGCTAACGTAGCTGCTGTGAAATCGTGGGTGACATCCCACCACGCCCAGAAGAGAGTGCTCTTCCCCATCACCCCCCAGCGCTCACATTCTTTGCTCCTTGTTCCCTGAGTCTTAGCTGTGTAGGTTGATTCTGAACTAGTTTAGACCACAGGTGCTCTCTGTGCTTGTCCCCTTTTTTATGGCACTGTCATTTGTAGGAACATGGATTAGGTAATCAACTCCTATTGTTATGTTTTAGTTTTAGCATAATTTGGTGCCAAAGAGACAGTGTACAGATAGATGTACAGACTGTCTTGACCAAAAACCATAAAGAATTTTTTTTTCTTGGCAATATAAAAATACATGTCTCTAAAAAGTAGCAAGAAGTAGAAAAGATATTTCCAGAAGTTTCTCTGTCTCTGTCTCAAACCAGGGGCTCCTGAGCTGCCTCGAGCTTTGATGGGTTAAGTAGGCTCAGTGCATTGGTCCCAGCACTCCCAATATCATGGGTAGCGGCTATTTTATGGTGTAGAAGAAGAGGTTAGGCTGAAAGATGAGAAGAGAGCTTCCAGAGGCTGAGCAAGGTTGTTCTTGTGCCGTGACTGGGTTCGTGGGAGGGGCTTCCTGGGTGTTTTCCACAGCTAAAGTAGTAGCCCCTTTATGGAAGATACATCTCAAAACTGCAGAGGATGCCCAGGACCAAGGATAGCACAAAATTCCTACACATGCCCAGTGTATACCTGTTTCTTTTTTCTATACATACCCATATATACCTTGTTTCTTTTCCTATACATAGCTACATACAATGAAGTTTAGTTTGTCAATTAGGCTTACTGGGAGAATACTAATTATAACTAATAAGATATAATAATTATAAAAGCCATGCCACACTTAAATTGTCAACACAACTGTTTGGGAGTCACTTTCACATAAAATAAATATACTTGCAATGCTACGGCTGCTGGGATGAAAGCTTGGGCCCCTCCAGATGAGGAGTGAACCAGTGTTGTGTGCGGGGTGGTTATACTGACAATGCTACCTTTGACATAGGCCGACATAGATTTCATCAGAAAATACAGGAACAATGAGTTCACTACTGATACAGTTGTTTATTTATTGTTGGACATGACTGACTATAAGTACTTGCTATCACAAAAAGAAAACAGAAAAAAATAGAGGAAGACAGACTGATCTATTAATGCTCCCATTCAAATACACATTCAAATACAAATACATTGTTATTCTCTGTTCTTTCCCTGCCCTCTCCCTCCCTCCCTCCCCCTCCCCTCTCTGTCTCTCTCTCTCTCTCTCCTTCCTCCTCTCTTCCCCCATCCCTTCTCATTTTAAAGGTGTGGTCCTGAAGGAAGGTGGTTTTGGGGAGTATCAGCTCCTGACTAGGTATAATGCTGTAATGGTGAGATTCAGTATGTGGCAAGGCCTTAATAAATTCTGGCCTTTCATTGCTGTTGGTCTATTTTTAATACCAAGGCAAAGGACACCAATGGCTTCACCAAGATTTATCCTTGAGTGCTTTAAATGCCAAATGTGGGGAAGAAAAAAAATTTAGGCAGATTTAGAGGGCTGGTGAGCACCTTTACATTTCTAGGCAGAGTAAAAAAAAAAATCATCTCATAGTTTATTACTTTAAAAGAAACGATATCTCCCCTGCGTGGGCGACAGCCATTTTCCACAAGAAACAAGCTTGCTTACCCTACTGTGTCCCCAACCGAAGCTTCTAGCATCCAGCACCACGCCCCTGCTCCCTCCCCACAGCCCCTGCCACAGCTGCCATTGTGTTTCCTCTGCCTGGTACAGGCGCCTGCACCCACGTGCTCTCCTTTGTCTCCTCTGGGTGCTATTTTCTGAGCGTCAGGACCAGCACCGGCTGCTGGAATTATAAACCCGAGCACACATTCTGCGCTCCTTCTGACAGAGCTTCAATTAACTACGGAAGCAGTATAGGGCTGACGCCCGCAGTTCTCTTAACTATAACCTGCTTCCGAATAAAATCAATCCACAGTTGATACCAGCAGCAAAACACTACAAGTCAACACATCAGCCAAGTATTACTCCCAGAGACCGTGAGGACATGGCTGCATTTCTGAGTCATTCACAGCATGGCCTCATTGTAGAAGAAGACGAAAGAACAGTAAAAGCAAATGAATTAGAGAAAAACAGGGTGGAATATTACACTCAGTCCTGTATTGAGTCAGAAACTCAATTGTGCCTAATAGAAGAGAAAGAAAGAAATATTTCTTTCTGTGCCTGAAATAGGAAAGGGTGTCACACCTTTTCTCTTAAAACAAAGAGCTCCATGAAACAAGACTTTTTCTGAAAAGCCAGCTGCCTTCCAAATCCCTCAGGCCTGATTCAGGTTTAAGGAAACCAGCACCTCAGGTGCTCCTGGGCCCAAGGTGGTAGCACTCCACTGATGCAGTGGGAACAGCACTGATGCAGTGGGAACAGCACTGATGCAGTGGGAACAGCACTGATGCAGTGGGAACAGCACTGATGCAGTGGGAACAGCACTCCACTGATGCAGTGGGAACAGCACTGATGCAGTGGGAACAGCACTGATGCAGTGGGAACAGCACTGATGCAGTGGGAACAGCACTGATGCAGTGGGAACAGCACTGATGCAGTGGGAACAGCACTCCACTGATGCAGTGGGAACAGCACTGATGCAGTGGGAACAGCACTGATGCAGTGGGAACAGCACTCCACTGATGCAGTGGGAACAGCACTCCACTGATACAGTGGGAACAGCACTGATGCAGTGGGAACAGCACTCCACTGATGCAGTGGGAACAGCACTCCACTGATGCAGTGGGAACAGCACTGATGCAGTGGGAACAGCACTCCACTGATGCAGTGGGAACAGCACTCCACTGATGCAGTGGAAACAAAGACATAAGTGCCGACCAGCCTACACCCAGGAACAGCTCAGAAATTGTGGAGATGTGGGAATCAGGGGAGTTGCCCATAGGGTCATGTGCCTGTACCACCCTAACATGCTTGCCTGCATGAGAAAATGTGGGCCCTAACTGACTGGTAGAAAAATGTAAGGATACATGGGGTTTTTTAAACTCTTACTGAAAAAGTGATCAGTGGCTTCAAGTCTGCTCAGTTTTGCACTGGTCGCCCGTTCTGAAATGGACAGTGGTGCACAGAAGGGAGTACAGTTGCTGAAGTGGTCCTGCCTCTTTAGGGATGTCAGTCTGCCACTGCAGGGCACACCCGTGACACAGCAGAGCTGCCCTTGGAGACAGTAGAATCCTTTGAGTACTTTTTCGCTGGTTGACACAGGTAGACCTAGCTATGGACTAACCAAGAAGAGTCACACAATTCTCATCAATACCTCATGCGGCCTTTATGCATTACGATGGTGTTGAACTTGGTCACTAGAGGCAACAGAGTCTCTGAATCCAGAACATTCTCTGCTTACACTACCCTGTGTGTTTCACGTGAAGCTGTTGTGGCGAACGTCCCTCACAGGCTTCTATGTTTATATGCTTAGTCCCTAGCTGAGAACAATGGTCTGGCCTTGTTAGAGAGTGTGTTATCACTGGAGGTGGGCTTCGAGGTATTGAATGTCAAGGCCAGCAGGGAAGCCTGGACAGAACTCAAGACAGAAATCTGGAGGCAGGAACCGAAGCAATGTCCCTCCTGGCTTGTGGCACATAGCTTTCCCAGCCCTCTCTCATATAGAACCAAGAACTACTTGCCCAGAGATGGCATGCCCACCATCCCACAGGGGATGTTTACCACATCAATCACTAATCAGGAAAATGCCTATTGATTTGCCTGTGGGCCACCTAATGGGATTTATTTTTTCATTGAGATTCCTCTTCCCAAACAACTCCAACTCATATAAAAAGCAAAACCAAAAACGAGCCAGCACAAAAGTGCAAGCATTTCTTTGGATCTTCATTTCCTTTTAAAAACTCTCCAGCCACCCAGAACTTACATGGAGCCACCATGTCTGTGTGTTTCTCTTGCTAGCCTGGTCTTTTACAGAGGCCTCTTTTGTGAATTGAGGGTGGGGGGGGGGTGGTAGCTACTTTCCTTTCTTTGCAATTGCATATATTAAAAAAAAAAAAAAAAAACCAGATTGCATGGGATGGAAATGGGGCTTGAGTTGGTTCATCTTTGCTGTTGCCGTTAGAGCGCTGTTCCAGCTCTTCCCCAGATCTGCACTACACAGCTCTGCCAAGGCAGAAGCTTTCAGATGACCCTGGCGGGGACTTACTTACAAGGTGGAAAACACAGTCTTGAGGGGAAAACAATGCAAACCAGAAAGCAACTCAGCCTGCGGCAGACCCAGTGGTTTTCTTGTCATGATTTTTGTTGTTGTTGTTTTAATTGAAAAACAAATCTCAAACACAAAAAGAAAATGAACACTTACAGTTGGATATTGACTTAATTTGAATCCCAGCTGCAAGACCCCCACCTACAGGAATGTAGTGCCATGGCAACACGGCATTCCTTAAACCACTAGTTATCCTGAGAAAGTGTTAGCAGAGATCAGCACATCACTTCAGGCAATCTCCAGCTGCTGAAGGCTGTGCTACTGGCCTAAGGTTCGTTCCTGTTGGATTCAGAATTTAGGAAAACTGTAAGAGGGTGAGCCAGGCATAGCGAGAGGAAAGCTCCAAATGTAGAGAGAACGGGCAGAGACCACAGTCAAGCCCTGCTAGCCAATAATGTTTTCTTCTCTTAGTGGCTACTGTCAAGTGATAATCCTTAACCTATAAGAAGCTTTCCAGAATATAGAAAGAAAAAAGTTATCTATTCTGTGTATTTCCACATTAACTAATGTACAACACAAGCCATTTTTCTTCTTTTGCAAATGTATTAAATAATAAGCCTGAAATAAACATATTCTTTAAAAATCAAGTTATAATTTATCATTTGTATTAAGGGCCCTATATGGCAGCTCATAACTCTTTACCTAGCACTCAAGAGGCAGAGTCAAGCAGGTTAAGAATTTGTGGCCTCTAATGGATCCATAACAAACTGACAGATAAGATTTTGAATTGATTCAAACCTGAAGTTCAGAGGGCTACAGAGTTGTGTGATAATGGACTCAACCTCCAAACCTGTAAGCCAGCCCCTATTAAATGTTTGCCTTTATAAGAGTTGCCTTGGTCATGGTGTCTCTTCACAGCAATACAAACCCTTAACTGAGATGGTAATCATGATGTAGTAGACACTGAAAATAGAGCACCTAGCAAGACAGGACAGCAGTACAAAGCCAGACACTTTGCCACGCTGAGTGACTGACATATGACAGACACTGTAAGAATGATGTTAACAATGAGCAGCCTTGCTTCTCTCACAGGGAGTTAGTTGTAAGGTTTTGTGACGAAATCCTCCAAAGCATTCAAAAATGGTGATAGCCTGCCATACAGTCTACCAATTAGCTTACTTCTAATTTATCAGAGGGTGGGGCATGTCTCATGGGGACTGGAGGGATGATTCAGTTGTGAAGAGCACTAACTGTGGTCAGTGGCATTAAGCTTGTGAGAAGACACATCTAGCTAGGGTCTCAGGCTTTGTGTAAGGCAAAGTATCTGAAAAGCCATTGCCCTGAATACCTCTGTTCCCTTCCCTCTGGCTTTCTGCTTAATAGCAATTTATTGCTGGAGGTGTTATGGTATACCTTGCTATGCATATTTCCTGTGTAAAGGTGTATTTCCCAGATGACACCATTTCCAAAATTATTACACAGGAAGTGAAAGATGGCCCCACCTACCACACCATAGAGATGGCATGGCTAGAGAGTAAAGAATAGAATGTTGACTGGCCAACATTCCAGAGTATTATTATGACTCCAAAGAATTCATTTGGTTCTAAACCTCCAGCAATGATGGAGGATAAAAACCAGGATCTAGAGCAAGCCATCTACAAAGTTAGAACTAGGGACATGCAAAGAGAAACAGTAGAGAGTCAAACAGTGGGGCCTGACCTTTTTAGGAAAAGTTCTGGGAGGTGCAAAGCCATGGTCTCAGGAGGGTGAGAGGAGGCAAGATCCTGATGGCAGGACTTCCACAACTCAGAAACCAACTATGAACTCCCAAAGACCCAGAGTCCAAGATGCTGTACACCCAGGTATAGGTGCTCACTTGATGGCAGAGGAAATTAAAAGGCTTCTAGTTGCCCCAGCCAAGGCTAAGGTGCCTTACAACTTTCAAGGTAGCTCAGCAGGACTGAGTGAACACCAGACTAGTTGGGATGACCTAACTCATGGCTACTACCAGATGGCTAAAGAGCAGATGCTTCAAAGTGTTGTTGGGAAGAGAAAAAAATCTTAACTCGAGCTATAATAATACTTGGGCAGTAGCCACCTGTCCATTTTGGAGGGGCCATAGTGACCATTCATATTCAAGGAGCATGGTGGCTGAGAACTGGAGACGTTCCTTTCCACTGGCCCTACAATCAGCTAGCACAGGTAACCATTCTCAGCCACAGACGTTAATGGAGTTCCACAAGGAAGAAGTGGGTCCGACTTGGAAGATGTGTAAAAATATGAAAGAAACTCAGGTAGCCCTGGAGCAGCTGGAGGACACTAGGCAGCTTCAAGAGACAAAGGTACTGGCTCAGGCTGAAAAATCCTTCCTAGGATGCCTAATCAAAACACATAACCAACATAAGAAGACTCAAGAAAAGCCAAGAAAGGACTATGTCCAAAAATGTGGTGAGATAGAAAGAAGAAAGCACGGGGCCTCAGGATACATGAAGCAAATGACAGGCCTTCAGTTTCAGAACAAAATGAACCAGATTAACCCTGAGCGTCCACTGCAGAAGCTGATTGGGCAAATGCTGTCAAGTGAACAGGAAGTTCTGCCGAGGGTGAAGGTGAAAGAGAGAAAGCCAAAATCAGCCCACGAGAAGATCCAGGCCTGGGACTTGTCCTCAGCTAAGGAGAGTGAGTGTAAGATCAATCCTGCCATCAACAGAGAGAACCAGAAGTTATGGAAGAAATTACAACAACTTGCTCAAGTTTATTACAAAGTGGAAGAGACGAGGAAGCAGATGCTGAAGAGCCAACGCTGGGACTCAGTGATCTGCGGGACATCAATACGGCTGGCGTGGAGGGAGCAGAAGCAGCAGTGTCCCAACGAACCTGAAATGCTCAAGAGCTCAGTGAGCAGTCCCCTGCCCCCTATGATGAGAATAAATCTGGATTAATCTCCACAATATCAGATGCAGTAAGAACAACAGAGAAAATCCATTTAGACCCAAGCGAGCAAAATACTGTACCGTTGCCTTCTGGGAACTGTGCAGCAACCAGCACTGGGCTGGAAAACCTTGACTCTAGACAAAGGAGCCCATCTCACTGAAGTCGGACCTGAAAGACTCAGCTTTATTACTTCCACCTCAAGGTGGTTAGAGCCATGGCTCTTCCGGGTGGCTTGCCGGCGAAAGAGTTAGAAATTGCTGGGCAGAGAAGACCTGATGTTTGGCACTGCAACATGGAGATCAAGGTCTCAAGACACCAAGGAGCATTTAAGTGATCTGCTGAGTCCAGTTTTGAAGGAATTGGATCCCCAGTGGACTGGGGAACAGTCTCAGATATAACCAATCTCACTGCTGTGCCACTGTCCCTAACCTGTGCAAAAGGGACCCGAGTCTCCAGGAAGAAGCCAGGGCTTTGGTGGGCTGCCCTAGGCTGGAGGGACAGATGGAAGCAGGAGACCTTGGGTCCTGTGGGTGTTGAAAAGCTCCTGAGAGATCAGTGAGGGGTAAAGATGCTGCTAGGCAAATGACACAGCTGGTGGCACAGACACAAAGGACACATGCTGGCTTAGTTCCCTGATTCATCAGTGACTCAGCATCTGAGCAGGATGCACAGCTCAAACTGTATTTTGGAAAAGGGCAATGAGATAAATTTCCAGAAAGTCTCTGCGTTCTCCTCTGCCATCAATAACAGAAAGAACAATCACCAGCAGTACCAATCACACAGAGGCCAAGCTTTCATATTAATTAAAAGCCGTTTAATGTATCTCTTGGCCAAGTTTTCAGTCACCAGAAGCTAGCATCGGCCCCAGTAAGAGACAGCTTCAAGCCAAAGACAATGAAGTGCCTGACTTGAGATCAAAGTTCTCATTCTGATTCTGCCGTGCACAACACGTGCAGCATGGAAGGTCACACGACCTTTCTAATACACCTTGAGAACGCTAGCTCTGTCCTAAATGCAGGAACACATGCCAGTTATCATGTGACATGCCATAGTCAATGTTCAATAAAGGACAATAGCACCAGTAGGAAGAGTGACAAAATATTCATGTTGTATATTTCTTTCTGTTGATTGTTGAACGAGGCTTTAGATTTCCTGTTCTGGAAAGTGACTAATTCTGTGAAGAATGCCCAGGAAGGAAGAAGAGATTCTTCAGGGATGTTACAACAAATCCATGGCATTTTGATACTAACGCCCTTGAGACAATGAGAGACAAAGGCAGAACACATGCTTGTCCTAACATGACGTGTCCCAGCACAGGCGAGGGAGCCGTGGAGGCAGTCTGAGAGGGCTCACATAGAAGTGAGATGGCAGCTGGGATCGCCCACTATTTATTACATGTCACAACTGAACTGCCTCTGACCTCAATTTCTTCTCCACATAGTATCTATCCTTCAGGTTTTCAACATATTCTTAAAGGCCCTTGATATGTGTGGTCCCTTTATTTTAAGAGCTCCACACATCAATCTGAATGGCAGATCTGAAGTATTAGCTAGGTCGGAGAAAAGTGTTCTAACTCTTTCATCTCTTCCTTTTCTCACCCCTTCCTTTACTCTGTCCTTCCTTTCTTATTCTTTCTAGAATAATTGTCTCAGACAACCCAGGAGGAAATTGTAAATGCTTTTCAGGGCTGAGGGGAAGGAGGAGGAAGAAGGCTGGGAAGATGGATCGGTTACTGACATACTTTACTAGCATGAGAACTTGAATCTACTCCCCAGCACCCATGTTAAAAAAACAAACAAAAACAAAAAACAAAAACAGGTATAGATGCTATATGTGATGATTTGTATATGCTTGTCCCAGGAAGTGGCACTATTAGAAGGTGTGACCTTATTGGAGTAGAGGTGACTCTGTTGGAGTAGGTGTGTCATTGTGGATGTAGGCTTTATTACCCTCGTCCTAACTGCCTGGAAGCCAGTCTTCTAGCAGCCTTTAGATGAAGATGTAGAACTCTCAGCTCTTCCTGCACCATGCCTGCCTGGATGCTGCCTTGCTCCTATCTTGATGACAATAGACTGAACCTCTGAACCTGTAAGCCAGCCCCAATTAAATGTTGTCCTTGGTCATGGTGTCTGTTCATGGCAGTAAAGCTCCAACAAAGACACCATATATCTGCAATGTCAGCCCTGGAGATTCAGAGTCAGGAAAACCTTTGGGGTCTGCATCAACAAGTATAGTTGATTTGCTGAGTTCTAGCTTTGGTGAGAGAATCCATTAAAAAATTAAGCTGGGGAGTGTGTGGTGATTGGTTCTGTCAGTTTGATACAATCTAGGTGGGGAATTATCTGGAATCAGTTGGCATGTTTATGGAAATTATTTTGATTATTTTAATTGAAGTAGGAAAACTTCTCACTGTGGGTGGAATCATTCCTTAGGCTGAGAATCCTGAACTGTGCAGGAGTGGAAAGCAAGCTCCCCTTGACTGGATGTGTGCTGCCTCATGTTCCAAGGGTCTTGACTTGTCTGCTATAATGGGCTTGAACTTGGAATTGTGACCTAAGATAAATTCTTTCTCCCCTGAGTTGTTTTTGCCAGGGCATTTTGTCACACAAGATTAAAACAATTAGCAATAGGCTAGCTTCTGCTGTACAGTTGTCTGGTTGCCTGAACCCACATGGAGGCCTAAAATTGTAACTTCAATTCCAGTAGGTCTCACTCCCTCTTCTGACTTCCACAGGTATCAGCTATGAACACATGTGATGTACTTATACACGTGCAGGCTAAGCAGTCATATATATAAATAAAAATAAACAAACCTTGAAAAGCAAACCCCCTGCAAGATCAAGAGTTTATTGCCAGATCTGGCATGGCCTTAGTAGGAACAGAATAACAAGGCTCTTGGCTCTGGGACAAGGCTAGCTAGCAGGCATGGGCCTCTACAAGTGTTAATAGCTACTGTGGGGATAAGGCTTATCTGTATAACGATGCACACATTTCATGTTCCTCCTTCAAGAAACATCCTCCCGTTAACATTAATGACTCCATGATGCTCAAAGACAGCACAAGTCTAGGAAGTGAAGGTGTGGCTAATGTCTCAGCAAAATGGTAAGTGCTGGGCCTTTAGGACATTCCTTAAGGCTATGGAAAAGAACTCTAAAAACATGGATTCAAAAATATATAATTTCTCAACCATCCAAAATATAATGATGCAATATGAATTATATGAGGGGCTTCACAAATCTAAAGAAACAAAAGCAGCTGCTTGGAGCCAACCTGTCAGAAAGATGCTAAGGAAGAGATTTAGGGAGTGGTGATCGCAGGAGATCCCACCCAACTAAATGTTTGTGTTTATGCTGACAAAGGCAAGCAGATTCCCGAGTTCTGGGTTGGTTTGGGAGAGAGCAAGGTTAGGCCTGGGTGTGCCAGAAATGACAATTTCAGGATAAGATCCCACCCAGCTAGCTTAGTGTCTGTGCTTAACAGAGGCAGATCTTCCTCTTCCTCAGAATCCCTCTCCAAATTGAGGCTGGCTTTTGGCAGTTTACAATTTGGCTTCATGAGTAAGTTTGGGAGAGACTAGTAGATTGATGACAGAAAGACATAAGGTGGGTAGATAGATAGATGATAGGTAGATAGATAGATGATAGTTGATAGATAGATAGATAGACAGACAGATAGACATACAGACAGATAGATAGACAGATAGATAGATGATAGATAGATAGATAGGTAGATAGATAGATGATAGATGATAGATAGATAGATAGATAGACAGATAGACAGATAGATGATAGATAGACAGACAGACAGATAGACAGATAGATAGATGGCAGGTAATAGACTGACACATGACAATCTTTTAGAAACTTAGTATTTGTGCTGTGTGCCCACTTGCCTGTAAGCATGTATCTTTTTTTCAATAGTGGAACTGAGTTGCATTTTATTAAGCCATTGTGAAGAAGAATATTCTCCAGAGACTAAAATAAAACTGATGACTCCTACTAGGACTCGTCAGACAATAGCCAGCAAGTTCCACTAAGCCTATTGCCTGTCCTGGTAAAGAGAGCTGGATTTGCCTGTTGTTGAGGCCGGTTCACACTACAGTATAGCTGAGTAGCCATGGAGATCATAAAGCCTAAATCTGACTGTCTTCTTCAGGTCTTTACAGAAAAGTAGTGGTGACCTCAAACTGAGCTGTTATTTTTTAGAATCCAGCATAACTGAGCAATTGCTAAACAATGATTTTCCAGATATCTAAAAGTGAGCAAATGAGTTTAGAATACAGTTTCTCCTGCTCCGGTTGGTGGACCCATAGATGAATTAAGCTGCAGTATCTTGACTCTCATCCCACCCTTCATGAATAAGGGGGTGGTGGAGAAAGTGGGAGAGTGACTGGGGAGGACTCTGCAGAGGCTCCTGGGCCTCCTTTCTTCTCCAATTGCCTGGTAGACATTATCGGGCAATAGAACTGTTATCACTCTAAATAATTCAAACAGGCTTTGTAGCTACTGGCTCCAAGCCAAATATGAGCAGTTATAATTAACAGCAATGCACTTAAAAGACAGTTAGAAATATGCTAATGCTCTCAGCATGTTAAAGCAAAGTGGCAGACTGATGTAATGTCCTCTCTCCTCAACATACAACGCCTGTCCAAATCAAGAAACAAGCCGTGAACATTCTGATGCTATCGATCAGACGGGTGGAAGGCGGGCTTCGTTCTGTTTTGTTTGTTTGTTTGTTGACACACACTAACAACATTTTTGGATGTATTGTTATTTTGGATTACTCTCATTTGGCTTATTTATTGGAAGATCAGTTCATGTGTGCGGACAGTAGCTGCGTGTTCATACTCCACATCCACCATGCAGAACACATGTGGACTTTAGGGTGCATTCAACCTGAAGCTGTGTGTTGCCTCCTGCTCAGGATGCCTTTGTAGTTAATAGAGGAAGCTACCTTGCTGCGCTGGGCATAAGATTTTTCTGTAAATAACTTGTCTTGGGAGAGGGGAGGAATGCAGTCACCTCCCAGGATCCATGGAAGACTAGCACCAAGACCCCTATGCATGTTAAAGTCCATACTTGCTCAAGTCCCTTGAAAAGGACAAAGCCTGCACATATCCTTTTAAATACTCCAGATCATCTTCAGATTGCTTATAATATAGAGCAAAGGCACAGCCAATAGTTATGAAGTATTAATCAACTTTGTATTTTCCAGAGACCCAGCACTTCCCCCATTGTTGGTTGAGTCTACAGATACAGATGCCGTGAGCACAGGCACGGTGAGGAACATTTGCAATTCTAATCTTAGCATGAGGGAGACCATGATGAGTCATATTCTACTCAACAGTGTGTCCTATGCTAGAATTTCTGGGCCCGCCCCTTTGGGTTGCCCTGCGACTCTTCACTCTCCACGCTGGGTGTGCTAAGCAGGTTAGCAAACATGAGTGGCCTCTTGCTAAGAGCTGTTTGTGAAAATGGTTTTTGTCCTGCATCAGGGTTAACCCTACTTAGTAGCATGTTCAGATAAGTGTTTCTCAAGTAGCTCAGAGTAAGGACCTAAAGTCTGTTTCAATGTAACCGTGATATCTCTAAGTGAGCTAGTGTCAAGCATTAAGATAGGCTCATTCTGCCTTGTAGGATGGATTTTGCCCCATGTCTCTGGTAGAATCCTCATGACAAGACTTAGAGATTGGTTCTGGTTTTACCAGATCAGCTCAGAGAAGTGAGTTTATCGAGGGCCATCGTACCATGGCAGTCTTTCTACCCATCTCTAGGACTTCCTGAGATCATATTTTCCCCTGGAGATGATGTGTTGGCTGACTGAATGATGGAGGCAAGGCTGGACTGGAAGGCACAGCCTTGGGCATCAGCTCTCACACTAACGGGCTACTTGACTGTAACTGGCATCAAACTCCTCTAGATTCTGGCTGCCTCACAGGTGAAGTTAAATCTGATTTAAGATTCTCCAACAATAAATGATGCTGTTGAGCGAAATAGCCAGTTCACAGTTGCCCTATCTAAAAGGTGAGGATGTGCACAGCTTAGCTTAGAGTACGAGGCTCTACAACAACCCCAGAGGGCACTACAGTACTCCCATTTTCAGATAGTTCAACTGTAAATCTCTCTCTATTTTCACAGGGAGCTAAAGGCTAATGGCATACACAGGCCCTTTACAGGAAACCAAATTTTTGAGAGCAGCATGTCAAAGAGGAGTGATCCCACCTTGCCTTAGTTAAATGTTGGACTCAGGTGCTGGACCAGACTGTCCTTGAACGATAGAAATTTGCCTGTCTCTGTCTCCTGAGTGCTGTGATTTAAGGTATATGCCACTACACAGCAAGATCCAACCGTTTTAATACATTCATTGATTTTGCTACATTGATTCCTACTATGAGTATTTGCCATGATTCCATGACAAAATTTTCAAGATTCTCTTTCTCAGATCTTGACAGAGCCCATGGTATATAATAGGAGAAACAAAAACAATTTCTGACATTTCAAAGAAGCTTCTATGCTATATAAATTTCCCTATGAGCAATCTTTCTGGCCCCTGAAATACACCCAAGTTTGGGCTGATGAAGTGACTCAGGATGGGCTGCTCACAGATGAAACATAGGATTGAAAGGTTGGGTCTTTGAGTCATGTGGTGTCTTAGTTAGGGTTTTATTGTTGTGAAGAAATACCATGACATAGGCAATTCTTATAAAGAACAGCATTTAATTGGGACTGGCTTACAATGCCAGAGGTTTAGCCCATTATCATCATGGTGGGAAACGAGGCAGTGTACAGACAGACATGGTGCTGGAGGAGTCAAGAGTTCTATATCTTGAAGCGAAGGTAGCCAAGAAGACACTATCTTCTGCAGGCAGCCTGGAGGAGGGTGTGGATGACACTGGCCAAACTTGAACATATATATGCGATATCAATGTACCACCTCCACAGTGACATACTTCCTCTAACGAGGTTACATTTCCTCCTAATAGTACCACTTCCCATGGGCCAAACATATTCAAATCACCAACAAGATTAGCAGCCTGATAATCTCTGCAGATGAAGGAAAGCTAGAAGGTGAGTTTAACCACATGGCCGTGAGTTAGTTTCATATTTGGGAGCCTCAACGCGTGTGGTTAATATTTTATATCTCACTTGAAAAAAAGTGAAAGTGCTCTTTTTCTCATATTTTTTTCTTCTTAATATACAACTTTGCCTTTGATGGCATTCTCAGAATAATTCTATTGGCAGGGTGTCAAGTGTTAAACAAAAATAGTATTAGAGCATACATTTGGCTAAGATGGACATTTTCTCCACAGAAGATTAATTCAGAAGCTATCAGTGAGATTTTCCACGTATCTCTTCAAGGCGGTCTCCATTCCTTCTCTGTGATAACACCTATAGATTCCATTAAAGAACATTTTTACGTTATGCATGTGTGGATGTGCCCCACTTGAGTGTAGGGCCCACAGAGGATATCAGATCCTCTGGAACTGGAGCTACAGTTAGTTATGAACCACCACGTGGGTACTGTGAACTGAACCCATGCCCTCTGCAAGAGCAGCCAGTGATCTTAACAGCCGAGCCATCTCCTCATTCCCCAAATGCAGATTCCTTCCTAGGACTTAGGAGAATTCAGAAGACTGTATCTTTTTATGTCTCCAAGAAAAGACAGGTTTGTAATTTCACAATCACTCTATTCTGACCACAAAAATATCTGCTTGTCTGCTAAACACGTTTTATCTAAAGGATAATCCATGTATCACTTTCAACACTTATTGATATAGAAAATTTAGCCCAAGGCAGTGAATAGTCACAAAAAAATTGTTATTTATTATGTGTAATTCAGATAACGAAAACAAACCATGTCTACCAGGCTAAATTATTACCCACTTTTGAAAGTAAACTTTAAAAATCAGTTCTACAATTCAAAGTGCTGTCACATTGATTTTCATTTTCCTGTAAGTTTAGATATTTCACTTCAAAAAATCATTTTACGTCTGTCCAATACTCAACTGATAGTGGGCTTTTAACATGTGCTTGTCATGGTGAACTCAACTGACATTTCAGAGAGACAAGATGAAGTGCTGTACCCTTAGAGAGGCGCCTGTGAACCCTGCATTTAGGAGCGTGTGTGGGCCAGGCCAAGGAACAACAAGGACCTGTTTTCTTTCTCTACAGGTATCAAAAAAGCAACTGAATTCAATATACCATTGGCAAGGATTCCTCCCCACTCTGCCTGCCTCTTCTTTACTTGCCGGGTCATGTCCTCTGTTGCACAGGAACGTTTCAGTTGTCTGAGCTCCCCTTTGTCAATTTTTGAGTCAAATTCCCAAGCAAATGGGTCTTATTCAGAGGTGTCTGTATTGTATAGAGCACTACCTATGTTTTCTTCTATCTGCTTCTGTTTCAGGCTTTCCACTGAGAGGTCTTGGTCTGTCAGAGGCTTTTTAAGGTTTATTTAGTTTTATTTTTTTCATATATGAGTGTTTGCCTGCATGTACATTTGTGCACCAGCCTGTGGAAGCCAAAAGAGGACATTGGGTGCCCCAAACTGGAGATACAGATGGCTTTGAGCCACTACGTGCGTTCTGGGAACTGAAGCCTGGACCTCTGCAAGAGCAGCCAGTGCTCGGGCATGGAGCCATCTCTCCAGCTGCAAATTGCAGTTAATTTTTGTAAGGGCGATGTATAATGGGTCTTATTCCATTCTTTTCTGTGTCCGCATATTTTGGATCTTGACTTTGAGAAGGAGCATTTGGGAGGCAGACCTGGGAAGAGTTGGAGGGTGGAGGTGATGAGGAGACAGGAGCACCACCATTGAAGGACAGCTGCCTTGCATGTTGAGATCCAGTACATCCTACAACTCAAACCTAATCACAGATGACTTAACCTGAGACTTTCCAACAGGGCGACATAGGTAAAGTGATTCCTCCACATTAGTCAAATCTTTCCCTGCCTTGCTTCCAGGAATGCCTTATGAAAGCATCCCTCAGCCCCGTGCCCCTCTGTGGGCAGATCCCTCAGCCCCGTGCCCCTCTGTGGGCGGACCCCTCAGCCCCGTGCCCCTCTGTGGGCGGACCCCTCAGCCCCGTGCCCCTCTGTGGGCGGATCCCTCAGCCCCGTGCCCCTCTGTGGGCGGACCCCTCAGCCCCGTGCCCCTCTGTGGGCGGACCCCTCAGCCCTGTGCCCCTCTGTGGGCGCATCCCTCAGCCCCGTGCCCCTCTGTGGGCGGACCCCTCAGCCCCGCGCCCCTTTGTGGGTGTCCATACCACTTCTGGCTTACGATAGTTCCACTCATGAATTGCTCCCAGATTAAAAGTATTCTTAAACATTCACTGTGACCACGTTTACCTTACAGCTGTTTGTTGCTACAGTCAGAAACTGGTCCCATCAAAGGTATTCATTAGGCCTGATGTTACTGCCAATTCTGCCTGCAAGGAAGCCTGGGACGATTACTGCACTTTTAATCTCGCTGGGTTTGTCTGGGAACTTTGAGCAGCCTTTAGCATATTTAGCCAGACAAGCTCCAGGAAACATAATTTAATTGGTACAGGAAGGGGCCTAAAACTTGGGTCTTATTTCAACTCATTTTCTGCTCTTAGGAATTCCCAGGCATAATTTGAATGCCCAAGAACCTCGAATGAACAGATATAAGACCAAAACTGACATAATGTCCTCTGGTAAAAATACAGTGAAAGCATTGGATGGAAGTTCAAATCTGCAATGAAGCAAGTAGAATTTGTATAGATCATCAGACAACCCCAGAGAAAGCTCCCCACCGACCTGAATTATTCGACTACATAGAAAAGAAAACGTAATCTGTCTTCCCTGTATCAGAGGTAATGGTGCCCCATAAAAGCTCCCACCTTGGGCTGCACTTTGTTTGGGATATCATTTCAGAAGGGAAATAGTTTGGAGTATCATTTATGACCATGGGGTTACAGAGGAATGGAAAGATGGTCTTTGGAAAAGCCAGCTTCATGGGTCAGGCATGGTGGTAGCTGCCTGTAATCCAGCACTCAGGAGGCAGAGGCAGGTGGATCTCTGTGAGTTTGAGGCCAGCCTGACCTATATAGTAACACTTTATCTCAAGAAATAAAATAAGCCCAGCTTTGGAGAAGTGTTGGACTATGATCCTCAGACATCTGAAGAAATGACAAGAGACATAAACTTCTGTAGCAGCCAATGTAAATAGCATGTCTTGGGACATTATTACACGCATTGCGCTCTATAGACGAGAAGAAATATGGAGATTAAAGATGCTCTGTCTAACATGCAGGTGCTTACAATTAAGTGAAATAAAACACAAACTATGATCCCCAGATTTCTGATTTAACCAATTCTGTTGGCCACCAGCTATGTGAAAATAATGGCTATTATTTTTTTTTCTCTGCCTACTCACTTGGGTCATGGGGTATCCAGATTAAACATTATGGGTTTATCAGTGAAGCAGTTTTTGGATGAGACTGCTGTTTGCTTGGATGGGTTCAGTCAATGTAGCTAGTAGCTATCCATCCCCCTCCATGTAAACTAAGATTCTAAATAAGAAGATGGAGTATGAAAACAAAGATCCATGCATCCCTTATCCTCTGGACCTTGGTATGGCTCCCTTCTTCTGCTGCTGTCTGTCCATGGGCTTTGTACAGCTGTGAGGCTCTCATGTGTTTACCCTTGGGCTGAAGCATGCCACTCAAAAACGTCCTGAGTCTCCACATTTCTTTCCCATGCTCCTCAATCTCTCTCTCTCTCTCTCTCTCTCTCTCTCTCTCTCTCTCTCTCTCTCTCTCTCTCTCACACACACACACACACACACTCACACTCAATCTGAGGAGGGTATTGATTGACAGCTAGATATCTGTGGATCTGGAGCACACAAATGCAATGTCCTTGGGAATTACTTAACTCCACCTGATTTTATTTAGAAAACACTATAGTTTGTTTTTTTCTGAGATGTGAGTGTGATAAATGTAAACCATGTTCACTGTTTTTAGAAAGGTCTGTGGTGTGAGGCAGGATCATCAAAGGAAATGGAACCCGGAACCTGGACAAGGAATAAGAACTCAGGGGCTGAGACAAACTCAAGAGAAAAGGTAAGACTTTATAAAGAATGTGGCTTTTGTTAGAGGACAAGAGGGATTTAGGGAGGGGAGTGAGAAGGAATGCCTCAGGCTCGTGAGACAACATGGCGGAGGTGTTGAGAAGCAGGTGTACTGAGGAAATCAACAGGATTCTTCAGCTGGAGAGCAGAGGGAGCTAAGGGGATGGCAGCCACTAGGAGAAAAGATGGGTCAGAAAAACCTTCCTTGGAGGGCTAAGTAGTCTAGATGTCCAGCAATCTTTAAAAAATACTCAGTAGAGTCATTCTGCCTAAATAAGGTGTGGGATATTTAAAGACTTGACCTAAAAAAGCAAGTCCTTACATCTTTGCAACAGCCCATGCAGGAGACTGAGGATATAAGGCACTGACAGTGTGTTGCTGATTGGGCAAGGACCTGGCTTTAGAGAGTGGGCGTCAGACGTAGTGACAGGTGGCTCCATGTCCTGGGTTCTGGGTCTCCAACCTTCGTTACAAAGACTTCTGATGTCCTGGACTTGCCCAGGATGCCAGGAGAATGACAGAAGCTAATAGGTCTTCCAGCAGCTGATTAGCTCTCCTGTGGGGTGTACTGGGGTTTCTGTAGCTGAGGAATAATTATGGATGAGTCCAGCTAGAAAGCTGGGTTTGTGGCTGTTTAGCTGATGTGAGGAATCAAGGTTAGAGACGTAGATTGGGAGATGGTCAGTGAATTTAGAGGTTAAGAATTCACTGCCAAATGTGGATAGACTTGAGTTTGAACTCTGCCTTCTATATTAGCTAGCTGTGTGGCCTCAGACAAATTATCATCTCTAAGCCTTAATTTCCTTAATTGTCGAATGGGGAAAATTACACACACTTCAAAGGCTTCTGCTCATTGCTTCCCATCTGGCTGCCATTCGTCACCATCATTGCTGAAGCCATTAAAGTAGATGAACTTGGCTAGAAGCAGAGTAATTAAGTAGAAAAAAAGGGGGGGATGCAGAATGAGTCTCAGGGAACAGTCACAAGGATATATGGCAAAAAGCAAAGCTGGAGGAAGCCCAGAAACAGTCAAGAGAGCAGACCAAGATACAGAACACCACAAAGTTCAAGGGGACAGAATTTCAAGGAGGGGAGGGGCATCAGAACTGGCACATGCTACAAAGAAGCGAATGATAAAAGAGAAAACAGAACATGCAGCACAGTGGCCGAGGCTCAGTGTTACTGGATTGTTGTGTCTGTGGCAGCCGAGGGACTCAGTCACAATATGGTGAGATTCAGAATAGAAGTTTCAGGGCTTCAAAGCCATTCCTGCACTCGTAGGGGATCTGAATTCAGTCTCCGGCACCTACATCAGGGGCTCACAGCTGACTGTAAGGCCAGCCCCAAGGGATCTGACACCCTCTTCTCGGCTCTGTGGGGACCTGTACACACATGCTCACACTCACAAACACACACATACATGCTGAGAAAAATAGTAAAGTAAAAGTTCTGCTCAGACTCCAAGGAAGTAGAAAGCAAATCTCAAAATGAACTTCGAGTTGGGTCACCTTCCCAAAATTTCACAATACGTAATAAGCTTTGACTTACTATCTACTATTTGAGGAGATCAGGATCTTCAAGAACTTTACTTTTGAATGTAGGTTTCTGGTGATGTGGGCAATGAAGTCTTCTTGCACATGCTAGGAAAATGTTCTAGCACCCAGTTCTATGTGGGAAAGTTCTCAGACAACTGTGACATGAGCTCCATCACTCCAAACGAGAAGTGACCCTCGCCTGCATCCTCATACGGCTTTGCCAGAAGACAGAAAGCACTAGGTGGGGATTGTCTAGGAGCAGTGAATAATGGTGCAAGTGAGGGAGTCTTTTAGCAAAGGACACCCAGCTGCACTAGGTGGCTTGTTGACCAGGATATAGGATGGATGGGTAACTTGATAGATCTGAGTCTGCACGGAGCTCATTTAGATTCTTCCCGTGTATCATCTGAGACCAATGGAGGAAGGAGTGCTTTAGAAAATACAAACTGAGGCTATGACCACCGAAGCTGGAAGACACTTAACATCGCCCATCAGGGAAGAAGACTGGAATCTCTTAGTGTGAGTCTTGGAAGAACCCGTAAAGACAACCAAAATGGAAATTGGCTTCTAATAAGCAGTAATGGCCTGGGGGTTAGGAACCACAGCACCTCTCTCTCCCCTTCGACTGTTCCATTCACCAACTGCCTCAGGAGGTGAGCAGACATGGCAGGAGCCAGCAAGCAGAATGGAGAGAAATCATGCCTTCCCTCATTGTCCCACAGAGAAGTGATTTGCTATACTGAGCATTCTGCAGACATGGGAGAAGTTCTGCTGCGAAGGTTTGTCAAATAAAACTACATGTATGCAGTTCTGAATTAGCCAGCACAACAAGCTAAAAGAGTCCAGACCAGTTTTAGAATCTTAAGAGCAAGCTGATAAATCTCCAAGGCCAATGAAGGACAGATACAAACAATTCCATAATCTTTTGTGTTTACTGTGGCAGTAGCCAAAAGTTATGAAAATGTGAGTCAGAGCTAGGTAGTGAAAGATCAGAAGATGATAATTCATTGATTATCTTTAGCAGGTTGACAGAGAAAACCAGCCTCTATGACTTGAAGAGCTGCCAGAGATGGGTGAAGGTGGACATGGGTCGTGTTGGACATGGTTGTGGGCTGAGGGAAGAAATGAGACATAGCCAGTCCACTAGACCAGTATGACAGGGATGCTGGGAAGATGAAGTCAAACATCAGAGAGCAGGATATGAGCAGTCATACAGTCATGGCTCCCCTTTGTAAGACAAGGAAAGTGTGGGGAAGAGGCATGAGGGTTTAGAGGCGTTTCCTGGAGGAAAGAATAAAATTTTATATCAAGTGATTTTGATTCTCCTGATAGGCTGGGACAAAAGATCCTATTAATAAGAGCAGGCATGGTGGTCCTTATCTGGAAGGGAAGAATCAGGGGGAGTGAGTTCATGCTAAGGAAGGCCAATCAATGTTGCATTCAACAAGAAGGAAGTGGATGTTTTTCCTAGGGGACAGTGAGGTTGGCTTTGTATGGCACTGTAGTTAGAGGGGTGCCTCCAGTAGAATTGGGGAGAGATGATCGTGGAGACTCATCCTTCATGGATTCATGCTTGGTCCTGTGCTTTGTCAGGTTCTCCATCTTTACAATGCACCTCTCACTAACTACATACTGTCAGAAGATGACCATGGGGACAGAAAAGAAAATGTCAAGAGGTGGCAGCAGGCTTTGCCTAGTGCCTGGGTTTCTGATGTAGAAATTGTCCTCTTGGCAGCAAATGGACTAGTGTGTGCCTGACCTAGATTCTGTCTCCAAAACACAAAACTCCATCCTATACAGTATCACAGCATAGCAGTCAATTAAATCCCAATATCACCGAGCTCAAAGAAACCTTATATTTCTGTTCACAATAAAGGTATTTGTGGCCAAGAAAGGTTTCAGCACCTTGACGTTTTATTTTTTATTTTTATTTAAACATTTTATATAGTATATTTTGATTATCTTTTTCCCTTCCCCACCTCTTTCCAGACCTCCCCACACACCTCTTTACCCACCCAATGTAATGTTCCTTCTTTCTTCCTCTTTATGCCTCAAAAACAAAAAAAAAGGACCAAAACCACATAAAATTATAAAAACTAATTAAAAAATTGATTTAATTGCTAAGAGTCGGGTGGAAGCAGAGCCCACCCGCAGTCATGTCCTCTTCAGAACTCACGTGACTCAGCCACCCACTTCAAATATCTAGTGAATTCTACAAGCCAACACAATGGAAAATGAAGAATGAACATGACAGATTTGACATGCTCCTCTAAGAAGACAATTTTTGTTGGCCTATTCATTCCTAGAAATAACTTCTGAAACAGAAAATTGTACATCTGCGAGAAATCTGCCCACAAGACTCGTTGCAAACCAGACTCATAACCCAATTAAAGCTACGAGGAACTGTTGGTTGGCTCTGAACCATTAGTCATTTTAGCATTATACTCTCCCAAAGGTATTAAACCCAGGAGAAGCAGTAGAAATACTGAATATTCTGGGTCAAAGTTCAATGCTGAATAGCCTCTGGTACCTTTCACTGTGTGCAACAACATTCAAGGTTGGTGTGGAACATTATGCCCGATGGCTTGGTACCTACTGTTGTTTGTTCCTGGTATACCTCCTGCTGCATACCATGCTGTAAGTTGAATAGTTTGGTGAATAAATGAATGAAAAATGTAGTAAATTTTTGAGAGCAGGAGGTTTCAGTCACTTTACAGGGAAGTCTGGTCTTTATCTAAACTTCATTTTTCTCAGTATTTTCAATGACTGTGTGGTTTCCAATCATTATCAGCTCCTAAGATGGAGCAGTGAGGCCACCAGAGATCTCTGAAACCAGCACAGATGCACACACACACACACACACACACACCTCCAAAACTCTGAAATCCTAAAGGCTCTTAGTTTTCAAAGTCTGACTGTTTTTTCTACATGTGCTTTGTTTTAATGTTTTAGAGATTCCGCGCAGGGAACATTAGAGCTCCGTAGAGGCCCACCTCACATTTAGCATGGGATCAAGTGAGGGGAGAGGAATGAAAACCGCCTTCTGGCTCTAAGGGACAGCAAAAGCCAATCTTAGTAACATCTGAATTCAATGACTTCCCACAAACAAATATGTGTCTCAGTCTGGCTGCAATCTTTTAGGGTTTGTTTCAATCAGGAAAGCTATCTGGAGGTGCTTTGAGAGAATTTAATTTGATATTCCCTTTGCCCAAGAGGAGGCGGTAAAGACAGCATAGGAAGCAGGATAGGAAACAAAGACACCACACCCAGAGCTTGGACAAGACCTGTGCCTTCCAGGTTAACCCAACTGTTTCTGAACTGACAGTTTTAGCTCTGTTAGCACCCATGGATGTGGAAAGTGATCACCCAGATGACTGTTACCTACTACAGTGTCCATCATCTCATTCGGTCATGAATTGCAAAGAGTGGTTATGATGAAATAGTTATAGAAACATGTGCCAATAGGCCATGGGCACCTGACTCCAAAGAAATGTTCCATCTATAAATATTCTCGTACCCAGGAAGAACACAGCATTTCAGATGGTTATGATGTCCAGGGGAAAGCTGGACTAATTAATGTTCTGTTGATATGAGACTATGCATGCCTACGCACACGTACACACACACACACACACACACACACACACAAACACACTTCAGAACTCTTAGAAAAGCTCTTCAACATTTATAGTCTGACCTGATGCCAGATAGCAATAATCACAGGCTGAGGTGTGAGACTCTCAAGTTGAAAGCCATCCTGAATTATATAGTGAGATCATGGCCTCCACAGCAAGACACTGTCTCAATATGAACAGAAGTGGGGTAGAGATGTGGCTCAGCAGTTAGGAACACTGGCTGCTCTTGAAGACGACCAGGTTCAGTTCTTAGCTACCTTAAGGAAGCTCACCACTACCCATAACTCCGTTTTCTGAAGATCTGATGCCCCCTTCTGGCCTCCACAGGCACTGCATGCATGTGGTGCAAAAGGGACAACAAAACACATATTCACCTTTTTAAAAGTAGAATACGAAAACATGAGTATATATTTGTTCTGTTCTTTAGTTCTAAGACCGTGTACACAGATATGCACATACATTGCATAAATATATTTAGCTTTTGTTTCATCTCTCTTACTTCAGTAAGAAGACCCACAGTGCACACAGGAAATGGACCCAGTCACAGATCTGTCATTAACTCTGTCAACACAAAGCAATTTTCACATACAGCTGAGAAAACTGACCTGTTCCTGGCCGACAGGAGTAGTCTGCTTAGGAGCAGGCTTCCCATGGCTTCTCTTTCTATTTGAATTACAGATTAAATTAATTGTTTATATTGATTCAACTTTACTTATCTAGGCTGGACCCCTTGCCATCCTCTCAACTTGGCATGGTCAGATGAATATTTTAATATGTCTAAGCCACACAGAACCCAAAGTGGAGCCCAGTAGTGTGATGCCCAGTGATCAAGGGCAGCCCCTACCTAAAGGGGACTAAGAGGCAATTTGTTTAGTGATTATTGGTTAGAATCTATCCATTAGTATGTTTTGGACAGACAGTCCAGTCATGAAGACTTACAAGCCCCTGTGTCTGTCAGAACACCTTCCTCAGCTTAGACAAAAGGTTCCAAATGGGCTCTGGCCAATATGTTGCTGAAATTCCATGAGAGCATTATTCTAGCCCATGTGTGGGACAGGGACAGCTCTGCCCATAGCAACTCTGCTACTGGACATATTCGTATCTTTGCACAAAGCCAAGGACAGTGGAACAAAAGAAACCCTAGAGGCTGGAGATATGGCTCAGTGGTTAAGATCACTCACTGATAATGCAGAGGACCTGGGGTCAGTTTCCAGCACCCACGTGGTAGCTCACAACCATCTTAAAGTCCAGTTCTATGGGATCTAATGCCCTCTGCTGGCCTTTGTGGGCACTGCATAGACACAGTACACCCATGTTCTCAGTTCCCTTATTATAGTTACATTTTTTTTTAAATTAGAAAAAATAAATTTGGTTCAACTAAAATCTGGATGGCTATGACGAATTTCTATCGTGGCCTGAAATACTTTACCTCAGAAAGCCATCATTAAACCCCAGCTCCTGATAGCTGTGAATGTGAAGTCATTTGGAGAGAGGGTCTTTGAAGGAATTCCACACCAGATGAGGACAGACCTTCATCTGACAACTGGTGACTTTTTAGGAGATGGAAATAGGATAAGCCCGTTGACCCACAGGGAAGGAGGACAGCATGGAGGACACTCCCACAAGGCAAGACTTCAGGACAGTCAACAACCACCACCAGTGGGAAGAGGCAGACAATTCTCTACCCGTGACCTCATTTTGGACTTTTTGCTTTAGTAACTGTAATACAATAAGTGAGTTTCCCTCTCACATTTAAAATATTTACTTATAATTGGTTCATAGTGTTGAATTTATTTCTAGGGTATAATGTATATTGAGATTAGGGTCTCCAGCAGGTAGCTGGCTGGATAGTATAAGCTACTCATGACAAGACCCATGAAGAGTCATTGACGAAACCTCGAAGGGGTGGAGCTTTGAGGGTGAGTGGCTAGATAAAAAGGTGGCCAGGCTCATCACCAAGGACATGATGGTAACAGACGCTACTCAAACTCTGTCACTTCTGAATGACAAGTGCTACACTCGCTGGTTTGTCATCAGTGTCTAAGCAGCACCATGTTGAGCTCCCTTGATATCTTCCCTCACTGTGTGTCCTCATTTTCAATCAGAGAGCAGTTGTCACAGGGGTGGCTTGCAAGCCTCTGCTGGCCTCTCTCTAGAACCCTCTGACCACCACTTGGAAGGTGCTGATGCTGCCTTGATGGATGGCATTCTGCTAAAACAGTTACATTTTGAATTAGAACCAGCAAAGTGCCCCACATAGAATGTGAAGATGGAAGGAGAAAGCGTGTCTGCCTATTCACTCCTCATCGATTCTGCTCTCGTGTGGCCCTGAGAAATAGATATCTGTTTTGGCATCGTCTTCATTGGAAAGCCCTTGAGCAATGCCTTTGGGAGCTTGCTAGTGGTACTTGGGGGATATAATTCCTATTTGCATGTGCACTAGTATCTGGATTAATTTCTGTAGATTAAAGTAAAAGCATTCATGGTCTTGCTGCTCACACAGCCACTTCTTGATGCCATTAAATCAAACCTGGTTCTTCACCACAAAAAAATTAATTCAGAAGCTTTTTACACCCATCACCTCATATCTTTCCTAGCTTGCTATAGAACTGACCAAATATAGCATCCGTGTTCAGATACCATTTAATAAGTACAAGTGAACTGGCTTAGATCACACTCAGCACATTTATAAAAAGACTCGAATTGTAATCCATTAGCCCTAGAACACAGTGTACAAGCACCAGGAAAACTGCAGTTGTCAACGCGTGGATTTACACTCAGGGTTAGTTCATCTAAGGAAGTGAAATCTCAGTTTAGATCTCTTTCCCTTTAGTCCACTCTCCTTCCCCTGTCCTGTGCCCACGTGTTTCTCCTAGATGTGAGAGGAGTCCCACAGTAAATGGGTCTCACACGGAGAACGGGGTAAGATATATTCGCCAGGAAAAAAGAAGTGAGGAGCTCAACAAAATGGTTTGTAGAGCTCTTTCACATGTCAAAAGGTGGCCAGACTACATGTATGTGCACTTGTATATGTGTGTGCATACATGTGTAGTCATGTCTGTGTGAGCACATGTACACTTGTGGGTTTTTTTAATATTTTAATTTTAATTATTTTATTTTATTTTTATTTTTTTTGCGCAGTGGCATTTTGCCTGCATGTATGTCTATGCACCATGTATGTCCCTGTTGCCCTCTGGAGGACAGGGGAAGGTATTGATCTCCCTAGAACTGAACTTACAGATGGTTGTGAGCCCTGATGTTACTGCTGGGAACCAGACATCAGGACCTCTGAAAAAGGAGCCAGTGCTTTTGACCACTGACCCTGACTTGTCCTGTCTTTTGCAAGGCTGGGATAAAGCTAAGGAAGAAGCCTGCTACTGAGGCTTACATGTCTCCTGATGATGAGGGATTCAGACATCGTTCAATGGCAGTTTTCTATTGGACTTCACAGACAATTGTGGGAGGCTAAGCCTCCAGTGCTGAGAGCGGGGAGCAACTGTGTCTTCCCAGGATGGTCCAGGTGAGAGAGGTGGGCTGCAGTCAGCCTGACAACCAGACAAAAGGGATGGAGGCCCTGCCAACCAGCAGCCAAAAGTGAGCTGTACTGTAGCTCAGACCCGACAGGCTGTTCTCCGTATTGGAGCAGCAAGTGGGCTCCTTTGCAGAGCACATCTGGTACCCTAGACCATTCTATCAAAAGCAGCTATTTTCTTTAAATTGAACGTCAGGGCCATTTATTTTACTCAAAACCTGTGCTGTCAGTTCTGCATTCTGACTGGGATCGTTTGCCTGTTCCCCAGAATGGCAAAGCTGCTTCACTCTTAAACAGGTGGGTCTCTCTTCCCTGAGCTTGTCTTGTGAGTGATACATTTACATAAATCCTTGTCCCATGGAGGCACGTGTATCAGTTATGAAAAGATAGAATATATTTGGAGAACACTTATTTGGAGGGAAAGAGTTGCCAAAGTACTCCTCCAGTAAGGACCTCGTGCCAAAATCAATCTTGTCACCTGGAACCTTCATGACATCTCTACGTGTTTTCATTGAGTACTTTAAGTTTTCGTGAGGGAAGGAAGTTATCATTGCCTACATTCCCTATGTCATGAATTAGTAAATGCATAAGTGCACATCATTGCTTTTATACACATGTGTGTGTGTGCGTGTGTGTGTGTGTGTGTGTGTGTGTGTGTGTGTGTGTGTGTGTATCCTGTGCTGCTCAGTGGTGAGGTATGTTCTGTGAAGTGCATGCTTAGGTGAGCTAATGTGGTAGGAGCATCATATAATCTAGTTAATAAAGTAGAATGGTTTGCTACGCTGTGTCTAGGCTGTGCCTGAGCACTGTACTGGCTGGGATGAGCTGTGACTGTGATCTGTCATTGAACCGATGTCTCTATGTGGCCCATCATTAAATCCCATTGTATGAAACTGAGGTTTTGGGGTGAGACCAGGACAGGGTAACACCTGCCATATGTTAAGCACCTCAGGACTGTCAACCCATTTTGTCGATGTAACAACAACAACAACGTCATTTATTACTTCAAAAGCATCAATGAGATGGAACTTCAAGTGGCAGTAACTATGTAGCAGTCCCCTAACTGGATTAAAAGTACAATTATCAAGGCAGGGAAACCTTGGCATCCTGTTGATTTTACCTGGGATGCTGTACAATTCTGAAATGATTCTTAGGACCCCCAAAATATATCACTCTGAAAATCATAAACTTTTACATCAACTTCCCCACTTATAAGTACCCTGCCTCTTTATCAACTAACCCCTCTTTCTTATCAAAACCCAGGGTCACATTTAGTTCATTAACAGAAGGAAGCTTCCGTCCTGACGCTTCACAGACGCTATGACACATAAATTCCAAAGTACTTTTGGGAGAAAGGATACCAAACCATTTTCTCAGGAATTAGAGGAAGCCACATGAAAGCTGAGTCTAGAAGCATACTCAGTGATTTTATGATTACAAATCCCCCCACCATAAATTTTTAGGAAAATGTGTAATTAAAAGTGTAGAAATCCACACCATGGTTCTCTGTACAGCATCAGTTTAGTTATTAAATGGTCATAAATTAGACATTAGGATCTATTCTTCCAAATGGATTAACCTTTTCAATTATCATTTCATCTGCTTTCTATATTTAAAAAAAATCAAAGAAATTCAAGATATAGGAGAGACAAGGCAGTCGAGGATCTGAAACTGATTTGGTGGCTTTGGAGTTGACATAATCTTGGCCTGGTGCAGTTCATTTTGAAAAGCTGCCTCAAATTTCCCCTGGTTTTGAACTTTTTTTTTTCTTACCACTTTCATCTAGCAAGAAATCATCCTGGTAACGGAACTTCTCTGGTCCACATGCAATAAAAATGTCATCGTCACCAAAAAAGTCCTGAAGGCACATCACCTACAAGAGAAAAGCATAGTACTCAGCCAGGGGTCCACACAACAGCAATCACAACACCACCTCCCCCTGCACAGACCTCTGCACAAAGCCATTTCCCTCTAATGGAGTCAACAGGGGGATTTCAAAGGCTTGGCTGTGCATCTGTTATCAGTAAGGAACGAGTTAGTCTCAGGTCTGCAGGAAGGCAGGGAAGGCGACTGGGCCGGTAACTGTCACATTTATGACTGGAAACATCAGCAGGCTATGAGGTAAGAGCTCTTTGTTTCCATAACACTGGGGACTCAGCTACACGGACCTCAGAGACACCAGCTTCTGAATGTAAGAAGCTCCAAAAGTAAGGAGAGCCAGGGCACAGCTTTAACCACCGAGATGCTTTTGTTTAAATGTTTTATCAACAGCATTATTTATTCACAACAACTACTTAGAAAAAATAGTAAATTACAAATTTTAAGCTATGCATGGTTTTATGTGTCTTCTAAGCACAAGGCGGCTGAGTGTGGAGGGCCACCAGTTTGACTTCCAGGCCAGTCTGAATACCATGATGACACTTTACCTCAAAAACAAACACAAGGTTTTGCCAAATAGAAGTTTACAGTAAACGTCCCTTTGCAGTGAGTTGTGGTCAGCATGACTCGTTTTCTTGCCTAAAGATGCTCCTGCCATGTTTTGTTCATAGCAGGGGTTGTGCTAATGTCAGAATGCTGCTGAAGTCTATCCCTTCCCAACTTCCTTTCACCACGTGGGCAAATCACCAGGTGTCTCTAGTCCCCTTCTCTGTAGCTGTGAAACACTGACCAACAGCATCTTGGGGGAAAGCGGCTTTATTTGGCTTGCAGTTCGTAGCTCATCATCAAGAGCAGGTAAGGACGGAGCTTGGAGGCAGGACCTGAAACAGACTCTGGAAGAGAACTACTCACATACTTGCTCCCAGGCTCACATTAGCGGCCTTTCTTACACAGCCAGGCCCGCCTAAGGGTGGCACTTCCCACGGTGGGCTGGCTCTGATTATAGTCAGTATTAGTCAAGAAAATGACTCATTGTCAGGACAGGTGGACAAAATGACGCAGGCAATTCTTCAAAAGAGGGTCCCTCTTACTAGGGGACCCAGTTGGCAACAAAACTCAACAAGGCAGAGCAGAGCTGTGTAAAATAACTGTTTGTCTGAATGGCATTTTCCTCCAGGTGTTTTTGCACCAAAAAAAAAAGAGAAAAAAAAGAAGAAGAAAAAGAAAGAAAGAAAGGAAGGAAGGAAGGAAGGAAGGAAGGAAGAAAGAAAGAAAGAAAGAAAGAAAGGAAGGAAGGAAGGAAGAAAGGAAGGAAGGAAGGAAGAAAAATACGTGACTAATGCCGTGCTGGTGCCTCACGGTTATTGAGAGTGTTTCTTTCATCTGGGGTTGGCTATGGGTGCCTCTGGAGTTCTGTGTTTCTGTCAGTCTTTGGTAGCATTACTACGTCCGTTACACTGGCTGTGAGTTGGAAGACTAGAACATTCTTTGCTGGCCCAGGTGCTAAGGCATGTGGGCTACCAAAGGTCTCTCAGCAGGCATTTTTTAGGGGAAATTTCTACAAGAGTTTGATGATCAATGTTAAATATGAGTCAGATGTATCCACGCATGTGAGGGGTTTTTGGTTTTTTCCCCTGCCACGTAAACCCGGAGAACATGGACATCAGAGCTTGTGCTCCACATCACTTCCCTCTCCCCCCCTCCCTCCCTCCCTCCCTCTCTCCTTCCTCTCCCTCCCCACCCCCATTCAAGATGGACCTCACTCACTTTCTCTGTGAGTATTGGTACCATTTATCCAACCACTTACAAGGCACAAACCTTTAATATACACACTTTTGAAATGAATGCACGGCAGCAGAAGACTACACAATGAGTAAGGCATGGGCTCTCACTCAGGCAGACAGAATACCAGTCCCCAAAGGGCAGCGTGTCCTTAGAGAGTGGGTGGTGGACCGAGCCTATGCAATTGCAGGTCCTGTGTCTGAGTGCCACATGGATTTATCCAGTAAACAGGTTCGAAGACTTGTTCTGAACCCCGAGTGTTCTTAATGTGTTCAAGTGTACTCAAGCCCAAAGAGAAGAGAGGGAACACTAATATTCCTGAGCCTGTATTCAGAACCGTTTCTTCCACAGCAGCATGTGTTCAGTGTTCCTTCTCACGTCCTTTTTGGGACTTGTGTGGACGGCCACAGGTAAAAGATCCCAGCACCTTGGCGCACACCTACAGTGACAGCACTTGAGAGAGTTTGAGACCAGCTTGGGCTGCACAGTGAGGTGCAGTGTCAAAACCACACGAAACAAAAACTGCAATGTAGAACTCACCCGCTCACCGTGCTGAGGTCATGTTTCTCTACCGAATGTAGGTACCGGTTTATTTGCTGAAACTGTTACGAAGGACCTACAGTGCATCAAGTTCCAAGCCAAATACTATGAGTTTTTTTATTTTCAAATCTCTGGTTGTGGGCTAAGGAAATATAGTTCAGTCTACAAAGTCCTTGATACACAAACACAGGGGCCCAAGTTTAAAGAACAGTTACAGTAGAGCACTTAACATCCCAAGGCTATGTAAATAGAAGCATGTAGAGCCTAATTGCTAAGCTTGGAAACAAGGCAGAGGGTGTCCAAGGAGAAATGGTACCTATGGCTACTCCCTGTACATGTACACTTATGTACATGTATGCACACATACACAAACTTTTTTACAGATCAAAAAGGTTGTTTTCTAAAGGAAATATGTCTTCTTTCTACAAACTCTCCTATTTTCATTTACAGGGTATCAGACACATTCAACTGTGTGAGTATGTTCTTGCTAAGTGGGTAGATAACCAGCGGGACTACAACATGTTATAAGTAGGTTGTAGCCAATGGGCTTCCACTATTCTGATGATGCCTGTTCTTCAAGCTTTACGCTCAAAGAACACAGCAGACAATAAATGATCCATCTTGGAAAGTTTAAGCACAATCCTGTTGGCAAGTGAGAGATGAAACGTGATGAGCTTTTGATGTTCCTTCCAACACCAGTATCCCAAGAATATGAAAAGAACACAGTGGTTGCTAAAGGAATCGCCTGTCATCGTTCAGCAGAGGAGACACGGGAAAGAGTCATTCCAATGTCAAGTAACATGTACTCATTCACCGCTCAAGCTGTGGTGGGCGGAGTCAGCAGAGGTGCTGAACTGTGTGACATTCTGGGGGTTTCTCTTGTTACAACATCCTGGAAAATGGCAGTAAACTCTGTAGATAAAATGTAAAAACAACACCATTCCTCGTGAAAAGCTCTGACAAAAGTGTGGAGGGCAAAGGAGATTTAGATGAAAGGTGGGTTGTGGAAACACTGGTACGTTTCTGTTTTCCACACTCACTCACTCTGTCCCTGACTGAGAGGTCACTGTAACACTCCAACAGAGCAGACTAACAGGTAGTCTACACCCTGTTTTTCTCTTGGAAAATGTAGTGTGGGAATTTTCCTTGAGGTATATCTAAACATTCTGGCGCCAAGGGGTTATAGAAAGTAGAGAAATGCAAAAGAAGTTTTGCATAATACTCTGATCTCAGATCTACGAAGGGTTAACCATCTGAAAACTTAATGTCCTCAAAACTCAGCTTGGCTACCAGCTCTCCCGTGTAAGTTGTGTTTATGGGTAAAGAACATGCTTAATGCTACAGGAGACCATGAATGTGAACCTCGTCTACCACAAAATCTCTGCTCAGATGTTGTCAGAGTGTCTGTCTAGACAGGGCAGGTATAAAGGGAAATTCTGAGTGTGAGGATGCGGGCACACTCAGCCTCGGAGAACTCATGTCTTCACCCTCCTGCTTCCCTGGCAGCACCCCTTACATTTCCACATGCCAGGCAGCCTCTGCCCTCCTCCTCATAGCTGCCATCATCCTGTCTGCAGAGCCCATTCTCCTCCAGGGACCTCGGCATTTAGCTCTTGTAGAAATCTGAAGCCCCGCCCCCTTTCTCAGCACTCCATCCTGTTTAATTTTGTCGGTCTGCCGTTCTCTACTAAAATTTCAAATTTTCTTTCTATAGCTCAGAAACTACCACTGGCTTATAATCATTGACTTAAGGTTTGTCTTTCACAGTTAGCATTCCAGATGTTCTCACATCTGTCTCCAACCAATCTGCCAGGTCTCCAGTTGTGACCCAGTGTCTAACAAGTCATAAACACTGGTTGCTGGACAGAGTGTATGTTCTAAAACCAATGTGTTTCCACTGGGTTTTATTCCCTTTCCTGTTTGGGTGCTTTATTTTCGATAAAAATCCCCTTATTAGAATCCATTCTCACCTACACTTGGTCTGAGTCTTTCCTGTGGACCAAGGTTCAGTTGAAGGTTCGAGCCCACCTTCTCCAGCCCCTGCAATCCAAAGCCTTGTTTGGAAGCTTTTGGTACCATTCAATAAATGCTTAGCGACCACTTATTTGATAGCCTGGAGGATATGGTCCATGTCTTTGCTTTCTTCTTTTCCAGTCTATAGACTATACATCTCCCAACACAGTGCTTGTGAATCAATAGCTTGCCCAAAGTAACGCACACAGTTTTCTAGTGGTTTTGTCTAGTGAACTGTCTGGATTTGTCTTTCATCTTTCAGCTGTCCAGAAATGAGTTTTCTCTATAAAGATTTCAAATCCGGCAAGGGCAGAACACTATCTCCTGGGCAGTGCCTTCTCTGGCCCTCTATCCATACCAGCTCTGGCACATTCCCAAGAGCATAGCATTGGTAACCCCCTAGTTTAGGTGTCAACCCAGCTCTGCCTCTCAGCTGTGAATCTCTTTGTACCTCAGTTGATCACATCAATCATTTTGAGGTTTTGATATCTTATGAGCATGAATAGGAGGAGCCTCCTCAAACTTTAGGGTTATATACTCCTAGTTAATGACCTGCAGGCTTCTTTTCTACATAGATTTGAGCAAGATGTCACAAGTGAATGTTTCTTAATGTTAATGAAACAAGAATTTGTCTGTGGTTTGTTTTGTCTGTTGATTTATTTTTGTTTTTGTTTTGTCTTGAAATAGGATCTCACTATGTAGACCAGGCCAACCTCCAACTCCACTTGCTCTGCCTCCCCCATACTGAATGTTAAGATTACTATTTTGATGAAAAATGTACTTTAGATTTGAGTCAGATAATTGGTGCAAAGCTTTCAGACATTACAAACACAAATGTGGAACATGGAGCCTGGCTCTGACTTCCTTTTGGTTTCTCTGGCTTGAACCTTTGAAGACTCATTTACACATCTGTTCTCATCTGGGACTAAAATCAAAGTTGCATGAGCCATTGTTGCAGAAGCTCAGGGGTGTTCCTTTCTGTCACCAACTCTTAGATTTGTATTCTTTTGAGGAACGCTCCCCATTGGAATGCCCGAATTAAAAGTGAGATCTTTGCACATCACACGCCGGCAGAGAGGGTGTGATCTGTTTCTCCAACACTGCTTAAGTTCTCTCCAAAAATATTTGGTTCTTATCTGGTGCTTTGGTTATTCTATGGAAATTCAGCTCTAAACAAAATCCCATGTCCATGATGAGAATTTCTCTTGGATGGTGCCCAGGACAATGTGGAAGCTAGACTACCTCAAAATGCATGGTTGCTAATAATTGTCAAATGTGCTGAAAGAAAAAAAAATGCCACTGAGTGTGCTGATGAGAGCTAGTGACCAGGGATCCGGATAGTCCGATTTCCTATTTCTTTTTTGTTACTTGATACAGCTACTGTCATCTGGGATGAACCTCAATCAAGAAAACACCTCCATCCGATTGGCCTGACTGATGGTAGGTAAGCCTGTACTGCACTTTCATGATTGATAATTGATAAGGGAGGGTTCAGTAGTTGTTGCTCCCAGGTGGCCCGGGGTGTATAAGAGAGCTGACTGAGCAAGCCACGAGGCCAAGTATTCCTCCGTAGTCTTTGCTTCTGCTCTACCTTCAGCTTCCCTTGGTGACAGACGCTGATCTAGGATTGTAAGATTAAAGAAGCCCTTTCGTCTCTGAACTGGCTTTGGCCAGTGTTTCACCATGGCAACAGAAAGCCAATCAAAGTTCTGAGCTCAATTGCTAAAAGAAACTTGGAGGCGTTAATTAAATTGTCTTATAGTTTCCGCATTGCTTTTAATGTATTGTACCTGATAATTAAGTGTGTGTGTGTGTGCATGCGTGTGTCACCCATGAACACTGTGGCATCAAGAGCCACTGCCCTTGCTTCTCTTGTGGGCTGGCCCCGGTCTCCGTCACGTTAGGCAAGTGCCGGGCTCTCCATAGTCCATCTTGCCCACAGTGAAGGAGACAAACTGACAAGGTCTTGATGGCTGCTAAAGCTTGAACTGAGGTCATCTCTGTCCTAGTCACAATCGTTACTGCTGGGACGAAACACTGTGACCAAAGCAACGGGGGGGGGGGGGGGGGGGGCAATCTCACTCACAGTTCTGGATGACAGTTCATCATCAAAAATAGTGAAGGCAGGAACTTGAGCAGGGCAGGAGCTGATGCAGAGGCCATGGAGGGGAGCTGCTAACTGGCTTGCTCCCCATGACTTGCTCAACCTGCTTTCTTATAGAACCCAGCCCAGGGCTAGCACCATTACAGTGGGCTGTGCTTTCCCACATCAATCACCAAATAAGAAAAGTGCCCTACAGGTTTGCCTGTGGCTCTTATGGAAGCCTTTCTTATTTGAGGTTCCCTCTTCTCCAGCGACTATAGCTTGTGTCAAGTTGACATAAAACTGGCCATCACAGCCCCCAGCATGGTGCTATTGGGAGTTGGTACAGGTGCTAGTAGACACATTATCTGGTGGCAGGTCCTTAGGTTACTCAGGGCACAATGTCCCCTCAGCTCCTCTCATCTTCCCTTCGGGTTCTTTGTCACAGCTTTGCTTTCCCTGGGTCCCACCAGGACTGCAGCCTTGTCAAAGACCCCAAAGCAATCACCTATGTACTGAATCCTCCCAAACTTTGAACCCAGGGATGAGAGAACTAAATTACACTACTGTGTTATGAACCCCAGTTGGTAGATAAAGAAGACAGGGTAGGATGGAATAGAAGGCAAGACAGAGTTTGAATCCAGGTCAATTGGAATTCAAATGCAGGCTCTTGCCTTCTAATCTACAGCAAAATAAGTCCTTTTGAATCCACAGAAACCTGTACCCTGGCATGTATGTCTGAGACAGTTCAGTTGATCAAAGATACTGTAAGTAGTTATCACATACATTATACATTAACAGTATCGGCAAGTGTCTAATAAGAATAGTTTCTTTAAAATAATTTGAAATGTTTCGTTGGATGGAAGAGAGCACGTTACTTTTTCTAGCTATGAATTCATACCTTCTCCACATCCTCACCCTGTCAGCACTTTTGTCTCAGGAGACACATGTGTACAGAGGAAACAAAGCCATGCAGGCAAACGTGGACTTTCTCGGCTCTGCTTCCGGTCTGAGCCGCCCTGCAAGGGCTAAGACTGAAACAAAGGCAGTAAAGGCATCTGCTGGTTACACGTTTCTAAATCTGGGACCATGGATTCATTGCCCCTCACTGGAGTGTGGTCTCTATGGCAACAAAGACAGCAGGAAGCTGGCCTAGATTCTTATCAGGGACCCTAGGAAGGATATTTTCTTTACAAGAGCGCCCTCTACACACCAGATGGAGGATAGACATCACTGGAAGCTGAGGAGGACCCTTCAAATGGTCAGACATCATTGTAAAAAATAAACACAAACCAGTGTAAAAATAAAAGCCAAGAAATTCAGTCCATTTATTTAACTCACTGATTATGGCATAATCCTCTAATTTTCTCTCCAAATATTTACGGGAAATTTTGACTTTTCCTGATACAGTACACATGAAAGTTATGCTGCTCACGTTTGAAAGGTCTATTTTCATTTTATTGATGCGTATGTGTGTCTGTGGAACTAGAGTCTGGGGGCAGTTCTGAGCTTCCAGACATGAGTGCTGGGAATGATGTGTGTGTGTGTGTGTGTGTTGTGTATTTGTGTGTGTTGTATGGTGTGGTGTGTGTGTGTGGTGTGGTATGTGTTTGTGGTATGTGTTGTGTTGTGTGTAGTGTGTTGAGATGTGTGTGTGGTCTGTGTTGTATGTTGTATGTTGTGTGTTATGGTTTATGTGTGCGTTTCAACATGGCAGCAATTTCAGGAGAAAAAAAGGTTGTAGAATTAAAAGTATCCTCACTCCTTCACTGAGTGTGCACTCAGTGTTCCCATCACTCCTTCACTGAGTGTGCATTCAGTGTTCCCATCACTCCTTCACTGAGTGTGCACTCAGTGTTCCCATCACTCCTTCACTGAGTGTGCACTCAGTGTTCCCATCACTCCTTCACTGAGAGTGCACTCAGGGGCTCATCACTCCTTCACTGAGTGTGCACTCAGTGTTCTCATCACTCCTTCACCGAGTGTGTGCTCAGTGTTTCTATCACTCCTTCACCGAGTGTGCATTCAGTGTTCCCATCACTCCTTCACTGAGTGTGCACTCAGTGTTCCCATCACTCCTTCACTGAGTGTGCACTCAGGGGCTCATCACTCCTTCACTGAGTGTGCACTCAGTGTTCCCATCACTCCTTCACCGAGTGTGCACTAAGAAGCTCCCCTTTCTGCACACATAAGGAAGCCACACCCAGTTTTCCAAGCTGCATAGCCTTAAAGCAAAAATCAGTCCTTTACAGATTTTGACCAGAGACAAGCAGATGCCAGATGGCTGGTCCTTTATTATTTGATTGAGTTTTAGATAACTGATGGTGCCACTTACAATCATTTGATTTGTTATCTTAGTTTTTTGACTTTACAGTAGTGTGAAGACATTATGTATCAAAGTAGAAATGACCTTAGCACACTCTGACCTCATGCAAGATAATGGTACAGACACATCAGCTGCTGATTTTAACTTTTAATAGAGCATCTACTGTTACGTGGGGTGCTGGACATCTTATGATGGCAAAGGCTTTGTGCTTGTTAAATGGCTTTTCTCAACGGTTGCCAGTATAAGTGCTGTGCGCACAGAAGATATGCCAGGCTAAGCTGTTAGTATACTACATACGCAGTCTTAGGGGCTTATTTTGAAGTTTGAATGTGATTATCAGGCTACAGTCTCATGATGATTCAATGGGAACCCACCCTGACATTTCTTTTTTTCATGTGTCTTTCTTGGTCCAAGCGGGTTAATATAACAACGTATCACTAACAAGGTAGCTCAGAAACACAGAAACTTATTTCTCACAGTTCTGGAGTTTGAAGCCTAAGACCAAGGTGCAAGCTGACTCAGGGTCTGATGAGCCCCATTTCCTTTTTGACTGTATCTTCTCACACTAGCCTCACCTGAGGCCTTAGCACTTCTCTAGGACCCTGTAGAAGGATGCTAACCCAATTCGTTGATGAGTTCTCTAAGCTAAAGCGCTGTGCAAGGTGACTGCCAGCAACAAGCACTGGGCCCTGATGCTTCTGCAGGCTTGATCCCAGAGACCAGCAATACCTTTCCTCACATACTACTTTAAAACTGTGTTATTGTGTATGTGTCTTTGTGTGCCTCCGCAGGTTTCATAGGACAACTTTTGGTGACTGATTCTCCCCTTTTACTATGGGATCCAGGGATAGAACTCAGAGCACAATGCTTGGATGGCAGGGGCTTTTACCAGCTGAGGTACCTGCCTGCCCTGGCTTCTTACATTTAAATGGAACCACCTGTCATATTCTTGGGGGATGTGATGAGACAGTGCATGGTTTTTTCAGAGAACCTAAATTATGACCATACTTACTGTTCATGGTGCTGGCATCAGTAGGAGTCGGTGGATAGGTTTCTGTATTGGGTTATTTGGATCTATTGTTTAAGAAAAGAGCAGCACCATCTGTTCTACAACAGCTAGGAACGAAAGCAATGGGATTAGGGTTCTATTCAAAATCTTCCAGTCTTTGACTCCTGTCAAAGACTGTTCTCATGTTTAATTTCCCCTACTCCTTTAGTTCTGTCTGCCACATTGTTAGAGTTACTAATACTATACCATTATTCATGGAGGAATTTACTCATCGACCAATATGGTGGTTTGAGTATACATGGCCCATGGGAAGTGGCACTATTAGGAGGAAGCGTGTCACTGTGACTTTGAGGCTCCTAGTACTCAAGTTCTGTCAAGTGTGAAAGAGTTGTCTCTTCCTGGCTGCCTTTGGATCAAGATATAGAACTCTCGGCTCCTCCAGCATTAAGTCTGCCTGCATGATGCCTTGTTTTCCACCAGGACAATAATGGACGGAGCCTCTGAAACTGTAAGCCAGCCCCAATGAAATGTTTGTCTTTATAAGAGTCACTTTGGTCAGGGTGTCTCTTTACAGCAATGAGAACCCTAACCAAGACACCCAGGGAGGTAGAAACGATTTCACAGTAATCTTTTTGGAGCAGGAGTAATCAATCTTTGACCTGAACTCATTCCTATCAGCTATGTAGGGCTGGTGTTCAAAAACGGTAGCCACGCCCAGGAATTGTACAATCAGATATTTGAACAATCTGATTGAATTCCGATTATTCAGTCAGGGATAGAAAGGAATTACATGTATAATCCCACACTGAGGACATCTCTCAACTGGTTCATGAGCACAGGTAGCTGAGATAGTGGCCTGGCTTCAAATAAGGCAGCTGTCTCTTTAGAGTCATATGAACTCCATATGCAAAGATTTTTCCGGCCTGGATTCCATCCAAGCGGTGTTTGATCTGTAGTTCAAAAATAGCTCCACCTGAGAAGAGCTTTTTCAAATGTTTATTCTTTTATAAATGCTTGTTTTATGATCATGTGGGTGTGAGGTTGTCACCTGTGAAAAGCAAGGTGAGGACAAAGAACTGATGTTCTGAAGTAACCCGAACACGATCCTAAGGCGCTCAAAGGCTGCCTTACACTGGCTCAGAGTAGACTGAGAGCCCAGATAAGGAGTCACCCGTTAGCGATGAGAACCTGCTCATTGGTGGTCTTGTCATGTTGGTGAAGACACAAAGGCCAGGTCAAACCCAGAGAACAAGCCCAACTACAGAAGACTTATCAGTTGAGTAAAAACATATGTTCTGTTTCTCTGCCTTAGATGCTGACACGGGATGCTCGAAACTTGTGATCTGCTCTGTCCATCTCAGCTTCAGTTGCCAGGTTTGCAGTGACTACACTACCCTGTGTGGTTGACTTTCCCGTCCCACTGCCTCCATTTTAACTTTGCTCCCTTCCCTCTAGGCCTTGGGCATGCTAAGCAAGTATTCTCTACAAGGATAGCTCCCAAGACCTCTTCTAATTTTTTTTTCTTTTATCTTGAGACATCATTTTGCTAAGTGGTCCTGTTTGGCAATGATCTCACTCTGTAGCCGAGTCAGGCTTTAGACTTGTGAGGCCCCTGTCCTCAGCCTCCTGAATAGTTGTTAACATAGGCTATTTAGGCCACCAAGCCCAACAGCAAATCAGATCCTTGTGGAGAGTATTTTGGTCCCACTGAACAGTTGGCGGCGGGAATTTTTTATATCACCATGGACAATCAGGAGATGGTCAAGGCAGAAATCTGGCTCGGGTCCTATACTCAGGAAACTGACCCAGACTAAGAACATTCACATTTGAAGCTCAGGGCAGAGCACTTAGAATTGTAGCTCAGGGCAGGACATCTACACTTGTAGCTCAGGCAGGTTCAGCAGATGTAGGTGTGGCAGTCTCTTTGTCTCTTGGGAGCCCCTCTTGTCTCTGATCTCCCCCACCTAGCCTCCAGAAAGATGTTTGCAGGATTTTTGATTGTTAACTTGCTTGTTTCCTGACTCAGAACTAGTGTTATCTTTCTGCATGTAGTTAAAGTGGTTTTAAAGAAGACTGAATAAAGAAGGCTTAGCTTCAGCCCCAAGACTGGCCTAAGCCACGTTACAATTTTGACTGTCTCCTGTTTCTTTCAATCCTTGCTCCTGCCCTGGGGAACTTGTTTTTTGACCAAGCTGGTCTCAGACTGATCCTTAGAAAGCTTTGCAAAAAAATCATCATCCAAAGTATTGATATACATGTGAGGGATTAAAAACGTAATCACTTTTTCTGTATGTGTTTGAACACTCGTTTGTTGTCCGAAATCTCATATAATAATATCCTCCAAACCACAGATTTGTGTTCCTGCCAGGGATATTTATAAATGCTTCTTGACATTAAAGCATGGGGCTGGTTGTTTTAAATAAGTCTATACGTATTTTCAACTTTCTTGTCTGCATATAGAGCCTGACACTAAAAGAGATATTTTTATACAATTTAAATTAGTTTTCTCAAGTGATGAGTTTCAAGTGGCAATTATTTCATAAAGCTGCTATCTCCAGAAAGATTGTTAGCAACACCATCACACCATCATCACCATCAGCACCAGTACCACCCCCCACCACTATCATCACCATCATCACCAGTATCACCAGCACCAGTACCACCATCACCTCCACCATCCCCACCACCATCATCATCACCATCATCATCACCATCATCACCAGTATCACCAGCACCAGTACCACCATCCCCACCACCACCACCATCACCACTGGCACCACCAGCACCATCAGCACTATCAGCACCAGTACCACCATCCCTACCACCATCCCCACTACCATCACCACCACCATCACCATTACCACCATCAACAACACAATCATTACCAGAACTACTGTTGCTATCGTAGCCACCAGCACTGCCACCAAAACACCCATCACCACTGCCGCCACTGCCACCACCATCATAGCTACCACCACCACCACCACCATGCTCATACCACCACCATTACATCCTTCATCTTCACCACCATCATAGCTACCACCATCACCATGCTCATACCACCACCATTACAGCCCTCATCTTCACCACCATCACCGCCACATTATAGCCATCACCATCACTACCATCACAGTCACTGCTTATATCACCACCGACTTTACCATAGTCTTCCCCTCCTCTCTACCACCACCACCTCTCCTATTACCTACACCATGCCATAACCCTCTGCTCTGATAACCACCACGTCCGCTCTCATCCCGACTTACTGCCACCATCGGTCACTACCTCCCTCCACCGTCATTTCCACCATTACTATCAATGAGTGAAGAAAGCACTGTGTTTGTCCACTGCTCCGAGGGCACCATCTTTTGTCCTTGTATGTTCTCTGTGTGTTCTCTGTGTGTTCTATGTGGCAGTCAGCTAGTGTTCCACTTGCTGGGCACGTCGTAGTTTCTAATTGGTAATAATCATCCCAGTAGGAATCAGTACAAAATGAAGCCAAAATGATATCAGAAATAAATGATATATTTTTAACCCATTCTCATATGTAGCTGGCATATATATGTATATCCGTATATACATATATGCATACATACATATGTACATACATGTACATATATACATGACTCTGAAATATTATTGAAAATATTTATTCTACTAAAGGATATTTGAGAGCCAATCAGCTATAAAAACTACAAACGGAAACACACTCTATCTTGCATGATTGCATTTGCATCTAAGCAGAGCTGATGAAAAGGTGAGAAAAAGATGCCAACAATAAGATTTTAAAAGCGCAGATAGCTTGGAATGACGGGCTGGCTTAGAGACATCGAGATTTATAGTAAATGCGGATCTAGAATGTAGTTATGAACACAGGCTTGGAGCTACCCTTTCTCAACGACCTTCACACAGGACAGATGTGAAGAGATGGGTCCGTCTGTGAGGTTCTGGGTGAACACGCATGAGGAGCCCCGTGGGATCACTAGAACCCATGCACAAGGCTGGACACAGTACATGAACTTGTAATCTCAGTGCTGGGGAGTAAAGACAGGCCGGTCCTAGGACTCACTGGGCCAACAGCCTAGTTAGTGTATTCAGTGCGAGAGCCATGGTAGAAACAAGGTGGATAGTTCCTGAGGAACACTGGCTGATACTGTCTTCTGGTCACACACACATGCAGACTTACATACACATTCATAGACATAGAGTGAATTTGTCAGTATTTCTTTTGTCTTTGTCCTGTGTTGTGTACATGAGAGTCTACTCTAAACCCCAGAGTTTCATGAGTATCTCGGGCTAGCTGCCATGTCCTCAGAGTGTGTGAGCGGAAGGAGTAAGGCTTCCTGCCTACGGAAGCCTGGCAGGTGAAATTCTCAGTAAAGAAGGCCAGGCATGAGAAACAGAGCAAATGAGCCAATCGATAGCCATTAACACTGACAGAAAATTGATGGGGGCTGCACTAAACTGTAACACTCTTCCCCCATTTAAGTAAGGTGGTTCAAGACTTGTCATCGGAACAAACTAGCCCAGATTGATTACTTTCTAAAGAAAAGCAAAATCAGGTCTTTTACTTGAAAATATCTCATCTATAGTGCACTCTCTTGTCTCTCTGTATCTGTTTCTCTGGGTGTATCTTTATGTATGTGTGTGCTCACATGTGTATATACATGCGTATGCATGTCCATGTATTGTGATGTGTGCATGGCAGTCAGAGGACAACTTGCAAGAGTCTATTGTCTTCCTCTACCATTTGGGTTCCTGGGATCAAATTGAGATCTTCAGGCTCGAAGGCAGGCACCTTTACTGGGCCATCTCACTGGGGTGGAGACCTATTGTTTTTAATGCGGGCAACAAATGTATTTTTATGCACATCATTTCACACACCAAATAAAACATACCTGTGACCCATGGGCTCATGGACTTGTAGAACAATATTGGGGATTGGGATTCCATTCTCAATTGCCATTGGCTGATGTTACTATGTACTAATACTGATCAGGAGGCTGGAGTAGATGGTCTGGCTTCTATACCGGCCCCAGCTTTAATTCCCAAAGGAGGAATAAGATAAATTCAAGAACATTAAAAAACAATGTCAAGTTTCATGTGTGTGTATGTATGTGTATATATGTATGTGGTATGTAGAGCCATAAAATCTTATGTTGAAGTCCCGGTATGTGTATTTATCTGTGTACATACGTATGTGATATGTATATGTATGTGTGTGTATGGTGTGTATAAGCCACAAAAGCTTTATGCTGGTGTAACTCTGTCATCTACAACCATCTTCTATGTCTTTGCTTCTTTTGCCTAGATTTTCCCATCATCCCTTTTCTCTGCCACAAAATTTCATCATAAGCATTACCAGTGCAATAAAGATGGAACAAAGTTAGCCTTCACCATAACAGCTCAGAGTCCCAGTGCACTCTGGCTGCAGCGAAGGGCCACACTTCAAAGCTTTCATCTTCGTCTCTGTAGTAAAAAGTGTGTCTTTAACCATACAAAGCAGCCACCGGTAGTAATTTCCCTCACAGCATCGTCTCTGCTCAAGTGTGGAAAACACTTCAGGTCTACTTAAAGCCATTAAAAACGAGAGAGAAAAAGTGAGCCTCTGAAAACATAGTGGCTTGGAAAAGTAGCCTTTGGGCCTAAGACATCAAAACGAGAGAAGAGACCAGCACAGACAGTTTCTAATGATTAGTTCTTATTTATGGTTATCTCTACTGTTGGAAGTAAGTAGAAATGGTTATTCTCTCCCACAAAGGTGTCCTGTATTGCTGCTAGCCTTCTATCAGTGTCATGCTGGGCTATGTGTGTCCATAGAGTCCCAGGCTGCTTTTTACAAAAAACAACCACCTCACAAAAGAAAATGCTGTCCACATCTGGATGGAACAATGTCTGTTTATCTATGTGAAAGTTCTGATTTGCTGCCAACAGTGCATTGACCTAGGATTTGGATTCAACTCCATTAGCAGGAAAAGTGGGCCATCTACTCAGTGCTAAGAATTCTCCATTTCTTTACTGGATGCACGTAGACAACCTAATGGCACTGTCTTAGTTAGAGTTTCTATTGCAGTGAAGAGACACTGTGACCATGGCAACTCTTAAAAGAGAAAACATTGAATTGGGGATGGCTTACAGTTTCTGAGGGTTAGTTCATTATCATCATGATGTGAAGCATGCTGGCTTACAAGTAAACATGATGCTGGAGGGTCTAAGAGTTTTATATCTGGACCAGTTATAGAACAGCATAAGGAGACTGTGCCACAATGTTTGGGCAGGAGACCTCAAAGCCTGCCCCTACAGTGACTTACTTCCTCCAACAAGGTCACATGTACTCCAAAAAGGCCATATCTCTTAATAGTGCTACTTCTTATGTGCCAAGCATCCAAACACACGAGTCTTTGTGAGGAGGGGCATTCCTATTTAAACCATCACAACTGCCCTCCTAGGATGATATAAAGAATTCAGAATTTGATCAGATTATTCACAGTTATTTAACAGACATCATGCAGATGCAGGAAGAGGCAAATGAATCCCAGACCTTGAAAAGTCAAGAGAGACAAGAAGGCAGTATAGACCTGCAGCAACCAGCCTGCCTTTCCACACACTGTATTGTTTTTACAGTGTAAATGGTTCTCACAGCTGCCAAACTGAAGACAACTGCAAGGAACAGGAACTACAATCAGCACAGCATGAAAAATAGCGTTCTCTCCCGTGCAGGATCTCACTTCGCTTTGCACACAAAGAACACAGAGCAGCAAGGACGCTGAAAAGCTCTCCCCCTACGATCCCTGAAAATCATTCTCTTTCCAGGCGCCTGATGAGCAGGCGACTGAACACACCCTCGAGGCTGAAACACTGGTCATGCCAATCATAACTTCCTTGAAGACATGAAATGATTCCACGAGAAGCAATTTGAAGCTTTGAAACCATGAGAAAGACCCATTCAACGTGGAAGTAGAAATTGAGAGTCTCTTTTGTTTATCAATGGATCAGCTTATACGTGGCATTCACAGATTTTAGCCCTGATTCTAATGTTGTCTCAGTCAATCTGGCTAGGTTAAAAATGCTCATGCACAGCAGCAATGTCTATAAATACAATTATGTAAAATCACCATAATCTAATTTCTGAGGGGAGAGAGCTGCCTGATTTTCTCTGCCATACTCTGCCTTGACACGATGCCTTCAGGTGCAAACACACGACATGCTGACAAAATGTTTTGAAAGCAGCGAATGGCTTTGTGTGAACTTTTACAGGTAACAAAATAGTTGTCTCATTTGGAACATCTTTGTGAACAAGTTTTCTTGAGGTTCAGTGAGGAACCACATTTAGAAATGGGGTCATTGCTGATATAATTAAACACTGAGTAATTTGGGAGTTGGGTGGACCCCAATCCAGTATGACTGGATGGACCCTAATCCAGCATGACTGGAGGCCGTACAGGATGAGGAAAGACAGACATAGACAGGTACAGAGAATGAAGTTGAAGAACACAAGTATTTCCCAGCAAGCACCAGGTTCCAGGGACAGGAACGCGCCTTTCACCCTCCACGAGGAACTGACTCCTACTAAAACCGTGATCTTAGAGTGCTGGCTTTCAGAAATATTGCAATGAATTCCCATTGTTTAATACCAGTACTTTGTTGCAATGGTTTGGGCAAACCAACAGAGGTGTGTGTCTCATGCATACAAAATATAGAAAAACAAATTTCTTTCAGAAGACACCTCACTTTGACTAAATGGTAAGGGGAAAGAGTCAGAACCTGTTGAGCTGATCACCTGAAATCTAGATGATTTTTCAGAATCAGCTGGGAGTGATTTCACTTTTCTTCTGGCCTTATGTTCTGGAGAATTCTAGAGATACTCCCTAAACCCCAGCACATTCTGCTAAGATACTACCTGTGCTCTGCAGACCTAAGGAGAAGGTGAACATGGATGGCTCGAATCTGCTCTCTCTTTCTGTGTGTGTGTGTGTGTGTGTGACATTAGCTAAGCCTCCATTAAGTAAGGGTTGTTTGGTCTCTTTTTCCCCTTTATCTCCTTTGCATTGTTTATTGTTAGCAGTTTCCCATCACATAAGCAAGATAGTGAATTAAGAAAACAAGCCTTCATGAGATGACTTCTTGAGGATGGAGAGATGGCTTGGTGGTTAAGAGCACTTATTGCTCTTGCAGAGGACCCTGATTTGGTTCCCAGCACCCATATGAGGTTGCTCACATCTCTCAGTGCCCTCTTCTGGCCTCTTCAGACTCTTGCATGCATGTGATACACATAAAATCAACACACAGGCACACACACACACACACACACACACACACACACACACACACATAATAAGCTTGGTGTAAACATGACCCTGGTTGTGTGAATCAGTAAAAGTCAGTTCTCCTTTGACTCTTTTGGACCAGTGTATCTTTCCCAGAATGTTCCAACTCCAATCCCATCTCCTCTGATGTGAGGATTGCCTTAAGTGGAGAAGGCTTTCCTTTCACAGTTTACAAAGGATGTGCAAAGGGCAGATTAGGAGGGGAGTGTTTCTAATTAGCTTCCTACACCCAGACACTGGCTGACGGAAGAGGAATCTTTGTTAGATTGCTGGGGATCTTCTGAGTGAACACCTTGGGGACATTGAGAAGATAGTAAATGCTATGTGATATGATGTTACTGCCCTTCAGCATTCTGGGAGGGAAAGAGACTATCTTAGCTCAACTTAGCCATGTCCCTAGACTTTGAAGACTGAGATTGCTAAGAGTTTATTTCATGCTGGTCTAAAGCCTTCCATAAAATTTGAGGCAAGCCCTAATCAGTAACATGGAGTGTCAACGTTCTAGTTGTTTCTAGATCTGTGAGATAGTTAACTTCTTACCACATTATTATAATAATTTACAGACATGTTTTTCAATGAAAGGCTACTTCTAGCACCAAGAAATACTGATAATATTTTACTGTTAAATGTTGGAAAGATCATCTTTTCTTCCTGATAAAAATTCTTTAAGATATAGTAAGATAATTTTGCATTAAATTATAATAATTGAGGATAATCGAGAATTATTATAACTTAGCTTCTCTGCAGAAATGAATTAAATTTAGAAGGTAAGTGGGTGTCTAAAATCCACAAAACTAAATGCATTGAAAAGGATTGTGCGGGAAGTACTGAGAATTTACAATTTGGGGTTGTGAGGCAGAAAAAAAAAACCCACCCCAGAAACAAACATCTTATAAAAGAAGAGATAACATGCAAATTACATACAAATCACACAAATGCATGACATCAGCTATCTTAGAGCAGAGGCCTACACACTCCCACCCTGGGTCCCTCTAGACAGACTTGTTTCTGTCTGAGTCTCTGCCTTGGTAAGGTCCTTAAGTCAGCTGATCAGATCATGCCAAGACATGCAGAGGAAACATGGGATTGCATTTCAACAATTCTAATCTTTGCAAATGATTTCTCAGAATATTCTTTTTATTTTTGCTTTCACAAAAGTTTTTCATCACATGAAAAAGAATAAACCATCAAAAATATGTCAAAAGTTATTACTTTCCAAGAATTCATAAATGATTGATAGGCTAAATCTGGCCTTGTTGCCTTTACATTTTTTTTTGCTTTGTGTATTGTATTTTTTGTTTAAATTTTTATGTGCATGTGTGTTTTGCCTGCATATATTTTTGTGTACCATGTGTGTGGCTGGTACTCAAGGAGGTCAGAAGATGGCCTTGGAGCGTCTAGGACTAGAGTTACAGATGGTTTTGAGTCTCTAGGTAGATGATGGGAATTGAACCCAGGCCCTCTTGAATTATACAGTGCTCTTTACCACTGAGCTATCTCTTCAGCCTCAGGAAGATGAATCCACTCTGTATGTATGCACACACACATTATATATGATGTATATAAGGCAGCTGATATAAAGAATAGCTCCATTGATTCTTTGACTGACAGTTAACCAAGTTAACAGGAACAGCTTGGGGTTTGGTACTGTGCACACATGGCTTTCATTCCATTTAGTGTTAGCAGGTTCTCTCTTAGCCAGATTTCACTCACATTATTGTAAACTACATTTCCACAGTTAAAAATATTTACTTTAAGGATTTCAGTTTGTCCATTGTTCTGTCAAAGCACACAAGAAAACTCTGCTCCTGGAGAGCCTCCACCACACACACAAAGCAGATTCATCAACAGCCATGAGGACAATCAGGAAGCCACATTCTGCTGGCTAGTTTTATGTCAAATGGACACAAACTAGAGTTATTGGGAAAGAGGGAACCTCAACTGAGAAGATATCTCCACCAGACTAGCCTGTGGACAAGCCTTTGAGACATTTTCTTAATTAGTGATTGATGTGGGAGAGTCCAACCCATTGTGGGCAGTGCTACCTCTAAGTAGGTGGCTCTTGGGTATATCAGAAAGCAGGTTGAGAGACAGGGCTAGCACGCCCGTAAGCAGTGAGCTTCAATGACCTCAGCTTGACGTCCAGCCCTAACCTCCATGAATGATATAAGGTGAAAAAAATTTCTTTCCTTCCCAAGTTGCTTTTGTTCATGGTGTTTTATCACAGTGATAGAAACCCTAACTAAGACATAAATCAGTATCAGGTCATGTGTTTTGGGTAGCATTGCAGTGTCATTGGAAAGCCACTGGGTGCTCCATGGGAGCTTGGAAGATAATGCTGAGAGCAGTGCAGATGGTTGGGGCCGGGCTTGTGAAGTTTCAGAGGGAGGATGGAAAGTCCGTTTAAGGCCATCTGATATTTTAAATTTGGAACCCTTAAAGTGAAACCTTTGCTTTGCTGGACAGTTGATACTGGGTGGGTGGGGCTGAAGGGGCTGGGATTAGGAGAGGAGCAGCATACACATGCACCTCTTCCAAGAGAAGCAGCGGGAAGCTTCTGAGGACCAACCCACACTGAATCCCTCTAAGCACTCATCAACTCTCCTGCTTGCTTTCTTCTCCTGTGTAGCTCACCGAATTGTTGCCACATTTCCATGTTGCCATCAGGGTCCTATAACACATAAGACTTGGCTCTGTCATATATACTTTTACTCTAAATAGCTCATATATTCGAATACCCTAAGTAATTGCTCAAGCATACACAATTGTTCAATCAACAAAACCAAAGATCTTCTACACCCTGCCTTCAGGTTCAATTCATTTTAGGTATGTCTCTACCTAATTTGTTGCTCCCAGAAAAAAAATATATTGGTATGATATTGATGTGGGTATGGTCTAATATCACTTGGCAATACCAGAAGCTGGAAAAGGGAAGGAAGACTCCTCTCCAAGGCTCTGGAGGAAATAGACACTTATTATTACCCCAGAACTGGGCTTCTGGGACCCATGACTGAATATATTTCTGTTGTGGGCAGCACTTTGCCATGGCTGTCATGGGAAGTACAGGCAGCATGCTCTTCAGGGTGAGGCATTTCCTCCTACTGGCCCTACTGTAGGACCATCACATGCCCCTTCAAACACACACATGGGTGTCAACCAAGCAAAACAAGCTGTCTGCCATGACCTTAAAGTGTAATGTGCCTCCTTCAAAGCTCCTAAATGCATAGATTGAGTCCTCACCCACCCTAGTTGGTATCTGTATTACCCTTTTGGGAAGGGTATTATAGATGGGACCTCATGAAAGGGCTGGTGTCCGGCTGGTGTCCTTGTGAAGGAAGCCCCAGACAGAAGCCTTTTCTGGCATGTGAGGGTACAACATGAAGGCGCCATGCCCTCCACCAGCCATCCATCACTGCCCTCATCAGATAGGGAGTTTGTCATCATCTTGACCTGGCATGGACTTGTGGGACCATGGTGGTGAAGGGGTACCTTTTTGGTTGAGATAAGTTGAATCCCCCAGGGACCCTAAGGAATGGCCAGAAGCTTCATAGTCTCTCAGGAGACTATTAGGCCCCTCTCATGTAGCTACAGCCCCCACAGACCCCTGTAGAGAGGTTTGAGTCGTGTAGATCATGCCCTAAGACCCTCCTCTATAGGTGAGGATGTAACCACATGCCACATAGGCTCAAGATGGAAGCAGGGTCACACCCCCAAATATGTAGATGAGGTCCAGAATTAAAGGTATACAGAAATTACTCCATCCTCTGAGAGCCTCTGTCATAGAGGCTGTAACACCTCTGCTTGGGAAGAGATCTGCTCTCCAGAAATCACCACTCCCCTGTACCCCTTGGCAGCTAGCCAGTCCCCCACTGACTCAGCACAGCCTGACGTCCCATGGCAGCGGGGCAGCACCAGCAGCAGAGGCAGCGGAAGCTGTTCCCCCTCCCTGACCAAAGATTTCTGTGTGAGGCCACTGGAACCCAGCCCCACATGGACTTCCCCATCAGCTCCTGGAGTATGGGTTTCCTTCTAACATATTGTTAAGACCAAGGCTCAAGTTTTTGGCTCTAGTTCCCTTTTTTTCCCCTTTAATTACCATGGTTTTCAAGCTTGTCTGTCTGACTTCTAGGCTGCCCCACTTTCCTAGGACAATCCTAGATTCGCCCCAGACAGCAGTCTTCTGGTGTATACTAGCACATTAAAAGGATACACTATTCTCCTGCAGTGGAGACCATTCTCTTGCTTTGACACTGTTTTTGTGAATGATAAGATTTTTTTTAGCCAGTCAGATTTCTAATATTTTGCCCAAAAGAATAAAAGTTAATTTCACACATATTTTTAAGATCTAAATTGTATTTTATTTTGATCAACACATATTAATCTAACACACTAATGAGATTTTCATGATGTTCACTGACTTTTCTGAAATTCAGGCTATACAAGAGTTGGTGGTGTGGGGAAGCAGAAGGCATAACCCCGGTTGAGGGTCCTTGATGTTAGTCACAGAGTGAGTCTACACACTGCACAGTAAAAGAGAAGGAACTCAGGCAGCCTGGGACCAACTAAGGAAAGGGGAGCAGCATTGAAGGAAAATTGCTTCAGAATAAGAAAGACAAGCCACACACAGTCAGACAGTACATGTGTGACGTAAGAGCAGATTCTCATGGTTACACCAAATTCAGCCTGAAAAAAGTGAATTGCAGGTCATAGGTCAGACCACCAAGCAGAGCTGTCAACCCATCTTTACCTGTTTGTTAGCCCAACACCCTTCTTATAATTTCCATTAGGACACAAAAGGATGGCTGAGTTCAGTGGAACTGAAAAAGAATTTAAAAGATGTTTCTTGAGGAAAGCTTGTCTATTTGATGCTCAGGGCAGCTCCTGGTAGCAGAAAAGATATTTGATCAAGGAGGCAGAATGAAGGCAATGCATGGGGCCCAAAGGCTGCCAAAGCAACCCTGGGGACATTTCATTCCTGGTCCTTAGGATCACTTGGCACTAAGATAAGAACCATGTGACAAACACCCCTGCTGCCTACTAGTGACAGCCCTGCATAGAAAAGCTGAGTTCTGTCTGACCTGGTTCTTCCCAGCCTGCACTCCTTTGTGCCCTAAGGAATCTTCTTTTCCAACTGTAGAATTAAAATCCTCTGCTGTGCAGTGGTGGCTCCTCTTTCCACTCCACAGTATCTCCATCCACTGCTGCCCAAACTGATTCTCACCGTACATGTCTAACAAGATCTCTCAACATAGCCTGGCCACACTCTCCTTCGGACCACACTCCAATCTTCTCACCTAGAACTTCCAGCAAGCTCCTGCCCCTTGTAGGTTCTCAATTAGCCAGATCAAGCAACTCAACATGTGGTATTGATGGCCTACTAAGTGCTCAGCTGTGTGAGTATACGTGTGTGAGAAGGGGAAGAGAGAACTAAACACTGATAGATGGTGTTCAACAAAATTTACTAAACTGTGTAGAAATGAAGAATTAATAGACAATGGGTTAGCAGTGGTATCAGAGATGAGAAGTTTGGGTGGTAGCCAGCAGACACTCACATTCTCACTAGTGTGGAGACCGGAAGCTCAAGAGATCACTGTTGTAGCACATTGGCATCTCCTGCAGCAGCAGTGCTCTGTGAGTGACCATGAGAAAGGCCCTCCCATTCATCCAACTGCTCTGAGGTTGGAAGTGAGGCAAGGTGGACACAGTACTAGTAACACTTCCAGGTAACTCAGGTGGGCAGGGCTGAGATACTCATCGGGAGAAACCCTGTGTGCTAAGTGGCAAGGCCCCAGAAGCAACCTGGAGGTTTAAGCCTCATGGACTCTGGGCTTTATCATTGAGGGAAATTAATTAGAAATATTCAACAACCCTAACCAGATATTATAAGATTGTCAAAATAACACACTGTATGTTGGGAATGCATGCAATCAAATTGTGTCAGCCATTCCTCAGTAGGCCTTAAAAACCTGGATACAGAGACATGAGCGTCACGAATGCTGTGGGTGATGCTCCTCAGAGAGTGGACAAGCAGATCCAGATGGGCTTGGCACCATGGCCAATTCATAGTCTTCACATCTGAGCCTCTTTATCAGGAGTGATAAGAGGGACAGGCATGCCAGCTACCTGATGTTTGCCCCAAAGAAGGGAGGCCCAACTGCCTTTCATCCTGAGCCTCATCTGATCAGTTCTGACAACATATGCTATGACTCGTCTGACCCCACTGGGTATCCTTACTAGGATTGTTCAAGGAGACTGAGGACAAAGAATGACTGGGTCTAATACTCTGGACCAGCAATGTCAGCTATCAGTCAGCAGAGACTAAGGTGATAAATGAGTCCAGGGATACATGGCCAAACCCAAGGGAGAGATGCAACTCTAGGTACCATCTAGAGGTGTACTGATGGCAGGAAGACGTTATTTCTGTCCACGGGTGTATTCAAGGTGGGATGAGGCAGTCCTGCAGTGCTTAGTGAGAGGATGGTCCTGCTCGACACCAGTGACAACATCTCAAGCACAATCTATGTTCAGATGTATAGATTGCAGGAACCAGGATAGCCATTTGTCCCCCAAAGAGGTCATAATGGCTCATGACTACTGCTTTAATATAAATTGGCATCAATTTCAAACATGTCAATGAATTTCCATGATATTAATAATGTCTGTTAACCACATTTTGAAGAACTTTTCTGGGGAGAGGGGGAGGCTTGGCACAACTTACCTCGTCTGTTTCCATATAATAAGTAAGTCTGTGTGTTGTGTTTTGAATATGCTTGCCCCAGGGACTGGATGGCATTATTAGGAGGTGTGGCCTTGATGAAGTAGGTGTACCCTTGTTGGAGAAAGTGTGTCACTGTGGGGGGTGGACTTTAAAACCCTCCTCCTAGATGCCTGAAAGCCAGTCTCTCCTGGTTCCCTTCAGAACAAGATGTAGAACTCTCAGCTCTTTCTCCAATGGCATCCCCCCCCCCCAGATGCTGCCATGCTTCCCACCTTGATGAGAATGGACTGAACCTCTGAACCTGTGAGCCAGCCCCAATTAAATGTCCTTATAAGAGTTGCCTTGGTCATGGTGTCTGTTCCCAGCATTGGAAATCCTAGCTGAAACAATGTGTGATGGTTTTATTATGCACTGAATTTCATTATTAATCCTTAATGTTAGATTATAACCAAGGGGAAAGGTACATAGTAGAGTGAGTTCTCATTTTAATAACAAAAGAGAAAATGGAAAATGTAAATGCTCGAAGAAATAGCATGTAATACCACAGTAGTCCACAGGGTGACAGAAGAACTCCAGAAAAGTCAGGCTTGACTTGGAGCAATTACTTTGAATTCTACCCACACACCCCACCTTTTATAAGCTCCATTTCATAAAGAAATACTGCAAAATGACTCTGGTTAGTAGAGTTGCCTGACTGTATTCTAAAGCATTATGAATTAAGCTTAAGTGTTAACTATTTAAAATCTAACCCTAATAAGAACACCCCATGTGCAGGAACTGTGAAGCCCCACCCATTCATTGCCTCCTCTGGCTCTCTGGTGCTCAGAAAAGCTCTCTTTTTAAGTGGAAGCTATGTGTGTTGTTTTAAAGACAAGGAACTAGAGACCTTCAGAGTTTAGTCACCAGCCAACCTGTCCCTATCTTGTGCAGGGCTCCGCTAAGCAATGAAGCTTGGTAAAGGGGGCTCAAAATGTCAGACAATGGCAGAGGCAGTGGGCTGGTGGCAGTAAAGTGGTGTCAAATGGCTTCCCAAGCAACCATAAAGCAATGGATGACAGAACCCTGATACAAAGATGTCAGCCAGCACATTCAGTTCGGGGGGTCAGGACCAGGACAAACAGAAAACAAACGTGTAGAAAGGTTGGGCGGCCAAGAGCACAGTCCTCAGCTCTGAGCTGCTTTGCCTCATTCGAGGCCCTGCTTCCCAATTCCGGTGCCAAAATACTGACTCACAGCAATCTCAGCCCAAAGGAAAGGAACTAGATACTTCTTTCTTTGAAAAAGATGCTGAGTCGGCTCCATCGTCAAGTGGTGTTGATTCATGGGGAACAAATCCTGGTGGCCACAGGCCAGCCCTGGTCATTTACCTCATTCAAGTCTGGGAAGCTGAGGCATAGCAAGCATTTTCAATGCGTTACCCTGTGGTAAGTGCTCAAAGTGATCTTTGTCTCTGCAGGGGGACCACAGGCAGGCCACTTCTTCCCTCTTGCAGTAAATATGAAGGAGTCTCTGCACAGCAGTGGCATTGAGCCTGCTGGATCCCTGCACACTGGCCCCATTTTAACCTCAAGTTAAGAATGTTCCAACCTAAAGTCTGCCATCAGAGACATAATGGAATCTCCTAGTCTGGGGTCAGATGGAAAAACCATTTATTTTTACAGTGTGGTAAAAGAGTCAGCACATAAAAGTTACCATCGTGAAATTTTTTATTGCTATTTTTTATATGTAACTACCTCCTCTAAATCTCTTGAATTCTTCATCTTTTGTAACTGAAACTAGCTTTCAACCTCCTCCTTATTCCTAGCTTCCTCTGACCATGGCAGACACAAGGCTACATTCTGTATGATTTTGAATGCACCAAGCATCTCATGAATGAAGTCACACAATATTGGTCTTTTCCTCCTCATGATTCATTCAGTTGTAACCTGTGATGAAATTTCATTTTTATCTTATTATTATCTTGTTATGGGTAAGCTTCTATTGTCTAGGACAGCCTAGGTTTGCAGCAAACCTGAGCAGAAGCTACAATTTCATCCATACTGTACAAATTCAGCCTCGCCTCCTGTGTGTTTGTTATACATGAAGAACACACAGAGATACATCATTACTGTTGGGATTCTGTAAACCCCACCCCTCAATTACCTAAAAGTAGCCAGGTATGCTCCGCCCCAGTGACCCGACACTATAAAAGGGGTTTCTTGCCTTCTCCCCTCTCTCTTGCCTCCTGACTCTCTTGCTCTCCCACCCAATCCCGCCTCTTCCCCTTCCCTTTCCCCCTTCCTCCATGTGCTTATGGCCAACCTCTATTTATCTCTCTCTCTCTCTCTGTGTGTGTCTCTGTCTCTGTCTCTCTCTCTCTCTCTCTCTCTCTCTCTCTCTCTCTCTCTCTCTCTCTCTCCCTCTACCACCCTCTTAACTCTCCCATGATCTGAAAAAAATTCTATTCTGTACTATACCATTGTATGCTGGTACCTCAGGGGGAAGAGATTCCAAGCATAGGCCCCCCAGAGGTATCTCCCTTGCCCCCAGGCCTCGCTGCACCTCCATGGGCCATATGCCCCCCCCAATTCTCTTCATCCTTCCCCTAACATTGGTGCCGAAACCCGGGACGTCATCTTTTTACAACATTGGTGCCCCTTGACTTTTCCTTTCATTGGTGCCCTGTCATCTTTTCCTTTCAATTACTACACATTGTCACATGATCTGTGGCTTCTACCGGGTTCGCTTTTAGTATTATACATTTTGTGGCTCTGGATAAGCGTAGAACATGTACCCACCATTGGAGTGTAATAAAGAATAAGTTCACTGCCTCAAGAAAGTAAACATTTGTTTAATTTTTTTATACATATGCTTGCTTGCCTGTATGTATCTAAGTGTACCCCATGTCTGCAGTGCCCATGGATGCCAGAAGATGGAGTCAGATATCCAAAAACTAGGGTTCTGAAAGAAGCAAGTACAGCCAAACACAGGCTGCACCTAGTGGGCAGTTCATAGTCCTTTATGAGCAGAGTGCAGATGAAGGATTTGCGTTTTGGAAGTCAGTGGGTACTGTAGAAGAGAGCACTGGCTCCAGCCATCTGGTTCTCTTCACCTCCTCTACTGAGGGGACACTGGCTGACATCCTTGGGCCTTGAATGTATTAAATGGGCAGATACCAGTCACCAGTCACCACTATTAGGATGAGCTACTCAGTGAGAACTGTGTGTGCATGGCTGACTGTCACCAGTGCCAGGCTGGAACCAGGGAGCCACCACCCTTTGATACTAGTGACTCCAGAGCAATCTGGGGACGTTCCCTTTGTCCATGGCTCTCAGAGTGTGGCCTTACTTTTAGCTCAGATGTCTTTAGCCACCAAGTGTGTGACAAAGAATAGTGTAGACTGCATAGGGCGATGTCCTCTCACGGCCTCTGAAAGACATTGGCAGCTGAAACTGGGCCACCACTTAGTCATCCCCTCAGGCCAGATGACATGGCTGTGACACAGCTCTGGGTGGTCTTCATTCTGGGAGAGAGCTGAAGGGAGCCGAAAGATAATTAACAGCTTCACATGACTTAAGACCTAAGCATCTCCAGGGCGGGGCGGATGGGAGACTTTCTCCAGCCAGGATGCTGAGGGGAGGAGGCAGAACACTATTAACCCTAGAATTCCAGGAAATTAGGAACTCCAACCACCTCTGCCTTCTAAATCTACTTTCTTTGTCATCTGCTTTCTGCCATCATAAACCTTTCAAGCCCCAGGGAGGATGCTCAGCAGAGAGGAGGGGGTTTGTTGTGTTTGTCTTTTCTCATTTCTATTCATAGCTCTTTTCTTCCATTTTCTAGAATTCCCCTGATCCAGCTCTGCCTCCTCATCCCTCCCTCCCCAAACGTTCTAACATTTAAGCCTTGCCTTCCTCTCCTACCTCCCTATTCCCTGCCCCCTCTGGTTTTTGCAGCTGCAACACACACACACACACACACACACACACACACACACACACACACACACACACCACACCACACCACAAATCTTCCTGTGGCAGCACCCTGGTCCCAGAAGCACCATAATCCTGTCTCTGCAGTGCCTCTTGTCACCATGGAAACAGGCATTCACAGGCACTACAGACAGACACAGCCATTACTGGCTGGTACCTGTCAATCCACATGTGAGTGTGTGTGCTTAAAATAGAAACCCTGCAAATAAAAACAGCAATTAGGGAGACCTGCACATCTCTGTGCATATGTAGTGTGAGGCTGACAGTGGCTTCCCTTCCCCACTACCCTGATCAACTGCTGCTCTTCTTAGAGGTGTGCAAAACCAGATGGCTCTTTCTCCCTGGCAACAGTGCCAGCTAAGGGGATTAGCCCTCCACTGGGACTCACAGGTTAGGAGGATCAACAATAGGAGGTGTGACTTGGGCCAGGCCCTTAGAAAGGCTGACACTGACTCCTGTGCTTTGTGCAAAACAAAATTAGGAGAAATAAAGCACCGTGTGTGCACATGAATGGAGAGCAAGGGTTGAGAAGTGACAATGAGTGCAGGGTGCCAATGGCAATAAAGTTTGTTTGGCAATTAGCAAGGACAAAGTTACTCAAAGGTAACTGACAACTCTCCCTGGCAGAAGCCAGTGGTAAACTGCTGTCAGGTCCTTTTTCACATCACTGCCAGGGAGGACTTTGGCCCTCAGGGAAGGCCTTGTGTTCCAGAGAGACACCAGCTGTGAGGGGCCCTGGAGTCCAGTGGTCTATAGCCTCCTTCTCCACCCCTGTGGCAGGCATACGGTACTAACAAGCAGACAGTCAAGGGGTCTCTCTACAAGCAATACTGCCTCAAAATAAAAATTAATGTTATACAGCCAGTGCAGGTTATATTTAGAAATGAATATATGAATATATAATTAATATATGTATAAATCTTACACAGACAGTGCAGATTATATTTAGGAATACATACATATACACATATATGCAGACATATGGATGTAATAACAACTATTAAAAGGGTATGAATCTGAAAGAGAGCAAGGAAGGGTACATGGGAAGGTCTAGAATTCTGAGAGAGGAATCAAAGGGAAAAATTCTGCAATTATCTCATAATCTCAAAAGGAAAAGAGAAAATTTTAAATGAATTCCAAGGAAAAATGGTTTAGCAAGCAGCCCACAATAGTACAACAGGATTGCCCTTCCTTAGAAAGCTTATGCTCAAGGCTGGGATGCAGATCAAATGTTGACCCTGGCACACACAAGCTTGGAGGTCAATCCCCAGTCCCATAGAAAGCAGGCGGCTTAGGCTTGTAACCCCAGCACTGGGTGGAAAGGAGTGAAAAACATGGCAAGCAGGAATTCATGATTTGTGTAGGTTTAGCTAGGCACAAGGTATTCAAGGTAGATATGGCCGGTCTGAGGCCAGATAAAACCAACAACCACAGAGAACAAAAACCAAACTCCACATAATGGCTATTTATTGAGCTAGAAAAGATTCCAAGAGCTCCTTAGATGACCTGGGAAGCAAGAAGAGCCAGGAGGCAGTGTCTAGGTCATAATCCACCCAGCAGGTGACTGTCTGAGAGACCCACCCTATGTAGCTACAGCAGTTTTCCTTCTCATAGAATATCTTTGGCTTGCTTTGCATTCATACTATAAGCCAGGTTAGACCAGTCAGCAGAATTGTGTAGGAAGTGAGAAGAGGATGGTGGGGCCTCTTTCATGCACACATAGCACGCTGCACGGTCTGTCTGTCACCAGCTGTGTGTGCTGGTCACTGTCAGCTTTCTGCATCTCACGGAGAAGACATTGGGGTGGAGGCTGGTGTGGGAGGAACGTCGACCTGGATGATGCTTTTCTAAGCATAGGGCTGCATTTTCCAGCTGAGTGCATCCTCTGGGGGTTTAAAGCCCAGAGCTAGCAGGCCAATGCAGGAGATGGGTGCTCTTCATAGAGGATGATTCACGGAGGGCAGACCATATCTATAAAAGGGGCAAGACTGTAGAAAGGTAACCCCAGATGCCTCAAGAGATGCGGACAACAGTGCTCAGAGGCATCCTTGTTAGTACTAAGGAAGGTTAAGTAATGTGCTTATAAACACTCCAAATTCCTAAAAATGGGTGGTGTAGAAAAATTAAGATATTTTCTTTTCCAGTGTTCTCATTAGTTGGGTAGAGAGTGTGCTAGACAGGACCAGGGACTCCTGGCTCAGACTTCCATGCTGATGGTAGCATTGCAAAGGTGGTGACTTCACAGAAGTGACATCATCGACCCACAAGCACAGATGACACAGACCTCCCTATTCCCTGGACCTGTGCTGGAGTCAAGATCCCCATAAAGTCTTAGAGAGATGAACCATCACATGGCCAAAGCCTAAGGTTTACTATTGTCCCTTGCTTTGCTCAGGGAATTCCTGCAACCTGCTCAGTCCAGTCACTTCAAGAGACATATGGTCTTTCCTTCTACCTATATTTTCTCACTTCAAGTTCAAAATGCCCTGGTGATGCCATGTGGTCCCACAGATAAAGGGATAGGAGAACACAGCATCTGCCCTGTCCGCGGCAAGGCAACATGGACTCCTCCTGCTTCCCTTTTCTGTGTCACAATACCTGCTACGCACAGACAATAGATATTTTATCTGGATTTCGGTCCTGGAGGCTGGGAAGTGCAACTAAACATCCAGCAAAGGCTTTCTTGCTGTGTCATTCATGAAGAAAGCAGAAGCAAGGGAAAGAGCGCGCAAGAAGATGCTGCTTTTAGAACAAGCTCTAGGAAACAGCTATGCCTACCACAATATTAACTCGTCCAGCACAGCAAAGTCCTATAGACCTCATCTCCTGAAGATCCTGTTTCCTAGCAACACTGCAGTAGCAATGAGATCTGGCCATGCGTTTTGGTGCAAAATGGGCACTCCAGCCTCACGCAAGCAACAGTAACACAGCATGACCTTGTGGTCACCCTGTGGGTGCAAACTGCACACAGCCAAACTGCAGCACAGCCTCAGTTCTGCAGAGCTGACTTCTGCAGAACTCACCTTTTTCTCCCTTCTAATTGAACAAAATTCAAACTCTGAAGCTGGGGCTGGAGATGGGGCTCAGTGGCTAAGACCAATGGCTGCTCTTCCAGGAGACACAAGTTTGGCTCTACAAACCCACATGGCAGCTCACAACCCTCTAAACTCTAGTGCCAAGGATCTGGCATGCTCTTCTGGTCTCCAAGGGCACCAGGTATTGCACACAGGACACAGACATGCATGGAGGAAAAACACTTATGCACATAAAATTCAAAGAGGGGTCAGATGTTCACACTTTTATTTTGCTAAGATATTCCTGAGGTCTACGTGGTTCCAGAGTCTTACTGTCAGGTGTCCATGTTTCTGCCCGTGTTGACTTCAATAAGAAAAGGGATGTCCCATCCATAGGCTCCTCTATTCCCAGCACAGCCTCCAGCGTGCTGTGCTGAGGATGGTGCCTAGGTGCTCTTAGTCTTGTAGGGCAGACACTGGCCCTCATGCTTCTCCCCATCACTATCCCACTTTCTGGCCAGTGTGTTATGCTATCAGCACCTACAGGTTGTTGTCCATGCTGGGTCACCGATGCCTGCCTGGTGTACCAGTGCTGTGCAACCAACCGACCTCAACTCTCCCCAACATCAGTGCCAACCTTCCTTCTGGCACCCCAGAGAAGCCACCTGGAAAATATGTAAGCTGTATTCTTCACAGCACAGCTCACCCAGTCACAGTTTGGGGTCATGGTGGTGGTGGGCAGGATATTAAATCAATTTTCAATGTAAATCTTACAGCTGAGCATTGACAGTGTCATTCATGAGCTTTTTGTCTTAATTCTGAAGGATGGCCTCAAACAACACTGCATGCAGATGGCGTTCCCTGTATCCATTCTGTTTCAATCTGTGCTCCTTAAATCTGCTTTCAACAGCTGACCTGAAGTTTCAGAAACTGATTGGGACTCAGAGTCTCCTGAAATGTTAGTGGGCCTTGATAAACAGACGTTGCCATGGAGATGGCCAAGGAACACTATACCCGTGTTGCAAGGAGCTTCTGATTTTTATCTCGAGCCATTAGCTTTCATGCACACTTCATTCATTATTCATTTGCTAAGAGGAAATGGCAGTAACCCGGAGCGTTTCAGGAGACCTGAATTGGTGAGTCAGAGCAGACGTAGGAGCTCTCACAGGGCCTCATCAACTCAACCTGGGCCACAGGAAGGCTAAGCCAGGGTTTAAAGACCCTTCAGAAAAGTCATGTGGGTGGGCGCTCACCTGCATGCAGTCTCTGGCACACAAATTCTCAACAAAGGAGGAACTGGAAAAATGTCGAGCTCCCCTGAGATGGAGGGGTCACAGAATCCAGAATTCACAGCACAATCCTGTGTCCCTCACCCCTCTGCAGAGTGTTCCTTCCCGAGTTGAGCAGACTGCCACCACCGCCCTGCAAGCTCTGTGACCATACACGCATAACTCCAAAAGTAAATGAGCTCCGTTTTGTAAGAGATACAAAGATTTAAAGCCATGACTATATGCAAAAGTGGTTTTTTAAACAACATGTTTAAGGGGAAAACTATAGTATTTTAAAAACCTAAGAATTATTTAATAATAACGAGCTAAGTTCTCTCTCACATGTAATACACATCCCCACAAACATCACACATAGCATGCACAGAGACAAAGACATTCATGGACATAGACACATATACAGACACAGACACAAATAAAGAAACACACACACAGATAAAGACACTGAGACGTACACAGACAATGACACACACAGAGACAGACACACATACAGACACATATGCATATACACAAGCATGCAGACAACCACACACAGAGACACATACAGACATACAGACACACACAAGCACACAGAGAGACACACAGACAGCCATGCAGACAGACACACATGACACGCACACACATAAGAACACAATACATGAACAAACATACTCGGTTGTAGGTCTGGAGACTAGATTACACATGTAATGAAATTGGAAAGGGAAGGGCTAAATGTGGAAGGCAGAAACAGGACAGGGAAAGGGAGAGAAGAGGGTAGTGGGGCACCAACAAAAGCATATTGCATATGAGAAGACCATGATGAAACCTATTACTTTGTACAGTCATTTAAAAAAAGAAACAAATAAAAATAGAAGAAAAAACTTAAAATGATCTGAAATGCAGTGTGTCCCTTAGATCTTCTCAATTTACTAAACAGGCATTAATACAGTTTATAAACGTACTTCAAGGAACGTCTACTTGAAATAAAATCCAATAAAATGGCTTCCACTTTTCCTACTCTGGGCTAAAACTAAATAAATAAATGGTAAATCAGGAGTCAATGCAATGTTCTTTAAGAAAGCCTGGGTCTGGGGCTAGGGGGCTTTAATGACACTTTTTCATAAATGTCTACAAAATACAGTAATTTCTGAAGGCAGCATGAGTGTGAACACTGTAATATAGATCACACACACGCACAGTCCTGGATCCTAGCTCCCAACCATAATTCCCTTTGTGGAAGTATGTTCACTGTCCCTAAGTGTATCTGGCGTACAATCTTCATGAACATCAGGTGACAAATGTTGAGAGCAGCCAATGTAAGCAGTCTTTACATAGCTTTTATTTGATGCCTGTATTTGGGAGCAGGGAGATCCACAGCCCTCACAATTAGTCTGAAGCAATCCACATCCTACCTGAAGGACCATAACAGCTGCACAGCTTTGAAGGCAGCCCAAGGTCTCTCCAGAGCTCAGATGCTCTGTTAATAAGTTAAGTGAAGGACCGTTTCTGGGTAGAAAGGGGGTTTAAACTTAGCAACACATTCTAAAGCATCGTGACCCCCTGACTGTTGGTCTAGAACCTGTAATTCCAACATTCACAGACACCCACATTCTTTTTATACCACAGAAGACATTTGAAGATGATCTACATAGATCCTCTTGTGTCCTCTAAACCGTTTCTACATTATGATTGGAACTTCATATGCTATAAGTGCTGTTCAGGTCCTTGTTTGGAGAGTATGTGTCTGTCTAAAGCCAGCACAGATAGTATAGTTTTCATTTTTCATCCTTGTAGGTTGAATGCTGTACTGAAGGTTCACTGGAGAGCTTCAGCTTCAGGCAGAAATGTAAAGTGTCCAATTATTATGAGAAAAAAATAACTTTGCCATCCTGTAAATATGGAAGTGTCACCATATTTACACCAGCATCCTGCAATTCTTCCTTGTCTACTGGGACTTTGGGACACATCCTTCCACAAAAGGGAAACTCTGAGGCCACAGAAACGAAGCCCATGGGCTCTAGGCTCTAGCCCATCTTCTATGGTTGTCTCTGGCCTCTGGCTTTGTTCTCCAATTTCTTGGTAGTCCCGAATATACTGGTTCTGAACACTCCTCAGAGCTTGCTTTGTACCAGGAGACAGTAGCTCTTGGTGCTTGTTAAATGTATGCTTGGGCCACAGATACAGAATGCATAACCTCCCGGGGGGGGGGGGGGGTTGAGAATGATGGAATCCCTCACAATACTGGTGCAAAGGTGTGTATACTCAGGGTACACTCTCACTGCACTGGGAGAGCTGATCATCTCTAAGCACCGAAATCCAAGTAATGTGATGAGCTACTGTGTTTTGTGAGTTTTTTAACAGATATTCTGGAAACATTTTAGAAACATATATCTTAGTATTTGTTTCCTGTTTTTGTTGTTTTGTTTGTTTGTCTTTTACAATCCAGTGGATTCTCTTGCACATGGTGTTTACCTAGCAGGCCCTAGAGACTATAAAACTGACTGTGGAGGACAACATTTTCAAGGTTTGTCATATGTAATGACCTCCGTAGGCTTACCTGTGCATTAATTCATGGCAGGGTGAGAGGACACGTGGTATCCATGGTGATAGGATTTTGTACAGGTTACTTCCTAATAGGACACCTTGGGGGCTAGAGAGATGGCTCAGAGGTTAGGAGTACTGCTCCTTCAGAGGACCAGAGTTCAATTCCTACCACCTACCTGGCAGCTCACAACCGTCTGTAACTCTACTTCCAGAAGGCATCACACACACACACACACACACACACACATGAATCCATAGACAGGCCCTGCAGAGTATAACCTGCACATCACCGCGGCCCCTTGCCCTTCCCAAACCAAGCAGAGTGATGGACATCCAAGTGCTGCATCCAGTCTTCATTTCCTTGCAAGGCACTCATGTTATAGAAAGCTATATTAAAGAAAGTTGTATGATTTACATACAATTAGTATGTTAGTCTGTTCTTGTCCTGGCTTTAGTAGCCTCAGTTATGAGCCTAGAATGGGTAAGAAGAAGACACTTTCCTTCCTCTACTTTGGCAAACTAAGGACTGGTTGGAGTTCACTCTGTAAGCTGCCTGCTCTGTCCTGTCTTTATGACAAATGGATTAGGTGTTTGGCAGATGAGAAACAGGCTTTGAGGGAGCTTATTTTCAAATGCCTTGAAATGACAACACACAACACCTAAAATGTCAAGTAAAGATATCCATGACATTTTTTTTTTTTTATAATCCTGGAAATTGTTTTTATGTTTACACTGGCCCAAGACTATTTTGGCTTAATTGCTTCTCTGAGAGGTCTTGAGGCAATTGGTAAGAAACCGGCCAATCTTTTGTGATCTGTAGCTTGATCACAGATAATAACTTGGTCCCCACGCCTTTGCCTTTCTGGTTCACACTTCCTCCTCCTGCAAATCTCAATTTCTCACAGCTCCACAGCCCACGTTTAGCTTTGCTGTTTTGAAAGCTGGGCTGTACTCACCAATTTAGGAAACAAAGCATCTCTATTTATGTGGAGAAAGGGCAAGGCTCTTCTTTGACAAACCAAGCCTCCAAACAGAATGTGAGCTCCTGAGGACCCAGGATGTGCAGCCCAAGAGAAAGTACATGTTCAGCTCGGGGGCCAATAGAGGAGGGAAAGTTGTCAAGACTACAGACACACAATTTTCTGTGTTCCTCTTTGGAAAACTATGACATCCACAGTCATCTCAGAGTTTGAATGGCACAAGCTGTGTCCTCACTGGATTTTATTCTTTATCAATGATGCCATGTTTGCCACAACGTGAACCCTTTAGTGTTCTTTGTCACTGTGCTTGTATGTGCGGGTTGCTTGGGGTAGTCTCATTCTGTACTAGCTCTCAGCTTGGATTTGCCTTGGGGGTGTTCCAGCATCAATGATGCCATATAATCACAGTGTCCTCTCAAAGTCCCACTGATGATCGCTTTGTGTTTCCTGGCCATTCATTCCCTTATTTTAATTCTTCTATCTTTATAAGACACAAATTCAGCACTATTTTGCCTGGGGATCTTCAAGTCTCTAGTTGATCACACTTGTGAAGCTGCTGCTGCTTTAACACCCAATGTCATCTGATCTGATAGAGGATGTCCACATCTGGGCCTCTGATATCTTTCAAATGGGGGTCCTTGTGCTGAGTCTTCAGGCGCATTTCCGATCCCTTTTTCACCTACCGTGTGGATCTGCAGATGTGTTGGTTCTGCCCCTGTGCACATCTGCAGCTGTGATGTGAGTACCCCAGAGGCTCTATATGCAAACCAGCCTCCTTCAAGGCTGAACTCAAGCCTTAAGTACTCCCGTATGCCTCCTCTGACACCCCTGCCTTTTGTTACCCCTCTTGAAGGACACTCCTGCAGCAGGCATACTCAGAGCTGACCAGTGCTCAGTCCAGCTACTTTACCTCACCTTTTCTCTGCTACATCTTCAGGTATGCCTGGAGCTTCTCAAAAGCAGCAGTCTCCCCTCATATAGTCAGCTTGCTTTATCTGTTGGCTCTACAACCATGGAGTCAACCAAAACCAGATAAAAAGTATTCAGGAAACTATGCACAAGATACAGTTTGTCTTACCATCCATCTTTGGACAGTACCATATAATACATACATGACATTCTCAGAGTTTTCATATCATGGGAACATCACAGATGACTCAAAGCAGAGAAAGAATATGTATCTGGACTAATCAAACACCATACTGTTTTATGTAAGAGATGGGCAGTTAAGAAGCAATAAGAAATGAAGGGAAGGGCCAGGGGATGGCTCCACAGCTAAGAGCACTGATTGCTTTTGCAGAAGGTGCAGGTTGGCTTCCAAGCACCCATATGGTGAATCACAATCACCTGTAACTTCAGTTCAGGGGGTTTGATGCCCTCTTTTGGCCTATGTGGGCAGGCATTGCATGCATGTGGTATGCATACATACATACATGCAGGTAAATACTCATTCACATACAATCAAAAATATTTTTTTTAATTAAAAAAAACAATAAAAGGAAAGGAGACCTTTGCATGCTTTATCTCAGATCCACCACATAGATCCTCCCTAGGTTGGCACCACTGGGCTGGATTTCAATTGCTTTCATTGAATAATGCAGTAAAGGAGTTAGGGAATATGTATCAGACATGAAGATAACACATTCGCGTCTCCCTCCCATTATAGAAGCCTTTGAAGACCTGACTGTGGAGTATGAAAGGGAGAGAGCATGAACAAGAGCTCAGTTAAAACCCTGGGTCCTTTTGGTGTCACCGGCAACTTTCTTTCATCTGCAAAATATCTTTCGGTGATATTACTACAAGCCCTTTGTAAAGAAGAAGGCAGAGAAATTCCACGCAGCCTCAAAGCGTAAAGAAAGAAAGAAAACGTCAAAGGCATTTGCTGTGTAGCCATTTTGGAAAATATTATGCTGCACCTTCTTGGCTCCAGGCTTGACTGAGGTGTTTTATGTATGCGTGTGGCAGGGCTTACGTGAATTAGTCAGACAAAATGCAAGCTCGAGAGTAAGGAAGTGGCTCTGATGCTGCTTTTCTTGCTAGAAGCTTCTCACACCATAGCATAGTCGATCACACTGTTACCCCCAGGTCCTAAACAATGTCCATCAGACCTCCAAATATCTCTTATTGATAAGGCTGCTTCACATCAGCTCATGAGACTATAGCTAACTATCGACACCAATTGCATAAGCCAGTTTGTCTCTGGTAACCACACTAAAAGTAAAAGCAGCCAGCTAACTACTGGTGAGGTTACTTGTGCATCTAGAAAACATAGTTCATGGGCTAATTCTCTATGATTAGCTTGGATGAATGGGGGATTTCCAGTAGCTTCTGCCCCAAAACGAGGCTTGAAAACCATGGCATGATTTTGGCAGTGTGCAAGCTCTGACTCAGTCTTCAAATGTCCGGCATTGTCCGTAAACTTCTGAACCTGACCTGCAGCTATTATGGGCTTTAAACTTTCAAGCAATTGTGCCATTATGCAGCCAGCATGTGACTGTGTCACTGTTTCATCCCCTGCCCACAGACCACAATGTATGTGAGGGCAATTGATGTAAATCAACGATGAAAGGAGCAGAGGACGGCAGAAAGAAGCAGCCTATCATTAAGATCCATTCAGTAGCATCTGGGTCGTAACGGTAGCGTGGATTCAGAAAGCCATGAGGAGCCATTTGTGGAAGTTCACCAAATAGCATGTTTTCTGAGCAATTTACCCCCAAGTGTTCCCAAAGGTTGCGTCACAATAGTAGGGTTCCTTCTTTTTATTGCTTTTTTTTTTTTAACCTTTGCTCCAAGCAAATAGAAAAGGCTTCTATGAATCAATATAGCCATAGGGGTCTATTCTAACATCATATTGACAGTATGCCCCCATTCCTCCTCTATCAAACTGGGAAGCACAATTAAATGCCTGCATTTATAAGCCCTCAGTGGGGGAAATATTTGAATGAGCTAAATTCATTTTTAAAAAACTAGATATAATGTTAAAGTGCTAAACCAATACAGTAAACGCAAAGAGCATAGCTACAAGATTAATAAAAAGAAGACCAATTCTAGAGTCTTGTTAGCAAAGAAAAAGAGAATTTTTTTTACTATTATATGAAATCATTTTCTTTCAATAGTAAAAACTGAGGGTAATTTGAATGTGGGGGGACAATCTGCAAGGCTCTTAGTTTCACCAACAATTAACAGGAAATGGTTCTGAATGAAGGTTTTCTCTATTCTAAGACACACATTAGCATGCATTGGCTTTTCAGACTGAGTCACAGGTGTAGAACTAAAAGAAGAAAATGGCGTATCGTACGTCTGTGGCAGGCTGTGGTAAAGAACAGAAAAGACATCAGCCTTTCGAATCCATTCCGTTTGACTGGTCTTTGTTTACTCAGTGGTCTTTTTATGTAAATTTATTTTAAAATTTATGTTTGGGTGTTTTGCCTACTTGTGTTTGTGTACCATGTGTGTGCAGTAACCATGGTGACCCAAAGAGTGAGCATCAGGTACCCTGGATTTACAGTGATTGTGAGCCAACATGTGGGTGCTGAGATCAAACCTGTGTCCTCTGCAAGAGCAGCCAGTGCTCTTAGCTGCTGGGCCATCTCTCCAGGTCCTGCTTTGAAAATGTTAATAGGTATGAGCATCCCAAACATAACAAATCATATTGAAAGCTTATCTGAAATACCTTCTATGTGTAATTTTCCTAAGAATAAGTTATTTTAATCTTTTTGGTTCTAAATAAACTTAACAGTTTGTTAAGGAGGGGAGGAGACATCAGTTTCTCTTTTGTTGTGCTTTGTCCAGTTGAGCGGTATTTATCCACGTGTGTGGTACCTGGAATGGTACTGTGACTAACACTGTTCCTGCCCCAATTAATTTTATGCATTGATTCAGTCCAGATTTGTGCTCAAGCATTGTTCTGCATGTTTCTGTGAGGGTATTTTCAGAACATGCCAACACTCTGGTCAGTGGCTGGAATAACACAGATTGTCCTTCCTATTGTGGGTGGCCTAACTGCAGCAAAGACCTAATTAACCAGGTAAGGAGCCCCAGTGCCCATGAGCTAATCTCCTAGAATAAATTTTTCAGTGCATGTGCACACTCCATTGGCTTTGTTTTTCTAGCACATCGTGTCCGCTGCACCTCTTACGGGAAGCTCTGCATGCACTGTGGCATCCTTCTCTGCACAGAGACACGGGAAGCAAGTGTCTCTGCACCTTTAGTATGGAGAGTGAAGTGACAGCTCTTTACTCAGAACTTTTAACATGTCAGTGCCGTTCCTTTGCGTTAGAAGTAAATCCTTGAAACCACATAATCATTTCCCCAAACTTGGGAAAAAGAAAGTAGTCTGCTTCTTGATTCAGGTGAAGCTCTATCTTAAGGTTGGGTGCGAAAGGCCAAGCAGTTTCCAGAATGGCTACTCTGTCCTGTGCTTCGAAGTTTATTCCAAAATGAGAGCCAACCACATGCAAATGAAAAGTCAAGGCTCGCCTACTCCCAATGACCTCATCCCTGAGTCACACACGGCCCCCCTCATGTCTTTTAAAGGATGGGAAATGTGAGCCGCACTGTTGGTGAAGATAGGCACCAATCCAGCTGAGAGCTACTCTGTAAGAATAGCTCCAATCTCTTCTTCCCTCTTCTTTTCTAAGAGGGTGTAGGGAGCCGTAATAGGACAGAAGGTGGGAAATTTACTTTGAGGTCAAAGAATGTGTTCACCTTTCTGTGCGAACCAATCAAGCGAGGCTCCGATTTCAAAGGTTGATTTCATTCTGATGACGGAGAGAGTTAAAGAGCCAATCTCATGTTCTGTTTGTCCATCAATACTTCTTAATGCCTGTACTCACGAGGTGGTGTTGGCCTGATTAGAATTTTTTTTTTTACTAGATTGAAAATGAGATTTTCCCCCAACAAAAACTTTAATTTCCTTCCAGAAGGTTCTAAATAAGGTTGTAGGTCACATGACTTGCAAAGGAATGGTCTTTAGAAATAAAAAAAAAAAAACACTTCTCCCCTCTTCAAGGAAAACTAAGCAAACAAAACCCAGAAGACTAAACTATGGGTCTCATGGATTAATTGCAACTGGTCTCGGGGTCCATTGTTCGGAAAGACTCCGAGACATCAGAACGCACAGGCCCTGAGATGTTCTGGTTAGCTTGGTGCCATCGTTTGACATTTCTCATGCCAGGATACCTTCTCAAACACTCAGCTACTTGCTATGTTCTAACAGCTGATTTGGACTATAGATCTGCTGGTTTACTTGTAAATTCTTCTCCCAGCCGCCCCTGGTGTTCAGCTACTGTCACTCTTTGTATTTCCTGTCTCTTCAAGTACCCTAAAGCTGCTATGAAATCGTTAATAGTCTTAGAGTAAGAATTGTAAGAGTAACCCCTACACACAGGCATCATGGAAACAAGGCCAGATCCCCCTGTGATGAGGTTTACACAGTGCACATCTGCCATCATAAAATATTATGTATTTGATATACAGTGTTAATAATTGTTACAGTAAAAAGTGCCGAGGAGCAGGTCTGACTTTCTTCATTCGAACAGACATTTAGACACCCCTAAGTTAGCTTTCCTTCCCCTCTATTCACTTCCTCTCCCCCACACTGGTGACATTTTATCTCTTTCTACCCCATCCTTCAGCTCCCTCAACTCTTGAGATGTCCTCTACCGGAAGAATTTAGAAAAAGGAATGCTTTCAATGTTTTATAGCTTTGGAATATTTTCATTTACAAAATGAGTGTGTCAGGTTGAGATCATCAACCTAAGCACACCATTCACTTACGCTTCATGTGTGCCTTTGTGCACACAGCTGCGGGTCATTTTATACAGCGTTTTTAATGAGCTTCACAAGGGACCGAAGGCTTATGGTGTGGGACTTCATTTGCATCGAGTCAGGATCCACAGCTTTCAGATTTGGGTGCACTTTAGACTTCGGATTTCTAGATTAGGGATCCCCACCCTACACCCATTTCCCCCTCAGTTCAGACACATAGAATCGTCACATTCAGCAGCCAGCTCCGATGTGCTCTCTGATACAAGCTTTCAACCTTCTTCATTCCTGTCCTTTTGGGTATGCTTGCGTCTCTCAGAGATACCAGCTAACACTTCCTCAGATCACAGCCACTTGACTGCCTGCTGCCTGGCACTGTGGGTGTGCTAGGAGTCCTTATTTTTTTTCAGTATACACCCAGAAAAATCTTCAGATAAAAAGAAAATGTAGGTTTCACAGAGAGATATAGTTCACAGCAGCTTTGATCATTAAACTTTTCAGAAAAAAAAAAAACCCACAGCAAACATTGACTCATTTCTATGTACTTTGTACATGTACAATGTTCTATGTATGACAAAATGCATGGACATAGGGTGATCAACTTTAATGAGAAAAGGTATTTTCATGAGCAGCTATCAACCACAGTCACCAACTTAGATTCTTCCTCTGGAGTAGAACCACTTGTGGAGATTTGTGGAGTGAGGCTGAGGCTGGTCACACTCAGATCTGGGGTGGGCTGAGTGGTTTCTTTTCAAAGCCTCTTAAAAGACTGACAACACCAGTGCTGGCATTGGGTCCTCAGCCTTTTCACTTCTCTTAGTTTCTTTCCCTTCTAGAACATTCCAGAATAGGAAAGCCCTGTTCTTTCGGGCCCGCTCCAGCAGAAAGTAGCTTCTTCCCTAGCTGAACAAGGCCTTCCATTCAGAATCTATAGCCAGGACCCCCACTTTCATTCCCTCTGGCCTTGGTTGTCTTGACCTAAACAGAGAGCAACAAGGAGACTCTAATTTTAACACAATGGCATTGAGCACAACTAAGTTTCTACCCTGATTAGAGGTAAATAGCCTGGCAATCAGCATCTGAAAGGGCAATGGTGTGTGTGTGTGTGTGTGTGTGTGTGTGTGTGTGTGTGTGTGTGTGTATGTGTGTGGTCCTCTCCCCAGAATTGAGTGCCAGATTGCTGTTTTCAGAACAGATTTTCCTCAAATACAATAACAATTGCTGAAGTCTAATAGACCGCCCTCTACATTTTCTACTTGGTGGTGTAAAACTCTTGTACCTGGGACAGTCATGCTGGGAAAGGGACCATACTGAACTGTGGCTGGAAACTGAGGTCAAGCTAGACCTCCTGCACTTGGCCTTGGCATTGCTTCCCACACATGGCTGGTGGGTCCTCGTCCCTCTACACTCCTGCTTACTCTCCAGGCTCTAGATGGCTTTAATAAGACCTCTCTCCCTCAGGCCTCATTACACATTCTATTCTGGACTTTTATTTCTCATGTGAGCTCTCAGCTTCATAACTTAAGACAAAAAGTAAGTTAGGACCTTGGGATCTATGCTCCTAGGGTACACTTTGTCCCTGTTCATAGTGTTAATATTATTGAAGAATAGTAAAGGCCACCATTCCCCAAATTATGGCCAAATTAAATCAAGCTTTAATCTTGTGTGTATATCCTCAGTGTATGGCTGAGCTAATCCAGTGGCTGTCTTCCCTAAGGTAGGGTTAGAGAGAACAGCCCTGAGTCAATTTCTTAAGCCTCTTTTACAGGGAAAAAAAAACACAGGGTGGGGGTTTTACAAGCTAATGTGCTGACAGAAGCAAGCAAGAGCGGGCAGTTAAGGGAATGTTCCTGGAAACAGAAACTTATGTTTTACAATAAACAGAAACCTGACTGAACTGGAGTCTCAAAATGGTTCTTAATCTCAAAATGGAGTCAGTCTAGTTTCTCAATAGTAATTCTAAGCCCAAAGGATGCTAGGTCTCTGGTCTGGCTTCATTTCGCTGACCCTCATTAGAAACCTGGCTACATCAGCAGCTTCCAGGAACTAAGGGTCAAATTCCATAACAAACTGGAGTTTTGATTTGTAACATCCTCATTTGTAAATCAGCATAAAGACATGGAAGCCAAATTTCTGTACCTAAAAATAAATCTATTCTTAAATATCATTGCATAAATTTGCTTTGCGTGTCATTTACAGGCCGTTAAATGACAGTACTGAAGTGACTAGAATTAGTCAAACATCAGAGCTGTTAAAAGTTCACAATTATATATTAACTACAAAAGCAAAACAACAAAAACCTGAGTTATCTCTTTCCTTCAATTTCTAGAGTCACCTACTATTTGATTTTATACTGGCAACAGGTAGCACATAGCTTCCGGATAATGCCTGTTACTTCAAGAAGATATTATGAGTGTCACTGTACACCTGTTCAATAAACATCCACACAAACGGTTTCCTAAGAAACATTGACAAAACACCTAGAGAAGCATCTAAAAGCAGACTGGTACATTTTGGCTAGAAAATTCTCTCCACGCCATCAGACAACCAAGACTAATGTGAGGAAGCACCTGTCTATGAGTCAGGAAGGTGAGAGCAAAGAAATGTTAATGTAGCTGTGTGGAGATCATTTCCTTCCTGGGATCTCAGTCTTGGCCAGGTGACCTTCCAGCTTCTTTCCAACCCTGACAGTCTGAGGTTGTCATGGCTCCTTCAATGTGGACCACCAGTAGCATATTCCTTGTTTGTTGGGCACAAGTTCACTGGCTTTGAGGTTAAAATGAGGACAGACAGCATGAAATAGGATGTGGATTCTAGATATGCCCAAGTCAGGAGGCGCAAAACCAGAACTATTTTGGGAACACAAAATAAAAACTTTATGACACATCACCCCAGAGTGTTTCTGAACAAAGCTTGCTTTTAAGTTTTTTTTTTTTTAATTTTTTTTTATTGATGGGTACAATAATTTTTTGTCTTATTAAAGACGAAAGATCAGAGCTGTGGTTTCTTACTGAGTGCCTCTTAATTAACTGGGAATGAAAGCCATCATTGAACAGGTCAAGTTCATTGGAGGTTTTGCTTGGCTCTTTCAATATCAGCTGAATGAGGTTTGGATGCACTCTTGCTTCTTGGGTCCTACACAAAGAGCTGTTTAGCTTTAATTACTCAAGTAATTAAAGGGAGTATAATGAGATTTGGGGGTCTCTTTAAAAACAGCTGTATTCATAGTGTCAGGTATGATGTGATAAGAGATATCCAATTTTCAGATCTAGTGATGGCCAACTCAAGGCTTGGTGTAGGCAAGAACCAAAATCCACAAACAAACATACTGTTTTGGGGGTTTTGGTTTGTTTGTTTTTGTTTTTTGTTTTTATATTTTCCTTTGTTTAACCAAGTGAAGCGAAACATATTTCTAAGCAAGTGTAATAAAATCAAGGTGAGGGAAACTTGATTTTCAAATTTTAGTTTGGTGTCATTCAACTTCAGCTGGAAGAGTTTTGGGGTTTGTTTGTTTTGGTAAAACTAGCAAGAAGTATCCATTAAAATAATGTGCTGGAGAAATAAAACTAGTATGAAACATGTTGTTTTTTTAAAGATATATTTATTTTATGCATGTGAGTACACTGTAGCTGTCTTCAGACACACCAGAAGGGGGCATTGGATTCTGTTACAGATGATTATGAGCCATCATGTGGTTGCTAGGAATTGAACTCAAGACCTCTGGAAGAGCAGTTGGTGCTCTTAACCACCGAGCCATCTCTTCAGCCCTTGAAACATGTTCTTAAGTATCTATCTACAATGAAGTACACACATATTCTTTTAGACTGAGTAATCCTGTAGAGTTCTGAACATCTTAAAGCACCGAGGCTATGCTCAGGCTTTTAGTTTGGATTAAAAAGCACTTGATGTGTGCACAGAGAAGATGGATTATGGTTCTGTGTTAGAATACAGAAGTCAGATGATACTTGTTGGAGGGATGACAATTTCAGAATACTAACCCTAGTAGGAAAGTACCATCTCATGGCTCATTTGCAAGTTCATGCATGCATATACATGAACAACCAACCTATTGTTTTAATTTCTGTGGGAAACTAACTGAAGAGATGCTAATCCTAAAAAAATCAAAGTAAGTGGGGTTCCTGAAGTAGGGAATATTTACTGTACCCCAAGGGCTGGCAGAAGCCCGTTAAGGTTGAACACTGCTTTGACCTTTGCTCCTTCACTTCTTACACTTCTGACCAGGACCAGTAATTTCTGGATCCTCATCTCAGCTGTTTGTTCACATGTAATAGAAGATCTGTCCTCATGTGATGCATTAGCTACTGAATGGACTTCTGATGCCAAGCAGATAACAATCAGCCTGGTGCTAGAGGAAACCTGGCTTAAAAATCTTGGACTCTAGGAGGAAAAATGACCTTGAAGCCTTTCACTTATCCCCAGATCTTCATGTGGAAAAAATCAAAATGACATCTCTGAGCGGGAGAGACAACTGAGCAGACAGTAGTGGTTGCTCTTCTGGAGGAGCCAGGCTCAGTTCTCAGCACCCACATGGCAGCTCCTAACCACCTGTAGCTCCAGACCCATGGGGTCTCATGCCCTCTCTGGCCCCCATGGGTACTGCACAGACAGTATACATACATACATACATATACATACAGACAGACATACATACATACATACATACATACAGGCAAAGCACTTACACACATCAACAAAAGAAAATTGTATTTCTGAATTGTTTTCTGTCTGTCCATTTAATTCATCCAACCTGACATTTGTAGGCTGAGGGTGGATCTCAATAGCTCATCTAGCACAAACAAGATCACATGGAGAGCCATATATGCTGGAAACCCACCTGCAACTGTTACCACCACCACCATTGCTCTGGTTTGGTCAAGACAAAACAACCCTCCAAAAGCACAGGAGAGAAAGCACAAGTGTAGCAGGCTGGAAACAGCATTAGTTCCCCGAGAACTGGAGATACAGACAGCTCTGAACTGCCTGGTGCAGGTGCTGGGAATCAAACCCTGGTCCTCTGGTGGAACACAATAAACAATGCTGGGACCATTGGACCATCTCACAAGCCCCTGTCAGAAAACTCGTTACTTTGTATGTTCTATAGGATTTTTAAAATGTACACCAACAATCAATACTTTTACTATTGATTTGTTGGCCTTATCTTTTTGTATAGGTTTGTATTAGTTTGTATTGTCAAAATCCTCTGAGTAGCTATATAATTTGTTTTCCTTTTTTCCCCATTTTATAAAAGTATCCTGAGCATGAATTCTAATCCCATAGCAAATGTCAACTATTTCCTTCTGATGAATTATTAGGAGTTAGATTGCACAAGCTGGACATTGTATGGCTCTTGACTTTGGAGTAAGGGTCAGAGAAATGGATGTTCAGGGTCCCATTGTTACACCAATGACTTGTTGAGTGACAGACTAGAACAATGCTTAGACACTCCTTCTAGAACATTGCTCCACAAAGGTAGAAAATTCACAGACTCCCAGGTCATTACACCCATCTCCACAGCCTAAACAGAACATGGCAAGAAGTAAAAGCTCAGGAAATCTGGAGACAAGAAAAAAATGGGAAATGAGAAAAAGACATACAAAAAAACCCCAACAAGTTTCCAGTGATCTTTGAGTGACCATGGACCAACCTCAGAGGAAAATAAAACACTCATTTGAAATCTGAAACACAAATGTCCCTGTGCTTTCTACAAGCCCAAATATTCCTTGTAAGTTGACACAAGCATAAATTTGAAATGCCTCAACTACACCCACCAGCATCTTGCTCAGCTGGCCAACTATGGGGCACCAGTTGTTCTCGTGGGGTCACTCCAGCTGCCCAGCCTGGTCAGATAGGAGAAGGCTGTGCTGTCCTGGATGCAGGAGGTGAGGACCAAACTCAAAACTCTAATCTCAGTTCCACACAGAGAGAGACTCACTTTTGCATACCAAACAATCAAAAATTCTTTAAGTGTCAGGATGTTGGGAGCTGTCTATAGGCTATTTATTTGCTTCTCAGTGCAGCTGCTTTTCTGCTTTATCGAATTTAATATTTACAACAGCTTTTTAAAGTATTGGAATCTTTACATATTGAACACAAGAATGGAATGGCAATTTTGAATAGCTAGCACAAAACTAATATGAAGAGACTGATAAACCCAATAGAACCTTGGCGAGACATAATGATATAGGGTTCATTCGATAGGAAAGCAGATATAAATTACAAAAGCCATATTTATGTAGAGACAAAATCAGATAACTATCCCATGCTCCAGAAAAGATGAACAAGGGGTTTGAGTGCAGGCTGGCTTATTTTTTTTAAGCAGAATATAATTTAAAGGGGCCAGTGAGAGCTTTTGGGAAGCATAGAGGATATTAGAGTTTCTCATCTCAATGCTGTGAAGAATGACAGACACAAATGCATGTCAGAGAGAAAAAACTTCACAGTCATTAGCACATGTTTTCCCTTTGTTCTAGATGGAGAGACTGAGAGTTTCAGAGATGCAAATTTTAATACATAATCTTTCATCATAAAAGAAACACTGCAGACTTCTACTGCCTTAAGTCAAGGCAGAAGCAAATAAAAACCTCTAAAGACAGGAGAAAATATTTAATGATAGATACTGGTACTTTGCAGGTATCTATGGAAATGTTGGGAGCCATACCCACCCCACATCAGCTAAGGGTAGCTGAACTGTCCATTTGTATGCCTAGACAGCAGGAATAGGACACACCCTCCATTCAAGTTTAGATGGGCCCAGTCACAAACTGATTCACACCTGCATTCCTATTGTTTTTACAGGCACAGTTTACAGACTCACCCCAGGGGGTGTCATTTCCACCAAGCAGCTAGGGAATTTGCATGCTGTTATATCTTAAGAGCTGGATTAGAGAGAGCCAGTTGGAGTAAAGCAGTATATTCTGGTAACATGAATAATTGTGTCTTTCTCTCAAATCCTCAGGACTTCACCAGATTCCGAATAGCTATTTGTTGTACAGGCACCCCAATGTCACAAAAGGATTAGGAAATGATGAGCCATGCTAATGGTGATGATGATGATGATGATGATGTCATGAAATGGCCTAGGTCAGAACCTGAGGGTCGTTGCAGAGAATAGCAAGGCATTACATCAACACCAGGATTCTCATTGGAAAACTGAATGGAAGGGATTGGGGGTTGCAGAGACACAAAGAAAAGGTTGGGGAAATCAAAGCCTTGCTCAAACAGAAACAGAGCCCCATAGTATAGTCCTAAATGCCTAAATCTAGTCCTGAGTAGGGAGAGAGACAGAAATGAGAAAGGAAGGGAGGGAGAGAAAAAGATGGAGGGAAGAAAGAAAGGAAGGAGGGAGGGAGGGAAGGAGGGAGGAGAAAAGGAATGGAGAGATAGTGAGAGAGGGAAGATGAGGAGGGAAGGAAGGGAGGAAAGAAAGGAATGGGAAAAGGGAGGGAGGATAAGGGAGAAAGAAGGGAGGATGGAAAAAGTAGGAATGGAGAAAGGGAAAGATGAAGAAAAAAACAAAGTTTCAGAGATTCCATGAAAGAAAGCTTTGGTTTAATCTGGGAGTTAAAACAAAGAAGAGACCCAATAGACACATTTATACATCAAACCATATAAAAGAAAATGCAGAATGACAGCACCACAGCATTACAGAGACACAGTGCCCCAGTATTATGAAGAGCTGAAGTTATGCCCAAAGCCCTCCAGTTAAACAGTCTTGGTCTGTTGTAAAAAACCTGAGTTGCAAAGTACCTTCTGTAAAAGGACACCCTGTATTGTCATACAAAATATTAAATTTTGTACATAAGCTTCCTCTTAATTTTATCATTTTTGCCATCAAATAACTGAAAAAAAATCTCTCTTAAGAGGAACATATTTTATCTACTCTTATAAATTTATCATTTAATTTTCTTACAAAGTCTCTGGCTCTAGTTTATAATTATTTCAACCTAAGAAATTAGGTTGAAATATTTTTCAAGTATTAAAATTCTCTTAATCATCATTTAGCCCTCTCAGAGCAACTCTGCCAAGTGCCTGCGATTCTCTGTCCCAGGACTGCTCAGTCAAGCAATGTTCATGAATCAGAACTTACACTTTTCTTTTATGTGCAGCCAGAGCCTAACAAGTTTGAGTTCAAACGTGCTAATTTACTGCTGTTATTTTTGTAAGTCTATAAATAAAGATTGTCCTCATGTGAAATTATTTATTGGCGACTATAGTTTTTAATAAGAAAAAGGGGAGCTATCAACAGTTTTTATAAATGTTTAAATACTCCATGTCTTAATTTCTCATCAAAATGTGTCATTCGCATTTGATATGATTTCTTAGAAATCATACACAGGCTAAGGGAACTTGTATGGATCTTCTTCTCCAAGTTCATTTTAATATTTAGAAATAGCTGCTGGTTTTTTTCCATATGGTCTTTAGTTGAATACACTTGCTTCCTCCAAAGATGCTGACAACAGTATGCTATACACCATCATGGAGTCAACTGCCCATTTCAGAAGCTCACACTTATCATAAATTGTATGTGGAATCTTTGTGTCTAATCAATATGTACATTTATTCTCATTTTGTTTCTTCTATGTACTTTCACCCACAATTAATGTCAAAGACAGTTTCTGAACTAATTTCTTATTGTCATTTTCTTACCATGTTAGTTAAGATGGCATTTATTTAGTTAGTTATTGGTACCTACACAATGATTCCTATGATCAGAATCCCGCTACTCTGTAGTCCCAGTATCTAAGCTCATGTCATTTAAAATAGAGCTATCAGTTTTTTGGTTTTGAGTTTTAAAGATATCTTAGCCAATATCATGTCAAGTTTTAAGTCTCTTTACTGAAAGGTACCCTTTTTAGTCTTAAATGTCAAACATGAAGAAATGCAACTGACAGATTAACAAATAATTATTTATTCTGAATCTCACCAAAAGTATTTTTTCAATTTTTTTGTTGCCATACAGCATATATGTACCACTAACATATATCTAACTACGTAACTAAACACAAGATGGAGTCACTTCTTTCCATGTGACATCTTTTCTTATATCTAAAACACTCAGGTGCCAAAACACTTGGCAGTTCCAAAGACTGTTAATTAAATTTCATCTATGAAGCAGGTTTTTATTATGCTAAGGATTTACTTCATATCTATTTTGTAACAACTCCCATATTCAGTGCTTCCAAATGCCATTGATGATATACAATAGCAATTACAAGGTTAATTGATATATTTAATATCTTGCTTTATGCTGCATAAAAAGTTATCTAATGCCCCTCATCATTTTTAGTTTCTAACAAATGCCTCAAGAATAATGTATAACTCCTAAAAGTTGACCATGTTCTCTGGGTCTTTGTTCTAAATAAACACATAGTGAAGAAATACTTCTAAGATATTTCCTTCATAAGTCCCAGGAAAAAAAGGACAGAGTGGTTAGAATAGATAACTTTAGGAATCTGAGACCCCATCAAAAAGTCGCACCAATCTGAGGAGCACTTGTAAAGAAACAGCTGACCTCAGATCCCCTCTGTGAGCTCTGCGGCATTTTCTTTGTCCTATTCCTGATCGTATCTTCCCTAGTCAGTGAAAATTACCAGAGGAAGAAAATGAAGAAGGTTCAGTGATCTATAAGATTGATATCAGCAAACAGAAACACATAAAGGGGGCAAAGAGAAAAGGTAGAATACTTGAGGAGACAATGGTTGCAGTTTTCCCTAAATGATAAACATTCTTTCATGCATATCTGAGAAGCATACAATGAAGCCCAAGGGAGATAATCACAAGAGTCACTATCTAGACACATTGTGGATAAATTATGAAGTATAAAAACAATAAGAAGAACACAATTCGCCACACATGGCAGACCCTAGTCAAATTATAAATCTGCCATGTAGAATAAAAATTACCATTGAACACAATGGGAACCAGAGGGAGTGATATACACTGAAGCTGCTGGACATTGCAACTCAACTCAACTCTTTAACACTTCAACTAAAAATTTTATATCCAACTCAACTATCTTTCAAATAAAACCAAAGGAGATATACAGAAAAATGGTTACCAGCAGTTATGTTCTAAAATACAGTATCAAGATTCTTTCACAATGAAATCAAAGTATCAGAATTTAACTCTGCTCCACATAAAGAAACTGAGAATGCTCACAGAGGTTACCAGGTACAAATATAAATATAGTATAAGTATATACTTTATTTGCAATGTTTTTCTTTCATCTGACTCATAATATAATAACATACAGCAATGATAATTGTATCAATTTATAAAAATATGTGTTATAATAATAGCATAAAATGGAGACATAAAAAAGTTACATTGAAATAATTTGAAGAGTTACAACTTGATATTAAGCTAGCATGATACTAAAACTGTTTTATTTTTTAAATAAGAATTGTAGTCCTCAAAGTGGTCATTATATTTGACCACTTTGTTTTGACCACCTGGATTTGTTTCCCACCACCTACATGGTGGCTCACAACCACCTGTAACTCCAATTCCAGGGGATCTAATACCCTCTGCTGCGATCCATGGGCACCAGACACATACATGCTCCACAGACATATACAGATAAACACTCAGTAAATGTACTAAACACTTTTTTAAAAAAGGCTGAGATTGATAGAAAGGTTAAAATATGATTCAACTCTATGCTATATGCAAGAGACACATTTTAGATTCAGAGATAAAAAGAACCACTAAGAACCAAAGAACCATATATTAATTCCATCAGATGTTGAGAGAGTCAATGGTAGTATAATGCACTCGGTTGAAGAGCATTTATGCTAAGGGTGGCAATGGGAGTTGGGGCAGACCGGGGCTGGGGAGGAACAGCTCAACTCAAGTGTAAGGCACTTAGATAGTTTTGGAAAAAAGAAACTGAGTTGAAGTATTTTGTGTTCTATTTTGACAACCAGCATTGTCTAATGTGTGTTTCGATAGAGCTCAGCTCAGCAGCAGCACAGGGAAGTGGGGGGAGAGGTATGGATTGGACTGTAAGTAGCTAGAACTGTAGCTTTTTAAAAATCAATGTAGAATAGACTAGCCTTCCACTTGGCTGGGAGGAGAACACAGAAAGGGACAATGAATCAGGCATTCTCTCTCTGTTTCTGTCTCTGTGTGTCTCTGTCTCTGTCTCTGTCTGTCTCTCTCGCTGTGTCTCTCTTTCTCTCTCTCTCCCCCCTCCCTCCCTCCCTCTCTCTTATTAACTCACACCAATTCCCTTTGGTAGTTTAGCTAACTATGTTCATTAAGGACACTTGTGCCCCACATATACTGGCATCATATACATGGTTATAATGAAGTCTCGTAGATAACCTACAGGCTTTTCTGTTATTCAAATATGCATATAACCATGAATAGTGAAGAACCATGTCAAAAATATGGGATCCAAATGTATAAAGATCTTTGCAAAGATTTTTATCACTGATAACATAAAACCAACTTATGGCCTGCCTAGTTTTGTTTTTCCAACTGGACACAAATTAGAGGCATCTGAGAGGAGGTAATGTCCGTGAGAAAATGCTTCCATTAGACTGGTCTGTAGGCAAGGTTGTGGGCATTTTCTTAATTGGTGATTGATATAAGAAATAATTGCAGTGGAAGGGCCCAGCTCTCTGGGTGTAGTGCCACCCCTGGACAGGTGGTCCTAGGGAGTTTAAGAAAACAAACTGAGCATGCCAGGAAGAACAAGCCAGTAAGCAGAACTCCTCCATGGTCTCTGCCTCCATCTCTGCCACCAAGTCCTAGGCTTGGCTTTCCTCAGTGATGGACTGGCAATAGTAAACCAAACAAACCCCTTTCTTCCTAAGTGGCTTTTGTGTTTTCTCACAGCAGCAGAAAACCCAAGACACAACCTGATTCATAGATAATTGTCACAGGTTTGAGACAAATAAGTTCTTTCTATTTATATACCATTATATATAAGTAGTAATGGCAAAAATCTAGTCGAACTTTGGATGGTCCACACTAAATCTAAGACATCAGCCTTCAGCCAAAAGCAAGTCATCATCTCTGCGCCATGGAAATGCTTTTTTGAATATCTCTTAGGGTAGATTTAATAAATAGTTCTTCAAGAGTCTAAGCTTTTGTCTGCTGTGTTAAAGCTTCAAGGGCTTCAAAATTTCCATTTCATAATGAGGTTACACATTCCTGGACAGCATTTCTGCACTGCCTGGGGTGTGTCTTTTCTTTTCCATGAACTGGCTTCATTGGCCATGTAATTGCCTCAAATTCAATTTGAGCAGCCATATCTTTTGCCAGTGGCTTCTCAGGAAGGGAGATAAAACAGTCAACGATTAGAAATGATGTCCCGTATTATAGCAATTTAATATAGTGTTAGAGTGAAACATTAGCTTTTTCTGACAGTCCAGAAGAAGCCATATTGACAAGGAGGTGCCCTATTCTAGGGATCTAACTCTACAGATTAAAATTAATGAAAAGATACTAACATTTTAAATTTTGATTTCTAATTTCACATTGAAGATGCAGCTCAAGTAACGAGGGCAATTTCCAAGGCTTTGAGCTGTTCTCACATAGTGAGATTCTTGTGGCAGCATATTCTCTAACCTGCGATGCACCCTAAAATGCCACCTCTCCACAAAAGCTCTTTTCCTACCACAGTCATCTTGTGTTTTCTCTACTTTCTAAAGTCACTTTATTTCAAATATGAACTTTAGCCTGGAAATGGCTATTGTTATTATTGATTTTATTTATTTGTATCTTTAAGTGTTGCCCTCCCTCCTTCCCTGTCCCCCCCCACAGAATTCTTCCCCCATTCCCCTCCCCTTTCCTCTGAGAGAGTGTGCCTCCCATATTTCCCCACCCTGGGGCATCAAGTCCCTACAGGATTAGGTGCCTCCTCTTCTACTGAGGACTCTGCTACATATGTGTTGGGGCTTTGGACCAGCCCATGTATGATCTTTGGTTGGTGGCTTGGCAGCAACTTCTTCTTGTGCTACATCCATGTTTTTAAAGTAACAGTCCTGTGAAGACATTTATATGAGTCTTGTCTTTAATCTAAAGATGCTCTTGTTTTGGAATAATGCCCTCTTGAAATTCAACACTCAAGACCCATATGATGACCTCATTTTAATTTTGGAATCGCACTCTGGGTGGGAAGTCAGAGGACCTTCCTGCTTATCTAATTCTATGTCACTGTTTGCCTCTAAGCTGTTTTGTTTTGTTTTAAAGTTAAGCTATCCAAGAGTGATAATTTCTACTTTGTATTTTCACTGGGTAATGGGAAGATTGAAATCTCATGCTATAAGAAGCTTCAGGGTCTGGCATAAAGAGGTTAGTCATTAGATTCAAGCAATTTAAGATGTTTATACTTAATCAGTGTAACCCTGGCCAAGTGATCTAACTGTATTGAACAGTGAGTTATCGAATCTACTGAAAGAGATTGTTGTAAGAATTTAGAAAGACAAAGTGCCAGCTAGAGTCAGTTACGGAGTTGGCACTCAATAAATGTTAGTACCATTGAAAACCACAAGTCCTCATCAGATACAAAGCATGTTGCCTATTTCCCAAAATAATATGAGCTTAATGAATAAATGAGTCATTGGCTGTCCTGTAGATGGTTGCGAGACACCATATCAAGGACAGGAAGTCAAAAGAGTGTGAGGTCACTGATGTAGGACTGGTCTTCAGTGAACCAGCAGGTTTGTTCAAAGCTAACTTGAAATCCTTTCATTGAAGTCACTAATACAAAAAGAAGGAAAGAAAGAAAGAAAGAAAGAAAGAACGAAAGAAGGAAAGAAAGAAACCCTGAGATGAACTAATCATTAAACAAATGGATCACAGGTCTAAAGAGGCATGGTTTTATTATTATAATCAAAAAGAATTTGTAAAAAGTAAGAAGGTTTTTTTTTTTTTGTAATGCAGAGTCCCCCCCTCAGAGGAAAGACCAAACTCAAATCTTGATTTTTTTTCTTTTGTAACTGTATAAATGTGATCCAAATGTGTCCACCACTAGTTTTTCCAAAAGAAACATCTATAACTAAGCAAACTACAACTGCTCACTGATATGCATGGACTTCCCAGATGTCTCATTGGGCTTAACTATAGACCACTTGCAGTAATAGCTTTTTAGTATCAAGTGTAGCATGATGTTAGGCCACTTTAGCTCTTGCACATACATGTTGCACTTCTGACTGGTAATGGAGAAAGCTTGCAGCATTACACTGTAAAGCTAACTTGCATCCATCCTTTTAAATGGCGTCAATATCAATGTCATCATCCTTGTTGTCAGACTTCACAGTTTCAACTTTTGGTACGCTGGCAATCTTTGAATATACCACCTCAGTATTTTCATCTTCATCATCTTCTTCACCAGCAGAAGACTCCTCCTCTGCTTCCTTCAGCCATTTAATAAATGGCTCTGCTTTGACACGAATCTCTTTGGCAAGTTCTTTTGAGACATATTTCTTAGAGGCCTTTTCTGACCAGCTGATAATGACCTCTTCTTCTAAAAGGTCTGCATCATACATCTCCTTCAAGATATGTGGAATCTTAGAGATCAGCCGAGCTTGATGCATTGTTACCACACCATGAAGAAGGTGACACTGGGCCTTTTTGTTGTTATGACAAAATCTTAGAAAATGGCACCTGTAATTCTTGATTTGCTCTCTTATCTTTTCATCAAAGAGAACTTCTGTCAAAACAAGAGGACCCATGGCTTTTACATCCAGCCTTTCTCCCTCAGCCACAATTTCTTTATCAAATGAATCAGTAATGCCCTCTTCTTCCTTTTTCTTAAAATCAAACAGGTTGTTAGCACGTTCTTCTACAGTTCTTTCCAAATCATCGCTAAGTGTCAGGCCCTTTGCATGGTCACTGATTTTCTCCATTCTGCGCCTTTGAGCTTCCACAGGTGTGTCCTCCCCCAATCACCATCTTCCTCTTCTTCACAGCATGTGGAGGACTAACTTCATTTGGTGTTAAAGGTGGTGGTGTCTCACTGGTGGATACAGAGTGTTTTCCTTGTCCTTGCCCTTCCTATTCTTTTTTTTTTTTTCCCTTTTCTTTATTTCCTGTACCAATGTCACTATTCTCAGGTGGGTTTTTGAGAATGAATGTCCAGAGTTTCTGATGTGTGTCAAGCATGCCTCAGTACCCACAGGCTTTACAAGAACTATGTATTGTTTGCTTCTTTGGATCGACATGCAGATCTGTTTCAGGATTCTCACACCCAGGACAGAGAACAATTTTTTTTTTTTTTAATGAATCCATCCAACATGTCTTGCAGCTTATTTGCCTCATGAGATCCATTGACAATATAACGGTCATTCTTACATCAAACTGGGTCTGTGCTCCCAGCTTACAACCAAAATATTTGGTGGGATACGTTGGAGGTGGATTAAGCACCTTTGCAAAGTCAACCACGTTGACTATAACTGTCTTGATTCCATTTCCTCTGCCCTTAACTTTAGCAATCAAACGGGGGGCATCTTGTAGCGATAGAACTGGTCTGACACGCAGCGGTTGATATTGACAGACATTTTGGCATATTAGTGACTTTATCAATAAGATGAACAGATCTTTGCAACTTTTTGGTATCTTCTGTCTGGAGAAGGGATGACATAACGACATAAGAGTTCTCGGTCTCTGAAATGAAAGAATTTTCGCCACTGAGGCTGTAAGCTTCTTGCTTGTATGCTATGTTTTCCCAATACAGGTACCAATGGCTGCGCAACAGCTCGTTTTCATCAAATAAAGACATAAACCCAACGCGGCTCGCCCGGGACTGGGAGGAAGAGGCGCTGGAAACCGGGTCCAGAGCGGCGGGGCTGGGGGCGAGCGAGGCAGTGGGAGGGACTGTCCCAGCGTCCACACCAGCAGCGCCGGGTGGAGGGGTAGGAGCGCTGGGCAGGGACATAGGCCACAGCCCCCCGCGGACTCAACACAGAGTTTTCAAGTACATTATCAGATAAATGAGATTCTGAGTTTGGCATAATGATGGATAAATCTGTGTATACAGTTTCCATACATCTTTTATTAAAATATAACAGATGTGCCTTTTCATTTCCCAGATGTCCTTCCAATAGAAACTTGGAAGCGTTCATTCCACGCAGCAATGTGTAGACCTCGTGTATAGATTTGGATTTTACAGTGCAGGAGAGCATGCTACTCTCACGTTTGAAACAGTTTAAGCAATGGCATCGATCACATGTATGCGTGAACAAAGGAACAACATAAAGAAGTTCACTAAGTTCCATCCGGGCGAGCATGCTGGCAAGCTAGCTCACCATGGAAGGAAATCAAAGCTCTTGTTTGGTAACTGCCAAGGTACAAATCCTCCCATGGTGCTTGATACCAGGCAAACAACAGGCTCACAGACATTTTTATGTATATGACATGAAGCAAGAAGCAGCTTCCAACATGAGCTGCTTCTTTCCGTTTGAGAGAAAGGAGCAAATGAAAGATGGTGGAGCACAAGAAAGGACCACTTAGGAAAGCAAAAAGGCTTAGGTGGGTTGGGGGCAGGGGGCAGAGGGGAACAGTTGTCCAGGCAACCCACAGCTATCTAGCTAACAGACCACTGTGGATTCCTCCATTGTGGAAACCATCCTCTGGGACCAAAAAATGCTGGCCAAATGTCTAGGACAACACAAAGCCCCGCCATTCCCAACGGCCCGCTCCTGTCTCCTGACTTCAGCTGCTGTGCTTCTCTACCTTTAGTGACTTCCCTAGAGAATGCACAAGACCTGCTGTGAAGCGCCACAGCTTTGGAGTGACCACTCTAACTGGACAGTTCACTGAGATGAAGCAGAATGGCTGTTCTAATTGTGCAGACTTTGAGTTGGGTTCCTTTGGGTGTGTTTTTTTATTAGAAATTTATTTATAATAATGTTGTAATTAAAATAGTTTTATTTTAGGTGTCTGGGTGGTTGAGCATGTATATGCCATATGTATGCAGTTCCCATGAAGGCCAGAAAAGAGCTATGGATCCCCTGGGGCTGGAGCTACAGGCAGTTTGAGATGCTCATCATGGATGCTGAGAATAAAACAATAGTTCTCTGGGAGAACAGTAAGTACCCTCCATCTCTGTAACCCCAAAGTTACCTGTTCAATAGTAAACCCATTGCCTATTCATTGGGTGCTATTCTTTTTGTCTACAGAAAAGGAAAGGAAGGCAAAACAAAGGTGAGTGTCCAAGCTCATATAGCGAGGGAGAAGAAGATTTGAGACCTCATTCCAAAGCCAATGGTCTCCATCACTCTTTTTGAGACATGATCATTGTGCGCAGAATATCTACTGTTTTACGATTCTCATCACCATAATGTGTGGCCAGTGAGGCTATTTCACATGACCAAGCAGTCATCGTGAAAGGCACCAACTTGCAAAGAGCCACCAACACATACAGCTGTCTTTGTCATGGAAAATGGGTTTTATTCATTCACTTTACTTTAAAAGTGACTTTTAGAAGTGATATAAATATCTCATTTTGGGTAAGGAGCAACTACAGAATGGATTTAGAAAATCCAAGTTTCAAAAGCTTATGAAACTTTAAAAAAAAGCTCCAGAAATAGCTCTTGGCCACAGTACCTTTCTGAAGCATGAAGCTATGCCCCCTTGTCAGGTCTTCCTAACCAAATCTGTGAAAAACCAAAGGACATTTTTTTTTTAGGATTTCTTCTGCCAGGAGAGATACACTGAGCTGCAGTGTGACTGTGGCTGTGATGTCCTCATCTTCTACAGGCAGCAGCTGGCCCATGGTATAAAAAGCAAATTGGAGAATAAAATTCACACTCCTGAAAATGTGTGAAGACCTGATTTTTTTTCTCTTCAGCATCCCTTTCCTCTGAACCCAAACAAAGGAGGCAAACACAAATGTTGTAAGAAGTCCTTTTCAGTTTGAAATGCTGTCAATTTTCTTTGTAAAATATTGTGTTTCTGGCAATGAGTTGTGAGGGCTCGCATGTGTGCATATACACACATCACACGAACACATACACAGCCCTTCTATGTTACAGGACTAAGCTACAGGATAATGAAAACTCTGTGCATTGGCTAAGCATAAAGAGGTAAGTCTAGTGACATCATAGTTCTGAAGTCAGTGTGTATATAATGCATATGTTACTTAGCATGTATATAAAATTAAGATGACTCTACTTTGTAGAAGACATTAATATAACATAAATAACCTTTCTTGACATTAATATGTCAATTAGACTAAGGCAAAAGAAGTGAATTTTATAAACTCAGACACCTCTTGATGCAAGGTTCTTTAGAATTACATTCAATATCATTAAGACTCTCAGGAAAGTTAAAAATAGCCACTTTCTAAAATAATTTTCTAAGTCAAATTTCCTCAAGGGTCTTTCTTTCTTTTTAAACATTTTAGAATCTTTAAGAGTAGCACTTATAATATGGATATCTATTGTTTAATATTTTTCAATCAACTACTTTTTCAAAAGGATCTCTATTTATAGAAGATTTGGATTTACAGAAAATTACAGGACACTTGGGACAGACTTCTTCTGTACTCCTATTAATTGTGTCCCCTATTATATTTTATAGTTATTAGATACTGTATTTGTAGTTTGTATTTGAATGAAACAATGTTTCTCTGCAATTTTCCCCTCATCTTTATTAAAGTAGAGCTGGCAAATAATAAATGAATATGAATATGGTAGGCACTGTGATATCTTGGTGCCTACAACCATTATATGCATTGTGAATTGATGGTCAATCAAAACAATTAGCATATTCATTACTCCAACTACCTATTTTTCCTGCCGGTGGCAATTTTCAAGGAACCATGCTTTCTTTATATAGTCCATGTCCTCCTACTAAGGGATGATACCGATCTTGGTGGACTGAGTCCTTCTGCAATAATCACCAATGAAGAAAACATCCCCATAGACATGCTCAAAGACAAGACTGATGGAGGCGATTCCTCAGTTGAACTTCTCTTGGATTACTGCGGTTGTGTCCAGTTGACAAAAACTAACTGGCATACTTACTTGGACCAACAGATCCTCACCACTCACTCAAATTTTCCCAAACCCACCACTGTACTGTTAATGAATTCAGCTTCTTAGAATTCATGCATATGTCAAAAAACACAGTTATTGTCTCCTAGTACCTGGCTTACATCACTTTACGTAATACTTTCTTGGTAATCTAAATTGTCACCAAGAGCAAGATTTGTTTATTGCTAAAGGTGCAATAATTTTCATTTTTAAATCCATTTATTTGTTGATAGGCAGCAGGTTAATTCTGAACCTTGGAAGTTGTCACTGTCATAATGGAAATGCATATAGCTATCTCTTTGACATACTGATTTTATTTCCTATGCATAAATGTATATGTATGTGTATATGTATCTGTGCCCTAGGAGAAGTGTTTGATACAGTTGGCACCTCTATTCTGTTTTATAATAGCCATTTTAAATTAAATTCCCTCTCAGCTGTGGACAAGGTTCTCTCCCTCCACAGCTCTCTAATACGCATCCTTGTTTGATAACTTCCATTCTCACAGGGGCAAGATGTATGTTGCTGAGGATTTATTTGCATTTCCCTGATAAGTCATGGCACTGAACAGATTTTCTTACACCCCTTGGCCACTTGTGTGTTTTCTTGAGAGAAAAGTCTGTTCAGGCACTATGTCCAGTTTTTAAATCAGCTTATTTTTATTGTAGAGTTTCTTATTTATTTTATTTATTAACCTTTAATTACAGTGATTATTTGCAAATATGTTTTTCCTTTTTAGATTATCTCCTAACTTTGTTATAGCATGAACATTTTTGGTGTCTAGCAACTCAAAATTGATTAATGACTTAGACTTAACTCCAAAATCTGTAGAAATGCTAGAAGAAAACAAAGAACAATAAACAAATCTTGATGTGTCATGACCAGTTAAAACCCATCCTTCATTCACATTTTCTTAACCTTTGTCTGGATTCTAAGTTTAGTGTAGTCTGTTAGGTTCTTTTTAGGTGTATAGCTCAGACATTGTTTCTTTGTTTTTTTGGTTGTTTTGTTTGAAGCTCAGTTCAGATATTTGTGGAGTGGCCTTCCACTGGTGTGTTTGCCTAATGTCTTCTTCATAATCCACAGTGTTATAAGTCTTGGGGGAGGAGGACTGAAGGGTGTATGGGTGTAGGGGCACACTCATAATCCTAATCCAGGAAGTGCACACTGTGGGGAGAGCTCACCATCACGGTAACTTACCTCTGCTCACGCCAACCTTGCCCATGTGCAAGGGTAACGTTTTCCAGCCTTCTCAGGGTACAGGAGATGTCTCTTTTTGTCCTATCACATTCTCTCAGAGAAACGCACAGTGTGCAGCCCATGCTTAAATGGTGAGGAGTTGTGCTCTACCTCAAAGACAGATCTGTAAGAAGCCTGCAGGATTCTTCTGCTTGAAGGGCCACTGTCTCTTGTCTCTTCCTCATCTGTTTACTAGTCATAGACTCAGGGGTAATTATTACATTCTTTGGGTCATGATCCAAGATCACCAGACTTAATGTGTTTCTCAGTGTCTTTCAACGTATCCATGACAGCTACTTCAGGAGATACCTGTGTCCTTTGAAATATTTCGTGATGTGGGTTTATTGGTTTATTTCCTTTTTATTTCTGTCTGGCTGTTTACTGTACAACGTGACAATATTGTTTAGGCTCATGTGGTTCATTTCTTGCCTCGTGTCCAGAACCAATTGCTCTTCTAATGACACCTCCATCCCTGCTCTGCTTTCATTCATGGATGATATTTAAAAAATAGGATCAAGGCATCAGACACATTGTTGGTAATGTGTCACAGTATTTATGCCTTTTCAACTGATAGAGAAAATATATGTATGTTTACTAACCTATGCATTTGCTCACATCTATAAATATTTCTGTACATGCCATCTGTGCCCACTCAGAACTATATGTGAGTTTATACCAGTGCCTTTAATTTTAAGTTAAACCATTTGGATCATGTTATCTGTAAAATTTCACCCTGGCATCGAGAAACCTGCTGCCTGAATTTACTTATTTTTCAGGATCCTTAGACACCCGCAGTAGCATCCTGATATTTCACCTACATCCCAAGGGTAAATAATTTATCCTCTGTAGGCCATGATTATATACCGTTCCTTTTGTCTTCATCTTATTGACTTTGGTAGCATTAAGTCCCTTCACCAGTTCCTAAAGTTTGTGTCATAGTGAGATCTCTTATACAGTGAGATTGTACCTTAAGATGAAACAGAAACCAGCATATTAATCTATCTCATTTCATCTCAGGTGCCAGAATATTTAAAATGCAATTTCATTTCCCCCAGATTCTAAAGTACTTTCAGCTCCAAGCTTAATTAACTTAGATAATCAAATAGTTTATTTACGATGTGTATAAAGGCACTCATATAAATGCACATGTGAGCCATCCCTGCCCATTATCCATTCATGTAATCAAATCTTACAGAAATGTAATGCTGTAATATTTCATATTGCACTTTCTGATAAGATATTCTATTACTTAGTGAACAGGAACTAGAAAGAATATAAGAATATACATTAGCTGACCAGAGGTGACTCTGCCTCTAAGGCTTTGGGTTATTTCTCCTCTTCTCTTTTCCACATTTTAACAAAAACTCAAGGGAAATCCTGCCTTGGGTACTCCCTCTTCTACCGTTGTTGGATCAGTTCTAACCGGGGTCTGGGCAGGTAAGTGCTGAGAAGAGGGTGTGGAGCCAGGCCTTGCTTCTGTGGCTTAGAACTTTGAACTGCAAAGGGACAGCAGCATGCAGGAGGAAGTCACTTGGCACCTCGCCCAGTTTTCTGTACTGACTGAAGATGAGTATCCCAAGGCAGTCACAAATGTCAAGCACAGCTTTAGTCCCAGCGCCCAGGAGGCAGAGGCAGGTAATCTCTGAGTTCAAGGACAGACAGGTCTAAATAGTGAGTTCTCCTCTTAAATAAACTACAGGCAGCACAGAAGCTAGAATGGCCATTATCAGGGCTGAGGGAAGGGCAGGATTGGGAAGATATGTTAACTGGTACAAAATTTTAATTAGAGAAGTAATGTGCCGTATGTCATAGTGATTGTAATTAATTGTGTATTATATACCTACAATTGCTTAGATAATAGGTTTTAGACTTGCCAATAAAAAATGGAAAAATGATTGGAGAGATGGTTCAAAGTATGAGCACCTACTGCTCTTCCAGAAGACTTGAGTTTGGTTCCCTGCACCCACACAAGGCTCACAACTGCCTGTAACTCTAGTTCCAGGGCATCTGACACTCTCTTGTGTCCTCCAAGAACACTGTACCCAGGTAGTGTACGAACAGACATGTGCACAAACAAACCACTCATTAGCATAAAATAAACAAACCTAAAATGTTTTCTAATGAAATTAGTCAACTCAACTAAATTATCAATAGTGGCTCAAACATATCATAGCCTTTATATATCAAAATGACATGGTGATTATTACAACATTATATCATTTTTATTCTGCCAAAAGTGGTCTGTGGAAGCCTGCCTGGAGCCAACTGATGCTTAGAACTGTATATGGGTTAAAATTGGAAACTATAATCCAAATGGAAGCATTTCTAATCAGTTCTTAATATTGATTTAAACTTTAACTTAAGCAGGGAAAAAACTGTACATAAACACTAATGCACTTTTATTTTATGTTAATTAGGAAATCAGTAACTAATATCTTAATGTGTTCTTCAACACAGTATTCTTTTGCCTTACACAGAGTCACTCTGTTCATACTGCATTTGGCAACCTGATAGTAAATAGATTTATGTTTCAGTGTTCTGATTTTGAAATCAGATTGATTGATGAAGATGGTATTATATTCTCACTCTCGTGTTTTCCTTACAGTAGGAAAATTCTGAGCCTGTAGGAACCAGCTAGCAACTGTCCCTTAGCTCAGTCACAATTTCCAGGGAAATCCACTTTCGTAAGCCAAGGTTGTAGCTTCAATTTAGTGATCTGTAAGCACAAGGCACTAAAGCACCCCTGAGTTGAGAAGTAAGAGGCTCTGCTATCAGCTTTACCATATGAGTAGTGTGCTCCAGGGAAAGCCAGTCTGTCTGAGATGCTCAAACTTCCTCAGAGCATTCAAGAAGCTAACTGTGTTCTCAAGACTCCATGAGCCCAGGTCTCAGAATATATGAGCACACTCCAGAGTCCTCAGGACTTGAAATCTCTGGAGCTTCCTCAGAACAAGAGCTGGCTTGGTGGAGCTTTGTGGGCTTGTGAGTATGTGGCGGGAGGGAGCATCTGGGAATAGATTCATGAATATTTTCCTAGGTAGCTTGAACCCTACCTTCTTGTGTTTCTGGGTCCTCCCTTTGAATTAAATCTCATTGCTTTTATCATTTCCCATCTTACCCACCCCCATCCAGATTTGTTAAGACAACACCCAGCCTGAGAAAATGAAATGCAACTCTGCAAGAGAGGAGGGCTTTGTGGTTTTGGATGCTGAGGATGCTGATGAAAAGCTGCTGGGCTATGGAATGGCCCATATCTCATTGTTCCAAGTAAGGGCAGCAGCTCCAGAAATGCGATTCCCATACTTTCCTGGAGGTGGATCTGGGAGGGTGGGGTGGGAGTGGGGTGGACTGGGAGGAGAGGAGGGACGAGAAACTGCAGTAGGGATGTAATATTTGAAAGAATAGAAAAGAAAGAAAGAACAGATAATGAAATAAAGCAACAGGAACATTTTCTGATTATTTCTATGAACCAGTCCATCCATCCCCAAATGCTATTGACCCCAAAGGGTAGAATCCAGTCTGAAAACATCCAGCATACCTCTTACACTGGAAACATGCAGACATTTACATGAATCCATTAAAATATTACTTTCCAAGCCTTTGCCAATCTTTTTTTAAAAGTCTTCACATCTTCCAGACCAGCTAGTTGCTTTCTCAGGTGTCTTGACAGGCTCTTTTCCAATTGTTAATTTTAACAATTTAAATAAATTGTATGCCCCCTACTTTAATTACCTATCACCTCTTTTTTTTTAAAAAAAGAGTTATTTATTTATTTTTTGTATACAAGTACACTGTCGCTCTCTTTGGACACATCAGAAGAGGGCATCAAATTGTTCTATGGATCGTTGTGAGCCACCGTGTGGTTACTGGGAATTGAACTCAGGACCTCTGGAAGAGCAGTCAATGTTCTTAACCAGTGAGCCATCTCTCCAGCCTCCCTTCACACTTTTATAAAGCTTTTGTGTGCTGTATTTCACCACTAAAATGTCTCATCTTTTAAAAGTCTCATTCAAAAGGCCAAAACCTGCTATATTATTCAAATTTGTAATGTATTTATCTTTCAAATCACATTGGTGATTTTCAATTGTACCTTAAGACCACATGTTAGTTCTTATCATCAAGATATTTACCCACAGTGACATACATGGCATGAGGCAGCACACAGGCGGTATCAGGAAGGGAAGCCTTTAGGGATGGCCCCTCCCTCAAGGACTCTGGACTCCACCTCCTCTTTCCTGATAAGGGTTGCTGAGGGAAGTGCCCCCTTAGGATTTAAATTGCCACATAAAATTTGAGGTATCTGGGCTTGGTTGAGGGCAATACTACCTCCCCCTGGCTAAATAAATAAATAAATAAAATCTAAGTTCTATATTGGATCCTGGTTGGACCATTCCAAGCAACCCCAAACACTCTAATCTCTCATTTCTTCTTTTAAAAAGTTAATCTCTGTCAATCACTTGGTCAAGAGTGGACCTTCCATTCTTTCCAGAAAATTTGCTTCTCCTAAAGGCATGCAGGGAGATGTGTCTTCCCTCCTCTGAAGTCCCTCCCTCAGTGCTTGCAGGGCCTCTGTTGTATAGAAGTTGGGCATGGGGTTGGGGGGCTGCCCACTTCAGAAAAGCTAAAGAATAACTTTTCTCTTTTACCCTTTTGGATACTGCTGAAAGCCCAGATGTGCTTTCCTGGACTCTGAGCTTTTCTACTGGCTCTCCAAAGAGCGGTTTCCTTCTTCTTCTTTGGAGCTGCTTGTCAAACTCCATTTCTAAACCTGCATGTGTCCTATACCCGAACAGAAAAAGGCATGGCTTTCTGTCTCCTCCATCCCCCCTCCTTCGAGTATCTGCCAATATTTACAGCTCATCTACCCTGTTGTTTTTCTCTCAAATTTTAATAAAAAAAATCTTTCATTAATAAGAGTAAGAACCAAAAGAGTGAACCCCACTTGATCCAATAATATTTGACACTCAAGATGAGGTCTCCAATTTTCCCCAGTAACAATGATAAATTAAAAAATTCTAATAAGTTCTGCTTGAAGTCATTAAATAAAAGCATACCTATCAGCTCATAAATAACCAAAGACTAGCTTTGGGGTGAAAAGAAGCCCACTTAATATCCACTGTTGAGTTTCATTGTGGGAAAACTAATAAACCCATGACCGATTTAACAACTGATTGCAAATGTGCAAGCCAATTCAAGGAAGCAAGTGGACTGTAAGCTCAGCAGTGGCTCTGTTAAAGCACAGCTAAAATACATTTTATGACCACGTTAACACCAATGCCATCATTAGGTACTTTAGGTTCTTCAGCAATTCAGCTTAAATAATCAGCACTAGCTAACAAATGAGGAAAAATTAATATTTCTTAATCAGCTTGAAATATTTCAAGGTACAAAATGCTGAGGAAAACAAAGATGAGTTGAATAACAGGTACATCACCCAGTGGAAATCTTACAGCTTGCGGTTTACTAATCTGATGGTAACTCCCCTGAGTCTGAGAGGAAATTGCACTCGGCAGTAAAAGTCTGGGAACACTGGCTTTAATCTGAACCTTGTGTCTAAAGCATCGAACACTGGGCAAGGCTGGAAGGTGACAAAGTCACAATTTGGTTGAACCCTTTATGAGTCCCAATGCCAATTCTCATATCCTGCCACAGCATCTACCACTGGGCAATCCTTAATTGGGAGGATTAGGCCCTATTGTTTCATTTCTGTTTTGAATGTGATTTCCATTATAGCCAAGGATTAAGCTAAATCCTTCTTCTATGAAGCTCTTGAGTTTTTCCCACAAAAGATGGGATTTGCACTGGTGCACACCATCTCAACCCCTGTTCCCTGTGATTACTGCGAGTCACTTCATTTCGCTACTTAAAGTCTTCTAGTGGCCAGGAATTACGTCAGGCACTGAGGAGTCAGAGAGCCAGAAGAGCTCTGTGACTTCCTCTCCCAGAGCCTAGAACAGTTCAGAGCCAGTCAGAGGGAAGTGCCAGAAGGCTCTATAAAAGAACATAAAAAGTTAAATCTGGCTTTGGGAGCTCTGTGACTTCCCAGTCAAGTCATCTGGGATGATGAAGGCTTAAGCAGTAACCGTGGATGATGCTAAAAGCGAGATGGCAAACAGGAGATATGCTTAACGGAGATACACATGTTTTCTTTCACATACTTTATTATGAAATAAATAAGGTATTTAAGAATTTTTAAAATAAAAAAGTTTGTGTGGAGCACATTGAAATCACCCTAACATTCTCTCTTCAACCACCAATACTCTGGCTCATGTCTGCTTGATCATTAAAGATTTCATCTCTGCCATCTTGTCATAAAGGTGTTTAGAGGGTCTTCAGTACTTTTCTATAGGATGAGAAGCATCAGCAATTCCTCAGTTCTAAACCTCTCCAGCCATCTCATAACAACCTTCCCGCTTACCCACACTCACACAGTGAAATAGCAACGAATCATTTGCTAATGACCTGGAAATCCTTTTTTCCCCTTTAAGAACACAGCTCTGTTTGTTTTTGCTGCATTTGTCAGTGTATAGCGTTAACACAGCCTTCAGGCATTCAGCTTTTCTTCCCAAATTGCCTGTGTGATCTGCTTTGTGGAAAAGCATTAGATTTTTTTTTAAACCCTCTTTTCATTTCTGTTCACTCATTCATTAAACTTCATCCAACACATGGTGGTTTGCCATGATTTTATCAGAATAAGCACTGGCTTTATGGTAGTGAAAAACCAAAGCCGGGAGCAGACAGCAAAGGGCTGCTTAGCATAGTCCGTCTGTCTTAAAGCAGCTTCAGAATGTCCATAGTTCCCTATAGAGACAACCATCTAAGTGAGGTGCTTACTGGTTAGTGACAATTATTTAAAAACCTTAAAAAAATCAATAAATTTGGACTAGAGATATGCTCAGCAGTTAAGAGCACCAGCTGCTCTTGCAGAGCATCTGGGGGGACCCTCAGCACCCATAGGGCAATTACAGAAGGTAAAATACATATCTGAGGCCCTCCTCTGGCTGTCTCAGCCACCAGACACACACAGTGCACTTAGACACACGCAGACAAAATACTCATACCACACATGCACACGTACACACACACACATACACATGCATGCATATACACACATACATACACACACACATAAACAAGCATGCATATACACACACACACACATGCATATACACATACATACACACACGCACATACACCCAATCCTAATAAGAAACAACCAAATAAACCAAAAAATAAACAAACAAAAAGAATGCATTTGTTCATAAAGAGACCCAAAGGTATATTGTCCCCTGGGATGAAAGGTGGCTCTTCTCTGGATGTGGGAGAGCTTTCCCCAGGCATTTTCCCCTGGAGTCTGCATTTCACAGCTCCTTGCTGGCACTCACACTGCTTCTCTGGGGAATCTGGAGCTGGCTGCCCTTCAGGCACTATCTGCATTCACACAAATCAGTTGTGTTCTCCTTTGTCAGCTAAAGTATCTCTCCCTCATTCCCTAACTATTGAGATCAGTTGTTTCTTCCAAAGTTGGTTAGAGAACGCATTTCAGTTGCCAAAATGCATAGCTAAGTAAACATCAGAGGAATCCTGTAGTACAGGGTGTCTGGTCTCCTCATCTACAGTGACGTGCAATACACTTTTAACAAGGGCCACTGCATCACAGGAGCTGAGTGAGGCACCAAGCAGCTGCTGAAATAGCAGGTAGGCTCGGGTCTCAGAAAGCCTGGGGTCTGCTGAGGGGAGACAGCCATAGCTAGAGTGAAAACTGGACAGAACTCTCAGCACAGATGAACAGTATGACACAATGAAGTTTTAGCAGACGGCAAAAGCCCTTTCCACGTTCCAGACCTGAAACTAGCCGTGGAAAGAGCAAAATACAAGATTAATACACAGAGAGAATGAGTAATTACTCAAGAGCTGTGTGCCAGGGGATATCTGAAAGCCTGAGTTTATTAGTAGACTGTGGTCTATTAGCAACCAGCTTTTACTTTTAAAGTCTTAATTGAAAAGACAGGTTAGAGGTAGCTGGAGATGACAGACAGACAGACAGACAGGACAGAATAGGATGGAACAAGACAGATAGCTTAAATTATTAGTAAATAGAAGATAGGTAGACAGACAGACAGACAGACAGACAATATACATACATACATGCATGTGTACATACATATCACAGGATAATTACGGCAAAAGGACAGTGATGCTGGAAAAGATTAGGGTTCTGTTTTAGACATAGAAAGGTCTCCCTGATAAGAAAAGTCTTTAAACTCTGCTCTTAAGCAAGTGAGTAATCAGGATATACAGAGATATATCTGTGGGGAGAGATGGCAGTTGAAGTTAAGCTTAGGACTCACCTGGAAGATCTTGGAGTAAGATGCAGACAGGTAGACTTCAAGCAAGAAAGCTACAGAGTACACACTTAACCAGGCAGTGCTAAAGCTCTTGTAGTAGAGGGTAAAAATAACTTAAAGATTATAATAATAGAAACGTAGAGCTGAGTGACATCTGACACTTCCATCATGTTAACTGCCTGTCTATTAAAACATCAATTTTCTTCACTGATGAGGATGTTTACAGCTAACCATTGGACTAAACCTGGGGACTCCCATGAAAGTGCTATGGAAAGGACTGAAGGAGCTGAAAGACTTTGCAACCTCATGGGAACAAAAACATTATCAACCAACCAAACCCTCCAGAGCTACCAGGGACTAAAACATGCCTCCAATTGCATATGCAGCAGAGGACAGCATTGTCTGGCATCAATGGGAGGAGAGGCCTTTGGTCCACTGAAGGCTCATTTTCCAAGTATAGGGGAATGTGAAGCTGCTGAGATGGGGGAGGGTAGTTGGAAGAGGGAGCACCTTCATGGAAGCAAGGGGAGGGAGAGAGATAATGGAAATGGAGGAAGGGGGATAACATTTGAAATGTAAATACAGATAATAACCAATAAAAATAAAAGAATTATTTCTATAATGGGATTTCAATATCAATTTCCATGCAGCATATATGTGATAGATAACCTTTTCTGTGACTAAATTCCATCTTATAAGTGTAATAAATGCCTATTAATTAATAGTTCATTTGACCATTCCGTATCTACTCTATATCAGGTTACTTGATTATAACTAGCTAGGATGACTGTCTGCCCTTTTTATACAACATTTCTCATTTTCCATGAGATAATGACTAGAAGAATACTTGCTCCTATTGTATATGCCTTATGATTAGAAAATCAATCATTCAATCCTCCTTGAGTAAATAATTCATATGAACCCTAGACATGGTATACATTGTATTTATCTGACCAATATGTGTTGATTTGCATGTCAGTATGGTATATGTGCAATGTGGTGCACATGTGTGTGTAGTGTGTGGTGTGTGTGGGGGGGAGTGGTGTTTATGTGTGTGTGTGTGTGTGTGTATAATGGTGTGTGTCTGGAGTCTTGTGTTTGTGTGTATGTGTGTGTGGAGTGTGGAGTGTGGAGTGGTGTGTGTGTGTATGTGTGTGTGGAGGGTGGAGTGGTATATGTGTGTGTGTGTGTGTGTGTGTGTGTGTGTGTGTGTGTCTGTGTGTGTAATGGCATAGATTTTCAAAACCTCCACAGTAAAGTTTTTACTAAAAGAATATCTCCATCAGTAAAATAGCCAACAAATGACTACTAATGTGATACTTAATTCATACCTTGTTAGAATATAGATTTCAGGGGCTGGAGAGAGGGCTCAGTGGTTAAAGCATTTGTTAGTCTTGTAGAGGATCTAAGTTCACCTTCCAACACTCACAGAACGTCTCACAACTGTACATAGCTCTGGTTTCAGAGGATCTGAGGCCTTATTCTGATCTCTGCAGGCACCAGGCATTCATGCACGCATACACACACACACACACACACACACACACACACACACACACACACACAAAGGCAAAATACTCATACACATAGCATAAGATAAATAAATAAATTAAATCATATCATTAATTTCAAGAAAATTGGTAATCTAATCTAGTGAAGATAAGATGCCAATCAAAGTACTATGTCCTTGTAGCCACATCAAGGATACAGAGAAGAAATATATGGAGGATTTGTCCTATAATCTCAACTCCAGCACTGAATCAGCAAGATCTGCAGCGGTGGCCCTCAGTCAACACCAGAGAGTAGTCATTGCCTGCTGGATACAACAACTCATTAGGAATGCCTTACGTCTACCCAAGTTTACACAGGGAAACAGCTCAAAGGATTGAATATAGCTTTGTCTCAGATTATGAAGAACCCACAGTTTTTGAGGAAAAAATGAAATGCAGGCAGTAAGGAAGGTTTGGTGACAATGTTGTGGTATTTGGGGAGGCATTAGGATGGATGTTAGATGAAACTCATAAGTGAGAAATCATCAACAAAGAGGAACCATGACTTCAGAACAGCAGTTTGACTCCATCCTGTTGACTTTAAAGGGGGTGTAGGTTTTCTTCAAGGCCAGTCCTACATTCTTTTCTGGAAATTGGCACTAGCAAATTCAAGAAAAATACCAGCCTGCTGACATGCCTTTCTGTTGTAATACAGAAAGGTGAGATGCCTCCTGGGGGCATATTATGTCTCTTCTCTGGGACAGGAAGAATTGATATGTGGTTGTTCTAAGAGCACAGACGGCTTTGCTCCTGATGGCAGAGCAAATACTAAAGCAGTTGGCAAACACGTTCCAATAGTCTACAGCTTTCCATTTAGATCCCTTTGTTTTACTTTCTGCCTCTCTTTGCACCCAATGAGTGACTCACAATAATCCCCAAAGGATATGCCAGCCCATGCGACAATAAATTTTCAGGTGAAAGGAAGGTTGCAGACAATTTTGAGTCCAAAGACTATAGGACAAGAGCGAGTGAGGAGTAGGAACGTGGATTGGCTTGGTTTCCTGTTTGACAGAGAGCCCAAGGTGTCAGTACTCAGAAGCAGACAAACTCTTACTATTCTATCTACTCAGAAGTAACCGGCAGCTGAAGGTTTCCTGGCGCTAAGTCATAGCACAATAAATTTCAATACTGCCTTCAACATGACATTTTTCATAACATAAGTACTACTTGGGTCACCACAATCTCTTCAAAGCCCAAAAACCTATCCTTCAGACTGTTAATCAGACTTCTGGGGATGCTGTTAAAATGTGGATGGAACATTTCTGCCACGTATAATTTTGCTGAACCTTCCTTGAGATTCATCTGAAGTCTTCTGTTGAGATCCTGTCATTTTTAAATGCCACTCTTAAATGGGAACATCCATATTTACTTATACAGTGGAATTGAGGTTTAAGAAACGTTATGCACAATTCTGAGAAACCCAGGCTTGCAGAGTTATATAAATGTCACCAACAAAGAGCCACATAAACAGATTCAGCCTACTTGAAGTGTTCCCTTCTCCCCCTCTTTCCTACAGTTAAAGAGATGTTGCTTAGGAGTACCTGGAACGTGGAATGAGGGGTAAGGGCTTGTTCTCTTGCTTACCAATCTGTTACCAAACCTAAAACCCAAGAAATAACTGCTCACTCAATCAACAGCTCAGTTACCACTAAACAGAACAGATCTACCAAATACCTCAACCAAGCATAAGTCACATGGGGTGCACTGTAAAAAAGTAAGAAGCATGAGTCCCGTGTGCTGGAAGGAAATAAGCCGGGGGTCTAGGTACCAAAACTTCATTTGAATCTCAGTTTCCACTCAATGTTTCCTGTTAAATTCAAACCTGTTGAGTGTTTCTTAAAATGGAGATTATAGCACTCTGAAGCCGAAAGTTTTGTATCAATTTTTAAACTTTTGACAATTTCATACTTATATACAGTGAACATTGATATATCCACTTCATTATATCCCTCTCTGTCATCTGGCTTTTCCAAACCTAATCTTTTCTGCAGTGTTCCCTGAGCTGCAGAGGAAGAGGTAAAGATACTGTGATGGGTAAGCACTGAAGTCACCCACTGTCAGTTCTGTGATCAGCTCTGAGTCTCTGCATCAACCACAGCCCACCACCAAAAAGAGGCGTCTCTGACCAACGTGAGCTGTGCTAGACTAGCTTAAGAAGCAGCAGGCTCTCTGCTCTAGCTAAGTCTTTGTGAGTCAAATATAATCATATGCAGTGCCTGCCTTACATAGGAATACACCCACATAATAGGTATGAGGGCACTGTTGGTAATGGTTAACAGTGAAAGCAATTGCTGGCAATGTAAATTTAAAAACCAAGAGAACTAACCACAAATAAAGGTGTTGCAGAAACTTCTTCCAGACTAGACTCATCTACCTTAAATGAAAAGTTAAATATGGAAGCTATAATTTCAGTTTGATATTACTACCTGAAAATATGTTTGGTCACAAACAGGTTTTCTAATGTCTCAACTCCAATAATCCTGGCCTTACTGTCCTTCGCAAACCACATGAGTCATTTCTTCAGGTGGCCACGGACCGTGAAAAGCCTTGCTGCCCTTGTGCTCAATGACCCCCTTTGATGTCCTCTGGCTGTCTGTCTGTAACAGGAGAACAGGGATGTGCCTATTCCGATGGGTTTTCCTGGAGCTAGTACAGTGCCCAGTGTCTGTTAAAATAAAATGGCTTTGATATAAATCATGACTTTCACCATTTGAGCTATGATAATAATTATTAATTATTAATAACTTTTGAACAGCTCCTCTAGCATCAGAAGCATATGACAAAGTGCCATTGGAGTTGACTTTTAGAAAACTTGGAACATTCTAGATGGCTGCTTCTTAGGATGCACTTCCAGTGCTTCCTGGGGTCCCAGGGATATGACAAGGACTAGAAAAGGAGAAGTGGTAGGCCACTGCTTTCCTTCTCAGTGATTTCATGTCTCACGGGGACATTAGGGTGTTAGACCGTAGAATAAGTTAGATTTATAATTTGCAAAATATATAGGAAAAAACTCTGCACGTAGTTCTCGATAACATGGTGACCTTGATAGGGAAGGGTGTGGCAGTGATTTTGGAGGGCAGCAAGCAGACTGAGGAGAAACACAGGTGTGGTCACTCTTCACAGTAACTTTATCTGCTTAATGCCCCCTTCTAATAAGAAATTGGGTCAGAATAGAAAAGCTGTTTTTTGTTTTTGTTTTTGTTTTTGTTTTTTAATCTTAGGATGATTGGCATTGCTTTTGAGTAAAAGACGAAAGGAGCTACATACAACCAACATCTTGTTGAGTAATAACATCATTTCTTTTACAGAGTGACTAGTTAGAAATTTATCCTCAAGTGCCTTTAAATAGCCTGAGTGCACATAAAATTCTTAGCCTACAACTGAACATATAAAATGAGGGCAATTGCATTTTTGCAAGAATAAATTACTTATGAGAAGTTATAAAATATTCCCAGAAAGTGCTTCATCCATCCATCAAAACTATTATTTCATTTTTAAAACAAGTTCTTCAGGGTGACTTCAGGCATTTGGCATATATAATTGACTCATAATAATCAGGTAAAACAAGGAGTAATACAAGTCTGATAAATAGCTGTGCTGGTCGAATGAGAAATGTTCCACAAAGGCACAGACTTTGTACATTTGGCTCACAGACAGTGGCACCACTCAGCTAAAGGAGGTTTAGTCCACGTGGCCCTCCTGCAAAAAGTATATCATGGGGGTGGGCTTGGAAGGTTTAAAGTGTCACCCCACTTACACTTAATTCTGCTTTGTGCTTGCATTTGAGATGTGACTCCTCAGTTTCCCCTTCCTGTGGCCAAGCTTAACCTCTGCTTGTTGCCACGCTTCCCATGCTCGCCATGGACTCACCTTCTGAAACCAGAAGCTTAAATGATCTCTTGTATGACTTGTCTTGGTCATAGTATTTTATCACATCAATAGAAAAGTAGCTAATATGCTAAGTAGAGAGACAAAACTTTGGCAAGAATTTTTAGTATTTGATGAATTTGTTTGTTTAGCATGTGCTTACTCTGAGCAACTTTGGGGAAGGCATTCACTGGATCTAACCAATAAGAAAAAAAATGGTTCATCTATTACTTCGAAAATAAGGACTAGGCATCACTGAACGTGGTACCACAGAGCTCTGGCTAGAAGGAAATATTCACAGTGAACTAGTGATCATAAATTTACTGTCACTCAAAACTGACGTCTCTCAGCCCCAGAGAAGTCAGAGTTCTATATAGATTAGGTCTTAGAAATTGGTGGAGATCCGCCAAGTATAGTATCTATCAGAAGGATTAAGCTGAAATATCAGATGTTTGAGGGCGATGTGGACTACACTGCCAATCTCACGGCCAACTGAGCCTGACAGTGAGGACATGTGTCCAAACCAAGGGCTGCAGATGTGACTGAATGCGTACCATGCACAAGGGGAATCCTGAGCACTGAGCCAGCCACCACCATCAACAACAACAGTAACAACAATCTAATGGGAACCAAAAAGAAAGGGGGCATCCTCATCTTTATCCTTCATAGGGAGCTTACTCTATCCAGACAAAGAAATAAATCATGGAAAGTCTATGTAAAACCATCCAGTGTATCTCATGTTAATGTTAACCATCTTCTGTCATTGGATTTTATTCTCCAGTGAGCTCAGGCTTGCACATGAGTAAATGACTTTCGTTCCTTTCTCTGTGGTTAAACACTAACAGGCAATGATGCTAACTTAATATTCATTTGTTTTTATAATCGAGGCTGGAAACATTGCAACCAATGACTCACCATAAAAACTAAGTGACAAACTTTCTCTGTACATGGAACAGATGCAGATATGTAACAACTGAAGAGGACAGAGACTGGGGTAGGCTCGTCAACGGATCTCCCAGGTCCCCGTGCCAGTGTTCAGCCTCTCACAGGGAGTCCAAATTCTGCCTCTGTCACCTACTAGAAAACTTTATGTCACTGAACCTCAGTGTGCCTCAATTTACAGGCTGGTGTGAGGCAGGGAGGAGGGGCTACATGTTAGCGCATGCTGGGCACAGATTAGGCACTTGGCAAATGCTGGCTTCTCTTGCAGTGACTTGAAGTCAGTTGTACTTCCCGTGTAGGGGAAGAGGAAGTTAGAAAAGGAAAAAATAGCTGGGGAAACGACTCTTAGCTTCTAAAAGTCATCTCTAAAATGTATCACAATTTGACACTGTCAAGACTCACTTTAAAATATGACACATTTTAAAATGTTCCTGAAATCTAAACAGCCTACTCACTGAAATTATATTGTAAAATGGGAAAAAATAGTAATTTCATTGTATTATAAATAAAGAACAGATGACACAAAATATGCACACCCACCTGGTGAGTCACTGGGAACACTGTCCCTGGGTTGTGACAGACCTAAATGACATCACTTCCCCAAACAGGTCTTATCAGCATTCATGTGTGCATCATGAGTTCCTGTGTCAGTCTTTGAGGCCAGCAGCACACTCCTCATCTTACTCCCCAGACACCAGAGAGTCTATGCGAATTCATCATGCTAAGTAAACAAGCTACACGTGTCTTCCATCATCACGGAGTGGAAAGGCATCCGCTGACGGCAGCTAATGCCCACTGTGGTGCATGGGGACAGGAGCCTTGGAGCCCTGCTGCAGCTGCCCTTCTAGACGCTCCTAGAGCAAACCAGCATGCTGGGACTGTTCTCCCCAGAGGATTCCAGAGCTATATCCCTCTGTTCTAAAGAAAGCAGGCATGGAAAACTTACTGCTACCCTTTCTGAAAAGAATCAACCTCAATGACAGGAGTCCCAGGCCTTCCAAAGAAAAAAGATTACTTTGTGCTATAGCCTGACAATTCTTTTCCCCCCCAATCAATATTTTTTATTGGATATTTTACTTATTTACATTTCAAATGTTATCCCCTTTCCTGGTTTCCCTTCTGGAAACTCCCTATCTCACCCCCTTGCCATTCTTCTATAAGGGTGCTCCTCTACCCACCCCCCCACCTCCCTGCCCTGGCATTCCCCTATACTGGACCATCAAGCCTTTTCAGGACCAAGGGTCTTTCTTTTCACTGATGTCTAACAAGACCATCCTCTGCTACATATGCAGCTGAGCCATGGGTCCGTCCATGTGTGCTCTTTGGTTGGTGGTTTAGTGTCTGGGAGCTCTGGGGGGTCTGGTTGGCTGATACTGTTCTTCCTATGGTGTTGCAGACCCCTTCAGCTCCCTCAGTCCTTTCTCTAACTCCTCCTTTGGGGACCCCATGCTCAGTCCAATGGTTGGTTGAGAGCATCTGACACTGTATTTGTCAGGCTCTGGCAGAGCCTCTCAGGACACAGCTATATCAGGCTCTTGTCAGCAAGGACTTCTTGGCATCCACAATAGTGCCTGAGTTTGCTGTCTGTATATTAGATGGATCCCCAGGTGGGGCAGTCTCTGGATGGCTTTTCCTTCAATTCTTTGTTATTCTGGGGAATGAGTTCTACATGGAAAAGAAAAATTACCAGTCTGTAAAGTAAAAAATGGAATAATAATAAACCTGAAAACATGTATCTAAGTACAAGTGTGTGTCTTTTCATGTGAGGTCTGGGTGTGTGCCTGTAATCTTAGCACTCTGGACACAAGGTCACAGGCTGAAGGCCAGTTTGGGCTACATAGTGAGTTCCTGGCTGGCTAGGACTATATAGCAAGGTCCCGTTTTCCATAAAACAAAACAAAACAAAACCCAAAAACAAAATGTTTGTTCTTAAAGCGAGGGATAGGCAAACATTGAGAAAAATATGTTGAGAGAATCAAACAAAAATTATGAAAACTCTGAAAGAAAACATACCACTACTTCTGGGAGAAAGTCAGAATTTTATACTCTGATTCTTGAGAAGCTACAGCTATAAAATAGCCAGATATACTAAGCCTGTAAGAGCATTCTGTTCTTACTTCCTCAGAAGTAAACTGAGGCAGATCAGGCAGATTGCACCCTGGGAAGTCGTGATAAATTTCCCTGTCTAAAATATCCCAGCTCTGTTTTTGGCTGGCCACACTGTTTTGGTTCCAAGTTCTAAACAAGAGGTCAAAGAAATCAACCCTAAACTCTACACAAAACCACAATGAAGACAGTTTTGGTATTGGGTCTCTAAGTAAATTTAACTCAGCATTGGGGAGGAGTCCTCAAACTAAACTTGTATTGCTTTATTTTACTGTTTCTAATATTTATTTTTATTTTTATGTGTGTGAGGGCATGAAAGTATGTAGGTGCACCACATGTGTGCCTATCCTGTGGAAGTCAGACGCAGCCTCAGGTCCCTTAGAACTGACAGTTGTCAGACATACTATGAGCCATGTGGATGCTTCGAATGGAATCCAGGTTTTCTGGAAGAGCAGTAAGTGCTCCTACCCAGCCTGAGCCCCTTTCCAGCCTCCTCTTATTTCTATCTTACTGGTTTTTCTCTGTCTGAATCTCGGTAGAACACACATTTATTAATGACTGTTTCACTCGACCATCATAGACAGCTTTTAATAAGTTTCTCATGACCCAAAGTACAATAATGTAGAACAATAATTCAATTTAAACAGGTTTTAAATGGCCAACTTCTGGAGGAAAGTAAGCAAATTCTGGGGATGAGTCCATAGTTCATTTTACTTTATCAGAGTAGTGTTTTAAAACTCTTCAGACAATCATGAGCAGTAGGAGCTACAGATTATATATGGTCTTTCAAAATACAGTAAAATAATCTAGATAAGTTTAGAACTTGGGAATAATACGAAGATAAGCCAAGACAAAGAGAGAGTGTACGTTTTTATTTGTGTTTCCAAATCCAGCAGATAGATTAAAGTGAGAGAGCTTTGTATTTACTGATATAATGTCACTTTGGGGGTAGCCTAAGCACACTGGATACGTAAGTTACCACATGACACTTCAGTGGCTGAGTCTTAACACTCACGTGTGATTCTGAGCCTTACTCTGCGTTTTCCAGAAGAAACGGAAGTAAGAATTCTGCACTGATGGATGAGAAACAATTTAGTTGGGAAAGTCCAGCAAAGAGCACTGGGAAAATACTAGCTGGGACAGTATTAATTCGGAGAGGAGAGCTTCAGGGGACCTTGAATGTTGTAGAACACGACTTTCATCAGTCAGGTCTTAAGACAACATGGCCAGCGTGCAGCAGAACTGAGGGTAGAAGTGAGGGGAGAACAGACATCGGGAGTCTGGGCTCTCTCCAACTGAGACGAGCAGTTAGCCCAGCAGTGGGTTTGAGCTTTGCCATTAGGACATGTGAATTCAAGAATGCTCAGAAGGTGACACTGTTACAAAGGGAGTGATGGGATGGTATCTGGTGCATTGTCCCCGTGATGGTGGTACCTCTCCTTCTCAGATCCACCTCCATTTACTCTCTGCTCTTTCCCACAAGTTCCATTTGACTCCTGTAAGAAGACAGATCCATGTACGTAACTGACACCGACCTGACTTGGCATCAACCACTGTTTCGTGCTGAGCTGGGTCAGCAGCAGCTTTTTATTGTTTGTTCCTTTCTTCGGCTCTCACAGAAGTAACACGGAGCTTCTGTGCACGCCACGTTCTATTTACATAAAGTATAAAATGCCTAAACTCCATGACGTTAGTGTCATTCCTTTTAAATGAGTAGAGAGCAACCATTCTGGTCAGCAGTAAAAAGGAAATGTAATTGTCACGGGAGCTTCAATGCAATGCTGTCTTCACTGCTGCTGGATGCTTAGCAGAGGTGTCTTTGAATGTCATTTTATAGCTAGTGACAAAAAAAGAGTGTGGTGGCTGGAATAAGAATGTCCCCATAAGCTCATATATTTGAATTCTTAGTCACCAGGGAGTGGCACTCTTTGAGAAGGATTGGGAAGTGTGGCATTGTTGGAAGAAGTAAGTCACTGGGGGTGGCTTTGAAATTTCAAAAGCCCATACCCAGTCTCCGGTCTCAGTCTCAGTTTCAGCCTCTCTCTCTTTCTGTATGTGTGTGTATGTGTGCATGTGCATGTGCGTGTGCGTGTGCATGTGTGTGTGTGTGTGCATGTGCGTGTGCATGTGTGTGTGTGTGTGCGCATGTGCGTGTGCGTGTGCGTGTGCATGTGTGTGTGTGTGTGTGTGTGTGTGTGTGTGCGCGCGCGCGCATATGTGTGTATCCCCACTGCCCGTCCCTTTACAGACCAGGATGTAGCACTTCCCTGCTTTCCAGCACCACACCTGCCTGTCAGCATGCTCTCTTCCATGATGATAATGAGTCTCTGAAACTGTACGCCAGCCCTAACTGAATGTTTTCTTTTATAGGAGTTACCTTGGCAGTGTTGTCTTTTCACAGCAATAGAACAGTGACAAAGACTGTTACTAAGACAAAGACTGAGATTAGGCGAGATCTTTGGTTTGAGCGCTATTCTAATTTCCTTTCTGGGACAATTATAAAAGATTAACCAAAAGCAACCTAGAGGACCAAACAATTTATTTGACCTACACTTTCTAGTTATTTCTGGTTGCAGTTCATTGCTGAGAGAAGCTGGGGCAGGAACCTGAGGCAGAAACCATGGAAAAATGCTGCTTGCTAATCCACTGGCAGATTCAGATCTAGCTAGGCTTCTTCTACAGCTCAGAACTACCTACTCAGAGAATGGTGCCGCCCACAGTAGGCGGGGCTCTCCTACATCAATCAAGATGGTGCACCACAGAAATGCTCTTGAGTCACTCTACTCTGGGCCATCCCTCCACTGAGACTCCCTGCTCAGGTAACTCCAGACTTTGTGAATGTGACAGTTAAATCTAACTAGAACAAAAGCTCATGTTAAATTTTGTGTGTTTGTGTGTGTGTGTGTGTGTGCGTGTCTAAAGAAACTAAAATTTCACATAACTAAGAAACAGAGGGAATGAGACCATTCACACCGATTTCATAATGCCTAAGGGAATTCTTTAGTCCAACAATTCTCTAGCATGGTCAGACCTAGTCCTGACCCACAGGGTATAGCAACCTTCCAAATGGAATAGCTCGGCTATTTTCTAAAATAAACATATTGTTAGTTTGAAAGTCATTGGCAGTCTAAGAGTCATGGGCACCCAAGATCTTGCTAGCATTTGCAAAGATTGAATACTCCATAAAATATGCTTAGTAGTAACAACATGAATTATTGTTCCGTGGTCTGGCAAATGGACAAGAGGGATCAGAAGTGATCCAAGTCACTAGGGTTTTGGCCAGACTACATGACGTCAGGTCAGGGTTCATTCAGCACAGCCAGGATCGGTCCATTGTTTTCCTCTGTGCTATTCTTGCTCGGAAGAATTCACTGCTGATTGACCATACTTGCCTTCATCTTCAGCTTTTTCCAGCTGCCGAGCATCATTTTTTCAACTTCATAAAGAAATTTAAGGAACATTGAATTCTGGCAAAGTATCAAAGGCAGAGACGCTTGCCTCCAAGAAAGCTAGTTTACTTGGGGTGAAATGAGTTCACTTGTGTAGAAAATCAAATTTATATAATTTCATTTATGTGCAACAGTGTGCACAATTTCTGTTTTCTACTCTGAGCATTTTAACACTTCAAATCCCCCCTCCCAAGATACATTCTTACATTCTTGCTAATATTCCTCCTTTCTCTTCTATGGCATTGCTTCAACATACTTAGCTGCTAAAACTGCAAAACTATATCAAAACATTTCTCCTTTCTTTTTCATGTTTATTTGCTTTTCTTTAGAAACAAAGTTTCATTGTGTAGCACTGGCTGACCTGGAACTTACTGTATAGACCAGGCTGGTCTTGAACTCACAGAAATCTCTTGTTTCTATCTCCCAAGTGCTGTCATTAAAGGAACGCACCACTACACCAAGCTTTGGTTTCTTCTTTCCTAAGCTATAAAATCTAAAGAAAGGATGTAATGCCTAAGAGGCAGTGTTACTTTAAAAAAATAAGATTGATGTTTTTAAAATATGATATTGAAAAGTTTAAGATATGATATATTTTGTAAACAATATTCCATAATTCTCTCATTATATAGATACAACATTTAACAACAACATTGTTAATTTGGGCATTTCAAATATGATGAAACAATCTTGCAATATTAAGCAACATATGCTGGTGGCTGGTAGTAGAAATGAAAGCATGGCTGACTCTTCGGCCCAAATTATTTTTACTATAATTTCTTTGTAAAATATAAAGTTGGGATAGCAGCCAGTCTTTATTCAGAAGTTTATATGACATCAAATATATTTATTTCACCTCATTTAAGCCCCATAACAACTCTACAAGACCAGAGTACTGCCATGTCAGCTTTATAGATGAAAAAAATAAGGATAAGAAAATCTAAATAATTGCTCAGCACACATGGTTACACAGAGTAGGACATCATGATTTGGATTTTATAGAATCCATGGTCTTCACTATAAGGCTGTATTGTACGTAGTTGTAGGAAAATGGTTACATTAGTCAATCTACAGATACTTTAACCTAAACTTTGTCATTAAGACTTACACATCAAAACTTGAAAATATTGCTGAGCATGATGATACAAACCTTTAATCCCAGCACTCAGGAGGAAGAAGCAGGAGGATTACTGTTAGTTCCAGACCAGCTTGGTCTACATAGCAAGTTCCAGGCCAAACAGGACTAAAGAGAGAGTCCCTATCTCAGAAACAAACAAACAAACCAAACCCAAAATATCCAAACAAACAAACAAAAACCCCTGAAGAATACCAGTAACTATATGTTGATCAAAACATACATAAGGAATATATTAAAATATAAATTAGCACAGGTAGACAAAATCGTTAGTATTTATGCACTCAAATAACAGATTACATCCAACCTTAATTCATACTTCATTGATCAAATTTCTTCTCCATTTTTCCCCCAAAGAGCAGTTTGGTCCTGTTCAGTTCTATCCCCTTAGTTTTTCCTAAGCCTCCTGCCCGCTCACATAGATATATATATGGTTAATGCAGTGGTTCTTTCCCATGTTTCCAGAGTGCAATAGGACATCTCTAGCATACAGAGACACATAAACAATGACCACCTTAAGACAACTAGCATTCCAACCTCCACAAGCCCTTATCCGTTCTATATGTAGAGGGCCTGAACTCCTCTGTTCACTCAGATTGCCCCAGATTAGCAGTGGCTATTGACTGCATTTATTATCTCTTACCTTAGCCATTTGCAGCAGATTCCTGGTGTCCCTCTGTCCTGTGGGTACACTTGACTTCCAGGATGTCACATTCTACTGGCTGTTCCCGTGGAGCCAGCCACTCCTTCCCAGCCATCCTTCCCAGTCACTCCTTCCCAGCCCTCCAAAATAGTGTTTTAATCCCCTGTTTCTCTCTCTTAAAAATATTTTTATGTGATATGAGTATTTAGGTTGTACATATGTCTGTATGCCACATGTGAGAAGCACTTGTAGAAGTCAGAAGAAGAAATCGGGTTCCCTGCAGCTGGGGCTACAGTTATGAGCCATCTTGTGGGTGCTAGTAAATCCAACCTGGGTCCTCTGCAAGGACAGCCAGTGCTCTTTGCCACCAAGTCATCTCTCTGGGACCTCTCTCCGAGAATTCACAGTACAGTCTAGCAACTCATTTTCTTTGCCAAGTTCATTTAGTTTATGGCTTTTCTCTATCATCTGTACGTAATGCCAGTGTCTTCCTAACTGAGCCTCCAGGTCAGTCCTTCTGCTGAATCCCCTGCAGTGCCCAACGGCCCTTCATTGTATCTCTACTTGTACGACTAATGGAGATTTCAAAGTTATTGTGCCTAAAGTTGAACTTGTAAATTTCTCACACATTTATCCCTACATCTAGGGAAATCACTCTTACATGAAAGAAGTACTAAAGAAAGCTGTTGGCCCAATCAGATGCTCAAGAGACCACAGTACAGTCAACTGACAGGCCCAATGTTCTCAAAGTAGCCTGCCTTCTATAAATCAGCTAGCAAGTCACAGCAAACACGTTACTACCCTCACAGATAGTAAAGTTGAGCTATCCATGGGAATCTAAATTATGACATTATGACAATGATAATTGTAATTATGATGTTGCATTATAATGTATATGAATATATGTAATTCACAGTCATCACTATATGGGTTCTGGGATGTTTTGGTTTAAATAGCATGTTCTAAAATGGTCTAACAGTCCATCAAAACTAGCACAAGATCGACTGGAGAGAGGACTCAGTGGTCAAGAACACTGGCTGCCCTTACAGAGGACCCAGTTTGGTTCCTAACAACCGTACAGTGGCTCACAACTGTCTAGAACTCTGGTTTCAGGGGATCTGACACTTTCTTCTGGCCTCTAGAGGCACAGTACACCTTGCTGCACTGTCATACATGCAGACAAAATATCCATACACATAAAATAAAAATACATCTTTAAAATAACACATAAGAAGCAAGGTTTAATATTCTCCTTCTGCCTATAGCAACCACTTTCAGAAACAGCTTTATTGAGGTCTAATTTATATACTGTAGAATCATCCCATTTTAATTATTCAGCTGAATGGGTTTTAGTAGAGCAGCAGTGAATGGTCATTTCAACAATATAGTTTTGAACCTCTTTGGCCATCAGTCTCTGTTTCTACCTCCAGCCTCAGGTTCATCATTACTGATTTGGCTCTTTTGGAAAGCTGATGCAATTTAAGGGTCCTCAGTGTTTATCTCACCAAACATTCACACATGTTGTCTTACTATTGAAGCAGTGATATATTTTAGACAAAGAACAAGAGACAGAGAAATGTCATCCAACCTGTCCAAGGACAAGCAAGGGTATTTTAGCTTGCAAAAATAACCCATCTGTAAAAGCATGTGAAGGCTCACAATTGACCTTGGGACCAAAATGGCAAAGCTTCTTTCTTAACCTCAAGGAGCAACAGTTACTCATAAAGGAGGCAGGTGGACACAGTGACAGGTTGGTATGTCCTCCAATGCTGATGCCTAAGATTAGTGTCTGAGACCATTGTAAAAATTATACAGCCAAAGTTAGGAGATATATTTCTTTAAGAGCTGGGATTTCTCTTTTGTGCCAGTGAAGAAAACATTGACTGTATAGTTTTTCACTGCTTAATTAGGTGACCATTTGGTGATAGCTTTGTATAAAAGGCAGTTCTTAATTCTTCAAACTAAATGATTATCAAATACAGATCAGACACAATCCAAGTTCATCACTCTTCTCCACACCGTGCAAATACAAACAATGACTGCTTGCCTTCTTCCAGGCTGGCCTTGAACTCAGCTCCTAAACTTTCTCCTGCCTCTGCCTCCCAAGTCCTGAGGTTTCCCTCTCATTATTTTACAATGTTAACTGAAGGAATAAGATCATACAGTCTACTTGAAGTATCGTCACTACGGCAACAGATTCCCTTTGTTGAGTAAATCATTTCCATCGAGTGTCTGATGAAGCAGAGATGAAAACCAGATGTTATGAAAGTTTCCATCCCTATACACACCCATAGCTTTGATAACCACCAGGAGAATAAAGTCAGAATTTATAGAATTCCCTCAGGCTGGAAATCAAGATGGAGGTTGACTGAACCTCAGGTTCTTGCTGCCCGTCACTGCCAAGAATGAAGTCACTCGCAGCCAACATGCAGTTTTTTATAGCTTTGTGCAGCAAAGGCTGTTCCTTAGCAACCAGTGTCCACAAATGGGTTTCCAAGGAAACCAGAAAGCCCAATTTATAAAGCTATAAAACAAAGCAACTGTAAAGGCAACATTAGATACAGAAAGTGACTATTCTTATCATCGCTACTGACTCTGACAGAAAAGTGGCAAAAATGTTTTATTTTTAAAGTTTAATGAAATAAACCATTGTTAAAAGCATGCCACATTTGATCCCTGACTTCAATATCTTGCTGGGCATTTTCAGGATTCAAATGAGAGATATCAAATATTTGCATATTTAAAAAAGCAATGACTTCTGGACATATGTTTTTTGAATCATCTACAAAGTACAAAAGTATTTCCAGATCCTAAACAGAATTCTGTGTACTTCACTCCTATGTAAAATAAGACCTCTCCGCTAGTGTGTTTCCGTTGGTTCCAACAAACTTCCCTATAGCTTTCTGAGCAGCAGACGTTTCTCACCAAGGAGGCAATGGTTGTGCAGAAATGGGGAAAATAAAGAAGCATTAGGGTGGCTAAACATGGGTATCACACATAGGCCACACCTAAGGGTGTCAAGGAATCAACCACATGACCTATCATTAAGAGTTCTTGCTCTAAGCAATAGCAGAGTCAAATGCATTGGAATCCTGACTTTTTCATATTTCAAGAATAAATAACTCAATGTATGTGTCAAAGCTTGCTTCTAACAACAGGCTCTGAACGCTGGCCATGGCCAGCCCATTGGTAATCCTGCAATATCATGGGCACATGTCCGCAGTGGTGAGAGAGAAGAATGACTCCAAAGGCTTCACATCACCCAGCATCCATTTTACCAAGAAACGAGGTATGGCAGGAAAAGACCTGATGGTTTATATTTAACACGATGAGAGTTGCTGAAGATGGAAGAATAAAGTGGAGGAATCCAAGAAATGAGAGCAGAAAGCTGAACTGAAGTAACAGGAGAAGCACCAAGGCAAACCACGCAGATCCAGGCAGAGACGAAGCCAGGGTGGGGGCTTCGGCCACGCCTAAGCATCAGAGAGGGGGTGGGGACACCTAAGCATGGGGGGAGGGCTTTAGGGACGACACAAGAAGCTTCCAGGACATCTGCAGTTCTTCTCCACAGGCTGGGGCTAATAAAACTCTCAAGAAGCACTCGTCAAGGTCAACAGGAGTGGGTCTGATTCGTCTGTTTCCTGTAGGAGACTGAAACTCAACTGTGTTCTAACCTTCCCCAGACATGACTCACACTGGGCTATACTAATCCTGTCTGAAAATATTCTGGACAGAAATACACACGGTTTTTGCTTCTTGCTTTATCTAATATTGGGCTGTCTTAGATCTTGAGTTTTATGCTGCCTAGGTGTTATATATTTCTAGATATATGTATATATATTTAATATGCACCATCTCTAGTTTTCTGTTCCACTACATGTATCTTCACTTTCTTTTTCAAAAGAGGGGGGTATTACTGAATTTAAATTAAGGCTTCTCAACCACGGGTGATTTTTGCTTCCAAACGAAAACTGACAAGTTCTGGAAAAATCTGGCTTTATACAGTTACACAGATGGTTTGGTAGTTTTGCATTGCCTATATCACAAATAAGTATTTAAATGGACACCAAGTGTAATATAACATTAACTAAGTGGCCGAAACAAAGCAAGTTTTAGGAGAAAGCAACTAGAGTTGGATAATTCTTAACACAATGAAACTGGGAATTCAAGGTGAAGGCAGGCTGTGGTACCCACTCCTTTAATCCCAGCACTCAGCAGGAAGAGGCGGGCAGAGCTCTGTGAGTTCTAGGCCAGACTCTCCAGAAGGAGTTTCAGGATAGCCAAGCCTACACAGAGAAACCCTTTCTTGAAAAATAAAATGAAACACAGTAAAATAATTCAAGGTGATTTAAACACATTTTCTCCCTAAGTTGTTTTTTCCTTATACATTGTTATATATGACACCACAAAGGCTAAAAAGCGATGGAAATCTTGAAGACACGATCTTCTTACCTGATGCATTACTGAATAATATTCTGGTCACATTATAAAATATAATGAAACAGGGAATGAATGCAAAATTAAGTTCCAAGGTCTTGTAGAAAAGCATCCACGGTTCAAAAGAAAAGGAGATGTGGTGGATTTAAAATGCATTTTAAGTTTCCGGTTAAAAGCCAAGCCTAATGCAGCCGTTGAGTCTGGCACTCAGCCTCATGAACTGCCTCCTCTGCCCCTGAGCACAGCCCTCCCTGCACAAAGGGCAGCATCAGCCACTCCTTTACTGTGGATTCTTACTCCTCACTCTAAGCTGACCTCACTGTCATTTTTAACAGAGTTTATTTAGTATATTGCCAGAGGGCTGCAGGCTGGGAAGTAACTGGAACACTACCTACAGTCGTGTGTGTGTGTGTGTGTGTGTGTGTGTGTGTGTGTGCGTGTGTGTGTGTGTGTGTGTGTGTGCATGTGTGACTGAGTCTGTGTATGTAAATGTATATGAGTGTGTGGGTGAGTGCACGTATGTGTATATGTGGGTGAGTGTGTAGGTGAGTGCATGTGTGTGTGTTTGTGTGTGTAAGTTTGTGTGAGTGCCTGAATGTTTGTGAGTGTATATGTGTAAGTGTATGTGTGTGAGAGAACGTATGTGGGTATGAGTATATTATGTGAGTGCATGAGTGTGTGTGAGTGTAATGTGTGTGAGTGTTGATGTGTGAATTTTTATGAGGGTGTGTATGTGAGTGTATATTTGAGTGTGTGAAAGAGTGTATGTGAGTGTGTGTATGTAGGTGTGTGAGTGTATATGTGTTTGTGGGTACGTGAATTAGTGTACATGTGAGTGTGTATGTGTGTGAGTTTGTGTGTGTGAGTACATGAGTATGTTTGTGTGAGTGTGTGTATGTACATGTATGTATGTGTATGTATGTGTGTGAGTGTGCTATGTGAGTGCATGAGTATGTGAACCTATGTGTGCAAATATGTGATTAAGTGTGTTAGTGTTAGTGTTCGAATGTGTGTGAATGCATGAGTGTGTGAGTGTTTGTATGTATGTGTGAGAGAGAGTATGTGTCAGTGAGAGAAAGTTTGTGAATGTGTGTGAGATTGAGTATGTGGTGTCTGTATATGCATGCTTGTGTGTGTGTGTATGTGTGTGTGTGTGTGTGTGTGTGTGTGTGTGTGTGTGTGTGTTGATAGACTTCTAAGTGCTGGGATTACAGGAACATACCACACAGGTTCCTAAATTAACCTCATAAGTGCCAGAGTCAGCTAGAACAGAAAATAACAATTCTAGAAGGCCAGAGTATAGACAGGAGCTGTGTTCCTCAAAATGACCTGATGGTGTTACAGCACAAGCTGGTTTTGTGTCAACTTGACACAAGCTGGAGTTATCACAGAGAAAGGAGCCTCAGGTGAGGAAATGCCTCCATGAGACCCAGCTGTAAGGCATTTTCTCAACTAGTGATCAAGGGGGAGGGCCCAGCCCATTGTGGGTGGTGCCATCCCTGGGCTGGTAGACCTGGGTTCTATAAGAAAGCAAGCCAGGGGAAGCAAGCCAGTAAGTGACATCCCTCCATGGTCTCTGCATCAGCTCCTGCTTCCTGACCTCTTGAGCTCCAATCTTGACTTCCTTTGGTGATGAACAGCCATGTGAAAATGTAACCTGAACAAACCCTTCCCTCCCCACTTGCTTCTTGGTCATGATGTTTTGTGCAGGAATAGAAACCCTGATGAAGACAACTGCCTTGCAATCAAAGCCCCACATAGAAGAGTGCCCACTTGCACTGTGAGAGCTGCAGGCCCTCTACGTGGCTCACCTTAACCGATGAGGTCTGTCCAACATGAAGCCCTGCAGCCCATCTCTTTGGCCACCTCAGTCTCTTGGAACTGTGCTAAATACAAGCAAACAAAACCCCTGCTTTTCTTCTACTCTGATGTCAAACATATGCTTTCCCCAACCCAGCACAATCTCACTGAAGTCCACCAATAAGGGCCAGAGGAAGCCTGAGTGAATGTGCTTTTTGACATGAGCAAATCCGGGTGAGGACTCGAAGACCAATTGTCCCATAGGAAACTGGCAAAGCCACTATCTCCATGGGTCCCTGACTCGGAAGAGATGGCAAATCATTCCTTCGGGAGTCTAAGTGTGAACTAGCATTGGTGTGTGTGTGTGTGTGTGTGTGTGTGTGTGTGTGTGTGTGTGTGTGTACAAAGAGCAGCAACTGCAGTTTCTTGCTCCTGAGTGTTTACAGCCTGAGCCAGCTCTTCTACAGAGACTTCCCACCATGACTAGCGAACCCCTCCTGCTGTGATAAACATGGTGAACACTGAGTTCAACATTACTCGCTGCTGGAGATTAGAGAATAAGGACCCAGCTTCACTGTGTGTGTGTCTTTGTGTCTGTAGTTTCTGCCCATCCTCACAGCCCCTAGCTAGGGCCCCACACCCAAACCCCTCCATACTGGGCACATGTCATTTATGGAATGCACTATAAGTGGCATTTGAGAGATAGGCTAGGCATGGTGGAACATGGGCATCATCCCAACAGCACAGAGACTGAAGCAGGAAGATTCTGAGTGTGAGGTTGGCCTGGATTATGTTCTAAGACTGTCTAGAAGGATGAAAAGTATCCAGGGAGGAAGAAAGAGAAGGAAGAAGGAGGGAGAGAGAGTCAGGAAGAAAGGAGAATTCCTGCCTTAGATTGGACAAATCCCTGAGCAAGATGAGCACCAAGTTCCAAAGTCCTGTTTTATCTTTCACTCTCTCCCTGTTCCCTGAGGCCCAGGGGAGTGTATGAGAAGCAGATGGTTGTCCTTAGAAAAAGGCAGCAGCTGCCTCAGGAACCCACTCCTGATGCGTCAAAGCTATGGTTACAAGGAATGGGCTTTCTTTACAAAAGCTCTTTCTTCAAATATATTTTATGCATAAGAATTTGAAATCCCAGTTCCAGCTACCTATTTGGTATCAAACAGGGAACCCACCCATTACAAACTGCTGTTCAGGAGAAAGGTTAGCAGGTCTGAAGATTATCGTTCTTTTAGGCCATAAGAAAGCATTCTATTGAGGAAGGGAGACACCAAGTCATTAACAGACACAACAGTGTCCTTTTCTGAACTTCGTTTCTGATCAGAGGTTTTGATTCCCACATCAGGACCAAAAGGGCTAGAATGTCCTCTGCTTTCGTTCACTAACGTAATCCAAGCTAGCCTCAACCTCAAACTCAATTCTTAGTCAACAGCTGCCCCTGTATGGGGGACGGGGGCTCTATAATAAAAGTTCCATCTTTTAGTTCAAGGCTTTGTCAGGTCTCTTGTCAGCTTTAGTTCTCAGTCCAAAAGATACTAGCTGCAATACCAGTGCTGGGGTAGAAAGGTCAGACGACTGGCACCTCTGTCCTCACTAGCTGCTGCCCAGTACAACAAATGGCCTGAGCATCGCTAGCCATCGCTAGCCTAGATGAGGAAGGCTAAGATGTAAATGGTGGTAATAGGACATTTGCTGACTGAACTGTCTATGATGTCCGTGCAATCATCAAAACATGAAGACTCGATACATTTGGACCAGTGTTCTCCAAGAACCAGCGTGTCAAGGTTTGGGACATAGGGTAGCACTTCAATGGGCCATGGAACCTTTAGGAGCAAGGCTAGTGGGAGCACCTTACCTCAGTGCATACTCCTTTAAGGGTTTCATGAAAGCCCAGTTCTTCGTAGCCTCCCTATTGCAAAGAGGTTGGTGATGTCAGAGTTTGTTCTGTTAAACATCCCGCCTCATGTGACATACGTATTGGAAACTCCAGAACAGCAGGCCACTTGTTCGTAAAGTAGATATTCCAGAATTATGAGCCAAAAATTAAACATTTCTCCTCAGGTACTGCCTTGGGTACTTCATTCCACTAATAGGAAACTGGTTAATACAATACACTAAGCCTTAAAAGGATCAAACATGGAGTCAGTGGTAAGAACACAATGGTGTCACTGATATTCCCATAGTCTCTGGTGCATAATAATAAGGAATAAATGACAGTGGAATGCCTGTGGCAATGATCTTCCCTCTGAGATTGTTTTAGTTGTTTTTTGTTTTTTGTTTTTTTTGTTTTTTCATTAGAACAACAACTTATTGGGGAGGAGCAATGTACCATCTGCTGCCTGTGAGAGCCCCATCTCTCCCTACTGGCAGTCCTGGAAGACAGTCCTCTACTATACTGTGCCTGTTCTGTTAAGCACAGAATTAAACAGATCGAGTCAACAGGTTCATCCCTCCGTGGATTTCTCTGTGATCTTTTATTATTTTTGTAACACAGTTTAAATGGGCCAGAAAAGAATAGAAGTGGGTAAAATTGAGATTTCTCTTTCTCAGACAACTGGTTTCATCAAAGGGAAAATAAGGTAAATTTATTTGTTTTTCTGGATAAATAGGATTAGGGCAAACAGACACTTGGGATTAGACTATCAGAAAGGAAAAGTCAGATAGCTCCTGAGGCACTCAAGAACAGATGCAGAAATGTCAGGAAACATTTTTGAAAGTGGGCCTGATAGAAGGAAAGGGTAAGGAGGGCCGGACCTAAGAATCACCAGGCAGACAGTAGCCAGAGATGCTTTCTGCCTGTCTCTTATCTGCAGACCATTAATGATGCTAGACAGGGAACCTGGACCACAGGGACAGCCAGTGTGGGCATCACTGGACACCTAGGGCTCAAACCTTGAAGCCATTTCCAAAATGTTTATGCACGGTATGTTGAAAAGGAAAAGGAAGAGACAAGACACAAAATTGAAGTTCTTTTTAAAGGCCTCCAGTAAGAATCCCTAAGTTGGCAACGCCAGCACAGAGAGAACAGAGTCTATGGGTGGGGGCTGAAAGCCCAGATCTGGAAATAGTTCATCTATTTTGAGATTTGTCCCGAAGAGCTGTACTTTACAAGCAGTTAATTACACCTGTGGTAGCTGCAGTCACATTACCCATCACACATGCTCCCACTAATGCTCTACCAGAAAGGAGGTCCACAAAGGATTAGTACAGCATATTAAAAGGAGGAGGGTAACACATGGAGCTAGAAGCTAACATAAGAAGAAAAGGCTTATACAAATTTATCCTCACAAACACTGGTGGAAGGCACCCAATTCAGTTTTTAAGTATTCCCAGGATAGACTTATGTAAAAAAATACCAACATTAATATTCTATTTCAAAAAATGTCTTGAAATCTTTTAAATCAAGTTGAGACTTTGCAAAGTAACTGCATATACATGAATATTCAAAGATTAGAATCTAAAATCTTTAACTGAGAACAGTTTCAAATTACTACTTTACTATCAATATAAGTTACCAGAAAGTGATGCTTTCTGAAGTATGTAGTTACTTTTAAATGTAGTTACATGTATTCATGTGTTAGTACACACAGGGAAGAGGGAGAGAGTACACTGTGCATTGAAGATCATAGGGAAACCTGCTGGAACTGGTTCTCTCCTTCTACCTTTGGGTTCCAGGGACCAAACTCAGGCAAGTGGGGTTGGCAGCAAGCATATATATTGCTTTAACAAACTAGCATTTACCAAGCCAAAGTAAAAGCAAAACATTAGCGAACACATTATAAGCTAGTAACCTCACTGAAACCCAAGTACTTGTGTCCCGAGACCTTTTGTCCTTGCCTCAAAAGAATTTATTTATAGAACAATTAAGCCTCTAGAACACTCTATGAAATGTTAAATAATTTCGATCTTTTCTAAAGAATGATTCATCTTTGAACTTCAAGTATATGTATGTTCATGATGTGTGTGTAGTTCCAGCAGGGGCCAGTAGATGGTGCTCCCTGGAACAGGAGCTCCATGGGACTGTGAGCTGTGTGCTGCTCCACTGAGTTAGAGGAATCAAGATGGAAATGACCACGTCTCTCTCAAATCCATTAGTTGTGACACATTGATACTTGGCTCCATTTCCAAGCAATGACGATGCCTGGAGTGTGTGAGAGATGCTAAGTGACGTTGCTGGAGTGCATCCACACACTAGATGTGCTTCTCCGCCTTAAAGACGTATTGCTTGGGATAACATGACGAAGAGGCCTGGACTGCACCCACTGTGAAAGCTAAAGCCAGGAATGTGGTTCTCTAGATGAAAAAACATATGAGAAGAAAAATAGAAGTACCTTATACTTATCAGAAACTCAGATGAGAAGGAGAGGGTGACAGAGAGAGAAAGAGACAGAGAGAGACAGAGACAGAGAGACAGAGGCAGAGAGACAGAGGCAGAGAGAGGAACGTGAGGGTGCTGAGACACAAACCGATGGTCCCCCTCTAACCTTCCTGTCAAGTGAAGCACAGATCTTGATCAAGGCTTTCCAGGCTTTGACAATGCTGAACAAGCACTAGAACCTGAGTTTCAGCCTTCACATAAAAAATTGTATTAATGCCCTACGTGGTTGTGGTACAGACCTGTAACCCCAGAGCTGCAAGTATAGGGGAGACAGGAGGATGCCCGGGGTTCACTGGCCAGCCAGCCGCAGAACCATCAATACAAGGGTTTCAATCCTGTCTCAAAATACAAGGAGACCGGATCCTGAGAAACAACCACCAAGGTTGATCTCTGGCCTCCATACACACATGTACCAGCACACACACAGATACACCCACATCCGCACACATACACTCACATATAAATTTTAAATAAAAAAGTCTGAGATACTAAAAGGCAGTGAACTATGTTTGATGGATCAGAATTCTTTCTATATGAATAGGATCTTTCTGTTGAAAACTCATGAATGTACATAGGTGGCTAATTTTTCCCCTAGTTTTATGTCTAGGCTCAGCATCCGAATGCAGAGAAAATAAGATGGTCTCAAACATTTCTGTCATATGGTAAGAGTCAAGTGTATATAAATTCTGCCCAAGGGATAAGAGAATCAGATGTGACATTGGTAAGAACAGACTAGAAAACATTAAATGATACCTCTCCAGGGAAAGGCAATGTTCCAAGGACATGTTCACAGAGTCTATGTTCATGTTGAATATGATTCCAAATTTAAGGAGCTACTAATAAATAAAACAGGATCTCAGCTAAATACATAGGATGGCTGTAATAAGTGACTTCCCCCAGGTCTGACATTTCCAATGACCTTCATGGAGCAGGATGCTGTGGAGACCTACAGAACAATTGGCCTATAGTTGTGCCGTGACGGAACCTTGTTAACTCTCCCTAGAAGGAGAGGTGGAGTCATCAGACCCTCTGTGAGGATTCTAACTATTAACTCCTCCTTTTCTCTGTGTGGTCTTGTGGAGACGCTATTATATATAGGAGGTGGACCCTGTGCTACAGCTCCTCTGAGGACTTTGCAAATGCTTCATTGGGACTCTTCAGTGACTTGGCTGTTTTTCCACTCATGCACACACAGGAAATATTCATGAAGTTTTGCTAGAGTGGAATAGTTTCTTTGTCCTGTCTTTGGTGTGCTATCTCGGGTGAGTAGACATTTGTTCATCCTCATCCCCCAAAAAAAAAACTTGAGTAAAAGGAGGATCACATGTGTATGGTCTGCCTGGGCTATATAAGGAGACACTGTCTCAAAAATAACAGAGTGGATGGGTTAATAGCTCAGTGGATCAAGTGCTTCCTAACACAAGAATGAGGACCCCAGAGACATTCACACTCACACACACACACAGAGAGAGAGAGAGAGAGAGAGAGAGAGAGAGAGAGAGAGGGAGAGAGGGAGAGAGGGAGGGAGGGAGGGAGGGAGGGAGGGAGGGAGGGAGAGAGAGAGAGAGAGAGAGAGAGAGAGAGAGAGAGAGAGAGAGAGAGAGAGGCAAACACAATAGAGAGACACAGAGACAGACAGACAGACAGACAGAATTTTGATGTACTTCAATTTTTGGAAGGAACCAGATTTGTTTCTTGTTTTTTTATTTTTTTGGTTGTTTTCTTATGTTTTTACTTTTGTATTGCTCCCCATTGTTAGTCGTAGAAAATGAAAATAAACTCATACAATGAGATAAATGAATCAAATAAAAACTATACAATCTGGCCAGCCAAAAAGAAAGTCACTTAGCTATGAGCAGGTCCTGCTGGCTTTGAGAACAGTCTTCCATACTCAGTGTCTTCACGTGAACATAACCTGCCCATCACCAATATCCCGTGCCAGTGGTGAAGCAGTGAGAGTGTGAGAAACGCCAGGAAAGAAATCTGTTTCCATATTCTCTGCCACCTGAGAGATCTCACTGGGGAAACAGTCATTGGGGTTGATAAAGATAACCTTGGGCAAGAAAGGGGAAGGAAATCTGCAAACTTCTTTGAAATTCAAAAGCATCTCAACACTAAATTTCAAAGACATTCTCTGGTGGTTCAACAAATAGAATCACACAGGTGCAGCTGTGCCACGACAGACATTCTAGAATTATCTGTGAAGTGTCATTCCTTGAGAGGAATCCCCGGGTGGAAAATAGCTTGAATAGAGGACATGAAGATGAAATGAGAAGGGAGAAAGGAGACTATGAAATAACAGGAATTCATCCGGGAAGCCAGTAAAGCGCAGAGCACCCTTATTTCAAACATGATAAAAGGCAGAAAGAGATGGGGTTTGAAATATGGTCATGTCCTGCAGATGGGACCTCAGACAGCAACAAATGAAGTCTCAGCAACAGGAGGTGGGGAAGGCAGAGTGAAGAATGGTCCTGCCGGCACCATCAGCAGCACAGCAGAGGACAGCCACTCGTATTTAGCCCAGCAATACCACAGGTGTGAAGACAGTAAGAGATCACAGTGAGTATCTGTCTGTGTGTCCTTCCACAAGACCCAACTTATAAATCATCCAGTGTGTTTGGACAGGGCCATCTAAGCTTTCCTAAAGTAGAGGCCACAGCGAGGGGACAGTAAGCAGCTTTAGCAAATGTGTGATTGCATGACTATAGATAAAAGGTGGGGTTGCAAATGTAAACATGAGGCCACCCTTGTCAAACTGACACACTAGGAGCATCAGGAAGAGGGACCAAAATTGAAGAATTGCCTTTAGGGCATGTTGGCACATCTATGAGACGTCTCTTTTACATTGCTCATTTACACTGTCAGTGGCACCATCCCTAGGTGGGTGGGCCTGGGCTACGTAAGAAAGGTAACTGAGTAAGCCATGGAGAGCAAGCCAGTGAGCAGCATTCCTCCACGAAGCATGTGTGAGATGTAAGGTTCAGTTTCTGCCTCCAGGTTCCTACTTGAATTCCTGCTTGGATTCCCTTCACAATAGACCTAGACATGGAAGCCAAACAAAGCCTTTCCTACTCCCCAGGTTGCTTTGAGTCGTGGTGTTTATCACAGCAACACAAGGAAAGCTAGAGCAGGAGCCACCCGGTATGAGCTGAGGGGAGTGACGAGCAGACAGGAGATGGGGGTAGGGACGGGGCACACAGACTCTCTGGTTGCCAGTCTTCTAATTCTGCAGTATATTAATAGTCACATGAAACTAGGGCACACACACAGAAAGAAGTCAGGGGATGGTGAAGGGAAAGGACCTCTGCACTCCAGAGTCTGGCTAAAGTCTCTCACCAGAGCTTTCTATGAAAATTAGATTGCCGTCTACACAGTGACAATGTCTCTTTTATGGGGACTTGTTTCAGTAAGAATACTAAAACTCAGTGAAGCATGTGTAAGGTGTAAGTATATATGAGCTGCAAGTAGAGCCCGTCCCTTTCCTGACTGTATACCTGCATTTTCCAGGAATCTCACAAACCCCCATTTACAGAAAGATGACAACTCCTTACCCCACAGGCAGCCTTGACAACACCCCTGGCATTATCAGAGTACTATACCGCCCAAAGCACCTCAGGAGCCTCACTGTAACCTCATTTGCAGAAACAAAGCAAGGGAAGGGTGCTTTAGGAACCCTTTCAACAATATAATTCCCAAACTCAAAAGTCTCCTTTCGCAAATGCTACTAAGTCCTTTAAATGTGACTCCTTCAAAGACCAGACCCACACAAGGGCGTGTCTCACTTTCCCTGAGTCTCTCTAGGTTTTACACATGCTAAAACTTCATTTTCACACACTTTTACTGTGTATCATACTGGCTTCTCTAAAATTCTTTTCTGCAGCAAAGTCAAGAGCTCTTTCCAGAGAAGTCCTGGGGTTTCTGCAGGTGGGAGAGAGGACCTCTGTCTTTGTCTTACACCTCACTGTTGCTGACAGCATGACTATGAATTTATTAGGTCATTGCCTAAGGCATATATTTTATGGCATAGAAATTATACTTTAATAAAACTACAATCGGCCTTTATGTTTTTTTAAAGTTGACATGTTTTCAATTTAACAATATTCCAGTTTCAAAATTTGAAAAAGATTGCATTTTAGAAGAAAATTCACATTATAAATGTTCATTTGCAGAAAGAATGCAATTTTCTATCATTGGAAAAAGTAAAGTTCTGTAATAATCTAAAAAAAATATATCTTTAAGGCTTTTATATTTATTCCAAATAGACTGGTTTTATACAACAACTACAGAAGTCACTAGAGTTGCACCAAACACTTAGGAGACATTTAAAGGCATTTCAACTATTTTGTCAAATGGCACACTCATGTTCACATGCTTAAATATTAAAAGAGTTTGAATTTACTAATTAAATATTAAAAGAGCACCAGAATTTGATAATTTAAGGGAAATTTTATTTTGATACGCTCCTGGGTAGAGTTTATATGGCTCCCCAATGAAAAATGAACAAGCCTAGAATAAAAAGATGCACATACATTTTATGTTTTAAAACTTGAAAAACACCACAAGGGTGGGTCTGTCCCCCTCTGTCTAGAATCACAAGGGCCTGTTACCTCTGCCCTGTCTCTGCACCTCTCTGATAGTAAAAGGAAACTGTGAATGCTTGACATAGGAAAACATGCAAGTAATAGGTGCAGGTCTGTTCTCATCTGCTTTAATATGCAGAAGTTTGCACAGACTGGAAGCCAAATGTCCTTCTTCTTTAGACTAAGAATTTGAAAACTTTGTTCCCTATGAGGTTGTACTGCTTGTGTGGGTTCTGGACCTTTAGGATGTGGAGCCGTGCTGGAGGAAGCCATCATGGTCAGGGACCTTAAAGGGTTCCTCCCATCCTGCTATATGCTAATGAAGTGACATCTCTCTGCTCCTGCTGCCTGCTGCCATGCTTCCCTGGCCATTACAGCCTCCACCTCTCTGAACCCTCAAGACAAATAAATGTTCTTCCCTATGTTGCTTTTAGCTGTGGCGTTCCGTCACTGTTGCAGAAACATAACTAATACACCCGCATTCCCAGGCTTTCGATTTCCGGGGAGGCCAGTACAGCAGACATGTTGGTGCCAGCTGGGCAGACAAAATCTCTCTCTACCACTCATTCATTCCACACTGTGTTACTGTCATCTCCTGGCACATAGATGCTGCTAAGTCTGGGTTTCCTTCAGCTGATAGCAAAAGAGGACAAAGCAAAGGATGCTCAAACAGAATTCACACAGCAGGATCACTTCCATAGCCCAACCAAGTGAGAGAAGCCCAAGAAAAGGAGTAACTAATTTAAATGCACAATTTGACTACAAGTAAGGCTTGCGTTTTCAAAAAACAACCTCACTTTGAGACCTTAAAAATAAAGTATCTTTACCTAAGGTCAAACCAAATCCTACTGGTCTTTAAAAAAATGACAATAAAAATAATTTCTAATGAAATCAGCTATCCCAATCAACCAATGCCAACTTCAGTCATCATCAGAGAAGCTTCCTCCTGCAGCAAATGGGAGCTACTGCAGAGACCCACAGGCAAACGTCATCATACACAGACCTTGGAATCCTCAGCCCTAAATGAGACATCTTCATCAATCCTTCCTCTCAGGACTCAGGGAACCCTGTGGGAGAGGAGGCAGAAAGGCTGTAAGAGCCAGAGGGGATGGAGGACACCAGGAGAGGGAGTGAAGAAGGCTGGGAAGAACTCTGTTTTATGCTCACTGCCAATATTCTGCATGATGAAATACTATTGGAGTTTGACTTCTCCCAACTAAAAGAGGTCAAAAAGATGATTCATTTTTTTCTCCCTTTCTTGCCCATCTCACCAGGGCCACCACATGTAGAGATAATTTAATAAAAGGGTGTTTATTTTAAAATACAAAGTGACTAGGACTATCAATTTAAAATAGAATACAAATAAAACAAAGAAGGCTCTTTGGCTATAGAAAAAAAAAAAATCTATGATGTTGCCAAGAAAAAGCATGACCACTTTCCCATGCCACTCTTTCACGGGACACCGAGCTCAGAAATGGGGTAAGAATTATGGAGACACTTCCATTTGTCCCAGGGCAAAGCAGCAAGCATCCAGGAGAAATAAAGCAATGGCCTGGCTCTCCACATGAAGGTCTCACTTAATGCTGAAACTCATCATTTTTGACTTTTCCTAGCCAAGGGAGCCCATATTGACTGGGTCACTGGTCTTTAAATGTGTTTATGTGGCTTTGTGCATTCTGGCTGGTGTGGAGTCAATGCCAGTCCACAGAGGCCCCACCTCCTCTGCCTAGAAGCCTCCTCAGCTACACCGTAAGAAACCACTTGAGGCTGTTACGTCCCATAGGCTTGTCTCACCCACTATTCTCAGGCAAGTCTGAGAGATATAAAATCCTTGGCACTAAATATCTAAGCCCCCTTGACTGAAAATTACCTTTAGGGTTATTTGCTCTCCCATTTTCCACACACATTAAAAATGCTCTGTGGTTTGGGCGTCTTCCATGCTGAGAGTTTTCTCACTTGTGAGAACTGTACCTGGCAACAGCTGATGATGTAAATTCAGCTTGTGGGAGTTTTATCGACTTTCGCTAATGCCCACTGGAGATGCCCAGAAGATGAATGAGGAAAACGGCCATCTGAGGAGGACAGATGGCACCGAGCAGCACTCATTGGTCACGACGAGCATCGGTCTCTTCTTCAAAGTTGGCACTTGCACAGTGTGCTCACTGTTCCCCGAATCCCCTGATCTCCATCCACTCTTCTTATCTGACAGATCCGTCTCCCAACAAGGCTAGGTCTCCGTGGAAACACATCTCACACTAACGGGCTGGGTGCTTTCCTACTGACAGTTACCTCTGCCCTCTGACTTGAAGACGGGCACTGAGAGAGGTTGGATGAAATTGCTGCTGACGCTTGTCTTACAGGACTTTTAAGAATATGAAATAGTCATGTTTTTAGTATATAGAGCTGTTTACAAATTTGTTCGTTGTATAAGTAGCTGTTAAAAACTCCAATACCACTATAGTGAAAAAATCTTAAAAAAGAAAACATCTGTGGCGTTTGGTTGGTTTTATCCTGAGTGGACCAGCACCACTGTGTGCTATACACCAGACCCTGTGTTCCAAACCCAGACTCTACAAAAAAAGACCCAAAGTATCGAGAATGATACCAAATTCCGCAAAGCCGAGTTCTTTTCAACAAAAAAGCAAAGAAAAGAGACCAAAGCATGGCAGAGGGCCATCTTATCCATCAGACTATGGGTACTTTTAATTTATCTTAATATTTTCTCATTTACATGGAAATTCTTTACATTGATTACATATTAATCTGCGATGGAACACAGCAATTAAAAATTAAATCTCCCATCTGTTCTTTTGTTTCAAGGGCAAGCTGTTTGCAGCATAGTTCAGATTTTAAATTGCGTTTTTAAAAGTTTCATTTAATTTCTATTGTTTCTTGCTTAATTTGGTTGAAGAAATTTAATAAGCTAATTGGAGAAATCTGTCTTGACATATTGCTAACACCACCAAAGCCCTCAGTTCTGGAGATGAAGCTTCACAACTAGGGCAGATTCTTCCTTGAGATTTATTGGCTCCTCACCAGTGTTTAAATCCACCACCCAGCCCTTTCTTGTCACTGGGTGACCCAGGCAGTGTCTAGAAGATGGAGGTCAGGTTGTCTGACTAAGGTCGTGAGGACAAAGGTGCACCCAGTAGCTCTAAGAGTGCTCCCAAATTGGGGGATGGATTTTGTTTTATAAATTATTTTAAGTGTTTCACAAATAGGCATTCAAGGTAGGAAGAAATGACCAGAATGAGCATCTCAATGTCTAGTTAAACTGCTGAGAAATATTAAAGTTGCTTACCACTCCACACCACGGAGCCTGAGGAGATCAATGACCTATGTGACCTTTGACCCTCCATGCCATAGGTGCGCATTTTGCAGGACAATGGAAGCAATATGCTAATTTTAAGAGCCAGGCGTTGGACAAATTGGAGAGTTGTCTAGTATGGTGCTTTTAATGACAATGCCCCCCCATAGGCTCATAGTGAGTGGTATTATTAGGAAGTATAGCCTTGTGAAAGTAGGTGTAATCTTGTTGGAGGAAATGTGTTACTGGGGTTGGGCTTTGAAGTTTCAGAAGCTCAAGCCAGGCCCAGTGTCACTTCCTCTTCCTCCTGCCTGCCAGGCCAGATGTATAACTCTCAGCTCCTTCTCCAGTACCATGTCTTCCTGCGTGCTTCCCACCATGATGACAATAAACTTAAACCTCTGAAACTGCAAGCCAGCCCCAATCACATATATTCGTTATAGGAGTTGTCATGGTCATGGTGCCTCTTTATGGCAATTGAAACCCAAACTAAGATACTCAGTTGCTGAGATATCGAATCACTAATCTAACAAAGCTCTAACCAAGTCAGACCTTGGAGATGCAGAAGCCAGCAGAATATCTTCTTGGCCACATGCCATAACATTTAAAGAAGAAACAGGCATGTATTAGACCAAAATAATGAGGACTTAAAGTTATATAGAATAGCAGTGAATGGGTCCCAAGAGATGGAGCTATGAGTTCTCCTGAGAAACAAGGAAATGATTTACAAACAAGATGACTTTTAGGCTGAATTTTGAGAAATGAGGGAGGCTTTGCTTTTCAAAACCAAACAGTGCTACTAATCCAGAAAAATGTGTCGAATCATCATGATAATAATGTTCAGTATAAAAATGAGTAATGATTGGCTCATATGAGAAGATATCCAACAAATAATAAAACAGTATTAATATAGCCATACAGCTAAATAGATGACCAATACGTAGTTATCCTTAAGGAGTACCCTGTGCAAAGAAGCAAGCAAAGAAAATAACATTCAGACTGAATTTACAATTAAATGACAATATGTGTGTTGATAAAAAACGGATAGTGCATTTTAATAACTCAGTTATAAAGGAAGCAACACAAAATAACTAATTCTATGCTCCTAGTTAACATAACAAGTGTGACTTGTAGTTACCAGCAACTAATAACTGTTAGGAAATCCTGGAAACAAATGCAAAACGGAACTATAAGCATTTACCACAGTTCAAGCTATTTTTCTCATTAACAATAATGCCAATAATGTGAAATACATGTCAGGATAACAACTTTAAAGATGAAAAAAGAAGCTATACACCAGAGAACCAAACAACCCTATTAAAAAATGGGGTACAGAGCTAAACAAAAAGTTCTCAATTGAGGAATATCAAATGGCTGAGAAGCATCTAAGAAAGTGCTTGACATCCTTAGCCATCAGGGAAACGAAAATCAAAACAACCCTGAGATTCCACCTCACACCAGTCAGATTGGCCAAGATCAAAAATTCAGATGACAGCAGATGCTGGCGAGGATGTGGAGAAAGAAGAACACTTCTCCACTGCTGGTGGGGTTGTAAACTAGTACAACCACTCTGGAAATCAGTCTGGCGATTCCTCAGAAAATTGGACATAGTACTACTCGAAGACCCAGTTATTCCACTTCTGGGCATATACCCCAGAGAAGCTCCAATATACAACAAAGACACATGCACCACAATGTTCATAGCAGCTGTATTTATAATAGCCAGAAGCTGGAAAGAACCCAGATGTCCTTCAGTAGATGAATGGATACAAAAATTGTGGTACATTTACACAATGGAGTACTACTCAGCTATCAGAAACAATGACTTTATGAAATTCTTAAGAAAATGGATGCATCTAGAGAATATCATCTTGAGTGAGATAACCCAGTCACAAAAGAACAGACATAATATGCAGTCACTGTTAATTGGATACTAACCCCAGAAAGCTCTGAACACCCCAGAAACAACTCACAGACTATATGAAGTTCAAGAAAAGAAAAAAAAAAAAAAACATTATGCTTAATCCTTATACACCAAGAAAACTTTGACTAATTCTAGGTTACATCCTGTTTTACATGTACTTTATGCTCATTGTAACTAGGAAGATCTTAATGCACACTATCAAACCTTTAAAAAAAAACCAAGCACTGACAAAACTTTTTCCTCACAAAGTTGCTTTTGGTCAGTTTTACCACAGCAACAGAAAAACAAACTAGAATTGGAGCCAATCATAATGCTAAATGTGTCACATGGATTATTTCCTTTAACATTTATCACAATAGAGCAGGAACTATTTTGCTTATGACACAGGGAATAAAGCAGTATTGTCAGACAGTTAATTGCTCCCACTGGGAGAATGCTTTTCACTGTCTTTTGAGTAGAGGACAGAAAGATTTTTGACCCAAATCTATCAGTCTACAAAACCAGTGTGTCTCTTTTGTGTCATGTAGCTGTTCCTACCTATATTTATATTACTATATATCAAAATTTTTTATCCTAAGCAAATTGAATATACAGGATTTAAATTTTTGAATAAGGAACCTGGTTGTGGGGGTTTAAATAAGAATAGGCCCCATGCGCTCATGTATTTGAATGCTTTTCCTAGTTGGTAAGCTGTTTGGGGAGGATTCAGAGGTGTGGCATTATTGTATCACTGGTGGTGGGGCTTTGAGCTTCCAAAAGTCCACACCAAGGTTGGTCTGCCTGTTCATCCATCCATCCATCCATCCATCCATCCATCCATCCATCCATCCATCCATGCATCTATCCATCCACTCCCCTACCCCCACCTCCCTACCCATCTGTCCATCCACTGAACTACCCACCCACTCATCCACTCAACCGTCTGTCTATCTACCTATATCTATCTATCTATCTATCTATCTATCTATCTATCTATCTATCTATCTATCCCTCCCTCTAGCTCTAGCTCTGCCTGCTGCCTAGTTGCTCAAGACATGCCTGCCTGCTTCCATGATTCTCACTGCTTCCTACCATAATGGATTGTAAGTTAGTGTCTCATTAAATAATTTCTTTTAAAACTTGCCTTGGGCATGGTGTCTCTTCACAGTCATAGTGCAGTAACTTAGGCACCAGTATATTAGTCATCTTTTTGGTACTCTAACAAATATCCAAGATAATCAATTTAGAAAAAGAAAAGGTTTATTTAGGTTTATGGTTTTAGAATTTCCATTCCATGGTCTACTGGCCCCATTGCTTTGGGGCAGAGAGCATGTGGTATGGTTAACCACCTGCACCAGGCTTCAGGGCTAGGGGTGTCTCAGGGGTTATGGGTATGCACTCATCTTGTGTAAAATCAAGTTTGGATTGCACCATCCATTTTAGAAAGTTTACTTCAGTTTCAGGGGATCTGACAAATCTGGCCTCCATAATCAACTGTATTTGTGTGCACTCACCTGCACACAGATGCACACATAGACACCCAACAAAAAACAAAGCAGATACTTTTAAAGACAAACATGCACACACACACACACACACACATACACGAGAGGGGGGGGGGCAAAAAACGAGCGAGGAAGGAGCTTGGCTCCTACTGCTCCCTCTGATGCTGTTTCCCAATGATGCAAAGACATTGCACTAATTCCCACCTCTTAGAGCCTCCAACGTGAGGAGTGAACCTCTAACACAGAGATTCCTGAGGGACATTCAAGATTTGAACCAGGTGGAAAATCTAAATGAATTTCTCAGACGTAAGGAGAAACTACAAGCTAGCCTTTCAGACTGAAAGAAAGCCCATTCACAACAGACTTTAGAGTCTGGGCCTTTCCACAATCCCAGAAGGGTCCCAAGTTTCCAGCCTGGGGTGAGGTGATATGCTTTCAGCCTTTGATCAGTCACCAGTAGGAGGAGATCCCAGGCAGCCTATCAGAGCTTCCTCTGCACTCTACTGAGGGCCTTTGGAAAAATGGGTTTTAGTGCAGCTTTAGAACATCAGTGCTTCCTTCCTAGAAAACTGACTTTTGTTAAAAATACCACTTCTAGAGCACACACTATTGTAGGCACCCATCACAGATTACAGCAAGCAGAAGAGGATGTAACTCTTCCCAAATTAGAGGAATTAAAATCTACACAAGGACACTTGTATTGCCTAAGCCTTGATTAGCCACCAAACACACATCATCTAAAATAGCACACCCTATTCTGAACACTCTAATTCTCCAAGTAAAATGTCATAATTATTTTTAATCTCCTTTTTCTTTGAAATTGGCTAAAATATTTCCTGGATCCGGTGAGTTGAGAGCATAGTTGAACACGTGCTCTAAGCTTTTGTTGAAGATTTAAATCTGGAATGTGAGGATGGGAACTAAATTACCAGTAAAACTATTTTTTATAATAATTGCAAACAAAGCTTTAAAAAGTGCTAAGTTCATTTTCCCAATTTAGTTAATAAATCATAATAGTTAAAAATTACATAGATCAGAATGAAGAGTTTAAACATGCAATGAGAATAAGAGCTATTACAGAAAAAGCTTTATTTTCATTTTTTAAAAAAGTCAGTATTACCAACAGATGTGGGGGATCTCCTCTTCAGATCCAATGAATTCTTATTTATTTATTTTTTACTTTTTATATAGAAACTTTCATTTTTCACATTCTCTAATATTTACTGCCTATTATAACCAGGATCAGATATTTAGTGACATCTCTTCTTACACTACTAAAAGGAAGATGCAGCCTATTTTATAAATGCAATTATTTTTTTAAGATTCTCTTTGTTTTAATTATTTATGTTTATATTATATGTAACAGTGTTTGACTGCTTGTGTATATGTGCACCTCATGTGTGCAGTGCCCACAGAGGCCATAAAAGGGCACTGGACCTCCTGGAACTGGACATATTGATAGATGTGAGCCACCAAGTCGGTGCTGTGAACCAAACACAGGTCCTCTGCAAGAGCGGCTTGTGCTCTTAACCACTGAGCCATCTCTCTCTCCAGCTCCTAAACTCTGTTATTCTTACCTCAGATTAGAATTAGATATCTAAAACCAAAAGAGAAAAAAGGAAAAGACTATCTTGTGATCTGTGCCCCACTAATTCTTTGGGCAACCAAATAGTAAAATTAAATAATTGCAACAACATTCTAGATAGAGTTGCACACATTGCTACCTCCCTCCCCTCTCCCTCCCTCTCCCTCCCTCTCCCTCCCTTTCCCTCCCTCCCACTCCCTCTCCCTCTCCTTCAGTAACAACAGAATTTTCTCACTTAATATTTTCAGGCCATGAACGACCAGTTGGGTCACTGAAAAGTAAAATTACCGGCAAGGAGGAAATACTGTGCATTAAGCCAAGTGATTCTCAAGATTTTTCACATAGGAAAAACAATACATTGTTTGCCATGCAAGCATGCTAGTGCTGGTGAATTTTACAAACTGTGCTGCTTATATGAAATGTCTATCAGATAAAAATGTAATGTCCCTGATTTTGATTTCCACACCCCCCTGTCTGCTCTCTGAGCATGATACAACACCATGCATGTTATATCTTCAATATTTAAGAATAGGCAAGATGTAGATGTTCAATGTTTTCTGATTAAAGGCTATCTGGTTTACCATTGCTGCATTTCAGAGGGTGTGCGGGTGTTGCGGTAAATATTAAAAGTGGCTTAACCTTATATCCTGTTTTACTGGCTCCCATGGGACCATCTGGCACTACCAGGATCTCTAACTTGGTGCTCTATGCTTCCTCTAAAATCTCAGGTGCAGTTCACTCTACCGCCCCTGTTACTCCTGTCCCGGGTGGATATGACCGTCTGACTCGTTTCTTTCCTCCATGGTCCACTGCAAATGTGATTCACATCCATTAACGTATCAAACAGGTTTATATGTTAAATTCTCAATCCATAAACCCTCTACACAATAAGGTTAAAACTAGCAAACAAAGATATAAACTGCGCATCCAGAAAAGATAAATTAGACCCAGAGAAACCCTTAAAAATAATCGTAACAATCTCATCAAATTAGAGATGCACCAAAAGAAACATACATGTTGGCTTCCATGTTGCCTCCAGAATCTCCGACTACTGCCTCCTCTTCTACTCCTCTGGCCTCTTTACCACCTACCTCTCCACTGTCCAATTATGCCTTAACATAAACCTACATGCAGGTCTTTTGGAAAGACCATACTTGCCTATGATCTTCAGTGTACAAAAGACTATCTTGGGCACTTGCTATTCTTTATATTTCTAAGGAGGTGTCAATAATCATGAATTTAGAAGATTTACCAGCTGTGTGTAGCCAGACAAATATTTCCATAAAAAGAATCAAGAGACATGCTATGCTTACATCAAACTTGGATCTCTGTAGCTTAATTGTGTTAAAACAGTAATATTTCAAATGACCTCTAGGAGTGACAGCTTGGCAGACATGCCAGAGAAAGTGACTCTCAGGTTCTCAGACTCTGGGAACCTCTGTAAGATGTGCAGAGATGGGGTGTGATTGTGATTTGCACATGACCTCTTTGCTTTCTGAGAGGCCCTCAATCAAGAGTGAGAAAATGAAGCACCATTGAAAATAAGGCGTGGCAATTATTTCTGTGAATTCGGCAGGTGTGGCAGCTGTGGCAGCTGATAATTTGATGCCATGGTGGGCAGAGTCTTCCTGAAAGCTGGGGGCTGGGGAGTGGCGCTGTGGACACACAAACAATGTAGCTCCACAATTCTGGACTCTTGTGTTCATGAGCTGCTGTGTTCATCTTAACCAACTGCTGCTTCCTGTAGACACTTCACACAGTGAAACATTTCCAGTACGCTGATTTCCTTAGTTCATTCTAAAAATATCTCAGAACCAAGTGCCGGAGGCTGAATGAACACCGAGGCTATGGCTTTAATGCAACCCTGGGAGGCAGCAATTTAGGAGGCCACGTAGTGGCAAGAACTGGCGAGAAGAGTGTGTGCACTCTGACCTCCAGGGCCCAGCTCCTCTGGGTAACCGTGAACAGTGGGCATGGCTTTTCCTGTGACTGCTAAAACCACAGCATCAGCTGTTTGTATCCATAACACATCTGTGTGCTGCCTGAAGGTGACTGTGGAGTCATTTCAGCTTGTAATCTCCCCACTCCTCACTACACAGCCTCCAAAAGCACTCAAGCATCCATTATAAGCAGCTCCATCTCTTCGGTGCAAAAATATTACCTTTTAGTGTTTACCGCAAATTGGATTTTCCATCCAGTTTATGAATTTGATACAGGCCTTAGTTAAGCAACTAAAAATAATAAACATTGAGTGGCTGAAGTCACTTGGTTGGTTAGAGCGTGGTGCTAATAAAACTTAGTACAAATCATCAAAAGGCTGATTCTTGGAAGCAGCACATAGGTGCCTATGCCATCATGTACCGGCTAGTTTGATATCAACGTAATACAATCTAGACTCATTTTGAGGGAAACTCCATTGAGAATACTCTTCCACCAGACGGTCCTGTGAGCAAGCCAGAAGTGCATTTTCTTGACTAACAATTGATGTTAGAGGGCCCAGCCCTCTGCGTGTGGTGCCTTCCCTGGACAGATGATCCTGGAGTAGCAATACTAGAAAGCAAGATGATCAAGCCATAAGGACCAGGCCAGTAAGCAGCGTTCCTCAATTCCTTTCTCTAACTTCCTTCCTTGAGGTTCTGCCCTGACTTCCCTCAGCCTGGGAGTTGGACAAAAGAGTCATACGTAAAATAAATCCTTTCCTCCCAAGTTGCTTTTGGTCATGGTCATCACAGCGATTGAAACTTAACTAAGACACAGTGTTAAGATGCCATTATCATACACTGAGTGTCACTACATAGGAAGGCTTGAAAGACACTGCTTCTCAGAGGCTTACTCAACCTCAGTATCTGCCAGAACTGTCCAAACATGCTACTTGAACAAACTATTCATTGGGCAGATTTCCCTTTAGAAGGGAAGTGATTTTAAAACTCCTGGGGTCCATGAAGAAGAACGTTTTATTCCCTCTGGGAATTCAAGCAAACATCCTTCATGGTTTTTGACTCTATCATCTAATTCTTCTGCACAGAAAACTGTGCTTCACAAATATATAGTCCACTTCAGTAGTCAGTTAGAATAGCTGCAGTGGGCATGATTTATTATCTACCTTGATTATGTGTCTGCTGATTCATCTGTCTTGCATCCATCCATCCACTCCTATCCTGAAAACATCCAAATGAGATTCCTTGGAAAAAATGCTTCCATTATAGTTTAGATCAGGAGCATCCCCCACCGGCCTGTTTCTCAATGGCTTGTTTCCCAGGCTGGTGCCATGAGCGAGTGGTTGAACCATTAAAATGTAGACCTTTACTGGAAGTCTTTAGATTATTGGAGGTACCCTAGAAGAAGACTTCAGACCCTTTGGGACCCATTTTTATCACTTCCTGATAAACTGAATGCCTTTTCTCACCTGCCCAAGTTCCTACCACAGTCCTAACTTGCTACTGGCCAAAGGAAAGGAGAACCTAGTCATCACCTGCAGACCTGTGAGTCAAATACTTTTTTCCTCTTTATGTGTTAATGATGTCAGAATTCTCCCTGGGAGGATAGAAAGCTGCCTTCCACTGTTTCATTTATTTTTTTTCTCAATAGTTTTGCAGGTATTCCATGATTTGATTTGATCTACCCTGATATAATGATTTCTAGCACAAGCCCTCGAGTGTCAGTGATTCAAATTTCAACTCCACTATTGTTGTCTTGCTTTTAACATGTTTAATGAATACGTCTTTGTACATGGCTCTATTTAGTAAGAACAAGAATCCATCTTTTGCAGGGATTAATCATGCTCAAATATGTCTTATGCTTAGAATAATTCTCCATAAATCTGTTATTAAATTTAAGCAGTTCTATCACACACATGGTCAGGGGCTGAACCCAAAAGTGCTCTATCCACACCACCAGAGTAATAACAGCTGTGACTTATCAGTTACTATGATGAAGCTCACCCTCGTGTTGTCAGAATCATCTGGTTCAGAACCAAGATCTGAATCCCAGTCTTTGAGTATTAAACATTGGGTTAATTCCATTGGTGCTGAATTATTCACATTGATTGTTTACATTAGTCCATGGGAAACACAGCCATCATGAAATGTTGACATTGGGGTAATTCAGAAAAGAAGAAACAGTTGAGAGCATTTCATCAAATCATGAGAAAGGAAATGATTAGGTGCTACAGGGATTATCTGAAACCGGAACCCCTGACTTGGTGATTTACTATACAATGATTTTGAATACCCTGAATTCTAAATAAAAAAAGACAGAAGAGGAGGTGGAGGGAAGGGGGAAGGGGGAGGAACACTCATAAATAACTCAGAATTCTTTTGAAATAAGTTGACATGCAAAGTAAGAGGTTTCTTTACAGCTTCCTTATAGCATCATTTCTTACTTTGTCCTCTCTCACGCCTGTTCCCTGCTGCCCACCCGTATCCCTTGTGACAGCCACTGCTGGTCCCCTTCCTCTACCCACAAAGTCCTCCCCTTCCTCTTCACGTACATGTAATTTTGCTTTTTTTTTTTTTTTTTGAAAACAGGTCAACAACTCATCTTGAGAAAAATCATCTGAGAAAAATGTGGAACTAAGGGATGTTTTGTACGACCTGTCATGGGCTGATGTTCGTCTTTTTGCTGCCACCATAATTCACAACCCCGTGGTGGACGTGCTGGTTACTGAGACACAGATGACATTCAGGCCTCTTAGATCTATAAGATGGAGACTATTACCCCACAAATCCTTATCTACATGCAAGTTTGACGAGACAAGCAGAAGATGGTCAATACTCACAGACAACCGGCATACTCCTTTGTTCCTAATGAATTTTAATAAGTTAGGACATTTAAATGGATCCCTGGGGGAGTGATTCTTCATGACTGACATGTTTTATAGTGTTAGCATCTATTCTCATTCATGAAGTTTGGCTGTGTTAGCCTTCAGGAACTTTCATGAGAGTTCTACTTAATACAACGAGTCTCTTCATTATGAATCTAGTTCAGATTTTAAGATGAGTTAAATCATGCAAATCTTTCGAATTACCTTCAAATTATAAAAAGCTGTTCAACAGAACCACATTAAAAACTACATTTCAGGGATGGTTTCTGGGGAAGTGAGTTGGGTTAAGATGGGCAAAAGTTGTCCATGCGTCAGTGGGTGGCCCCACACTCTTAAATATATAAGCAGTACAAACTGGATCCAGCGGGTTATTGAAAGAAGAAAGCACATGAAGTTCGAAGGGCGTGAGAAGGTGGGGGTGGGTCTGGGAGACATTCAGGAAAGTAGTGGGGGATGAAAATGATCAAAATATATTGCACGAAATTCTTTAGTACTAATAAAATGTGTTGCAATAACATACATTTCAGACAACAGTAATAATGCTGAGAATGATCATCTTATACAAAAAGGAACCATTAGACTTCAAATGAGTAGCAAACATGCCGAGCATATGAGCAGTGTGGAGTTTTCCTGCAGTTTCTCAACCGTGTCCAGACAAACCTTAAAGTAGGTGAAAGCATGCCATTCCTTAGCTAGATTTAAAAAAAAAATCTCTACAATTCAATTGAACCTGACTGATGAACATTTCTGAGACATAGAATCATAAATTGTGATTTAGCTCAACAAATGATTTCTGTCTTGCTCCATCAGCCTCAATTTCTCTCAGCATCTTAACTTTAAGACTCTTACAGGCCTTAAAAAACATAGGACAAGGGAGAAAATTCAGGGTCAAATAGAGGAGCAGGGATTGAAGAAAAGATCATTCAGAGGCTGCCTCACCTGGGGATGCACTCCATATGCAGTCACCAAACCCAAGCACTATTGCTGATGCCAAGAAGTGCTTACTGGCAGGAAACAGATAGAGATGCCTCCTCAGGGGCTCTGCCAGAGTCATACAGATACAGTTGAGCATGCTTGTAGCTAACCACTGGACTGAACATGGGGACCCCAATGAAGGTGCTAAAGAAGGGACTGAAGGAGCTGAAAGGGTTTGCAAACTCATGGGGAGAACAACATTATCAACCAACCAAACCCTCCACAACTCCCATGGACTAAAACACCAACCATTGAGCACACATGGAGAGGCCCATGGCTCCAGTTGCATATGCAGCGGAGAATAGCAGTGTCTGGCATCAATGTGAGAAGAGACCTTTGGTCCAAGGAAGGCACATTTTCCCAATGTAGGGAAGTGCCAAGGCACTGGGATGGAGAGAGTGATTAGGAGGAAGACAAGTGGAGGGAGAGGGGGGAGGGGATCGGGGGAGGAGAAGGAGATAACATTGCAATTGTAAATACAGAGAGTATCTAATAAAAAATGATTAAAATAAAATATAAAATTGCAGTAAAAAAAGAACATAGGACAAAATTGAAAAGAAAAAACAGAACAGCACTATTTTGCTAAGCAAACAAATATTGAAATCATGAAAATAATGATTTATTCTTCAAAGATATTGCCCCTCTCGGTTTTTTTATTTTGATGATTAATCCTGTTTAGTACCAATATTCAACTAGCTTTTTGTTGATGATTAGATGACCCAGTCCCTTCTACAACCAACAAAACATGTGCTTAAGGTCCACACTGTGTGCCTGGTATACCCCCCACCAACTTCCTGGCTCTTGCCCATAAAATCAGAGTCCTGTTGCTCTTACCTGCTTCCCATCCAGGGTGTACAGGCGCTTCACCACACCCGAGTCCAACTTGATGGCATCTGTAATATCAGTGAGGACCTGCTCGAAGGAATGAGCCGTCTTCTTGTTAAGCAGGATTCTGACAGCCTTTCGTGGCTTCACCCCACTTCTGATGATGGTGACCAGCTTGGGTCGAATGAAATCCTTATTCTCCCGAACCTCCGAGGGCCCCCCCTTGGCAGTAGCCAGAGAAGACACTGCCCGGGAGGCTGAGGTGGTCTTGACGTTCACTGACCAGTTGGGGTTCACATTCTTGGTGTACTCCAGCTTCTTAAAGGGCTCAATGGAGCCACAGACATAGCTTTCACCTGAGGGACAGAGAGAATTTCCAGTTTATACCCATGGGAACCTGTTTCCTTCCCCCACATTCAGTCTGTCATTTCTCCTTTTCTACATAGAGGCAAGACTTGCCTGTGGCATTCAAATTCATGGAAGAGTGATTGAGAATGAATTAAAACAAAACCATTTCTCACTTCTAATATCTTCCTTTTGATACAGTCTGGCATTCGGGGACAGAAAAAAAAGCAAAAACAAAAACATTTCTCTCCCTTTGGCTGCTGATAGAAATACTGATAGACGTGAATCAGCTTCCAAAAGAAAAACAACTGGAATTCAAAATTGAGATTACCTTTTGATATTTAAGCGCATTTAAATTTTCAGCAAACTTCAAAACTAAAAGCACATTCATTTGGTGTTGAAGATAATTTGAAAACTAAAAATAAATCAATCTGTACATAGCGTCTTAAATAGATAATATATAAGCTTAATGAGAGTATACTATAAAGATCTGTCTAACCAGATAAAATTATGAAAGCCAGCCAACATAATAACTCTTCTTTGTCTACATCATGATGACGAAGCCACGCACATGAGGTTGGTTCAAACTTGCTGACTGACAAAAATGAAGAGAGTGACCAGCCTGTAATCTGTACCACCACAAGTGCACCTAATAAATGACTCGAGGATATGCTAATGAGACACTTGGTCTGAAATATATAGAATATATGCAAATGACCACAACACAGGTGCTGAGAGGCAGCAAATTTTGAAATAACGGATTCTAAAAACATTTCTTGGATGTGTCAAAAGTGACAAGAAAACTAACCTGCACAAAATGTGTCAACGTTCATTTTTCTAAGAAGTTTAAACACCTCTTTCAAACATGTACTTATTCCCCATAAGAACCTATAAAGCTAAAAAGTATTAACCTCCTTTTATTAGCAGAGTCTGATTTATTCCAGTATATTTTCACCAGGAAAATTAGTGGATAACACACACACACACACACACACACACACACACACACACGCACACGCGCGCGCGCGTGCATATATATATATGATGCTGTGAGAGGGTGTTTTTCAAGGTTTGTTGAAGGATTATGAACTTATCAGTGGGAAGAGCTATGTGGAAAATCAAGTTTCAGGACTGTGCTGTGTATACCTGTGACCTTGAACTATTCCCTTAGATTTCAGGGTAATGGTTTATTCAATGAAACTTCATTGAATTTCCGTGGAAGTCAAATTAGAAAGCCTGGAAATGCAGTTTGGTGAGAGAGCATGTTTCTAGTATATATATGTATACATATATGTATACACACACACACACACACACACACACACACACACACACATATATATATATATATATATATATATATATATATATATATATATATACATACATACATATAGCATATACACAGGCCTGGCTTTGTTCTCTAGTACCTCTACAATAATCAGTGGAGATGAAAGTATGTTAAATGTGCAGTTGCTCTACAAGTGGCCAGAGGCAGCTCTACTTGTGAGCATGCAGTAAGCTTGAAAAGACAATTTAGAACAGTAAGTCAGCCGGCCATCCAGCAGACAAGCCACCAGATGCACGCTATCCCACCTGCAATCCACCACAGCCTGCGAGTCCAGTGCAAGCTTCTTTCTGAAGGGCATGCTGAGGCATAATGACCTAGGTAGCTTGCTCAAGATCACGTGACTAATGAAGGTCTGAACAGTGATTGGTCTGACTCCAGAGTGTGTGCTTTTACCCATGATTCCAAGTATCTACATGTGCCCTGAGGTAGACACCTGTTTGAGTCTAAGATCGAGAAGCTACCCTTGCTAGATTTTTATTTTTATTTTTATTTGCTTGCCACCCTAACACAAACAAGAGTTGTTTGGGAATAAAAACCTTGGTTGAGAAAATGCCTCCATCAGGTTAGCCTATAAGCAAGACTATAGAGGGATTTTCTGACTGATGATTGGTTTTCGAGGGCTCATCCTACTATGGGTGGTGTCACCTCTGGGAAGGTGTTCCTGGGTTATATTAGAAAACAAACTGAACAAGCCACAGAATCCCTCCATGGTCCCTGCTTCAGTTCCTGCCTCCAGGTTCCTTCCTTGAGTTCCTGCCCTGACTTCCTCCATGATGTAAGCTGAAATGAATCCTTTCCTCCCCAGTTTGCTTTTTATCACGGTTTTTATAACAGAAAAGCAATCCAGGACATAAAAACAGGGATTGCAGCTAAGTTGGAGAAAGATGAGGCAGTTTACTTTTATTTCCCATCGTTCAGACATTTTCTACAATGTTTACTATAGAAGTATGTATTTCTCTTTCAGTCCCAAATGCAGACTAAATTATTACTCCACAGTATGGAAGTCTTAGACCCCTTCCTGTAGCAAAAGAAAAAAAGAGAAAAAAAAAAAAAAATGGAAGAAATGCCCCCAAACAGAACTAACAAAGTTAGAAGACACAGGAGACACTAAATTAGATGCATCTTATTCCATTTGAGCTGTTATGTTAGAGTGCCATGGGCCAGGTGGTTTATAAATTCCACGCATGTTTTTCTTGGGGGGTCTAGAAAGTGGGCAGTCCCAGACTGAAACTCAGCAAACTTGGGAGGCCCCTTCCCAGCAGATGGCACCATCTGGCTGTGTCTTCTTGGGAAAGACTGGATGTGACAGTTCTCCTAGGCCTCTTTCTCCCAGCATCTACTCCTACTGTGAGTCCTTCCTCATGACCCAGTCCCCAAAGATTCTGTCTTTTAACACCTCCTCTCAGTGGTTAGATTTCAACATAAGACTTTTTAGAATTCACAAATTATTAGTAAGCTAGCAGCTGGTGACACCGCTCAGTAAAATCTGTTAACAGGAGAAGAGAAACCAATTCTGGACAGTGGCAGAGAGTATTTCCCTCTTGCCCTGTGGGTTTGAAGAGACTACGTGTTCATTTCAGCTGAGTACACCCAGGCAGCTAAGAGTGTGAAGGTGAAGGCTGATTTCAAGAGACAGGTCACTATTTAATAGTGACCTTAAAATAATGCGAACTAGTGAGATCACAGAAAATGACCCAGAGACAGGAAAACGAAGAGATGGCAGCATATATAAAGTGTGACAGACAAAATAGAAATTCATAAATACAGTATCACAGCAATAATTACTACACATCTATTGATAAATGCCCAGATGCATAGCAGCAACTCAAGGAGAGACAATAATTCTACAAGGACTCGAGATACTTCTACAGCACTTACTCGTGGCCAAAAGGAAGACAGTAACTTTGGAATAAAGATTCACCTTCAGTGTCTGACTCTTGGTAAGACTTGTGTCAGAACATTTCTCTGAAATAAGACCCTCAGGATGATTTAAAGTTACCTCTGTGGAATCACTACATTAAACACTCAGTGCCAAACTGATCTGCTTGCAGATGGGCATTCTGCAAGCTAAGAGAACAATATTCAAACTTTCAAGAATTGTCACTGCTTAACATAGGTAACAGACATGGCAGTTGAATACAGTGTCTGGTTGTGTAACAGTGACAAAATCCCAGCCTCTGTGGGGAAACTGTGGGCCTCAGCTTCTATGTCACTGGGCCCTGTTCCTCTGCGCACTGTGGTGGCTGTAGACCTTCCATTACGGAAGCTGGTCAAGAACAAGGCACCCATCTTGTGATACTACTATGAGACCAAGTTCATTTATACATGAAATATTTGTAATTTACACAAATGATTTTATTTTTTAAAAAATCTAGTCCTCAATTCACATATTACATCAATATTCTCTCATTTAGAGGCTATAATGAAAATACAGCTAGGAAGTAAGGAGAAATAACTTCTTGACTTGGAGCATACAAAACACAGCACCCAGCAGGCATGAAAATAAAGCCATAGATTGAAAGACTCACATATTTAATTATATAATTTTATATAAATTTGCATGACAGAAAACACAATGGACAACGTCACTAGATTAAGCTGAATATAGAAAAATACTTGTTTATTAAGACAAAGGAATGATACTTTGAAAATAGATCCTATGTCAGTAAAGATGATACTAATGTGTCAGAAAAAGACAGAAGTTACAAAGCAAAAGGCATAGAAAAATATATAAATGCCTCTTAAACGCACGAAATGATGGGAATTGAAAGCACAATGGGATAGGAGTGTTCTTGAGGGGTTGTCAAATGGCAAGCCAGATAACAATGTCGCCTGGAAGTTGGCAGGGTGTAAACTGGAACTAACTTGGTGAACAGGAATGCCCCACTAACCCTCTACCTTTGCCCAACCATTTCCTATGCATATCCTAAAATCAACCTCCAACATGAACACAATAAATCCAAGTATGCTCACCGTAGGCTTACTTGTAACAGCAAAGGGCTGCACATGTCCTAAAACCTCACCAAGAGCAGGTTGTTTAGGCAAATTAAAATATATTCCTATGAGGAGTATAGGGTCCCCAAGGTGATGATGTTATAGAAAAAGCAAGGTGCAGAACCAGACACATACAGAGTAACCATTTGGGTTGGTTACACATAGATTGTAATATGCTGGCAGCAATAAGAAGAACTTGCCTCTGGGGTTTTTATGGAAAGCCTGCTTTAGAACGTTGCAGAAATTGATTTTTAAATCTTTGACATGTCAGAGAGATCCAGTGAAAGTAAATGAGCTACAGAAAGAGAAGAAGCTACACCAACTTAGAAAGAAATCCATACTGAGAGTCAGGCAAGTGGAAGTCGAGACAAGAAAGATCACTTAACTGTGGGGTGAAATTCAGTTCATTGGACAGAGCCTTTCCACAGCTCTGGAGTTAGGCAACTTCTGCAAAGACCAACGAGAGGCCAAAACACAAGTGGGAACGGAGTAAGGGGCAGATCCCACTGTTTCTAACAGATCTGACCTAGTAAGCACCAGATTTATTGATACCCAGGGACTCGGTATCTGGGTCATTTGTACCCTGAGACGGAAAGGCTCTGATGTCTCGTGCCTGCCTCACAGATATGAGTGCGGGGGACGGTCAGCCAGGCATTGCTGATGCGTACATCTCTCCCGAGAGTGTGAAGCGTTTGGGTGTGGCACTCTAACTTACCCACAACAGCTGTGTCCCTAAAGTAGAACTGAAGTGGCTCAAAGCTGGAGGAGGCCACACCCCAGGTGAGCCACTGAAGGACAGTACAGCTGTCCTTAGTGAGCACCATGATTTATGAGAACATGCCAAGGTAATATTTGAAACATGTGCTAGCACGCCCGTATGTATACTCGCCGATACCAACATATATTCACTTGTTTGCACAAACACACAATCACTTGTTACATAATTTGAGCTCAGAACTGCTCTACCAGTGTGCCTCAAGCATGCTTGCGCATAACGATCAGAGCTAATAATAAAACAGAAAGTATTTATAAAGACCACATTTGTCATCGTTACTTGGAATTTTTAGCCTGAGATCAAGTGAGAAAGAACAAACTTTGAAAAATAATTGCAAGCCTAGCACCCTTGTCATTGCATTTACTCAAGAGGTTTAAATTAAAACTCAAAGGCTGTCGTACGGGGAGGGGAAACAGAAAGCTGATATCATGAACTGATGCTTGCATAAATTAGTAGGGAAAGTGAGGGCTATGTGTCTAATGAGGATGAAGCAACATCTTGCATTTTAATGGGCTAAGCAAAAATGTAATAGACAAGAAAGCAAATATCAATGAATTTCCAGCCATTTAAACACTAAGTGCAGCTGCATGCTAATTGTCAGTATTGTGAAATAGAAAAATTGCTTTAACTGGAAATTAAAAAGAAATAGAGACTCGCACATGCACCAAAGACATCATTCAACCAGGAAAAAAAAGTGTGTTAAAAATAAAAAGTTAAAACAATTTTAAACATCAGAATATTCCTTCAGCAATAACTTTATGTTGGGGTGAGTGGTATTGAGAGGAAATCAAAAGATGACTTTGGGAGCTGAAAGGTTAGCTCAGTGCCTAAGAGCACTTGCTGCTCTTCCAGAGAACCCAAATTCAGAGTCCAGCACCCACATGGTGCCTCACACCACCTCCAACTCCAGTTTCAGGGGATCCAACACCCTCTTCTGGCCTCTGCAGGCCCTGAACCCATGGTTCTTAAACATACATGCAGACAAAACATTCATACATGTAAAAGTAAATTATTTTAAACAGATGACTGTGTTTCTGAGATCAGCAGTTTCCATTTTTAGAATTAAGTGAAAAATAAAAACATTTGTAAAGACAAAAAAATTGTTTTTTAAGAAATAGTAGAGCAAACATTTATCTTATTGGGATCCACTGCCAGGGACAGGAATAGTGTTTGTAGATGAATTGGTACTAGAATGCCTTCCCAGGACATCAGGAGACAACATGCTAAAACAAGAACAAAGGTGCCTTTTGTAGGAGCTAAATTCACAGCAAACACATCTTAGCTCCTGCCTTATGGGGTTCAAATCCTACCTCTACCACTTACACACTCAAGAGGGCTCTGAGGGCTGAACACGTGCTCGGTAGCTTCAGCCATCATAACTGTCTTAAACCAGACACTAGCTCAGAACAGGCATTGAGTCATAGAACGAAGAGGATAGTGGGGAGAGGTGGGGCTGACCAGCCACGCCGTTGCTAGGACGGCACCTCCTCCCGTGGCCACTCTTTCCTCAATGGGAATGGTGAGTTCAGCTCAGTTCTGAGTGGAGAAAGCAGAAGTAGCCCAGCCTTCAAGATGCTGAGGCGACTCTAGAACAGAATGAGGCATCAAACCCCAGCTGTCTGAGGACATGCTGTGATCTGAGCATGTTTTTCTCCAACACCAGTTCCCCACACGGGATGCCTTGTTCACCAGTCAGATACCTGACTCATCTGGTCTTGCAGCAGTACCCTTGGAAATCACCGCCAAATGTTTGACTTTCTCTTGTAGTTACCAAGGTCATATAAAGGACGTGGCACAAAAATCAGTGTTGACACAAAGAGACTTCATGTCACTCTTTCCCTTTAATTTGCTGGAAGTACCGACCTCTGAATAGAAGGAAAAGAGCCAAAGCTACAGGCGTCTTGGCAGGGCGACAAGCCACCAAAGAGATGTGAATTCCCGAAAAGTAAACACACACAGCTCAGGCTGCTCGGCACCGGCTAGAGTCCAGTCCTACTGTGCCTGGACTGTCGCTCCTGCCAAGGGACCAGGAGAAAGCAGGGGATGGTGGGGGGCGGGATCACACACAAGCTCCAGCCAGCTATAGAGGAAGACAAGGGGGCTCTGCCTGTGTGTAGCCATGCGATGGCAAACCTGGACCCGGACCCAGCAGGATAGGATGTCCCCTGCTACCTATACAAGCCCAGGGCACAGCTGGACTGTGGGGCCTGGCCAAATCCTGCAGGAAGACAGATGAAATCAGAGTAGCATTAGGCTGCATTCGTTCTCATGACTGCCACCTACTTTGTCCTTGCCTTCAAACCCCAAGCTCGGAAAGACTTTCCGATGGAGGCTTAGGGATGCTCAGCGCCAGTTATTCCATCCGAAGTCATTAAGATAGGTGTGACTCCTATGGCAGTGGAAGACTTCATGCTGTGTTCAGTGATGATGAGCCGAGGCAAACACAAACAAGGGACCCAGGCTTATCCCTGCAACAGAACTGTCCTGTTCCCACACTAAATGTCCACCACAGGTTACCTGTCACCACGAACTGGATTTTAAAATAATATCAACAGTCTAATTTCTTCCTGTTCTCTAATGCCTCCCCAAGAAACACCCAGGGGTACACATTGTCAGATGACCCCATTTTTGGTCTCCACTAACTTACATACAATCATAGACGTATTATTTGAGTTTTCTTGCTTCAGGTCCCCAGTGATAAAAATGAATGCTTCTTAAAAATATCTTTCCAAATTCCCTCTCTACTCTAACATCTCATATCCTTGGCTCAAGACCTTTTGGACATCATAGTCCAAAAGCTCAGTTGGTGCCTAGAGACACCCCTGAACTCTGAGCTCTACAACTGAAGACAAAAGTGAGCTCTTAAGATGAACAGAGCATGGGTGTGAGAAAGCAGACAGAATACTCTGGGATTTGATGCCTTTGCCTTCTGCCTGCCGTTATCAAAAGCTACTGGCTGAATACCATTCACTTTCTTCTCGTTTTTTACAGAACAGGGAATTTAAGCATGTTCAACAGTAGAGGCGACCCTCGGTGCTTTGGTTTCCTGCAGAGTTCGCAGAGGTTCTCAGATGCTTACCTTCCGCCAGCTGGTCCAGGCTGGAGATCTTCTTCAGCCCATCGATGGTGTAGATGGTTCTCACCCCCTGGGGCAAATTCACATTATCCGAGAGAGTTCGGGTCAAATCAGCCAGCAGGGCCTCGAAGGACCTGAAGCGGTCTGGGGAGATGGCATACACAATTCCTTTGAAGTAGCGGTCACCGTTTCTGTAGAACCGAACCTTCTTGGCTTTCTTCTCGGAGCTGAGCGTCTGCAGCGTGCGGGTGCGGTAGAAGCTGCAATGGGCGCTGTGTGTGGGGCTGGGCAGGCCGTTCACACGGGACCCCCTGCTGTACCTCTGCGCCTTGTCCCGCTCATCAAAATGCTCCAACTCCATATCTCTGCCGAACGACATGACTGGCTTGCGTAAGGAACCTGCGAGCCCCAGAAAGAGATACAGACTGGTTATGTGAAGATCGTGGGTTGAGAGACTCTGAGAGCAGCTGAGTTTAAACACTGGTGATGTATTTGGGTTGTGGAGTGGGAGAGAATGAGGAGGAGGAGGAGAAGAAGAAGCAAGGAATGGAAAAAGCAGATCTCAGTGGTAATGGCCTATTACTCAACCTCAGTTTGGTTATACACAACTCCCACCACTGCCTGCCTATCAGTCCCTCAGGCTGCAGTCACACCCTCTCAAGGTGTCACCATCCCTGTTGATAGGTGGAAAAACTGAGGCCTTGAATATTGCCTCTTATTTCCCAAAGTAATATAGTTGAGATATATTTCAGCCAAAAACACCCTGTCCTACCCCCGCACCCCAGCTTTGCCTGACTATAGTGTTCACTACGAACTCTGCCCAGGTAGTGTGCTAATCCTGCAAGCAGGTTCAAAACTTTCATAAACTAAGGTGGGGGGGGGATGGGGAGTGGAGGAAAGTGGGGAATCAAACTGTAGAAGCTTTAATATGTGTGTGCTTTCATGGCCAGGAGAAAGGGACATTTAATCAAACTAGAGACTCTATACACTGTCAAGAAAGACTTTGAACACAAACATGTATCACATGGGCTAAAATGTGACCTCATCTCAACCCTTTGCTTGTGCTTCATAATAAAATGGGGTAAAAAGAGATGACAAAAAGATGGCCAGGGGAGAGAAAGAAAGGGTAAGATGTAGAAAAGGAAGGAAAGAAGGCAGAAAGGGGGAAGAAGTGGTTAAGGAGAGAAGACATCGGTCAAGCTGTCGAGCACGGTTGACCTGGAACCAACGGTATAGCCTGAGAAGTCTGCTTTACTGGCACATGGAAGACCCAGTTCCCAGCAGGAGTGAGCAGAGTCCCCACTCCATCGATCATGCTCACCATTAATACTTGTAACGCTTGTATACGAGGAGTGTTGGTTTATTTGCAGAAAACTTGCCTCCTATTCCTGACCTTGGCACAGAGATAACCAGGGGAAACAGAATCATCTAGTGCCCCCCTTTGCAAGGAAAGCACCTGCTCATTGGATAAATCCACTCTGGCTAGAAGTGAGCTGATAAAGACTTGTCACCCTTGAAGGAATAACAGTGTTTCAACACAACAATCTGGAAAGCCTCCGTCAAACGGTCAAACGGGTGCGTTTTCCATGATACAATCTCCAACACACTGAAATAGACTACGAGTGAGGTAGAAATCTGAAGGAAGAACCAAGCTTCCTGCTACTTCCCAAGTCACTGGTGTGCAGTTCAACCCAAACTCAACAAAACATCTGCTTCTTCTGACTGTTCCATGACCATCAGCAAACTGACCCCTGAGCTGTTCAGAGACCGTAAAGATTACTTATCAGTTGAAAAGTCAATTTAATTTAAAATTTCAACTGAGCATGATGGGCCATCCTCAGCCACAAATAGTAAGTTCAAGGTTAACATGGGCTACATGAGGCCCTGTCTCAAAACACTCTAATGTGACTAGTTAATTATCTAAGATTTGCAATAAGAAAATTCACACATGAAATCATAGCGAGAGAGAATCTGTAGAAATCATTTCAGAAAATGAATCAAGTAAAAGAAACCAATATTGTTGACCCAACGGTTCAATGATCAGTTATGAGAGAGGAGACACAAACGGAACCTTCTTCAACGCTCACAAAACTCCAACAAGGCAGCCAGTCTCATCAAAGCTGGGTCCGGGAAACTAGGTTTACCCAGAGTCTCCAAGATACAGCTGAGGAGCTGGATTTTCAAGCTTGATTTATCAGGATTCCAAAGTTAGTGTTCTTGCTTCCCAACCCTGTGACACTATGAGGTGTTCCTATGGGAAACATGAGGGTTGGAGCCACCACACCTGTCTAGACTTTGTACTGGACACCTCTCTTCTGTCGTTAAGTCCACTGGGAAGCCTCCAAGCTCAGGGCAAGCTTAGCATAATTAAGATCCTTCGTCTGAGTTCAGAGTATCTTCACTTCAAGGAGAAAAATGTCTCTCGTGCCTCATAAATAATCAATTGTAACCTAATTCTGCATCTTTATAAAAGCTATACTATTTTGTTGGTTTTTAAGTTAATAATAACTTCAAAATAGTCTCTACTGGGGCCAGTCCTGTAGGTATTAGAACCAAAATTCTGCTGATATTGGTATCTGTGTCTACTTTGTTCATAATAAGTAATAGGTCTTCAAAAAGGTGTGTGGGTTGAGTGAGGAAGGGGATACAGGAGATTGCGATGCCCACACACTAAGCTCTTCAGAACTTTAGCAGTAAGTGCCAAGGTGACTTTCCATTGGTTTTTTTTTTAAGGCCCTGCCATTCTTCCTTTCTTGGGGGCTTCCTCCCAAGCTGGTCTAAGCAAAAAGGAAACAAAGAGGAACTTAGCAAAGAGTGGCCCAGTCCTGTGACCAGAGATGAAAGACATCAAGTTCCAAGGGTTTTCGGTGGTTCACAGTTGACAAGAGACAAAAATGAGACAAAAATGTCTTGGCAACGGTTCGAACTGGGAAGGCCTTTAGGAACAAAAATCCACGGTAAATGCAAAGAAAATCTATTCAAACAGAAGGGTTTGTTCAATTTCATCACGGGTTCACCCAGGGCAGCCATTGCATCCTCTACTTCCCATCGGTGAGCAGGCAGTGGTGGTGGCTGCCTGTCTCCAGTAAAGTAACTGTCAAGGACTCGTCACAGCCCACCATGCACACTTGAGTCTTCTGGAAATCATGTGTGCAATGAAAACAGGTGCCCTGCCCTTGCCTCTGCTGCTCAGCCTTCAGAGTCTCAGTCAGACGTGAACTAAGAACTGGAGAAGAAAATTCTCTGGGCTTCCACAGGTCCACACTTCCTCTAGAGGAAGCTAGCACACACTGGGCCAGCACTCACAGAGCATGGCTCATACTTCCTCTAGAGGAAGCTAGCACACACTAGGCCAGCACTCACAGAGCATGGGTGGCTAGAATCTCTGGTTGCAAGTGTAGGTACCAAGAAGGTGTTCTGAGCCCTCAGCCACGGAGACTACAAACCACGTGTGGGAAAGAGCTTGGACTCATCATTTTCTGTAAATATTACAAAGCCAGAAAAGCATCGTGGCTCTTTGTGGGATTTCTCACCATTCTGAGGAATATCTATATTCACCTTTCTGTGAATGAGTTCCTATTTCGGCAATTTAGAAACTCTCTCTCTCTCTCTCTCTCTCTCTCTCTCTCTCTCTCACACACACACACACACACACACACACACACACACACACACACACATCTAGCATAAATCCTAGCTATCACATCTGAAAATCCAAGGCATATTGTAGAAGCTGGATTAGGATTTAGGTGGATAGAGAGGCATAGAATAAAAGACGTGCGTGTGTATCTCCCGGGTGTGTGCACCACCCCAAGTCAGCACATCACAGGATGTGTGAGCAATTTTTTAAATTTTCTTACATATAACCTCTCTTGAAATCCCTCCTAACCTGCATTCATGAAGCATTCCATACCTAAAATGCTGCCCTACTTTCCTTTCCCATTGAAAGGCGATATATTTAGGAGCAGTCACGACATGGTCGTCCCCCCTCAGTACCCCTCCTCCCCTTAGTTCGGAACACCCTGCAGTGTGGCTGCTGAGCGTGCTTGCACGGTAACCCGGGCACACATTCACAGGTGCGCTCAGAGAGGGAGCCCTGTTGGAATGGGGGCTTCGTGTTGCTTCTCTCACCCACAAGGATTTCTTTGCCAAATACAATGCCTCACAAACCTGGTTTTCAAAAGAAGCCTCTTTTGTGGGGCAATGCGGCGCTGTGTGTGCGCTCCCCCTAGGAGGAAAATGTCTTTTCCTCTCTGCATGCTTTTAGCACTGCAGGTACTAATTCGTACATGAGGCTGCCAGGCTGTCCCCAGAGGAACTTGAGACCGTGCAAAAAGGTACTTGCAACGCCCACACTGCAGCTCCCATCACCAGGCACATGCCACCCTCCTGGGCACACACACAATAAGGGGCCAGGCCCAGCCACTCCTTCCTTGCCCACTTGGTCCTGGCTCCACAGCCAGTCCTGACAATGACAAGAGCCTCTCCCAGCTCCTCCGCGGCTCTCTATCTCCAGTAACAAGGCGATGGAAAGCCTAGAGGGCCCAGCCCGCCAGACTCCCTATTTAAAGCCGGTGGCACCAGACAAAAGAGGTAGGAGCCAGCAGCCCTGGGGCCGCGGGCACACAACGCCTCCTGGCTGGACCAAACTAGCTAGCCCAGGGCAGCAGTCTTTCGAGGAACGGCGGGCGGGGCGGCTGCTGCCCAGTGGGGTCCACCCTGGCCAGGGCTCCCAGGGATGCGGCCAGACGGCACCACGGGGCCTGCCCGCACCTTCCCCAGCCCAGGCAAAGCACGCACCGGTCGCGAGTGGAGGCTGGGTTGTCTGTGGCCCGCTGCTGGAGCTGTCTTCGCCGGGCTGGGCGCGGCTGGGGCTGCGGAGCAGGAGCGTCTGGAAGCTGCGGCCGCTAGTGCACCGACGCGCTGGAGCTGGTCCTCATTTAAATGCGGTTCTCTGCTCAGCCTCACTCCAGCCTCTCTCCCGAGGAGGGCGGTGGCGCGCAAGCTTTTCTTGTGTCTCACTGCTCACATGCCCTCCCTTCTCCCTCCTTCTCCTGCTCCGCCCTCCGCCCTCCTTGGCAGGGCGCGCCCACCGTGGCTGAGTCCTGGGTCCTCCCTCCTCTAGCCTGGCGTCTGGCTGCAATGATCTTGGTGATCTGGATTGCCTGGACACCCCTCTGCTCCCCAGCCTCCCCAGCCCCTAGAAGGACTTACCAGCGGATGGGGCAGATTGAATGTTGGCTCAGAGAATTGAGAAAGAATATGGACAGAGATGGATCTGAAGCAGGTCATGTGCTGGGCAGAGAGGTGGCCCAATATTGAGGTTAAGGTCTTCAAAGGAGAGCAGAGGACCTCCCCCTTCACACACACCCTTACATCTTTAGATTTGGCATGGTGGTTTGACACGCCCTTCCCAGGAATAGGGAAGCCAGTGGGATTGCCCCTCAAAACTGCCTTTTCTGAACTGTCCTGGGGGACTAGATCTGGACCCTTCAAACTAAGGACTGTGAAGTAATCCTCAGTCCTCCTACTTGGGAAGGGCCACATTCCAATGGACCCCAGGACTTGAGTCACTGCTGAGATGGTGACCTCCTGCTCAGGGCTTTATTTCACAATAAGTCTTTGATAACTTAAGGCCACACTAGACTCTTGGAGGCCTCTTGGCTGCAATACTGGCAGTCTGTCAGGGTGGAAAGTCCCATAAGCTTACACAAGCCTTCCCTCCCCCAACAAAAATGTTCTCCGAACCCAGATGGTCACAGCTTTCTCTGGATAAAAGTATCCTCTGGATACAGTTCCGGGGACTGGGAGCCCATCGCGGGCATCTTCTGAAACAGGTGCATGGCTCAGCATGCAGCCTAATTATTTAAAACGTCATTAAACAATACATAGACATATACCAATATATGTATTTGTTTGTCTAACTGACTCTGTGCTGCTCAATGAAAAATACAAAATTAATTTCCCCTGTCCACTGGGTCTACTTATGTATTTTACTATTTATGATTACTAAAAGTTATTCTGAAATACTCTGGAAGTATTACGTTCACAGTAATTACCCTTTGTTAGAAAATGCAGCTGACTGCGATATTATTACGTATTCAACGAGTGGTGGACATCTACTTCTAGCTACTTAGGAGGCCAGAGAGGAGTGTGCGGTGCACTCACCAATTTACCTAAATGTAAAAAGCACCACATTCTGCTTCTTCAAATTCTGATACAAACGTCAGCTTCAGAGGTAAGCCAAGAGAATGACGGAGAGCACGTTGTTTATTGAGAAATCAGGATCTCTACCTATCTTGCCACTGAGATCCCACCTCAAACCCTGATGTACATTTCATCTTTAAAAATGATTTATTTATTTCAGTTCTATGTGTGAATGTCTGCCTGCATATATGCATGCACAGCACATGTGTGTGAATGTCTGCCTGCATGTATGTATGCACAGCACATGTGTGTGAATGTCTGCCTGCATGTATGTATGCACAGCACATGTGTGTGAATGTCTGCCTGCATGTATGTATGCACAGCACATGTGTGTGAATGTCTGCCTGCATGTATGTATGCACAGCACATGTGTGTGAATGTCTGCCTGCATGTATGTATGCACAGCACATGTGTGTGAATGTCTGCCTGCATGTATGTATGCACAGCACATGTGTGTGAATGTCTGCCTGCATGTATGTATGCACAGCACATGTGTGTGAATGTCTGCCTGCATGTATGTATGCACAGCACATGTGTGTGAATGTCTGCCTGCATGTCATGTGTGCACAGCACATGTGTATGAATGTCTGCCTGCATATATGTATGCACATCACATGTGTGCAGTGCTCCTGGACACCAGGAAGGATGTTGTATCCCCTAGAACTGGACTTGAAGGTGGTTTTGAGCCACTGCGTGGGTGCTGGAAACTGAACCCAGGTCTTTTGCAAATGTAATAAGTGCTTTTATCCCTTGAGCCATCTCTCCAGCCCCTTCCGGGTAATTTATCAAGCATTTCATTTGACTCAAACACATCTTACTTTTGACCTAGTGTCATAGGGTCTGCTTAAATCCGGCATAACTCAAATACCAGGCCAATGAAGAAGACAAACATGTAACCAAGCTGCTGCTGATCAGTCAGGGCCTCAGAACAGACTCGGGAGCGGGAGCAAAGAGTCAGAATATCACAGAACACTTCAGCTCACAAATCATAAGCTTCTGTGCCAAGTTACTGTTACATTTTCCTACCAGTTAGGATAGGAGTTGGTTCTTGGGCCTGGAAACATGGCCTTAGGTTAACCCTGCCAGCAAGATGGAGTTGTCTTAGAGATGTCTGGACTAAGACAATTGTCTCCTTACAAGTTGTCCCTGAGATGTCCAGACTTGGGCAACTGTCTCCTTTCAATAGAAGCTGTTTAGCTATTAGGAAGTCCCCAGTTCCTCTAGAGCCTAGAGTCTTAAATTCAGTTTGCCCCTGTGACTAAATAGAGTTTGAAAACAAAATGGCAGTGTTTAGAACATGTTGGGTTTTTGGTTGGTTGGTTTTTGCTAATTCTCAACAGTAGGGTGTTTACTTGGAAAATGAGAAAAAAGGGGTGGGGGCTGGAGAGAGATGGTTCAGTGGTTAAGAGTACTGACTGCTCTTCCAAAGGTCCTGAGTTCAAGACTCAGCAACCACATTGTGTCTCACAACCATTTGTAATGGGATCGGATGCCCTCTTCTGGTGTGTCTGAAGACAGCTACAGTGTACTCACATACATAAAATAAATAAATACATCTTTTAAAAAAGGAAGAAAAATGAAAATAATGTATTAAAAGAAACAAGATTGTGGTTGACTTTTTTAATAGGAATATCCTTTAGACATCATTATAGGTAAATGTCTATAGATAATCTATAGATTATCCCAAAACTATATTACAAGTAATAAGTAAGTGGATGAATACCCTCAGTAGAACCCTGACCACCAAGCTGTGGCTGAATCACAGCAGGGTTAGCATGCTGGGTAAGCCCCACCAGGAACCTGACTAGACTAAAGCCTAAAGTTGTCCCCAGGTAGCTTAAGTCTGTTCATTAAAAATTCTTAATTTTTATGAGATGTATGTCAGCAGTAAACAAATAATTCAAGGATTTTTTATTTGTGTGTTTTATTCTTTGAGAATTTCATACCCTATATTTTGATCATAGTTGCCCCTCTGCCGTAATTTCTCCTAGATTCACCCTCACCTCCCTACCCATTCAGCTTCATGTTTTCTTTTAACTCCACCCAACTGTTATGTAACGGCTTCCTCTAAGATTGAGACAGTTCACCCCCAGGAAGCTCCTTAAGCTGGTAGGTAAGGTGACCCAACATAGCTCCAGAAAGTCCTGAAGCCAGTTCAATTTATTAACTTCTCCCTGCCAGAGTAATCAAGAACAGCTGAGAGCCCTTCTTAGCAAGACAGGCTGCAAGGAAGACTCTGAGACAGAGTCAGTTTAGATCAGAGAAACTTTGAAAGAACACTGTCCACCCTGTTGAGCTGCCTGTTGGGTACTTCCATTTTCCTAGACTGTTTGAACCTTCACTTATTCGGGGTGAGTTTTAGTGGTGCGACTGTCACTGAGTCATTTCTATGCCTGTAAGTAACCCAATAAAGCTCAGTGGGTCACCAAGTTAAGACTTTGGGGTATCCACGCATTGGTCTGTTGTAAGTAGGTTGCGAGTGTTGTGTCTCCCAAATGTCCTGTCACACAACAGTAGTCCAGTTTGTCTCACCCAGCTACTCTTGTAGGGCCTGTCCTGTTATGTCATTTACCTACAAGATCCCTCCCCCCTTACACACACACACACACACACACACAGACTCCCAACAGAGAATGCCAGCAGATCCTCAGCTACAGCGGAATTTTTTGTGCCCTGAGTTTTTCACAGGCCTTGTGCACTCTCCCAACAATCACTGTGAGCTCATATGGACAGCCATCATGCTGTGTCCAGAAAACATGGTTTCCTTGCGGCATGACCGGCTCTGGCTCTTGGAACCTGTCTACCCTCTCTTCACCAATGGTTCCAATGCCTTAGAGAGAAAAATGTGATCACTGCATCCTGCTGTGTAGCCTTGGCTGGCCGGAAGTTCACATACAGACTAGGAAGACGTCAAACTCACAGAGATCTGAGCTGCCACCACCAAGTCTGCTTCAAGAAAGGTTTCAAAATGACATTATTCCCTTTATAAGAAAGATTTGATCCAAAAACTATTTATACATACATAGTCTGACAAGACACCAAGCAGGTATAACCTAAAGGGGGGAAATTCTTCTTGACTCAAAGTTTCAAGAAATTTTCAGTCCATTGTGTTAATAAGTGCCAAACCCAGCTCCACTTTCTAAAACTACCCATGTTTTCAGTCAGTTTTACCTCTGCCTTGGTCAGTCGGTCTCTTATAAGGTATCCTGGATTCCAGTGTGTTATATAATCTCCTCTAGAAAAGGCAGTCTTTAGATCAAGGGGTTTATCAGAGCTGAAGAGATTGCTCAGTGGTTAGAGCACTGGCTGCTCTCACAGAAGTTCCAAGTTTGAATCCCAGGACCCACATGGCAGTTCACGACCATTTGTAACCCTAGGATCAAGCGCTCCAACTCCTCTGTCCTCTGTAGTCACTGACCACACAAGTGTTCATACATATATGCAGGCAGAACATCTATACACACAAGATAAAATAAGTTTTAAAAACCAGTTCTTGCTATATAGCTTTTGTATGCAGCCCAGTCCCATCTGCACACACGTGGCATCACACAGAGATCTAGGCCCTTGTACACTGATTCACAATCAAGAAACACACCCCATAGACTTGCCTACAAGCAATCTGATGGAAGAATCTTCTCTGCTGAGATTCTCTCTTCCCTAGCTTGAAGTAAGCCGACAGAAAACCAACCAGAACAAGATCTTTCCAGATGGTTACTGTTACTGCTCACTTATCTCTGGTATGGTAGTCTGAACATGCTAAGGCTCAGGTTACATGAGTTTCTGGATCTTTATAAGAACCAAGGATCCCTTAGGAACTCTTAAGTTCCCCTGCCTCTTTTCACTTTTTCTACAAGAAGTTTGGCTTCCTGTGGGTGAACTCTTCCTGGCCCACCCTCAACCCACACCTGTGCTCTTCAAGTACAACTGAGCTCTACTTTCCTGCTTCTCCTGTCTGTCCACTTTTGAAGCTCCTCAAGGTGGTAGGTAAAGTGACCCAATATGCCGAGCATGTCAGGGGGAGTGTGGCAAGCACGGCCCTGGCAGACCTTACCTTCCTCCCCATTCCCTCTGCAGAGCTAGCCCCCGAGGTCTCTTTCCTCCTTCAAATGGCCGCCTTCCAGCTCTCAAATTATTGAAGTCCAGCAGTCAAAAGCCCACCCCCCAGTTCACCCAAGTAACACACCCAATCAAAGCATACCTCCACATCCTAACCCAGTCTAACACAGACCTCTTTTCTTAAAATTACACCTGCAAGATCATTCATTGGCTGCTGTTTTTCTGCCCGAGTCAGAAAGCAGCCACTTTAACTTTTGTTCCTGCTTAATAAAGGATCTCACTGTGAAAACAGGTGCTTGGATGTGGTTTGTGCCTCACCCAGGGTTGGAGGAGGAAGAACCCCCGCTGTGCTTCACAATCTTTTTCACTAGCACGTGCTGTTTCTCACCCCCCACTGCAGTCTCCTAAATCCCTCTTAGCTATGTGGGGAGTCCCAGCCTCCTACTCTTTCTCATCTTACAAGTTGGAACCCCTGCAGCCACTTGGCCCTTGCCACCGCCCTTCACATTGGCGCTAGAGAACTGGATGTGACAGAGCAAGGGTGGCCCCCAGTGAGGAACTAGGATTTCAAAAGGTACCAACACACTGTTTCTATCGATGGACCCCAACATCAAATCAATGTCCCTGACAAGTATGCCATGAAATAGATTCAGCTAGTGAGTTAGAATCCCCGTGCTGGTCAGGTGTAAGTCTCAAGATTCCTCATTCTGTGCCCTCTCAGTTACATCTAGAGGGACCCAGGGTTCTCTCTCAGGTTTCCTTTGGGTTACATACTGTTCTTTGGTCTTCTTCATCTGTGCTGTGAGAGCCTTTTGGACTCATTGTCTTGCACCTGAATAGGCCTTTCACCTGCCCGTCAAGCTGATAGGCAGTGCACCAAGGCCTTCATCTCGGTGACTAATGAAAGCTTTCAACAGGAACACAGTCCCAGCTGGCTCCGCCGGTACATTGCCCATGATCTCTCTGCAGGTAGATGGTTGATGCCCAATGACTCTCTCAGTACACCTGGGTACTTACACAGCTACACGTGGTCTCTGCTGCGAATAAATACACAGAGAGCCAATGGTGTCTAAAGCTCACATTTATACACCTAGGATTACACGTTTGGTGCCAAGTCGAGGACATGACTATCTACAGAGCACCTGATTTTGCAATCATCCATCGAATAAGTAAGTTCTGTGTCTTTCCAACACATCAGTCACTGTAACTTGGTAAGGGTAACTCAATTGTGAGACAGAGTTCTAGGAAATATGTGTCCTGATGTGACAGAGCTTGGAAGGAGTGTAATGTTAAAACCACACTTACACAAATAACCATCTAAGTTTTACTATGAAGAGGAGAACACAAAGAGGTTGGTTTTCCTTTGCCCAATGGAGAAGTAACATATACACAGGACATGAAGCTAGTTTCATAATAAGGTATAGTGTATTCTTCCCATTAGAAGGACACTCGAGGTGAAGGTTCAGGTAGGAAGATGTGTGCTTACTAAAGGAACAAAAGCCTTGTGGGGTCTGGTGGGAAGGAAGACTGGAGAGAGGCAGCTGAGATGTCTGGCAGGCACTGTATCTTCAGGGACTCAAGCAAGAGGGATTTCCTAAGAAACAAGAAATGTTACTGGAGGATTTTATGCAGAAAAACTACTACAATTCAGTATTTACATCTGAAAGCACTGCCAGCTTCCTGGCTGTGTTATAGTGAAGAAGGGCTAGAGTGTAGGAACCATTTTAGTGTCCAGAATGGCTCGAGAGGACGGAAGAAAATTTTTACTTGCCTGATCTTATAAGTGTATTCAGAGCCACACAGCTTTGAAAATGTACTGGTTAAATATGATGTCTCTTCTTAGCTTGTAGTCTTCCAGGATGTTCTTAATGCAATGACTTTATAAAAATATTTTGAAATTATTTTTGTATACTTTGTGTTTGTGTGTGCATGTGGAAGCCGGAGGGCAGCCTTGGGTGTTGCTCCTTAGGACAATGGGCACCTTGCCTCATGAGACAAGGATTTGTCACTGAGACATGGGGCTTGCTGATGGGACTATGCTGCCCGGTCAGAAAACTCTAAGCATTGGCCTGTCCCATATCCAGTGTTACAAGCGGGGTCCATACACACACACACACACACACACACACACACACACACACACCTTTAAATGATGCTGAGGCTAAGGATTAAGCTTTGATCTTCACATCTACAGAGAAAAAAGTTTGCTGACAAGGCTTTCTCCCCAATCACATTGCTTGAGGGTCCCCTCAAGTAACGAAGAGTTTAAAATTCTAAAGTTAACCTTAAAAAAATTAAGTTAAGGAAAGTTTTATTTAACTACATTCTGCCAGAGTTGATTACAAAGACAAATAATTCACTCATTGTATTCATGAAGACACTTATTATCAAATCTACTGTTTTGCTAATTAGCATTTCCTGTGAACTCTCCATGATCTTATAGAACATAAATATAATACTGAAGAAGATATAAAAGTTGAGTTAATTCTCTGGGAATGCAGCACTCCAGAAACACCATAAGGAAATGAACCCGAGCTTCAGAAATCCTTGCATATGTCTACCAGCTGAAGAACTTCATCAGAAAAGTCAAAGAGCCTTGAGTAGGGTTTTAAAAAATCCTAAGGTGTCTAGTAAAATATAAAATTTAATTACTTTTAATTTTTATTGAATATAACTTCAAATTTTATAAGTAGATGTGGTGTGTGTGTGATTTCTGCTCCTTGATTTTGAGGTATGATCAGACAGTATGTCTCTAAGACCTGCCTGTCTCTCCCCAAGAACTGAAGTTACAAGAGCATGCCACAACATTTGGATTTCCACAAGGGGTACAGAGATTTGAACTCATGCCCTCATGCTTGTGCATCAATCACTCTACCCATTAAGCCATCCTCTAGCCCTTGAAATCAATTCTTAATGTACCTTCTAGGCATCAAAGTATCATGTCATCACGTAGAATTCATTCTCAAGAAATTTCCAGTTGAGTTTCAAAAAATATTACCAATGTCTAGGTCATTTTCCAGTGTTGCATTGAGCCTCAGTAATACCGATCCTGGGCACATGTGGTCTGTGTGCCTCCAGTCAGATAAACTTATAAGGGAATGAGGCATTTAGCTCAGTGGAAAAGCACTCCCATAAGGCCCTGAGTCCAAGCCCAGTCCTGGGAAAAAAGTAATAGAACATTTGCTATGATCCCACTGCTGATAAACTTCTAAATTAAAAAAAAGAAATTCAAGACACGTTTATGTTTTATCACATGTATATAGAGGAAAATTATAATTTAAAATAAAAATGTGAAATGTGAACGTAATGTTTAGCATTCTTCTTCATTTAATAATTGACTGTAAACATGTTTAACCTAACCTTAAGGGATAACACCATAAAACCTCCCAAACAAAATATGAAGGAAATGAACTCTTTGTGACCTTTGGCTACACAGAGTTTATTTCAAGGCAATGCAAATCATGAACTATACAGAAGTCACTAAGTTGCCTTCCACAAAATTTTAAATTTTACACTCTATACAACTCATAAGAAAGAGAAAAGGATATCACAAAGCAGATATTATTTCCAAAGCATGCTAAGAAAAGAGTCTCATTTTCAGAATAAAGATCCCTTATAGGTTAACAATAAAAACGTAAAAGGAGGATAGTTTAATAATACATCACACAAGAGGACATAAGAGTGTTCAACATCTTTAGTCACCAGGAGAATGCAAAAGAAAAAGGCACAATGAGACACTAGTACAGCCCCAACAGCAACCCCCAGTAAGACTGTTGGCGTATAGGAGATGACAAAGAACGACTGCTGGAACATTTTGCTCTTGCTTACGAAGATAGAAGGTAACACAACTGTAAAAATTTATTTATTACATATAAGTACACTGTAGCTGTCTTCAGACACAACAGAAGAGTGCATCAGATCCCATTACAGATGGTTGTGAGCCACCACGTGGTTGCTGGGATTTGAAATCAGGACCTCTGGAGGAGCAGTCAGTGCTCTTAACTGCTGAATCATCTCTCCAGCCCAAGTTGCTGATTTCTTAAGTATGTACCGACCTGGCCACTCAACAATCCTGTTCCTGAGCACAAAGGCTGTCAAGCAAATTTTCATGGAAGGATTTATTCACGGTAGCTAAACTTTATCCAAATATCCCTGAATGGCAAATGGATAAACAAATTGTGGCTTTGCCACACAATGAACACTATTCAACTAGTTTTAAATTGGGCACACCAGAACTCAAAACACACAATACCACAGATCTCAAAGCAGAATAATAAAGTATAAATTGAAGGAAGTTTGGTCCAACTGAAAAATCAGCACTGACAGGAGCTATAACTGGGAAAAGCTTGACTGTATATGACACACATGAAATTAGAGAGAAAAAGAAATATTCTATATCATTACTGCTTCTGGTTACACGGCAGTACCCATCTGTCAAAACTCAACATATTATACACCCCAAAGTTGTCATTTTAAACACATGAGCTATAGTTTCTATTGCACTATAATTTCCACATGGGTGCAGGGATTTGAACTCATGCCCTCATGCTTGTGCATCAATCACTCTACCCATTAAGCCATCCTCTAGCCCTTGAAATCAATTCTTAATGTACCTTCTAGGCATCAAAGCAACATGTAGAGTGTCATCATGTAGAATTCATTCTCAAGAAATTTCCAGTTGAGTTTCAAAAATATTACAAATGTCTAGGTCATTTTCCAATGTTGTGTTGAGCCCTAGTAATACTGATCCTGGGCACATGGTGGTCTGTGTGCCTCCAGTCAGATAAACTTATAAGGGGATGAGGCACGTAGCCTAGTGGAAAAGCACTCCCATAAGGCCCCGAGTCCAAGCCCAGTCCTGGGAAAAAAGTAATGGAACACTTGCTATAATTTTTCCACATGTCAAATACAAAGTTAAAAGGCAAATGACAGACTGAGAGAAAGTATTTGAAAGGTACAGGGCCAACCAAAGATTCCGATTCCTAAATGAAAATTCAGGTCATCGTAAACAAGATGAAAACAAAATGTATTTTCTCTTATTCATCTGGCATCTGGGAAAGAGTTGATAATAAGAATTTTTGGTTAAAATATGAGGAGCAGAGATCCTGATGCAACTGTGATAGACTGGAAGTAAGTGATAAGCGAGCAGGAACTTGGATTCAGTAGACACCATCTATAGAACTAAAAGCATCTATCTATGAAGACGGTGTAAAAAAAAGGCTAATTTCTGTCCTTTCCCAATTTGTAAATAGGGAAGTGACAGATCACAGAGCCACAGAATATAGTGAGCTATAGGGTATCACACTGCCACTGTGGGCATTGTTAGGCTGCATGTACTTCAGAAATAAATGTGCTATTCTGGTCTATGGAAAGCCGAGCTATAGAAATGCATGTGGTGTGAGCGTTATTTGGCAATGTAAGTGAAGAAAACCTGCATTATGTATCTGTCTGTGTATGATCCTGTGAGCTTAGAACATTAAAAAGATAAGTATACAGCTTGAAGGTCTCAGCCCCAGCTGCTTGGAGAGGGGGGAGAGACGGGTTGTTGTACTTTTCTTTGTGCATTCCTCAAGTATGTCTTGTGGCGGTGAAGAGTTGCTGCATTGACAATCTGGAAAGGAAATCATTCTGAGAACTGGGTGCAGAATGAATTTCATCCTTTCACTCCTCTTGCTGGGCACTTTCAAAGTTCCAATGCACCACAGATGCTTGTGACAGGGACCCTAATAAGTTACTCCACCCTTCGATCCAGTAATATTGGAGGCCACATGATAGGATCATAGGAATTTTTGTTGGCATTATCATTTGTTTTTAAATTCAGAAGGTGCAGTTCAAATAGCAAAGATATGCAGAGATGGGAAAGAAGATAGACTGGGATAATTCAAAGGCTGGGCTTCAGCCCCCACGATGGGTGGGGCCTGGGCAACTTGACACACTGACCAGGGTGCCGCATAGGGCTATACACTCTAGATGTTGTCTTAATGTTGGCTGTGAGCCAAGGCTGCGAGCCAGACTGTCTGGAGGGTGGGCACATTGTAAGGATGGGTCCATGCTCTCTTGACTCCTTCCATACTAGTCTCTGTTGTTCTTTGACATGTTTCAGTGTAGGATAAAAACGAGCAAATCACCCCCAAAGACATGAAATAGTTCTAAAATAAAAGCAAGGCAGGGATCCCTCCATCATAAGAGCCCGGTGGGAGAGAGCAGCTTCTTAAATCTTCACAGAAGATGCAGCAATAAAGTCACAGAGACCTGGTAGCTTGTCACAGGTGAGCTCAGCAGGAAGTAGCATGCCCTTGGCATGTTCTGCTTTGCTTGCTGCTGCTGTGGTAAACATCCTGGCCAAAACCATCTTGGGGAGGAAAGGGTTACTTCACAGTCTGTCATGGGGGGAAAGCAGGGAAGGGAACTCACAGCAATGACCTGAAGGCTGGAGCTGGAACGGAGGAGCACTGCTTACTGGCTTGCTTCCTTTCGATTACTCAGTTTGCTTCCTTACAGCCCAGTACCACCTTCCCAGAGGTGGCACCACCCACGGTGAGCTGGGCCCTCCAGCCTCAGTCATCAACCAAGAAATGACCCACAGGCCAACCTGACAGGCAATCCTCAAGGGAGGGTCCCTCTTCCCACGAGAGTCAAGTTGACAACCTTTTAGATAGCACAGGGTCAGGTTTTATTATGCAGTTCAATTTGGAATTTGTTCTTTTTTTTTTTTTTAACTTTTGGTTTTAACTGACACATAGTAGCACTCCAGTGAGATCAAGTAGCTTGTCCTCTTGTCCTTCTGGGCCTGGCTTCTTTCACTAAGTTTAATGTCTTCAGTTCAATATATGTTGCTATAAATGACAGGATTTCATTCTCTGTTGCAAGGAAGCAACACCATGCCGTATACTAACAGCACCTCGGGTACATGCAAGCATTAACTGATGAGCACTTAGCTTGATTTGATATTACAGGGTTGTGAATAAAACAAAAATAAGGCTTGGTGTGGTGGCACACAGCTTTGATCCCAGGATGCTAGAGGCAGAAGCAGGAAGATCTCTGAGAGTCCAAAGGCCAGCCTGATCTGTGTAGTAAGTTCAAGACCAGCCAAAGCTGCATAGTGAGACCCTGTCTCAAATAAACAAACAGGCAAACATTCCAGCGTTCCCATGGGAAATTGGAAGTGAGGACCAAAGAATGTCTTGGAAGCTGGAGGGCAACCTGGTAGGAACAAGAAAGATCCTGTCTTAAGGAGAAAAATGGTTTTCTGACCTTTATATGCACACCATAACACACATACATACTCTCTCTCTTCCCCTCTCCTCTCCCCTTCTCTACCCACGCACAAGTATGCATGAATAATTCTTTTTCTCTTTTGGGTTTTATTTATGTGTCTATGTGTATATGCCACATGCGTGTGTGTCTTAGTCAGGGTTTCTATTCCTGCACAAATATCATGAACAAGAAGCAAGTTGGGGAGGAAAGGGTTTATTCAGCTTACACTTCCACATTGCTGTTCATCACCAGAGGAAGTCAGGACTGGAACTCAAGCAGGTCAGGAAGCAGGAGCTGATGCAGAGGCCATGGAGGGATGTCACTTACTGGCTTGCTTCCCCTGGATTGCTCAGCCTGCTTTCTTATAGAACCCAGGTCTACCAGCCCAGGGATGGCTCCACCCACAATGGGCTGGGGGGCCCTTTGCCCTTGATAACTAGTTGAGAAAATGCCTTACAGCTGGATCTCATGGAGGCATTTCGTCAGGTGAGGCTCCTTTCTCTGTGATAACTCCAGCTTGTGTCAAGTTGACACACAACCAGCCAGTACAGTGTGAGTGCCCAAGAGACAAGGAGAGGGATTCAGGTTCCCTTAGAAGTAGAGTTACAGATGGATGTGAGCTGCCCAGCATGGGTGCTGGGACCTGAATCTGTAGACTCCAGAAGAGAAGCAAGCACTGTTAACCACTGAGACATCTCTTCAGCCCATGAAAAAAAATTTAATTTTATGTGCATGAATATCTACCATACTTTATGTATGTGTCAATGCAAATTTTTAAATATTTTAAGTTATTTTATGCTTCAGTAAAAATTTCATTTTTAGTGAATGTTTTATATTTTTTTTAAACGACTTTATTTTGCAAAACAAAGATACATGTAAAGATGTTAAACATTTTTTGCTTAAAATTATACATTTTTGTCAGTACTGTTTTTTCAGACATTAAAATAAATTTTACATAAAACCATGTGAATATGTTTTTTAGTCAGTACTTGATTTTTTTCAAGGGCTTGACAGGATGCATTGAAAACCTAATAGTTGCAATAAGCGTAAAGTACATGCAAAACAAAACGCAACATGGAAATAGTCAAAGTCTTCTTGTTTTGTGAATATATGTATATTTTTTTGTTTTCTTTATTTCTTGGACTTCATACAGTCTGTGGGTTGTTTCTGGGGGAGTGCAAGCCTCTGGGGTTAGCATCCCACTATCAGTGACTGCATATTATGTCTGTTCTTTTGTGACTGGGTTATCTCACTCAGGATGATCTTCTCTAGATGCAGCCATTTTCTTAAGAATTTGGTTAAGTCATTGTTTCTGGTGGCTGAGTAGTATTCCATTGTGTATATGTACCACAATTTTTGTATCCATTCGTCTTCTGAAGGACATCTGGGTTCCTTCCAGCTTCTGGCTATTATAAATAGAGCCGCTATGAACATTGTGGTGCATATATCTTTGTTGTGTATTAAAGTGTCTCTGGGGTATATGCCCAGAAGTGGAATAGCTGGGTCTTCAGGTAGTACTATATCCAATTTTCTGAGGTATCGCCAGACAGATTTCCAGAGTGGTTGTATTAGCTTGCAACCCCACCAACAGTGGAGAAGTGTTCCTATTTCTCCGCAGCCTCGCCAGCATCTGCTGTCATCTGAGTTTTGGATCTTGGCCAATCTGACTGGTGTGAGGTGGAATCTTAGGGTTGTTTTGATTTGCATTTCCCTGATGGCTAAGGATGTCGAGTACTTCCTCAGATGTTTTTCGGCCATTCGGTGTTCCTCAACTGAAAATGATTTGTTTAGCTCTGTACCCCATTTTTTAATAGGGTTATTTGATTCTCTGGTGTCTAGCTTTTTGAGTTCTTTGTACACCTTGGATATTAGGCCTCTATCTGATGTGGTGTTGGTAAAGATCTTTTTCCATTCTGTTGGTTGCTGTTTTGTTTTCTTGACAATGTCTTTAGCCTTACAGAAACTTTGCAATCTCATTAAGTCCCATTTGTTAATCTTTGACCTTAGAGCTTGAGCCATTGGTGTTTTGTTCAGGAAATTTTCTCCTGTGCCTATGTGTTCTAAGGTTTTCCCTACTTTCTCATCTAATAGTTTCAGTGTATCTGGTTTAATGTGAAGATATTTGATCCACTTACACTTGAGCTTTGTACAAGGAGATAAGAAAGGGTCTATTTTCATTCTTTTGCATGTTGAGTGACAGTTGGACCAACACCATTTGTTGAAGAGGCTGTGCTTTTTCCATTGAATGTTCACGGCTCCTTTGTCAAAAATCAGGTGACCATATATGTGAGGGCTCATTTCTGGATCTTCTATTCTGTTCCATTGATCCATGTGCCTATTTCTGTACCAGTACCATGCAGTTTTCAGCACAATTGACTTGTAGTATAGCTTGAGGTCAGGGATAGTGATGCCCGCAGATGTCTTTTTGTGGTTGAGGATGGATTTCGCTATTCTAGGTCTTTTGCTATTCCATATGAAATTGCACATTGATCTTTCCAATTCCATGAAGAACTGTGTTGGAATTTTGATGGGGATTGCATTGAATCTGTAGATTGCATTTGGTAGAATGGCCATCCACTTCAGAGTTGATCTTTGCAGGTTCCCAACAACCTCTCCATCAGCAACATAGTTACTTTCTCTTGTGTAGAATGATTTTGTGGATTCCATTTTTTAAACATTATTTTGTGGGTTATATGCTTCTTAAGAAACTCTATTAGTATGCATTGACCTTTTCTTGTCTGCTCTATCACTTACACACACACACATACACACACACACACACACACACATATACACACATTCACACACATACACACACATACATACACTACACATACACACACATACACACACATACACACACACTCAAACACACACACATACATACACTACACATACACACACATACACACACATACACACACACTCAAACACACACACACTCAAACCCACACACATACACACACACATACACTACATATACACACACACTCAAACACACACACACACTACACATACACACACTCAAACACACACACACAAACACACACATACACACACACTCAAACACACACACTCAAACCCACACACAAACACACACACATATACACACATATACACGCATTCACACACATGCACACACACTCAAACACACACACATACATACACTACACATACACACACATACACACACATACACACACACTCAAACACACACACACTCAAACCCACACACATACACACACACATACACTATATATACACACACACTCAAACACACACACTCACACACTACACATACACACACACTCAAACACACACTCAAACACACACACATATATACACTACACACACACACTCAAACACACACTCAAACACACACACATATATACACTACACACACACACTCAAACACACACTCAAACACACACACATATATACACTACACACACACACTCAAACACACACATACATACACCACACACACATACACACACACACTCAAACACACACACACTCAAACACACACACACATGCTGATCCTTCCTGTTTTTCTGCTCTTGTTTTATTGTTTTACTTTTCTTTTTTGTTTTCCTGCCTTGACATTTGTTATCTGATTGCTGCTTAATTCTACTCTCACTTGCTCCCTTAAAGCTTATCCCATAATTTTCTTCTAAAATTAGACACTGTAAGACAAAAAGGTTGTCCACATAAAGTAGCAAAAAGGTGTTAAAATGGGCGAGTCGATCTATATAATTGATCTGCCAAGGTTCTGGGCTAGTTAGTGAAGGCAGCAGACCATAGATATGGTTTCTGTCCTCAGAGAGACACATCAACTGTGCTAATGACCGGAGAGGTGCACAGTGGCAGAGGTGGAAGCCTGGATGAATGTAGACGAGGATGTGAATGGCTTTTAGAGAGCATCGCATAGCAAGGGCTATCAGAACGAGAACACAGGTGACCCACGCACAATTGTGATTTATGCTGGGCCCCTAGATCCACTGTAGGCAGGAGGCCCTGGAGACCTGCATGGTCCAAACACTCCTTTTATTCCGAGGAGACTCACATCCTCTCTTCCCATTCCTGGGGTCCCTTCTGTACTGCAGTATTTCCCCTGATTTTTAGTGTTTCCCATGATAATTCTGCTAAATGAACAGGGAAACATATCCAATCTTCTCAATCTTCTGGCTTTTTAAAGGAATCAGAATCTTAATAAGCAGAGTTGGGCAATTGGCTTCTGTGCACGCATGAGGACCCAAGGTCAGTTCTTGCACCACACAAAGCCAGGTGTGGCAGCACACTCCACAAACTCGAGCAGTGCAGGTTGAAGATAGGAGCTCACGGGACCTGCCACTCTGGCCAAAATACTGATCTAAAACGTAAGGTGGAAAGGTTATAGAGGAAGCAGCTCCACATTAACCTCTGGTCTTTATGCCTGCCCACTGAGGTGAGTACGCCCATTATGCACACACACACACACACACACACACACACACACACACACACACACACACACCATACACACGTCAGTCCCGCAGGACTTCAAGTAGAATGTATAAACATTAACCATGATGGGTCCTGCTTGATGAGTCTCCTCAGAGGAAAGTATCTATTATTATGTGTAATCCTGTCTTCCCCAAGGCACTAACATACCAGCCTACAGTCTGGGATGAATCTCTGTAAACACCCAGCTACTGCGACTGATGTTGGATCAGATTAGCTAAACAGTCTTGCACCTTAGTCTCTTGACCTAAGCTAATTCTCACCTGTTCTCTAAAGAAAGGAAGAGCAGGCCACAGGACTGCCAGAGTCTAAATCAGGAACAGGAATGTAACAGCCTCCCTGTAAACATGTGTTGGACAAGCAAGTGGCAAGCTTAAATTCGGAGACCTCTGGGTGAAAAATATTACTCTGAAGAAATGACACTCTATTGAAAAGCAGGCTTTGTGGTAACTTTGCAACAAATAATCCTGCAGTTTTGATGATTTCCATTGATAGCATTATTCTGCAGGTAGGAACACCGAGAAGCAGAGAAATGTTCCTACCAGGTACAAGACACTAACAAAATACAATCCTAACTCTTTTCCCCTGGACATATGTCATCTTGTCAAAGAGGGACTGTGTATTTGGAAGGAATTGGCCACATTAAATTTCAAAGTGGGCAATTTATAGGTTTTATAGATAGATATTTTACAGATAAATAAAGATTTTTTTTTTCTTTTCTACTCTGTGGTAAGCCAAAATGCACAACACCCCTTCAAAAGAGTGACTTTCCTCGGTGTTACTGGGTAGTATCTCTACCATATGGTTCTATGCAGAGAGCCATTTTCACATGCTCTGACAGTTTGCTGGCTTGTTTGTTTTAGTGCCCAGAAATTTATTTTTTTTTTTTAATTTACGGCAACTTCAACAATACGGCTATTTGAGTCATTCACTGAGCCACATTTCACACATGCAGGAAAATATTCATTCACATAAAGTAAGTCTTCAAAAGAAGAAACTAACACACGCATCAAAGTTAATCATACAGATTCAAACTTTACTATAGAAATACGGCACACTGTGAATTTGCAATTGTCAGAATAAATACAAACAGCATACGTATAAATTTACATTTTCATGTACTTGCATATACACACATAGCATGCTAAAATAAAAATTAAGCAATAAATGACAAAAACATGTCTTACTTAATAGTATCAGATCAATAAAAGAAAGGACTATGTTCTGTCATATAGCTATCGATTGTGGGGGAAACGCGGCCCTCACACACAAACATGTACTAAACGGTTACAGGGTTAATTAACTCCGGGGCAGGAACAGAGGCAGGACAGGGCGGGCTGAGCACGGGCTCATGGAAGAGCTCAAGGCGGCTTAAGCCACTTCCAGGGGACCATAAGCTTCCTCTGGTTTCTCAGCAGAAGTGGCCTGGAGATCTCTGATGTAATCCCTTGCCTCGATGGAGTCAAGGTTAACAAAAGCCCGTACACGGGAATTCAATCAAAGCTCATTTTCCCTCGCACTGAGGTAGCAGACAGGCTTGTTACCAGCATTACGGTGAGGGTTTTGGAGTCTCACACGTGATCAGAAAGCCACTTAAATTTAGAGGCTTATCTTAGCTTTGAGGAAGCTGGGGCCGGAAGTTTGCACCTGTCAGTGTTAACTCCCCTAGCGTGGTTATTACCAGCTGCGACAGTCATTCTCTGTCACTGTTTTTCTGGTCACAAAGGGGAAAAGAACTGAAAGACACATGTGATGAAGGTAGAATCGTTCTTCCTCAGGGAGCAGCGCTTTTCTGAGCTGTAGTACAGCAGGGTCTCCAACCCAGGGGAAGAGCTGAACCCCACAATTTAACCCTCTTCCAAATACAGAAGCCTTAGGGCTAAGCTTCTGAACCCCACAATTCAACCCTCTTCCAAAAGCTTAGCCAGGCACCGCCCAGTGGGTGGTGTCAGGATGAGTAATCTCTAATTACATCCTAGGAGTGACAGTGGGGCGGGTGAGCCGTGGCTCTGGCTGTCAAGGGAAGGGCAGAGGTCAGGAGGGAGTGGCTGGTGACAGGTGCAGTTGGGGCAGACTCAGAGAGGCCCGAGGTGGTCAAGGGATATGCAGGGCTCAATGCAGAAGCTCTTCAAAGCTCATTGCCCACTATCGCTGCCTTTGCCTGGTCCCCAAATACCAATGTCCCCTCCATCCGTCCCCACCCCCATCCCTACCCCTGCTTTCTCACCTCAACTCCTCCCCAGTCAAGTCTCTTAAGGGCTCTGTCAGTCTTCTCAGAGCTGGGCTGGACCCACAGCAGCTGCTCGGGTCACGTGAGACCCTCAAGGTCTGGAGTAGCATAAGAAGGGATGAATATTTCCACGGCTGGATTAGGGGATGTAAAACACCCAGCCTCACAAATGAATAGCTTTGTGGATAGAATGCTCAAAATAAGTCATGGCTTCCCAGACTCTGTCTGACATCAGCCCTACTTACGCTCTGATGAAACTTGGGAAACCGCAGATGCTGCACCCCTCACCAATAGCTAGTCTGCATTCTGCTACATCTTCAATACAAGTGGTGAGATTTTGTGCTTCCCTGAGCAGTTTTCTGTAATTGAAAATCCCTGACCTAAGAGCAGACAAAACACAACCAGCCGAACAATACTATCGTGAAGAACAATGGTTACAAAGACAAACAAACGCCTGTGCTTGGACTTAAATTCCTACAGTCCACATGTGACCAGCTCTTTAAGAAACGCTTTAAGATGGGAAAGCAACCATGTGCTGAAGATAAGGAAGAACAGACAAAGAAAATTTGCCTCGCCATGTCTCTAAGACGTAAGCTTTCCTTTTGGGCCCTTAGACCTTTCTAGAAATGAAGTATATTTGACCTTGCAACTTCCTCGTGGGTGTTGGCTGCAGAACCGAAAACACCCGTACAAAAGGGAGGTTTCTACCACAGCGAGCCCTCTGAGCAAGGGTCTGAATAGAATGTTAGCCATGCAATGTCTCCAAGTCAGTCACAGAGAGAGGCCTGTAAACACATGGCCTTGGGGAGGCCAAGCCCTGGAACATCCACAGGAGGAAGAAATCAGTCAGAGACCTGTTGTCCTGGGAGGATAAGGTTGTAAAAGCTCTCCTAACCTGTGATCAGGATTTTGATTTTTCACTGAATGGGTTGAGACCCCCCTGCAAAGGGATAAATGGGGTATTTGGAGGCTGGGACTACAGCTCAGTTAGCAGAGAGCTTTCGTCGCTTGCCTGAGGCTTTGGGTTCTACCTCCAGTATCCCATGACTTGAGTGTGCCAGCACATGCCTGTAATCTTACTTGGGAGGTAGAGGCAGACGGCTCCCACGTTCAAGGTCATGCCCTAACAGTGAACTGGAGGCCAGACCCTGCTTCAACTAGAAAGTAAGTAGATAAATAGATAATCAGATTTGAAGTTTGGAAGACCATGACAGCTAGTGGGGAACAAAAGAAAACTTTCCGTAGCAGGGCTCTGGGTGAGAGCAGCTACAGTGACGGTGGCTTACATCTGAGGGTCCACAGCAGAGTGGAGGAGCCCTAGCCAGGGGACTGCCAGGCAATCACACGGGCAGTACAGAGATCCAAGGATAGACTTGCTTTTGGTAAGGGACCAAGGGCTGAGGTAGTGAAGGGCTAAGCTTCTGTCTCTATCACAGAGGCCACTCCTAACTCAGCGACGTCCCTTTAACTGAACATGGGTCTTCTGCATCCTGCTCACACTTCTGTGGACGGGAAAAGTTTGACTGAACAGTATTTTTAGTGGGGTCTTTTTTCTTTTAATCTTCTGCATGAGACATCGACAGAGTCCCCTTTTATTTTACTAGAACAACAAATTTCCTGTTTTCTAAGCAGATTCTGAACTGTTAACAAAATAGCAGACTTCAAAGCCCCTTCAGGCAAGAAATCTCTGTACCTATAGTAGGGTCAGTCAGACCAATGACAGAGGCTCATAGCATTCATAGGGGCACTCACAGGGAGCACTCACAGGAAGCACTCACAGGGAGCCTCTTAGGGGCTCGAGGCTCTAGTGCTGTGGGTTTCAAAGACTCTTGTTTTCCACAGCTCTATAACTCCTCAGGTAAATGAAACACTCACGTGTATAAATCCACAGAAAGGAGACCAAAAGCCAGCATCCTGAGAAGGACAATCGGTTTAATGTTATTGCTACCCACAATGGGGGGAGGGGGCAGATTTTCAGATAGGCCAACACTTTCCTTCCCATCATCTTTTGCCTCTCCTCCTCCTCTTCCTCTTCCCTCCCCCTTCTCCCCCTCTTCATTCTCCCTTCTCCTCTTTAAACCCAGGATCAACAGTTATCATCAAAGATTTTGATTTCTGCCCAGACACTCAGAAAGTGTCCAGCAGCTGCTTCACTAGCTCTGGGAGGAATCTGTAGGTATAAGCCTCCTTTCCCCAGTGACAACATCAGCCTTACCAGTAACAACAGAAGCCGACACATAAGGTGTTTCTGCTTACTTGGCCCATTCTCTAATCTGCCCACAGCCTTGCCAAGAAGGTCCTACAGATTCTGTTTGAACTGATCAGGACATGGAAGCTTAGTGGTCTAAGTGGCCCTGTCTGTCCAACTACTAGTAAATTATGCAGGTTGGATTTCAGCTTGGGTTTGTAGGGCTCCAAAGTTCTTGACCATTGACTTCTGATTCAACACAGGTTAATAATAAAATCACATAAATGGTTTTGTTTTGTAGTCAGAGGACAAAGCAAAGAAATTATCTGTAGAAAGTTGATACAAAGCAAACAGCTCATCTGAATGATTGGCGTAGCAACAGCCATGTTCAGGGCTTGGGGTACCTTGATGGGACCACAATGGAGTCAAAAGTCTGTGTGGATGAATATAAATAACCCCTTTAAAACATTTGCTCCAACAGAGAGCACTTCTCTAAGGGGTGTACATGCTAATGCAACAGTGTGGGACAGGGGCAGCAGCCGTGGACCTGGGTTAGAAAATAAGCATCATTTCTGAGACTCTAGTGGGTCTCTGTCCTCTGACTATGACATGACTACTGCCATCTTCAGTCAGAGCAACATGAAGGAGACATCCGTGAGGTCACGGCCCTTGCCTTGCCCCAGACTGGGAGAATCATCAGACCCTCACTGAGGTTCCAACCACTAGTCCGTCTTAGCCCCCAGGTTAATGTGCTTTTGTGGGGAGATTCAGAGTTGATTGTGGTTTGAGACCACAGCGATTTAGCTTCGCTGAGTCACCTCCCATTCTGGGGTGAGGATTTTCTGTCAGTCTTCAGAGTCATCCAAATTTCTCTAAGTGATCTGGTTAAATTTATTAGGTCACCCAGATGGATGGCATTAGGGTTTTGTGGACTGGTGAGGGTCCCATCTCAGGCAACTAGACACTTTCTATACCTCCCAGGGAGACATAATCCAGGAATCAGTTAAAAATTAATTACATTTATTTATTGGGTGTGATTCCGCTAGAATGCCGTGGTGTGTGTGTGTCAGGAGACACCTGCAGGCATCAGTGTTCTCCCTCCTACAAATGGATCCTGGAGGTGGAACCCCAGATACCAGGCTTGGCAGGGAATGTTTTATCTGCTGAGCTGTCTCATTAGCCCTGAGGTCAGTCCTTGAATGTTGTCATGCCATGAAGTGTTAGGTGACTCTGCAAAAGTGCCCACTGGTCCCACTGCCCTGGGAACGTTACAGAATTGGACAAAGCGGGTGTGCTATTAATGCTAAAGTTCCAGATTTAAAATAGTTCAAATTACATATAGGCCCAGTTTTGCCCAGATTTCCTTGAAAACAACATAGACTTAGATATGCAGACTGGTACACACACACACACACACACACACACACACACATATGCATACATACATACATACATACATACATACACACATACATACATACATACATACATACACACACACATACATACATACATACATACATACATACATACATACACACATACAATCTTACATAAAACTAAAGAAGAATACTAAATGGGTATTTCAAACCCTTGGAATTCTCAGCACCAAGAAAATTACGCAGGCCTAACTGAAAACTAAACTTGTCTTTGTGTGCGTCATGTAATGGTGCTTGTCACCAAACCCCCAAGAGTTTGTGCTGTTTCCAGTGTTAAGAATACTGAGACACGGCCCAAGGGTTTCTGGAGAAGCTGGGCTTGGTTCCTGCATGGTGTCTCACAACTGTCTGTAATTACAGTTCAAGAGGGTTCTGACACCCTCTTGAGGCCTTTGTGGGTAGTGCTCACATATGGTGCACAAACACAGGCAAAACACTCATGCTGACAGGAGCCTGATATAACTGTCTCCTGAGAGCCTCTACCAGAGCCTGGCAAATATAGAGGTGGATGCTCACAGCCAACCATTAGACTGAGAATGGGGTTCCCAATGGATGAGTTAGAGAAAAAAACTGAAGGAGCTGAAAGAGGTTGCAACCTCATAGGAAGAACAACAATCTCAACCAACCAGACCCCCCAGAGTTCCCAGGGACTAAACCACCAACCAAAGAGCACACATGGAGGGACCCATGGCTCCAGCCTCAAATGTAGCAGAGGTTACACTTGTCAGGCATCAGCGGGAGAAGAGGCCCTCGGTCCTGTAAAGGCTCAATACTCCAATATAGGGGAATGTCTGGGCTGAGAGGCGGGAGGGAGTAAGTGGGTGGGTGGGGAGCAGGGGGAGGGGGGATGGGATGGGGGTTTCTGGAGGGGAGACCTGAAAAGGGGATAACATTTGAAATATAAATAAAGAAAATATTCAATAAAAGAAAAACAAAACAAAATAGGAGGACAATGTACCACCCCCCCCAGAAAAAAAACCAAAACAAATAAAATGTGACTGTGAACAGAAATGCAAAGTGCCCTGGCCAGGTTGTGACTCTGCATTTCTAATTACCATCTCTAAGGGATTCATCTTTTTCCCATTGCTGATCAATCAGCCTAGTCATCACCAACCTAGCCTTGCCATTATAACTGCAGTTATTCTGCTCTTCAAGCCTTGAGTAAGCTTTCTATGTTTGATAAAGTATTGATTCTAATACCCAAGGACTTGGAATATCGATGCCTCTATTTATTCTCAGCCATAAAGTATCCCGGTCTCATTTTGAGAATTACAGTTGTTTCCCACTGCTATTTTTTGTTGTGGAGGTGTTAATTATTTTCCAGGCTAAATCCTGACAGCTGACCTAATTATCACAGGTCCATGCCCGAGATTGCTTTATTATGGTTCTGACTCAGCTCCCCTGAGGGACTGACCTAAAACTTTTCTTTTCAAAGGGGAAAAGCACAATCCTGCCATCGCTTTACCACAAGTTTCTATCCTCTGGGCTTCATCCTCAACCTTATCCTCCAACCCACAGTCTGCCCTTGAGGTAGTGACTAGGTTTGAAAACAGCCTGACACTCCTCTGTGTAAACCTTCATTCATTCAGGAAAAGGGAAAAGAACAACTGCATAGGTCCCCAAGTGGCTCCTGTTAGGTGTAACAACCAGTGCTGAGCAAAAGAAAGCATGCAGAAAGACAACATTTTAAGATAACTTTCCATAAACATGGCTGTAGCCGAGGTTCATTTATCGGTAGGGATGAGCTGTACTTAAAACTGAACAACTGTCGGGTTCTTGTCCTGGGTGTTGCTTCGCCATGTTTGCTTTGTGATAGCTCATTGAGTCACAGTCCTAGGATGTGTGTACCCTCCAGTGAGGTAATTACACAGGAGCATAAATGCCAAGTGACAAACAGGAGAATAAACAAGTGTTAAGCAACCCTTCTTGGGGACTACTCCCAGGGAGAGAAAGGCTGCTGTTAAAAATTGGCTGTGTTTTATTTACTAAGTGGGAGACTTTAAAGATGTTCATTTTGTTTTTAATGAAAGATTGAAACTACTAAGTTGGTAATGCCTGCTGTGCTACAGACAACCTACAGAAAGCAAGTCTATGGTGTCCAAGAGCAAGATAAGCACAGCTGCTGGAGCAGTTTTCTTGTATGTGGGAGGGTGTGAGACAGAGGTAGGCAGAAGTTCCACAAGCAAAGTGCAAAGGGGAGACGATGGAATCGCAGAGCCACAATATGGAGAGGGCAGTGGTTGGTAAGTGACATGGGAAGCCTTGTACTCAGGTTGTAAGCGAGCTGAACAGCAAGAGTGACAGCTGGTTGTGTTGGCCTTTCATGTGAGCATGTCTAGTCACAGCCCCTTGGGGCCTTTGGGGACTGCTCTCAGCTGACAGTGGTGGAATACACTGTGCATAGAAAAATCTCTGGCTGGTAGAGCCTGTCAGGAGACAACCATACCAGGCTCCTCTCTGTGAGTGCTTTTTGGCATCAGCAATAGTGTCTGAATTTGATGTCTTCAGATGGGATGGATTCCTAGGCAGGGCAGTCTCTGCATGGCCTTTCCTTCAGTCTCTGTTTTTTTTTTTGTTTTTGTTTTTTTTGTTTTTTTTTTGGTTTTTTTGTTTTGTTTTGTTTTGCTTTGCTTTTGTCCCTGTCTTTCCTTTAGGCAGGAACATTTCTGGGTTAAAAATTTTGAAATGGGTGGGTGGCCCCATCCCTCATCTGGGGGTTGTGCCTAACCTCTGCATATGGTCTCCACAGATTATATCTCCCCTTTTTTGGGGTATTTGGGCTAATGCCATCCCTGTTGGGTCCTGGGAGCCTCTCATTTCCCTGGCGTCTGGGACTTTCTAGTGGCTACCCCTAATTCCCCATCCCCAACTGCTACATATTTCTATTCAATACCCTGACCCTCTGTACTTCTCTCCTGTCCCTTGCAATTCCTGATTCTGGCCCCCTTTCCTACCTTCTCTTCTCTCCCTACCAGTTATCTTTCTCCCTCTACTTCCTGGGATTATTTTGTCCCCCCTTCTATGTAGGATTGTTGTATCCACACTTTGGTCTTCCTTCTCATACAGCACTTGACCAATACAGATGCAAATACTCACAGCCACCATCAGACTGAGCCCAGGGACCACAGTGAAAGAGCTAGGAGATGAACTGGAGGAGCTGAAAGAGTCTGTAATCCCATAAAAAGAACAGTATTAATTAACCAGATTACTCAGAGCTCCCAGAGACTAAACCACCAACCAAAGACTATACATAGAAGGACCCATGGCTCCAGATACATATGTAGCAGAGGACGGGCTTATCTGACATCAATGGGAGGGGATGCCTGTGAAGATATGATATTATTTTACAGACAGGAACCTAGCACAGTTGTCTTCCAAGATCCAACAACTGACTCAGACAGATTAAGATACCCAAACACTGGATGGAACATGGGGATACTTATAGAAGAATAGGCAGAAAAATTGTAGGCCCCGTATGGGATAGAAACTCCTCAGGAAGACCAGCAGAGTCAACTAACCTGGACCCTTGGGACTCTCAGAGACTAGACCACCAACTAAAGAACACACATGGGGTGGACC